>NC_135641.1:32111262-32733971 GCF_053574225.1 Canis aureus | reverse complement strand
AACAAACAAATGAAACTCCTTTGCTTAAATATCCCTTTTCTTGTACCCTCCTTACCACAAAATATGGAAATAATCTTTTTTAAAAAATCATCTATCTTAATATAAACAGTCAGTACAAATTTTCTGTATCTTTCCTATATTACATGTCACATTCTGATATTGATATGTTTCCAATGTTTTTCATCATACTTTTCCCTCCTCTCCATCAAAAGAGAGAGAGAGAGAGAGAAAAGAAAGGAGGGAAGAAAAGAGAAAAAGAGGTAGGATTATAAACTCCTTGAAGAAATTCTTTGAGGGCTCTGAGTCATTTTTCCTTTCCTCCAGACCACCAAAATACACAGAGAGTATAAATAAGGGTCCTTATAATATTAAGATGGAATAGTGTTCAGGAGCGCCCACAGATTATTTGAACCCTGCTTTGGCTCTCTCTCTCATAAAGAATTCATACATGCAATGCATAATAGAGAAAATAAGTTCCTACCCTCCAATAGAAAAACAAACAAACAAACAAAACAAAACAAAAAACAGAGCCAGGGCCTCATTTGGATACAAGATTGCATTTTCAAAAGCCAAATGACACTATAGTCATAACTAAAAAGCAAGTCAGTGATTGTGACCTAATTTGGATTCTTTACTCTGATCACTTATTTCTGCAACTTCCCTTTTCTCTACATATTAGCAGGTGAGTGTCAGACACACAATAAAGAGAGGCAGGGAAGCTGAGGTTCAGAAGTGCTCCCATCTCTCACCCATAGGACATAGTTTCCTCCATTTCTGGTAAGATTTAATAAATATTAAGAGCTAAAAATTAATTTGGAATTCAGATGATATAATTTGTAGCCTTCTAGTGGTAATCATTCTATATATCATCTAATATATATATGTATATATATATATATGATTATCCTAAGAAATTTTTCAAAAATCAAATATTTTGACCATAGATTTTTTACCTTCAAGATCCTCTATGACCTAGTGCCTGGTTTCCTCTGAAACCAAATTTTCTGTCATAAATACAGTGGCGTATATGGGAAATAAAAAAATTTATGGAAATTGAAATGTTGAAATTTACTCCTTTTATCAATAACTAAAACATAATACAAAAAAAATATGTTACAGGTTTACTAAACACTCTAAATGTCCTAATTTCCCAAAGGACATGTGGTAACTTTCAACTTGTTCTATTTTTTTCTTTTGTGCAGTGTAAATTATATGAAAATAGCAAATTGCATGATTTTTTTTTTACTTATGGATGAAAAAAATAGCACTAGCTTAGAAAAATCCCTGGAGGCTTTGTTGGACCATTCTTCTATGAGGAGTGACAATTATTCTGCTTTTGGCAGATGCTATCTCATGCTGAGGGAATACAAGTACAGTAATAAAAAAAATCCTATGAAGAATGGCACAGAGATATTGTTTTAGTATATTCAGTGTTAAGGATATTTTACTTTGAAACATTTGGGGTTTGAAAAAATCATACAGTGGTAACATATATTAGAACTCACCTTGCACAGGCAATATATCTGATGTGCAATATAAAATCCTATTGCTAAACTCTAACAGAATGGCTGAAAAAAATAGAAATATCTTCTTCAGATATCTATCTGTAAGGTTAACCCCACTGTGGGATATTAATCCATTTTTATAATTAAACTAAAATAACAGTTTTATGTACATTATTCATGGTTGAAAAGTCTGCCAATGCAATATCACTCTCAGCAAATGTTTTGTTTCTCATACTCATGTGGCCAAAAACTTGGCATTAAGAATACTTAATAAAGTCACTTTGTTATATTTTAATCCTAGTGATCCTGATCTGCCAAGAGAATTAAAGTGTTCCTGAGGAAATAAAGCCTCCCTATAAGCCTTGAAATTAAGTTTCTGTTTCAATGTTTATAATCTAAAAGTCATAAGGGGTAGTTAAATGTATATAAGACAGCAGGTCAGAAAGAAAACGTAGGCTGTCTACATATAATCACTGACTAAGTTGTTTTGATCCAAACCTTTATTTTTGGCAAACAACCACCTACACAAGAAGAATAAAATAATAATCAACCACTGAAGAAGCAAATAGCTTCTAACATCGACTAGGGAGGAAGTTGGCATGTGGAGGAAAATAAAACAAAATTTTACCATGGAACAGAGTGAGCAACCATAGACAAAAGGTCTTAGCATAATTTGGAGTCAGCTTTAAATACTGCAATGAACCTAGAAAATCACATTTTCCCACCTAAAGTCATTTGTAGTACTCATTCCAGGAACACAGATTTTTATGAGGGCATTTTCTGATAGCATTTTTATAGATGACATTAGAAGAGGCAGTTAGGATAGTTAAAGCTCCTGAATGTGTACAGACTTTTGAAATATCAAGTAAAACAAACACAATAATTCACCACCACAACAAAAATAACACTTTTCTAGCCATTCGAGGTGAGACATTATAAGAAGAGACATTATAAGAAGACAAAAAATTAAGTAACAGTATTATTATGATGACCTCACCACAAAAACATTCTAAGGTACTTCTAGGATGTTTATTTATTCAGCATATTTATTAAGCTCCTACTAAGTTCCAGGCACAGTAGATACAGCAATGAATAAACTAAGTAAACATCTCTGCTCTCAGATATCTTAGGATCTAGCAAAGAAGATCAAATTAGACAAGTATAATCAAGCAATTCATTATTTATTTTATCACTATGAAACATATCATGAAGGAATATAGGATGCTCTCAAAGTACATTATGGATTTTGAGTCTTGGGAGAAATCTTTGGGGCAGGTCTCCAAAGTGGTTTCCAAAGATATTCATCATCTCTTTGACTTCCCACCTGACATTTATCCTCATTGACCATCTACTCAGCTGACAGCTCTTGGTGTTTTGGCTTCACTGTGGTGATGTGTGAGATGAGAGTTCTCATGTATGGGGGTGATGATTCAGAAGATCAGAGAGGTCAGATATTAATGATACTAGAGAAGACTTCTATCTTTCTGTGACTCTATTACTTCATTTTGAATCTTTGCTATTTCCTGATACTTCTCTATTACCATATTTTCCGCAACCAGTAGCAATCACCTATTGAGTTGTTTTCATCATCTTCTCATGATGATATGAGAATACATGTCTTATGACATTTTCAATGAGTTGGATGCCATTATTGCTATATTAACACAAAAATACTAAGACTCAGAACTCATTACTTGAATGAGCAAGCAAAATCCATCAAAGACTTAGGTGATGATGTAGCCAACCTATGCAAGCTGTGTGCTCCCAAATCTGCCATTGCAGTACCTCTTTGACAAACACACTTTGGGAAACAGTGATAATGAGAGCCAAGCCTTAGGCTATCTTCCCAAAGCTGCAAGAGTGACTTCCCTGGTCACCAAGGCAATGCACGCATGTTGGAGTCATCTTTACCTTTTCTGTAAGTTGTACCAAAACACCTACTTAGCTTCTTTCACTAGTACCATTTCCTTCAAATAAAGAAATTTGGTACTCCCCAACCTCACCAATAATATTCAGAGAAGTTAAGCCTAAATGAGTTGTCATGCAAGATGAATTGCTACTGTACATCCGTCAGCAGTAAATACATCCTGAGGTATATTGTGCTGGGACCAAGTCCGAGAAAAGTGGAGGATAGATGTGCTCCATCCTTTTTTTGTCTGTTGCAATTTTGGCATTCTATTTTAAGTGTCTAGATCTTATGCCTAAAGCAGAATTTTTTGTGCATAAACATTGTGTATTACATATCTGGGCAAATGAGCTATTTTCAGGCTCTTCTATGGACCAGGACTAGGACTAGTCTTCAGAAGCTCTATAATTTTCCAAAAAGGCTAATACTGGGAAGCAAACAATGAGAATCTAATCCTTTTTTCCCAGCCAAGATGTCAGTTTTGTTATAGATTATACGTAAGAAGGAAAATAGAGAATCACCTTGGGTGTTTTTATTTGACTTGTTCATACTTTCCTGGGAATTTAGTATCTGATTAAGACAATCTTTAAAAAAAAGACAATCTTGGGATCCCTGGGTGGCGCAGCGGTTTGGCGCCTGCCTTTGGCCCAGGGCGCGATCCTGGAGACCCGGGATCGATTCCCACGTCGGGCTCCCGGTGCATGGAGCCTGCTTCTCCCTCTGCCTGTGTCTCTGCCTCTCTCTCCCTCTGTGACTATCATAAATAAATAAAAATTAAAAAAAATATATTTAAAAAAAAGACAATCTTTTAGTGAATTGGACATATTTCAGTGAACTGGTTTCATAATGTGAATTCACACATTATAAATTATTATTTTAGTCAGCACCGCAGTATCTCAAGTTAAGGAACACTTTCAGTTTTTAAGAGTCCTTACCCAAGCGGAAGGATCCTATTTACTTCTGTTATGAAAATTCCAGTGCCCAAATTAGGCTGTGCAACTAAGCAGAACAGTCCCCCCTCCCCACCCCCTGCCGACCCCCAGTCAGACATGAACCTTCCTTACAAGTTGAAGAAACTCAGCAGTTCTCCAGCCTGGCTGCACATAGTCACATAAGATAAAAAGATGTCTTTTTCTTACCTTCAGATATTATGAATTATTTGACTCATGTGGAGCCCAGACATTGGTTTTGTTTTTTGAAACCACTTCTCAAAGTGATTCTAATGTCTATCCAGGGTTGAAAATCAATGAGCTCTGTTGGCAGAATAAAAATAGAGTAATCTCATCAAACTTAAATCTAAGTAAACTTGAAGAGAGAAAGAGGAGAACATTTTAGTGCTTCATTGTGGCCACAGCAGAGTTGATGGTAGAGGCAGTGATAGAGTGGTTGCAGGTTTGTTTGTATGTGTTTTTGAAGAGAGGCTGCTGAGAATCACATAGCTAGACTGTCTGTGGGTAGATGAGATGGGTGTTGTACCTTCAGTGGATAAACATGATTAGAAATGCATTTCTATGAGAAAAAAAGGGGCTTCTGAGTTTAAATTAATCCAGTGGTGAGTTTTAGAGAAAATATACAAGGGCCAGTTTACTAAATTTGCGTGTAAAACTCAGGATGTCAGTGCAACAAAAGATGGGACAGCTCCAGTGTGAGCACAGGACATGAAAAGCCGTCCAATTAGATTAGTATTGCCACTTTCTCTTTTGCTGTGTGTGTTCCTCACAATAATAATGATTTACTGACTAATCAGAGGCCATTATTTAAATAGCATTCATTTTCTCAACAAAGGTGAAAATGGGCATATTTCTTGTCTTTCTCTCAATGTCTAATGGTGAATGCTTCTGTTAGTAAATTATCACAGAAGGGATGAAGCAAGATAGAATAATAAAACCCTTCCTGGTTTACTTTGAATCAAGGTTCACAGTTTTGGGACAATCAGCTGAAATGCCCACATATTCTCTGCCTTTTGCTTTTTAGTTCATTTTTTTCCGTGTGATTTTGTGCTGAGGAGACTGTTTTACTGTGATTATTTACCTTTGACCAGGATACTTAACCTCACACAATGTAGATTTTCCATTGCTATAATTATGAGCTTACACAGTACAGATTTTCCATCTCCTTTGGCTAGTATATCTTCTGGAATACAACAATGATTTCACTTTCCTTCCCACACAAATTTATATCTTATTTTTATTTAAATCACATACTGCTTTATTTTTACCTAAACCACAAAATCAGATAAGGTAAGGTGGATTATGTAGGGAAAGTGCTGCTTATGGAAGTGGTTACATTATCACTGATGCAAGCAAATTCAGAGAATATATATTAGGCTTCTGCTACATGTCAGGTATTATGGGATCAGTGGCTCTCAAACTTTCCTGTATATCAGAATCAGCTAGTAGACTTCTTAATACACAGATCACTGGGTCCCACTTCCACAGTTTTTGAATTAGTGGGTATGAGATGGGCACAAGAATTTGTATAAAATACTATATGATGGTACTGCAAATCTATCCCCTATTTCATGTTCAGTATCAGAAATGGCCATGGTAGGAGTATTTATACCACATATACCCCCAAAACCTACAAATCAGTGATTCTCCTTCTTCCTCCCTCTTTTTTCTATGACACACTTTTGAAACACTCATCAGCATACCACTGAGGACATTGGTTTTGGTTAGCTAGCCCCCTTCTGGTTCATGTATTTAATTAGTGTTGAGAATCAATTCTTTATGGGGAAGTTCTAGTAAGGAAGACAGATGAAAACATAGTACTTGGTGTGGTAATATATGGTGTCATTTATTGTCAGGGGGAATGAGAAGGAGTGATTGAGTCTCTTTGGGGGAAAGAACTAATGGAGGAACCATGGTTTGAGCTTGGATTTGAATGCCATATAAGACTAAAACCAGAAAGCCAGCAAAAAGCATTTAAAGAGAAAAAGGACATTTCTGTTGAGAACAAAGCCAGCAAAAAGCATTTAAAGAGAAAAAGGACATTTCTGTTGAGAACAATGACAAGAACATGTCTGGGGAACATATTAATTTTGGATTAATTTCATTAAAGCCAATATACATTATTGAAATCAGAGCACGTACTTAATCTGTCTGACTGGACTTACAGGCCCCACAAGGGTAAGGATTTTGCCTGCCATCGTATATCCAGCCCTGATACAGTATCTGATACACAGTAGGTACATAATAAATGTTTATGTATAAATAAAAGGACAACTAAATAGCATAAAAGTGAAATACAGGGGAGGCATTATTTACAGGGACTGGATCTATAATATGAAATTAAGTCCTGCTGGATAAGCAGTTTACAGTTACATAGGAAAAAAGAGTTGGTAGTTAACCATGCCTAAGAAGGAACAAAGATTTGTGGAAAAAAACAAATGAACAATGATTGGTGGAGAAAAGATAGGAACCATGCTATCTTAAGACACCACAAAATCTGGAAATTTTTAGGGAAAAAAAATGTAAAGACCAATGAAATTATATTTGTTATACATTTTTAAAATGTAAAATACTTATTGGGCCTTACTATTTAGGTGACAAATGCAGCTGTTAGAAGCAGATATCATTAACCCATGAGGGGAGATTACTACAAATCCCATGAACATCAAGAAGATGATACAGAAATACTACAAACAACTCTCTGCCCCTAAATTTGACAGCCTAGATGAAATGAACCAAATCTTTGAAAGACACAATATGTCAAAACTCACATGAGAATCAACAATTTGAAAAACCCTGCATTTACTAAGGATATCAAATCAATTATTAAGCCTTGCAAAACAGAAAACATCAAGCCCAAATGGGTTCACTGGTAAATTATACCAAATATTTAAAGAAGAAAGTATACCAATTTTTGCAACCTCTTCTGAAATATAGAAGCAAAATGAATACTTAACCCATCTCTGAGGTTAAGAATTACCTTAATACCAGCACCAGATAAATGTTGTTTACTACAGACCAGTATGTCCCCGTGAGCATGAAAATCCTCAACAAAATCTTAGCAAATTGAATTCAACAATGTATAAAAAAGGATTAATACCATGACCATATTGGATGTATCCCAGGTATGCAAAGCTGGTTCAACATTCAAAAGCCAATTAATGTAATCCATCACATCAAGAGGCAAAAAATCTGGTAGCTTATAATGCTTAATGGTGAGAAGCTCTTAGCTTTCCTAGTAAGATTAAGAGAAAACCAAGGATATCCCCTCTTCACTGTTTTTCTACATCATACCGAAGTTCTAGTTAATGCAGTAGACAGAAAAGGAAAGAAAACATATACAGATTGAGAAAGAAGAAATCAAATGACATAATTGTTTATGAAGAAAATCTAAAAAAAAATTACCAGAAAATCTTCCTTGAATAAGAGAATAGCAAAGTTGCAGGATACAAATATTGCACAAAACTCAATCACTATCTTATATTTTCAGAGCCAATTAAATCTAATCTTAAATGTTTCAAGAGAACTAAAAAAAAAAAATTAAATGTATTAATTTTAAAGTATTTTTATGCCAAAATTATATAAGTATTCAATGAAAACAAAAAAAAATCACAGGCTAATCTCACTTATGAGAATAAATGCAAAATTCCAAACATAATATTGATAAATTGAATTTAATAATTCAATAACAATATTGAATTAATAATATTTCTGTTATGGCTAAACTGAGCTTATCTTGGGATTTTAATGATAATATAACACTACAAAATCAATCAAATAATTGATCATATTAAATGATTATGGGAGAATAGCCTCATAATCAGCTCAACATTTAAAATTGCTGAAAATTACTGTCCACTTATGGTTTTTTAAAGATTTTTTTTTAGCAATCTAAAAGTTGACAATTTTTTTTAAATAAAAAACCTAAACCTCTCATACTTACTGGTGAAATGTTAGGAGAATTTACTTTAAAATAAAAAATATATATAGATATTCCCTATCACTTCTCTTAATATTGTGCTAAAAACTTGACAAATGAGAGAAGTAGTATTGAGGATTAGTATGGTGTTCAATAAATGATGTTACAGTAATCGGTTATCTACAGGAAAGTGTAAAATTGGTTTACTACTACCACCAAACTTGAAACAGAAGTTTAGGTAAATAAGAGTAAACATAATTTTTAAAAAAGTATATAAAAATAAAATATTTCTTCACAATTATATATAGAATACTATAAAATATCTTAATGAACTTGGAGTAAAAATGGATGTTAAACAAGTCATAGAAAGCATATCACAAAAAACGATTAATAAACTCAACTGCCTTGCCATTGAATATTTTATGCATGCACATACAAATAATAGGTATCATGACAAGACAAACCACATTCTACTAGTGTGAAAAATATAGATTAAAAACATAATGACAGATGGTAGTTACATTTGTGGGGAGCATAACAAAGTATAGAGAAGTTGAATCACTAGGCTGTACACCTGAAACTAATGTGACATCGTGTATCAAATATACACAAGTAACTTTTTAAAAAAACCACAGTGAGATGACTTTTCTTATTTATCCAATTGTTAACAAGTTATAATTGGGATAATTCCTAAAATTTTTGATAAAAGAACTGAAATTCTCATTCGCAGCTGATAGTACTACAAGCAGTGTTAAAATCACTTTGGAGATTACAGAAACATTATCTAGTAAAAAGAAGTTGCTTATATCTTATGACTCATAATTTTTACTTCTGGATGAATTGCATAGAAAAATCCTTGTAGAGAAATAGACAAGATTTCATAATGATGTCCATGGTAGGAATGCACAGTACTGAAAAATTAGAAATGATTTAAAGGTCCATCAACAGAATTATGTTGTCATCAAATGACAGGATACCATACAACAGTTAAAATGAATAAACTAAAGTTACTTATATATCAACATAGAAAAATATCATTTACTAAGCAAAAAAACAGAGTGCAGAAAATATATACACTTGTTATCAAATTTTAAACATTACAAAATTATATTATGATTTAGTAACACATACCTATGAAAGTTAAAATAAAAAGGTCATCATGATAAACACAAACATTAAATTTATCTGTGCAGAAAAAAAACCCGGAATTAGGGAAATAAATTTATAAACTTTTTTTAAATGTAGAAATTAAATTCTTAAATTATTTTCATTTTGCATCATCTGGGGACAGGTACATACTTTTATTAAAAAAACTACATTTAGAAATTTATCTACGTCTACCTTCATGTCATACATGGCCTTGCCAATACTATAGGAACACCTAATGTCCATATGTCCATAGGTAAATTAAATAAGGCCATGAGTTCATTAATCCTCTTGTTATAGAGAATTGTTATCTGTCTCCTTCCTCTTGAATCTGGACAGGTTCTGCATCTGCATTTTATAACAGAATACATCAGAAGTGATGTGAATCCAGTTTTGGAGTTTTGCTCTGAAGAGATGGGCAGCTTTTCCTTTCTGTCCCTGGGAGCCCTGAGCAGCCTTCTGAGAAAGCTGACTGTGCTGGGAGCACATACAGGTACTCTGGCTCACAGTTTCAGCTGGACTCAGCCATCCAATGGTCTCTGCCAAGAAACTAGGCTTGTCAGTGAAGCCATCTGGGACCTTCCAGCCCAGCCATTCATCAGCTAGGTACATAAAGTGACCTTAGTAAACTTCATAGAGAGCAGAAAAATCATGCGTCTAATACCTACAGGAATTCCTGACTCTAAAATTGTGCTAAAATAAAATGGTTGTTTCAAGTTATAACATTTGGGAGTAGTTCAATAGATAACTGAAGGAAATCCTTTGAAAATGCTTCTAAACTCTGTTTTAAACTTTGGTTAAGCCATAGACAAACAGTTTTTCTAGTGTCCTCCAGATGATCCTTTCATGCCAAAAAGCAAGGCATTATTTTGAATTTTTTAAATAGGAATTACTTGCTAGAAAACATTTTCTCTCTCATTTTATTTTGCCTATATTCTATCCACGAGTCATTGACAACCATGTTAATTTATCCTGTGTCTGCCATATAGGTTCCAGTTATTGTATTTCTGTGCTTCACCTCACACGTTTCCATTATTTAGCATAGGCTGAACTATTTTAATAAATCCTGAAAGCATTTTTGGGAACAAATGGGAATTCTAAGGTTGATATGCCATGTAAAGGGACTAGCAAATGCAAAGCCCCTAAATAGAAACAAGTTCAATGTGAAGAACAAATGAAATGCAAAAAGCACATGGGTTTGTGGTAAAAGAAGAGAGACATGTAGGACACATAGCCCACTGAGTATGTTAAGTAGTTTGCATTTTATTAAAAGCAATGGAGAATCTTTGGAGGGTTTAAAGCACGAGCATGATATTGATGTTTTGTTTTATAAGAATCCCTTTGGCATCTGAGGAGGACGGATTTGAAGAGGATCCAACATCCCCTATTTCCTCGTTGCCAGCCCTGGTTCCTAGAGCTGGATCTGGTTCTCATTTTGCTCAGCCTCATCTTCATTGGACTCTCTGATGATCTCACCATGCCTGTAAGGCTCTAATCATCTTCTTTATCCTCATAAGGCTGGGCACTCACACTGCTACTTTAGTATATTATGCTTGATTATAAATAGGGCTAGAACAGAATAGCGATATTCTGATGTTCATCTGATCCCGCTCTGAAGCACCACTTCAATATTTATCTTGTGTTATGTTCTAATCTTCCTGCTGAGAGTGAATAATTTTCCAAATCCTCAAATCTAGCTGCACACAAGCAGACCTTATAACATTATTCCATATAATCCACATTTGGTTCCTAAAACTATTAGTTCTAGGCAAGGACATACTACTTCATTATTATCCCAAACAATTGGTAGGATCAACTAGATGTATGCACCTTGACCTTTGTGCTGAAGCCAAAGTTTATGGGATGTCATTTTATTTAGGATATTAGTGAAATTTTTACCTCTAAGGGAAAAAAAGTAAAATTTAAAGATTCTATAAAGTTTAAAGATTAGTTATCAGTTTCAAATAAAAATTGATTTAAAAATTAATTTTGAGGGGCATGTGGATGGCTCAGTGGTTGAGCATCTATCTACCTTTGGCTCAGGTCATGATCCTGGGGTATTGGGATCAAGTCCCACACTGGGCTCCCCACAGAGAGTCTGCCTCTCCCTCTGTTTATGTTTCTGTCTCTCTCTGTGTGTCTCATGAATAAACAAAATCTTAAAAAAATAATAATTTTGAAAAATAAAACCCAAAGTTGTGAAATCATAATGAGTAAGGTATGTTTTCAAATATAAACAAGTTTGTGTGTGTACATATGCCTATACATATATACCAATAAACACATTAATTTCCTAAAATTATCTTCCTTTTTATGTAATGGAGTAGTTTGCTGAAACACACGTGTGCACACACACACACAATAATAAGGTTTTCTGAAAATTTTTTGGAATCAATAAAGGCATGTGCTTCCATTGACTGGATGACTGAAGTTTGTGTGCTTATTGGGACTTGAATAGGTAGATAGGATAGATCACCTTACATTTAAGGGAAAGAACTTAGAAATGTCATAAGTAATCCCACTGTCTAGGAAATGGTATAATATGGCTTCATTTTATAAGAAGATTATTAAGATTAAGAGAAATTTGCTGAATCCCTAGTCAGGAAGAAAGAATAGGAGAGCTAGGTCTATGAGGGGTCAGAATCTAGAGATTACCTAACTTCATGCTCCTGAACCAGTGTGCAGCCTGGGAGATGACCATGAAAGATAATCAAATAATCTGACCACTGAGGGCTACAATCTTAAGAAGATACAAATGGGACTGTCCAGCACAGAGGAGGGGAAATGTCCTCTCACTAGGAGCCACAGGAGCCAATGCTGGCCTCTGGAAAAGGAGAACATCATCATAGTAGTGGTCACTCATGGTTTTTATACTGTGTTGGCAAATCTTCCACAAGGACTCGGGTCACTGAGGAAAGAAATGGTCACAATAAACTGATTAGATTCCAGCTACACTCTTCTTGAGCATGGATTTTAGTCTGATACTTTTCAGACCATGAAAAACTCCAATACTACCCAGCAATTTAAAAGAGAAAAATAGCCTTAAGTGAGAATTACTGAATATCCTGAGGATGAGGCAGTGGGAAGTCAAAAAGGTTGTTTGAAAAAATTAAATGTCTGTGACCAGATTTGTTTGTTGATTTGGTAAAGCAGTTTATGTAAGTTATATCAGAAGAAAAGTTCTGAATAGAAGAAGGAGAAGGAGAAGGTGAGGAGAAGGAGAAGAAGAGAAAGAGAGAGAAAGAGAAAGAGAAAGAGTAAGAGAAAGACAGGAAGGAAGGAAGGAAGGAAGGAAGGAAGGAAGGAAGAGGGAGGAGGAGAAAAAGAGAAAAACGCAACATTCTATAAGGCC
This sequence comes from Canis aureus, assembly GCF_053574225.1. Lineage (NCBI taxonomy): Eukaryota > Metazoa > Chordata > Mammalia > Carnivora > Canidae > Canis > Canis aureus. Next base: position 32,721,193 of record NC_135641.1, on the reverse strand, counting down.
TAAATATATCCCTTGTATAAAGCAATTAGTAAGAAATAGCTTAAAGTGCTATAGATAAAAGGCAACTTCCTAAGGAAAAATATTATTATTTAAAGATTCATGTTATAATAAGAACAAATGAACACAAATATGCTTTATTCTTTCTCTCTAACCTCCATTATTATATGTCATCTTGCCTCCTGAACTGTGAAGCTAATACATGAAATATATTTTTAGAACTAACATGTAGAATGCTTTAAATTCACCCAGAAAAATAGTGAATTTTATTCATCAGCAGAACAAGTTGATATTTGTCGCTCTATATTCAAAGTATACTATAGCTTCTTGTCATTAGTAGAAACAAACCACTCAAATTATAAAATTCACATTTTTATTTATTTTTTATTTTTTTATCTTTTATTTATGATAGTCACAGAGAGAGAGAGAGAGAGAGGCAGAGACACAGGCAGAGGGAGAAGCAGGCTCCATGCACCGGGAGCCTGACGTGGGATTCAGTCCCGGGTCTCCAGGATTGCGCCCTGGGCCAAAGGCAGGTGCTAAACTGCTGCGCCACCCAGGGATCCCAAATTCACATTTTTAAAGTGCTTACCAGTGCCAGTTACTATTTAAGTGCTTTCATGAATTACTTTATTCCTTACACACAAATGCACAAGTCCATGATTATCCCATTTGAGGTGATATTAAGTTACTGTACATCTAGTAATTATCAAGAGCAGGATATGAACTCAGCCAGGCTGTCTCCAGGTCACACATGTGTAACTATTCACCTGTGCTACCTTTTGTTAAATAATATCAGATATCTAAAGAGAGTCAAAATGGGCAATCTTGCACTATCTTTATGGACACTGGGTTTTTGTGAAGAATTTGTTTCAGCTTCATGGTTTACAATAATTCTAGAGTAGAAATTATATTGTTTACTACTAAGTTAAGGACAAAAATTTCATAACTGTAATATAAGCAACGTCTATAAGACCTCCCTCACCATCAAGGTTAATCAATAGCCTAAATTATCCTAGCTCCTGAAAGTTTTTCACACGAATTCACCATTTTCCATTCCTAATCCCTCTAATTCAAACCTTTAAAATCTCTTGCCTTGACATTGCAGCCAAATTTAATAGTCCCCAATTTTCTAACATTCATATTTCATCACACTAATTTTATCTAAAATTACTTAACATTTTCCCATTTGATGCAGAATAATCTCATAACAACTCAGAGTGATGTTCAGTTGTCTACAGTTGATTCTCTTTATTCATAAAAATGTTCTTTCTATAAAGTTGCCTCAAACACTGAATTACCGAATGAGGAACTTTTGCTCCTAGTGGAAATATAGGGCTGTGTTCCTACAAGCCTCTGGTAACATCTTTATTGTCATAACTTTATTCTATGCCTGTTCTGGTTTGAAGAAATCTTGTTTAATATAGGTTTCTTAGAACTAAATAATTGAATGGCCTTGAAATGATTAAAGCTAGGGGCTTTGGAAGCCACTTGCCTTATATCTATTTGTTCTCTAATGTCCTTGTAAAACAAGACACTCTCATGCTCATCAACCTACTCTTCTACAGAACTATTTTCCTGCATTACATTCAGCAGGTTTACAGGATGAGAGCTGAAACAAGAAGGCAGAACTTTGTCTTGTTTGTCCTCAGCTGGGAACATGTGCATCCAGCAACTCAAATTTTTCACTGCTCTGCTCATGACTGCAAGTGACTGTGTAAGCATTGCAAGGATTGATTTTGGGGTTACAAATAAATTTTAGCAACCAGGTGAATACTTAAATATAGATTCTGCAAACAATGAGGATCAACTGTATCTCTATTTACAGCCTTCAATCTCACTAAAGCTTTGGTCTTCACCTATAATATCTTTAGCTTTTGCTAATTTTTAAAATTTATTTATTCATGAGAGACACAGAGAGAGAGGCAGAGACATAGGCAGAGGGAGAACCAGCTTCCCTGTGGGGAGCCCAATGTGGGACTCCATCTCAGGACCCTGGGATCCCACCTTGAGCTGAAGGCAGATGCTCAACCACTGAGCCACTCAGATGTCCTTAGCACTAACTACATTTGAATCACTCTTTCAAATTCTTCATTGTTGAATCTTTTTTAAAGATATATTCATTGTCCTAATTGCCTTTATCTGACTTAATGTGCATCAAGTTCCACACTTCAAAGGCTCAGTTCATTAATAATTCAGCCTCAATTCTCTGTTTAGGCTTTTTCTTCCTAAGAGATTCTTTCAGCATTTTTTTTTTTTTTGATCACTCTGGTAGGCAGAATAATGCCCTCCCACCAAAGATGTCTATGCTTTAATCTCTGAGACCTGTGAATATGTTACCTACACAACAAGAAGGATTTTGCTAATGCAATTATGATCATAGACCTAAAATGAGTAGGGTACTGGATTATATGAGTTGGCCACAAGGGTCCTTAAAATAGAAGAGGAAGACAGAGGGGTGGTCAGAGAAATTTGAGGCTAGAAAAAGAGGAAGGAGAAATGCAACACATAAGAGAGACTTGATCTGCCATTGCTGTTTTTGAAGACAGAGGAAGAGTCACAAGCCAAGGAATATAGCAGCCTATGGATGCTGGGAACAGCCCAGAGCTGACAGCTTCAAGATGAGAACCTTAGTCCTACAAACACAGAAACTGAATTGTGCCAACAACCTAAAGAGTAAGAAATATATTTACCTTAGAGACTCCAGAAAAAAAAAAAAAAAAAGCAATTCTGCAGACACCTTGATTTTAGTCTGTGGAGACACATCCCAGATTCCTGACCTAGCGTCCTATAAAATAATTATATTGGGAAAAAGACATTGCAGCATATGTGATCATTTTGTGAGTTTATCTTCTACTTAGTAAATAGTTTTTTTAAGAAAGAAAAGCTGTTATTAAGAAACTCTATATACTGCTTACATTTTAGCTATTTTAATACTTGATTCAACTCATAGTTCACATCTATACTGTGTTGTAGTATGTTCCAGATGAGTAAGCTAAATCTCCACCCTAAGAGGAACTTACTGTTCAGTGAAAATCCCAATTACTAAGATGAAACATTTGTGGTTTTCCTAAGAACAGCTGGTCATCCAGTTAGTTCCAAGTATAGGGTATGGAAAGAAGAGATAAATCTTAACATCTTATTTGAAATTTCATTATTAATGACCAGAATAAGAGAAATATGCATTTAACTTGCATTTAGCAAGGAATGGAGATACAGAGATACTGTTGCTTTGTTGTTTTTGTTTGTTTGCGGGGAGGGGAGGTTGTTTTTTTTTTTTCTTTTTTTTTTTCCTGAGGACACAGTGGTATAATCAAATCTTACTTTGGGAGAATTAATCAGGAAGTTAGTATAAAAGATAAAAGATATACTGCCAAAACAGAAGGAGATTATAAGAATAAATCCTAGGAATTTATTGAAATAGTTCAGGGCATATGTGGTGGGAATTTTAACAGGAATGGAAAAATGAATCTAATAACAAAATTGCACAGAAGTTAGATAGACAAAACTTGCTGATAAATTTGATAGGAGAGTGAAAGGAATAGATAATTAAAGCGAAATTTCCTGATTATGAATATGAATGACATAAACATTAGTGACATTTCCAACAGAAATTTGGAAGTCATAAGATTAATGTGTTTTTAAAAAGGAAAAATGATCAGTTTGCCTTTGGGCCCAATACCAACTATCTGAATGAGAATAAAATAATTTACCTAAATATTTGGATGTTTTCACTCTTATAAAGTGTGGACCTAGTGTTCCTACATGTGGTTACTTTATGATGTAGCATTAACACTAAGCTTTAGGTATATGACAACATGACCTTGGTTACTCAGATTCATCCTCTAAATACTTAGCCAAATAATTTATCAGGACTGAGACACTAAATGAGATTGCTAATTGAATCTGCAGATATCTTAACATAGACGCTAATGCTTAATGGTTTTGACAGTGAACATGTTTAAACTGTCTAGGAAAAATAATATTGTAAGACATTTTAGGAAAGTGACAGCTGTAGTGAAAAAGGCTGCAAGTATTTATACAGCATGACATCCAGTACCCTAAATGTGCCTAAATGGGCAACAATCTTGATGACATGAGTCGATCCCAATCTGCCAAGACTGACAGTGCACACATACTGGATTGGCTGTTGAATTTGTGATTTGATAACTACAGAGTTACACTGTTTTGTGAGAGGATCATAGCTATCGAAACTCACAATGAGGCTTGACATTGCTTTATCTGGTCACATATAAATAATGTTCTGTAACTTTTTAGGATAATAACTTTTTTATAGTTTGGAAATATAGAATATCAGAAAACTGACATTTCAAGTTAAATTTATTCTTTTTTCTTGATACTGTCATTTCTCTCTAATTTAAAAAAAAATGAGATTGAAGTCCTAATATATGAGAAATAAAAAGGCAGGCAGCATTTTCTTTGGCTAATCTGTTTTCAGTTTTGAGAGAACTGCCTCATGCCAAAAAGAGGCATAGAAAGGCAGCAGGCAATCTCTCAAACATTCCAAATTGCTCCTAAATTAGAATACTTTTATGATTGCTTTGATGTATTATTTTATATTTGCTTGACCCCTGGGGTGGACATTTACTTGAGTGCAAGAAAGATAGCATCATCATCAACTAAAGTATGTTTCTCAACAGGGGAAAGAAATCAAAGCCTTTCCTTTCCTTAATCATTAATTTCTAGTTTACTTCTGCTGATGCTATTTGTTTATGTGAAAATCTGAAAAATAAAAGTAAGAATTCAAATGCTTACTGTTCATTAGATGGACACTGTCACGATGGATTACAGAATGCACTGCAATGTAAAGTAATAATTCTGATTCAAGTGCTATTTAATAATATTTAAATAATCAAATGGATATAAATCTTTTTAAACTTGAAGATGCAACTATATGAAGATATTGGCTATATTTTATAGGTTAGTGCTAACTGGAAACAAGAAATATTGTTTTTATAAGTACTTCTTAATTCATTGTTCAGTGTATCTCAAATCTACATCACACTTGAGAATGCCTTACCATAGGTAGGGACATACAGCCTAAAAATTAAAATTAAGTCTTATTCTATGGACATATTTTCCGTTTTGAGTTATCATTGCAAAAGAGAAATTTTGTTTTTATGACTCAAAAGATAGTTCATCAATTTTTAGGATATAAACAGCATGATTTTATTAATTTTCTGTTAAGACAATATTCTTAAACCCCAGCTTGAAAATATAAGCTTAATCATTGCCTAAAAATCTAGTGCTCACATTAAGCCAATATGGAAAATCCAAGTCATCATTCTGGAGAGTGGGTGGGAGAGAAATCAGCATGATATGAGGCCCATTAGTATTCCAGGAGTATTCTATTTTCAGTTCATGAAAATTATGGCCTAAAATGTTTACTGTTGAAGAGGCACTTTGTTAAGTTATATGAAGCATTCAAATTAAAAGATTCACTCTCAAGAACTAACACAGGGCACAAGCTCCCAATGTGTGCAGTATTAGATAACAGTGAAAGAGTTAATATGATTGTTATTTTAATTCAGCCCAGCCAAGTCAGCAATAAATATCAAAAGCCTTAAAAATTTGTAACCCCACGGATCACTCTCTCTCTAAAATAAAAAATAAAATAAAATAAAATAAAATAAAATAAAATAAAATAAAATAATAAAATAAAATAAATAGAAACAACACTTTGTATAACTTTTGATCTAATCCTTTCATTCTAAGAATTTCTCTTGAAGATATAAGGGTTTAACTGAACAAAAATTTAGAAAAACTTTTTTCATAAGAATGTTGTTCACCCTGGCAAATAATCTGAAAAATCTAATATAGAACTCTAGAGTACTGATTAAATATGTATGTAATAGCCACAAAATGAAATGCTAACCTATATAAAATGAAAAAATTATGTTACATAAGAAAGTTAAAAAAATATTGTTAAGTTGAAAATACCAGGTTTTTTACTTTTAGATATGAATGGATTGCTAGAGATAGGTAGAGGGAGAAAGACAAAATATAGATACATAGATGATAGGAAGACAGATATATAGACAGATTATTAAAATGTTGACAATGAATATCTCTGGGTAGTGGTAACAACATACCTGATTTTCCTTTTTCCTTCTTTACTTTTGTACCTGTGGCTTTGAATTTTTTTTGCCAGGAGCATGTATTTAATTTCTAACAAGGAAAAGGCAATTCTTAAAAAAGAAATAAACATTATAATTGAGTCAACCTAGACATTACATGAAAATGTCATGCACGGTAAATTTTTTAATTAACTGCTCTGAGATATATTCCTCATGATTCTATACTAAAAATAATAATATGAGTTTAGTTGCTCACAGAGGAGTGATTGGTATCTGAGTACGTAGAAAACTGGGAAATACATTCTAAATTGGATGGAATTCTACTATAAAATGACAGAGATTGAAAGGACACAGGTTTATTTCATAATAGTGAGCAAAGTAGTGGCGTATGGTGGAAGTTCAATCAGATAAGAAGACTGTGGCCATTTATGGAGGGTCCTAAATGCCTGACTGGAGACATAGGTTTTATCAAACAGAATATGGTCCCTCTCTATTCTCTACAACCTCAGCCTACATCACTTTCCTCATTAACCCACTCTTTTTACCTAGATTTACCTCCTTTCTGCTCTCTGTCTCAACCCTATCCTACCTCAGGGTTTTATGCCACCTGCTCATCTCTGTCTCTGAAATTTCCTTCCCCTTGATCATCGCATGGCTGGCTGGCTCGTTTAGGCACTCAAATCTCAGCTGGCACTTCCCCTCCACTAAGGAAGCCTGGACTGACTTTCCACTTTAACTAGTCATACACCACCACAGAGCACTTATTAGTAACTGTATTTCATGTGTTTACTCTCTCTCTTTGGAATGTAGTCTCCTTGCAAACAGAAAATTTGTCATGTTGTTTGCTACTATATCCCCCAGGACCTAGAGAAGTGTCCATAAAATATCTTTTGGGTAAAGAAATGAATAAATAAACACTGATATGTCCCTGACTGAGGGAATTAAGAGATATTTCCAAAACAGAACTCAGAAAGATAACAGTACCTAAATCAACCCTAAGAGTTAAGTTTATAGACCTCAAAAAGATAATCCATATTATTTTTACATTGCTATACTATTTTTCTAGATTCCCTTAAATATGTTATGAATATTATTAGTTCAACATTTAATTATCTCTTTTTTCACTTAAATTGTAAATTATTGCGAAGTAAGCATTCAAACTGTGTCCATTTCTCAATACCACAAACACTCTCCCCATCCCCAACACACATACCCCATATACACAATACCAAGATACCAGAAATAGGAGTAAATAGCATTTGTTCCTAGACATTCAGGGACAAAAGGCTATCAAAATAATGAAGGTCAATCATACATAACCAACACATAAAATTAAATCTGAAAAATACTCTGAAAAATACGTATATTTTAGGATCAGCTTGCAAAAATATTACATGAAAAATTGCCAGATTAATTTCCAAGCATATTCAGAAGATAATTATATCAATAATTAGTAGATTTAAATTTTATGTGAATGAATCTTAAAAATAACTCACAAACCTAGTTAAAATGATCAATGTCAGACAATGTCAAAGACATTTTCGTTTTCCAAGTATGAAGCATGAGCTCTGGGCTCATGTTAGATATTTTTGATGCTTGAGCTATAAACAACCAACATTATGCTTTTTGTATGCTGTATTTATTCACTGCCTGACAAAGGCAGAAGTCAGACCACTGAAGAATTATACGTTTATAGAAGAATTTCTATCAAGCCATCACTTTTGTCCTCCTGCAATATCTTATTTTCTAGAACATGATTAGAATCCTTTCAATTCTAAAAGGATTCCCTCAGAGACATTGTTCTGAGAAATTATTATTATACCTGACAAAAAGTTATGCATCTCTGGAAATATACAGAACACTGTATTAACATATTTTAGGGCCATATTTATTCTTTGTATATATAATTAATTAAGATGATAAAGTGTTATTAGTGTTATTGAATTAGAATATTTAGATCTAAAGGTACTACTAAAAAAGCATTCTAAATCATCTTTTTTTGCCATTAATAACATGTTCCAATTTTCCTGATATTATATGTATATATACTTATATATTATACATGGAAGCAAAATGATGCAGAAATTGGTAAGTTTCTAAATGGCAATAATAACTCAATTTAAAAAAAAAGTATATCTATGAATTTGCCTATTCTTTATACCTCATTCAGAAAGTATAATAGCGGTTACTAGTGCTCTGAGGAGAGAAGTAAAAAGTAGTTCTTGTTTAATGGGTACCACGCATCTATTTGGGGTGAAGAAAAGTTTTGGAAATGGATAGTGGTGACAGTTGCACAACACTGTGAATGCAGTAATGCTGCTGAATTGCACACCTCAAAATGGGAACAATGGTAAATTTTATATTATGTGTATTTTGCCACAATAAAAAAGAAAAGAGCAAAAGTCTATTTTGTGTTGAGCAATATTTACAAGGATAGAGAGGCAAACCTGAAAACAGAAGGGACCTCAGGCATCATCCAGCCCCTCACTGTCTCCTTAACAGTAAGAACAAAAGGCCCAAGTTGATTTTCTGAAATTCAGACAGTAGCAAAATTCAGTCTGAATTCAATTACATCCCAATCCACCTCCTCTTCAATAAACGACACGATCAACCAGATGAGTATCTCAGCAACACCACACACTGAACACATTAGAAACTGAACAAATAATCATTTCTCCAAATCAGCTCTTTATTCAGTATTCTCAAATTTGACTAAAGACACCCTCCTCTCCTGAAGCACGTATTGCCTCCCACAGCCAATGACCCACAAGTCCTATCCCTTGAATCTTCTCCAAGTCTCTGTACTTTTGCCACTTAGTTTTCTTTTCCTGACCCTGCCTAAAGTCACAAGGCTGCATTTGTTCCTCACCTCCTGACATTAGGAAGACAACTGACATCTGGCCTTCTTAGATTACATCATTATTTGACATGACATGAAACATACTGTATTCTTCCTATTTTATTCCAAAGTCATTTTCTTTCTTTGCCTATGGAAATCTTACACATTCTTTGAACCTAGCTGTAACACTCCAAACACTTTTTCTTCTCATATTTTTATGCAAAAATTGTTGACTGAATGCCAAGCATGCTACACCATGTTAGGTTCCAGGAGATCCAACGGTAAGCCAGACGGATCAACCAATCCTCTCCTTATGTACTTTATAGACATGTAAAACAGACTAATACTAATCAAACACTGGTAAACAACTCAAGTATTCTCTCAATTAAAGCAAGTGTTAGATGCTAAGTTTCAAGCAAAACTCAGTCATGAGGATAAACCTAAGATTCTGGATCTTATGTGGGAGGCAGACATTCATGTGAGTATGCAAAGCTTGAGAAAGCCTACAAACTCATCATTCCCAAGATGAACCAGACCAACTCTCTTAGGAATGACTAGCAACAGCTTCCATGGTAGAACAATCTCATACAGAGCTTCCACTTCTCCACTCATCACTGGGAAGGGTCACGGCATGCTAAGGACTGAATGAATGTTGGTGTCCTCTGAAAATTCATGTTGAGGCCCTAATCCTCAGTGTGACAGTATTTGGAGGTGGAGCCTTTAGAAGTAATTAGAGTTAGTTTAGTCATGAGGTGGAGTCCTCATGGTGGGATTAATGTCCTTATAAAAAGAAAAAAGAGACATGAGAACACTGTCTCCACCGTGTGTAAAGGCAGCCAGAAGGCACCCATCTCCAAGTCAGGACTAGACACTCAGCAGACACCGAATCTTCCTGGCACTTTACTCTTAGACTTCACAGCCTCAAGAACTGTGAAAAACAAATATTTATTGTTTAAGCAATTCAATCTGTGGTATCTTGCTATAGCCACTCGAACAAACTAAGACAGTGACAAAAAATTAATAAATAAAAATAAAATAATAAAATAAATAAAATAAAATAAAAACCTTAAGAAAAGCCTATTATACACAGATTTAAAACACTGAGAAATCTAAGTGGTCACAGTTTAAAAATCATATTTTAGCTGTCACAAAATTTCCAGTTGCTTGAGTATGTGCACTGGGAGAGAAATACATGCCACATTTAATCATTTATGTAAACTAGATCTTTTAACTTATTTCTCAGAATGAGAAAGCACGTGTGGCATAACTTTTTCTTCACATTTTAAACACATATTACCATATGATTTAGGGAAATTATGGTGAGCAGAATCTACTCCATTTTATAATGTAAGTATGATAATTGAGGTACAAAATTAATGTATAAACAAAAGATATAAAACTTCCAGTTACAAAATAAATAAGTTGTGGTATGTAACTTATAGCCTGGTGCTATAGCTAAAATACTGTATTGCATATTCGAAAGTTTCTAAAAGTGTAGATTTTAAAAGTTCTCATCATAAGAAAAATTATTTTTTAGCTATGTGTGGTGACAGATACTGACTAGATTTATTGTGGTGATCATTTTGTGATATATGCAAAGATTGAATCATTATGTTATATGCCAAAAACTAATAGTATTGTATGTCAGTTATATGTCAGTTATACCGCAGGTGTAGTAGGGTGGCTCAGTCAGTTGAGTACCCAACCCTTGGTTTGGCTCAGGTCATGATCTCAGGGTTGTGAGTTCAAGCCTCACGTGGGGGGCTCTGAGCCCTATGTCAGACTCCATGCTTGAGGCAGAGTCTGCTTGAGATGCTTTCCCTTCCCCTCTGCCCTGCCCCCTGCTCTTGCTCTCATTCTCTAAAATAAATAAATAAATAAATAAATAAATAAATAAATAAATAATTTAATAAGAATTATACCTTAATAAAATGTTTCAAATGACTTCATATGAAACTTGAGTCTGAAGACACTGAAGTCAAGATAAAATTTTAAGAAGCTGTTCAAATCTATTTGAGTGTTTATTTTTAAAAATCTTGATTGGGATCCCTGGGTGGCGCAGCGGTTTGGCGCCTGCCTTTGGCCCAGGGCGCGATCCTGGAGACCCGGGATCGAATCCCACGTCGGGCTCCCGGTGCATGGAGCCTGCTTCTCCCTCTGCCTGTGTCTCTGCCTCTCTCTCTCTCTCTCTCTCTGTGACTATCATAAATAAATAAAAAAATTTAAAATAAATAAATAAATAAATAAATAAATAAATAAATAAATAAAAATCTTGATTAATTCATTCATTATAGAAGTATCTGTTTGAAATAGATTCATAATAAGTATTTCAATTATCAAGAGTATGATGAAATATTTTTTTCCTTTCCTTAGTAAAGCAAAAAAGAATCAAATTATTAGGAAAATGAGAAAGAAAATAGAATGATCCCATTCTGTTAAAAAGGGGATACAGAAGAAAGTGAAATTTCCAGGATCAGCTTAAATTCTGAGAAGAAGAAAAAAAAAAAAAAAGCCACCTATAGTTTCTAAATTTCTAGAAGTTTTTACAATTCCTTGGATTGCCATGTTTGTTACCTCTGGCAGCTTGCCGGAAAAGATTTGTTGTAAATTCTAAAATGGAAAAGGATTGTGAATGGGCTAAGGGTAGGTATCAACCCAGAAACTCACTCTTCCCACCCTCCTCTACATGGCCAGGTCCTGGAAGCCTTCCAGCTGAATTCCTCATACACAAGGCTTCCAAGGTTTCAACGGCATTCTGCCGATAAGAAGCAATAGCTGGAGAATGAATAGAGGATAAAAGGAAAGGAGATGCCACTTTTTCTGCTTCTAATTCCTGGAGCAGCATCAGGGAGCAATTGTGTGCTAGGAGAGGTGTCTATGAGTCCCAATAGAGTGGGGATGGGCAAGACAATGGTAGCAGTAGGTTACTGAGATTGCCCACAGAGGACTGAAGGTCCCAGCAGCATAAGCAGCAAACAGCATTGTCAGTGGGACTGGGGGGTCCTGGCTCCCTGCCCTGCACTGGGGATACCAGCTCCATAGCAGCAAGGGCAGTAACATCACTCTAGGAGCCTCAGCGACAAGTGTAATTGCAGGCTCTGGATTACACTACCGTTCCCTCTTGCAATCTGCTTTACTAATCAATTTCCTATATTAAATGTCTAAATTTATCAATATGATTAACTTCCCAACGTCCCTCTATTCAATATGTTTGTTTCAGCTGTTGGCAGTGGCTTTAACAATAATTGGTTGGTTGACTAGGACCTGGACTTGAAACTGATTTATATCAAATGAGCGTGAGATGCCTGAACTTGCCAATTAGGATACAGAGGAAAACTCCAAAGCATAAGGACATGTGCATATTGGAGAACACAATTGTATTATGTGCGACCCACCCACCAGCCACCCTGCCATCATCTCTCAAACTTGAGATGTACACTAATGGAGGGGGAATTCCTACATTCTTACAAATTTCCATGGTTGTTCTCTGCAGGTCAGAGATAAAGGTGGGAGCCATTACCACTGAAATGTGAATTTCCTGGCTGGTAGAGGCCCCGTGGCAGCACCTTACTCCTGAGCCAGGGTAGTCACAGTCACTATAAAAGTAGTCAGAATATTTTGACCCGCAGACATCTTTAGCTATGGTTAATTTATTAATAGAAATAAAATAAAGGTCATCCTTCTAAATAATTCATCAATATGTAAGCACAGGGAAACACTAGGACTTGTGAGCACCATCATCACAATGAAGAGTCCCACCTCCTCACCACGTTTCCATCTGGAGCTAGGTCACAGACCATGGATCCTTTGGATGAAAGAGAGGCCAGGTCTACTTAAAGAAGGACCCTAAAAGGCCATGGCAGGAATGTTCTATAAATCTTCCTTAAATGTTCCCTGATGGGATCCCTTTGGCCATTTATCAGGGAAGCTAGATACACACACCAGGAAAAAAAAACAAAGCAAAACAAAACACAGACCATTCAGAGATTGAAAGACAGTGATAGTGATTTTATTTCATCTAGGGACCCAAAATACCGTCGGGATCAATTGGTTAAAGTTGAGGCTTATGGGAATTAGGTGATAAATGGAGTCATGACCTGAGTCTATCTCTCAAAGAACCCAATGGATTTGACAATGCAACTTTGGGTAATTTCCCAAGTTCCTGAAAGCATAATTGAAATAAATGAGCCAGTGGAAACCCTTAGAACTTCTGCTCTCTACCAAAACTATAACCAAAGGCAATAACATACAAAGGGAGGATAAGTGGGATGCCCGAGCCATATAAGAAAATGCATTAAAGAGAACTGGACCTTGAGACCCTTATCCCTACCCTTATCTCTATCTTAGAGATGGAAACTAGACTCACAGGAAATAAGAGATTGTCAGTCATATGGAGAAAGTAGCACAGGCTAAATTAATGAGACCTGTAAGAACAAAGGTAAGCCCAGTCTGCTGGTGAAAGAACAAGAAGTGGATCTATGGATGTGGCTGGAAGGAGATCATGGGAGGTTCTCCCACAGGCAGACCTACTTCATTATTAGCTTTAAACATCAACATAGTCTCCATAGACAATTCTCCAAATAGCTACTTTAACAACATTTGACAAAAGTGATAAGTCTATTTTGCCAAAAGCCCCTCTTGGGCAATATTTTATTTCCATTACTACTACAATATTTTATTTCCATTACTGTTTTTTCCTCTATTTTTCCTCAAGCTGCATTTAATTTCCTTGAATAAGCTCATTGTGGTCACTGCAAAGACAATCCCATGACATTAACAAATGAAAATAGCATAAAAGGACATATGTCTTGTTAGCTGCATTCCCTCAAAAGACTTCAGGGCCTAAGATAGAACCCAGAGTATTATTTTGATTAGATGAAAACCACTCAGAGGAGAAAACCAATTTTAAAATGTCGCTCAAGCCATCCCTGTTGGTTTCAACTGCCCAGAAATTCAGTTGTATAAAGTTGTGGCATATAGTTTTGCATCCCATAGTGCTGATGTCATAAGCATCAGTCAATACATAAGCATCAGTCAATACATCAACAAACAACAACAACATTCCAATTACTTCAATGATATCAGTAAATATTGTGAAATAATAAATTATTGCATCTACAGTGTAGCATTTAGTTGTAATATGTTGTCTAATTACACCAGATTTAAACATTTATTGATGGTTTTAATACTAAGTACATTTTACATATATATTGATATATAAGTACATTTTACATATATATAGATAGATATATGATATATATATCATAAGCCTTTTATAGTATATCTTTGGCTGCTTAATATCAAAAATCAAAATAAATTTCCTGTTGGACTTATGCAGAATCTTCAAAGAATTAGATAGGGAAATAAAAATTCAGAAAGAAAGCTACAAGTTCAACCAACTACATAAAACGTGAACTCCTTGGATAATGATAATGAAACACTTCAGGAAGTTTAAAGTGTATATTATAATATGTGTATACATATAGCTACTTCATCTCTGTTGAGTTTTTCTTCTTGCTCAAAATTGAAATATATTATTACAGAAAATATCTGGACCCTTGAAAACGATGAAGCGTTTAATGAATCATTTAAAATATATAATAAAATTTGCTATTAATTCTTAAATATATATTATTGATCATATACTTATTATTGATATATATATTTTGGTACTAACTTTACAAGCATCTTATATAATAGCCTGTCTAATCATAACAACCCGATGAGGCAAGTATTATTTTCATATTTTTACAACTAATGTTTTAAGCCTGAGAAAAATATAGGAGACTTAAGTAACTTGCTTGAGAAATCTCCATAGAAGAGACATATATGGACTCATTTCTTCAAAAGTGCTGTTTATACAAGTTTGTACAATTACTTCCTTTTTCACCTTTAAATTCTGAAACACATACATACACACAAAGTGTTGCACGAACCATTTCATATATTTCTACACACGTTTTTAAATCTCCTTGAAATGTATCTCCCATAATTAATTACATTATTAACTATTCATAGGTCATTAACATATAGTTCAGATAGATGATTTCTTTAAAGCAATAGTTCCTGAGTATAGCTATTAAAATATGTGCATTATCCAATTTAAATATCTCATACAATGCTGCATGTTAACAATTACTCCTTTGTTAAGTAGAACTAAAAATAGTCAATTACTAAAACTTTTAGTTTTAATATACTGAAGTATATTAATATATTCTGGAATTTACTAGGATGGCAACAGTGAATCCTGTGATATTTTGTACCTTGTTTGTACCTTGTACAGGTACAAAATACCACAAAATATTTCTTAAATAAAGACTCCTCACTTTAAGTAGAATTATGGCTCAAACACATGTCATATACAAAAAGTCAATAACACAGGTATAGTTCATTATAGTCCTTTTTGGAGGATTTGAGATTTTGATTAGCAGCTACAAAATGGAACAGAAGTTTTTAATATATTCATGAAATGAAACTATACCTCTATTAATACCACTACCACCACCTATTTCTTGTCTTCTCTCCATTACATATTTTCTATCTTAATCATTTTTGGGAAGACACATAAGCATGCAGACAAAAAAAAAAAAAGAGTTTGGTCAATGACATCATCAAATTGGAAACATTTTCTTGACATAAAAGAAAACCTGAAATAAATTCAGGTGACAAGAGACATCTAACAAAAGATATTCTCTGGAATTCACATATAGATATGATGTTGGTTCAAGACCTGCCAAGTTGATCTGGGAAATGACGTTTATGAATTGTCAGGTATCTCCTTCTTATCCCCATTTTTGTGCGTGTGTTTTGTTTTGTTTTTGTTTTTACTGACTGATTGGATTATTTTAGAAGGCCTCTGTTAGTGCTCTTTTCCCTTCTGCTTTGGCCAGGGTATAGAAACAGAACTGGCTGACTTAAGATAACCAACTCGTCACAACCACACCCAGTTTGCAAGTAGAATATTTTTATTACTTTATGAGAACAAATGCCTTATCAGGAAACAGATCATCTGGAAAACGCTCCTTGAAATACTGCTGGGATGTCTTTTAATTTTTTTTTATTTTTCTTATTTTTTAAAGATTTTATTTACTTATTCATGAGAGACACAGAGAGGGAGAGAGAGGCAGAGACACAGGCAGAGGGAGAAGCAGGCTCCATTCAGGGAGCCCAACGTGGGACTCGATCCCGGGTCTCCAGGATCAGGCCCTGGGCTGAAGGCAGCACTAAACCGCTGAGCCACCTGGGCTGCCCTGGGATGTCTTTTAAAGAAAAGTTTCCTGCTCTGTTACTTCCAGCCACTATTGTGTTCATCAGCAGGCTAGATTTTAAGTCTCTTAAAAGATGACCTCATAAGAAATGAATTAAAATTTTAGAACACATTTAAAATCATAAACACCTTGAACTCTACATATGACACAAAGTAATATTACTTCACTAGAGCAGTATATAAGAAATATAATTTTAATATACTACATAAATATTAAATTACTGTCAATAATAAGCTTATCAGATCTGAACTTGCTGCTTTGTTATGCATAGGCTGCTGTTTTATTGCTTTGATTGCTTTTCCAAAGATGATCTTCACATAAATGATAATATCAAGTGCCATTAGTTACAAGCAGCACATAATAAATAAATACTCATTATACTGCATGAATATCTGTCATTACCCTTTGTTAAGCTATTAGCAGTGTATAGTCCCTTGTCACCAGAGTATGTTTCTACTGTTCATCACAGGGGCAGTTTCAAACTGTGCATTCTCAGTGGGTGTTGTGATAGTGGAAGCTTCTCAGCTCTGTGGCAGGATAAGGTTTACTGCATAGTGGCAGGGAATGAAAGAAGTTTGGTTAGTCAAGATCTGCCCTTGCAGCTTGTCAGCTGTTATATTTGAAAATAGGGTGCTTCAGATCAGGTGCTGAATGTCACATGGGCTTGGGACACATAATTAATGAAAAAAAATCAATGGCCAGTTGTTTTTGAAATGTCAGGGAGAACTAAGAAAATATCTGAAATGTCAAAATGCACTTGAAATAGGATATAGTGATCCAAAGGCACTGAAGTAATTTAGGGTTTCATACACAAAAGCCCTGAAGCAGGGCAGTGGAAGTCCTTCAGCAATCTGTAGGTCTGTAGTCTATGAACTACTGCATTTGGTTCAATACCAAAAAATTCTTAAGGAAATGGAAAGGCTTTAAAAGAGAAGAGGCAGAAATAATCACAGTGGAATGACCAGCAGTCTGGAATAAGACAAGAAAGAAAGTAATTATGCCTGAAACAATAAAACTCCTGGAAGAAATCATAGGTGGTGAGTTGTTTAACATCTTGGCAATGATTTTTTTTTGGATTTGACACCAAAAGCAAAGGCAACAAAAGCAAAAATAAACAAGAGAGACTATATCAAATCAAAAAGCTTCTGAACAGGCAAAGAAAAACAAGGACAAGATAAAAGGTCAGCCTACTGAGTGGTAGAAAATATTTGCAAACCATATAATTGATAAGGAGTTAATATCCAAAATATATAAAGAACTCATGCAACTTAACAGCAAGAAAATAAACAAGCCAATTTTAAAAATGGGCAACAGATCTGAATAGATACTTTCTAAAGAAAACATACAGATGGCCAACAAGCACATGAAAAGATTCTCAATATCACTCATCTTCAGGGAAATGCAGATCAAAACCACAATGAGGGATCACCTCACATCTGTCAGAATGGCTATTATCAAAAAGATAAGAAATAAAACATGTTGGTGAGGATGTGGAGAAACAAGTGTTCTGCATTCATTGGTGGGAACATAAATTGGTGCAGTCACTGGAAAACAGTATAGAGGCTCCTCAAAAAGTTAGAAATAGAACTACCAGATGGTCCAGCAATTCTACTTCTGGTATTTATCCAAAAAAAAAAAAAAAAAAAAAAAAAAAAACAAAAACCCAAAACATAACAATAACTCAAAAAGATATATGCACCTCCATGTTCATTACAGCATTATTAATAACCACAAAAAGCAACCTAAATGCCCACCGATGAGTGAATGAATAAAGAAAATGTTATTATGTATATGACCAACATTTATAAACAATTTCATCAAACTCAAACGTTGGAGTCTGGGTGGATTTACAGCTTAGCTACCTGGTCCTCCTAAGATTCCTCCAGAAGAGTTTCCCAGCAACTCAGAGAATCCTGTTCATTCCAGACCCTCAATTGCAATTGCCAGAATTTTCTTTCTTGTATTGCTTTTCTTCAATGAAATCATCGACTTTATGAAATGGGCAAAAGACATAAGCAGAAATCTCACAGAGGAAGACATAGACATGGCCAACATGCACATGAGAAAATGCTCTGTATCACTTGCCATCAGGGAAATACAAATCAAAACCACAATGAGATACCACCTCACACCAGTGAGAATGGGGCAAATTAACAAGGCAGGAAACCACAAATGTTGGAGAGGATGCGGAGAAAAGGGAACCCTCTTACACTGTTGGTGGGAATGTGAACTGGTGCAGCCACTCTGGAAAACTGTGTGGAGGTTCCTCAAAGAGTTAAAAATAGACCTGCCCTACGACCCAGCAATTGCACTATTGGGGATTTACCCCAAAGATACAGATGCAATGAAACGCCAGGACACCTGCACCCCGATGTTTCTAGCAGCAATGGCCACAATAGCCAAACTGTGGAAGGAGCCTCGGTGTCCAATGAAAGATGAATGGATAAAGAAGATGTGGTCTATGTATACAATGGAATATTCCTCAGCCATTAGAAATGACAAATACCCACCATTTGCTTCAACGTGGATGGAACTGGAGGGTATTATGCTGAGTGAAATAAGTCAATCAGAGAAGGACAAACATATGTTCTCATTCATTTGGGGAATATAAATAATAGTGAAAGGGAATAGAAGGGAAGGGAGAAGAAATGTGTGGGAAATATCAGAAAGGGAGACAGAACGTAAAGACTGCTAACTCTGGGAAATGAACTAGGGGTGGTAGAAGGGGAGGAGGGAGGGGTGGGTGTGAATGGGTGACGGGCACTGGGGGTTATTCTGTATGTTGGTAAATTGAACACCAATAAAAAATAAATTAAAAAAATAAAAATAAAATAAAATAATAAAAAAAAAGAAATCATCGACTTTAACCTAAAACACAGCACATCTGGCATATCAGCTTCAACTGGAAGCTGATTTTTGTACCCGAACCCCAACAGTCTCAGAGTGCAAGCAACCAGTAGAAATGGCTTCATATAGAAGTTTCATATAGTTGTTTTCATCTTGAATCATCTGCTTCCAGTCAGGCACCCCTACAAAGGAGCGTACTGGTGACCTCAATGTTCTTATAAGCTACAAGGAGTAACCAAGAAATAATGGTAAACATCCCAGCCTGACATTTTTCTAAATCCCCTCAATTCCTTTCCCTAAGAAGTTGTGTGTTCTAGATTCTAAAATTTTGTGTTCACTGTTTTTCTTTTACAAATCCATGAACAAACAGCTTTATTCCTGGAAAAAAGGGATTCTACATGCCTTCTTCCCAGACATGACACTTTAACAAGTCTTGCAAATTCTCTAGACCCCATTGCTTGCAACCACATTCAGAGCTAATTTTTTTTTTCGAGCACAGAATCTTTGAATATAAGGAACAAAACTCCCTCTAAACTTTGATGAAATGAAAGCTAAGGTTTTTGTGTGTGTGAAAGCAGATATCTAAGACAATCGGAAAAGTATGGAAATGCCAAGCCTGCTGCAAATTGAACTTAATAGGAACATCATTGAAAAGTGAGAGCAATCCTGTCCATGCTCAGGAAGAAGGCCACATGGTGTCTTGTCACATTAGTGTGTGTCTATGTGTGTTTACTGCTTTGGAGTGTCTGTCCCCCCTCCCTCCACCCCCCACCTCCACCCCGCCCCCGTGGACTAGCTCACTTAGCTTTTTTTGTTTTGCAAATGCTCTGTGGCCTTCTGGACCGAGCTCCTGCTGCTTACTCTAGTCTCCGAATCTAGCTCTCATTTGCTGAAGACATGATGGGATGGTGAGATCAATCTGCTGGGATGACAGATTTACTCAGGGTAGCCCAAACATGGACTCCTCTTATGTCAGCTTTCCACTTTGAATCAATCTGCTACAATAAATCTTGTTTGTTTGTCTTAACAGGGCTTGGAAACTTAAGGAAGGGTGATATATTTTGCCAGAGAAAGTTGCTGAAAGTCACCATCAAAGACCAGACAGAGGATGAGGGAATCCAAAGGTCAAGACAGCTCTGATTTATCACTTTGTTCACCTGTTTATGAACTATTCATTTGAATGACAAATTCTACAGTTAATAATAAGAGTTTGAAGAAATCTAGTCTCACCCTGTTCCACATGAAAGTGTCTTCCCTTTAAACAGTGGTGCTTCGGGACAATTTGTGGAAGGCCATGGCTATCCTTTTTATTCCTCTCATAAACTGCTATTGGCACTCATCCATAAATCTAATTTCTTCTTTAATATATTTTACATGTTTAGCCTGATAATATTCCTTCTCAGTTTTCTTTCTTTCCAGCAATATAATTCAAGCATAGATAAACCACGGAGTCCCTGGAGGGCGTTTTCTATTTGGTTTCCAATTTTGTTGCTGATGAGAGAGGACTGGCCTTTAATTGAGCAATTTATTAATTTTACAAGATTAGTTTCTTTCTCTATTTCCTGGCCAGCCCCTTTTTTTTTAAAAAAGAAAAAAATTTATTTATTCATGAGAGACACACACAGAGAGAGGCAGAGACATAGGCAGAGGGAGAAGCAGGCTCCCTGCAGGGAGCCCAATGTGGGACTCCATCTCGGGTCTCCACGATCATTCTCTGAGCTGAAGGCAGTTGCTCAACTGTTGAGCCACCCGGGTGTCTCTGGCCAGGCTTTTAAAAATGAATCCAATAGAAAGAAATTTCTACTATTCCAAATTCTTGGTGAAATGCCCTTAGTACATATTAAATTCTACTATTTAATCTGGGATGATTAAATTTATGTATCAAGTTAAGTGGACCATAGGGTGCCTAGGTATTTGGCTAAATACTATTTAGGATGCATGTGTGAGGGTGCTTCTAGATGAGATTAACATTTGAACTGGTAGACTCAGTAAAGCAGATGGCCCTCTCCAGTGTGGGTGGGTACTATCCAATCCATTGAGGGCTTAAAAGAAACAAATAAACTGAAGGAATGGGGAATAGGCCCTTTTCGCCTGAATAGTTGAGCTCAGACATTGATGATCTCCTAGCCTCAGACCAGTATTTACGCCATTAGCAACACTGGTCCTTAAACCTTTGGAGTCAGATTGAATTACACCATCCGTTTCACTGGGCCTCCACCTTGCACATGGCAGATCCTGGGACTTTTCAGCCTTTATAATCATGTGAGTCAACAAATCAATTGATAGATTAATATATATATATATACATATATATATATATATATCATATAATTATATGATATATATGTGTGTGTGTATATATATATATATATATATATATATATATATCTCCTATTGGATTCTACTTCTCTGAAAATCCTTTACTAATACAATATCATTACAAGCCAAACACAATGGTAGCATAAAGAAATTAAAATTAAAATCATGGAGAGTTGGTGAAGACACCATGGAAGAGACAGTTTGGAGTTATACCACTAAGAATGTGGAGGGCTTCAAGAGACAGGAAAGGTGGAAAATGGGCCTTTGAGACATAGGTGATAGAAAAAAAATGAAGGTAAGGGTAGAGAAAAGTCTAATGTGTATAGAGCGCAGTTCATCAAAATGGAAGAAAATATGAAAAGATTAGAGGGGTACACAATGGGAGTAAACACTAAAAAGAAGATGGAATGCCTGTCAATGAGGTTATAAATGACAATTGTAAAGAAAAACAAATAATTGCCATTTACTAATTAGTTACTATGTCACTACTATTTGCTATGTAATTGGTATCTAAAGCTTTTATTTAATTCTCAAGTATGAAAATACAAGTATCATTATCCCTGCTTTGCAGAAGACTGAGGGCCTTACTAATAAGCAGTAGATGTGGGATATTAACACTGGCTAATTTGATTATAAAACACTGCTAAATTCTGTAATTTTATAAGAATAATTAGAACTATTCTACTTGTGATATAATAGTCACCTTTTATTTGCATTTTAATGTATCTTTCACTATCCGCTTACTCAAAGAGAGCTTCTTTAATAATCCAGGAAGGAAATAATCCATGATTTTATTTTTATGGACCCTCGAAACATAAAAAAAAAATATATATATGTATTCAAAATGAAGCCAAATAACAAGCAAGTCAGGTTTAGGGAAAGAGCCAGGAGCACTTTTTAAGGACTTGCCCTCGTGGGCCTGTGCACAGGGGTGTGTGCATAGTCCATGCAGAGACACTCAGAACACACACATCATCACTGCCTTTACCCAAAAAGTGGCATCAAATCAAGTCATTTACTCCCATCGCTGCAAAGGGATATAGGGAGCTGATGAAATGATGAAATAGGGCCAAGGATGACAACATTCTAGACAGTTTAGAAAAAGACAGTGGGTTACAGAATTTTTTTTTAATGCACACAGATTTTACTACGGCAGTTCACTTTTTTATAATTCAAGTAGAATAATCAAATTAAAGTAATAACCTATCTCATCTAGAATGGTTCAGGGCAGACATCATCAGACCAGAGCAAGTCTTATCAGTGAAAGTTCTCTTTGACTACTGGCTTAGGAAGAATGTCAAATATAGTGAGATCTGTGATAAAATGCAGGAAAGAACATCACTAAAACACTGAATAGTTTTTGGGGTGCCTGGTGGCCTCAGTTGATAGAGCACAGGACTCTTGATCTCAGGGTTGGGAGTTTAAGTCCCATGATGGGTATAGAGCTTACTAAACAAAAAACAAACAAACAAACAAAAAAAACAAAAAACCCAAAACAGAATAGTTTCTCCCAGGGGCTAAGTTTTCTATTTATCTGACATCACAATCAAATTTAAATTGAAATTATGAGTATACAAGCACAGACTCACTCAACTTGCTTATCTTCCATTATAATCTCAAGATCATAACAATACACTTATTTTGACTATTAACACTCATTTACTAGCCTTTGTTATGTATGACGAAACTCTGTATGTATCTCTGTCCTATGTACACACACACGTGGGTTTTTTTTCTAGAAATAACCACATTTTTGTTTTAGCGGACCTATACTGATGTATTTTTTTTCCAGTCCAACACCCCTATTCCTTTGGGAAGCTTCTCCTCCTCGTTTTTACTCGAATCCCATAAGCAACCCTTCCTCTATTTCAGATGTTAGCCTTATCGAAATGGTGACCCACATAGAAGGACACTTTTTACCTTGGCAACATTTTTTGTTGCTCCCATGGAGAATCGATACAGCTAGCATTTTTATTGGAATCAGACTGCTATGGTCTAATCTTGGCTCTGTCACTTATTACATATGTGACTTTAATCTCTCTGTGTCTCAACTCCCTCAAGGGAGGAATAGGAAGGAGAGATAATAATAGTGTACCGTCTTAGAGTTTTTATGAGGACTAATGAGCTAATGTTTCTAACACTTGAAGTATAGTATGTAATATGCTGTATAAATATTTGTTAAATAAACACGGGTTTAAAATCATGCAAAAGTATTCAGTATTCTACTCAGAATGGATGTGTGGGAAGAAAAGTGTTTTTTGTTGTTGTTGTTTTTTTTTTTTTTTACTATAGTTGCTAAGCTAAGTCGAAATGGAGATGAAGGGAATAGAGAGGTGTCTTGGTCTGTTCAGGCTGCTGTAACGAAATAGCCCAGGTTTCTATAACAGACTGAGAGCTTGTAAACAAAGACATTTCTCTCTCGTGTTTCTGGAGCCTGGAAGTCATAGCTTGGGGTAACTGTACCATCAGGTTTAGGTCTGGGGAGGCTGACTTCCTAATTCTTAGAAGGCATCTTTTCAGGGGAGCATTGTCAGGCAGCTTTTATAAGGGGCAATGACACTATTCAGGAGGACTCTGTTCTGATGACCCAGTTGCCTCCCAAAGGCCCCACCTCTTAGGATTACCTTGGGGGTTAGGGGTGAATTCAACACATGAATTTGGGGGACACCCAAACATTCAGACCATAGCAAGAGATACACTTAAGGAGTCAGAAACCTTCTTTGTTACTACATGCAGAAACTGAGAAATGAAGTCAGTAACACAATTGGCAGCAGAATCAAACCATGCAGAAAGACAATATACTAAAAATACTACGAGTCCTTGCGCCTAAATGTGGCTAATAATAGCATGACCCTTAGAATTCTTAAAGAAGTCAATAAATTCCTCCTTTTAATTTTTTTTTTCTTTTCCTAAAGCTTTTTTGTAATGGGTTTCTGTTGCTTATCACCAAGGACTCCCAATAAAAACCTTAAGATTTCAAAATGTCTTTAAAGGAATTTTTGTAAGTCTACTCGTGTCCTTTAAAGAACCACCTCAACTTATGACTGTCAAAAGAAACACTTGATTTATTTTAGCCTCCAAATAAGTCCCTACTACCACTTGCTAATATATCTTCAGAATTTCATTTGGTTGAATATCAAGCCATTTCAGTTTTTTCACAGCTAAACTTTATTTCCTCTTAAATATTTATTGAGCAAGAATCAATTTCAGTCTGCTAATTAGTTTGCTACCATGTCTTCTTGTCACCATAGCTCAAATCACAATATATTAAAGAGGTGTTAATTGTCTAATGCTATTACTATGTTGCACCAGAGCCCATATGCCAGGAAAACAAGTGGTTTTATGAGGGTTATCTAAAAGAACTTGGAATAGACCATATTATTTTTCTCTAATCCCAGAAGCAACCCTTCCTCTATTTCAGATGTTAGCCTTATCGAAATGGTGACCCAAATAGAAGGACACTTTTACCCTGGCAACATTTTTTCTTGCTCCCATGGAGAATCGATACAGCTAGCATTTTTATTGGAGTCAGTTTAGTTTATAAAGTTTATATAAACTATATTGCTTGGGAAAATGATCTTAAATGTGAACGATCTCAATGAGGTTTAAGAAAAAAAGTGAGAAATAAATAAATAAATAAATCCTAATATTTTATAATTGAAATCATTTATAAGAAGAAACAAGAGATATTCAAAGGGTAAAGAATATCAAGTCCAAAAAATATAAGGTTCAAATCCTGGCTCACGTTTGGGAAATTTACTTAACCTCTTTGATCCATATTTTCTCATTCCTAAAATGAGTGAATATAATGTCTATCACTCAGGTCTGTAATGGGATTTGTATAATGTGTGAAATCACATAGCATCATGCCAGGCACAAAACAGTAATATTAGCAATAAGAAAGGAACAATTAAATATATGAACAAAGATTATGAAGATTCTCAACATTATTGCGCAGATACGTGTTGTTGCACTATAGACATTTCTGGATGAGAATGCATTTGTAATGCAAAGAATTAGTTACTTACAAAACCATGGAAAGGACAAGAGAATCAAGGATCAGTGAAAAATTTTCAGAGGAAAAGAAAGTTTCAGGAATTACAATAAAGCATCCCTGATACCTCAGTTGTCTGTAGCACCAAAGCAGGAATGTTGCTACGAGTTTCTTTGATTCCTTCCTGTTTATAGAAAAATGTTTGTTTGCTCAAGACACTATACTTCCATCAGTTGTAAAATGACCATAATACAAAGATTTTGTTAGAATAGTAAATTTAATTATACCTGCTAAATTTCTTTAATTACATCTGCTAATTACAAGTTGTAATGAAGCGCATGTCCATCTGCCATATAAAGGCTGATCCCTTAGAACTCCCCGTATGCAGTATATAACAGGACTGTAACTGGCTTAACTTATTTCCCTCTTTATGAGACTATAGTTTTTACTTCTCTAATAAATAAGAACTATTACACTATAATAATAGTGTCAAGCACCAAGAGGCTCTATTTCTTCACTACTTCATCCTAACTAGTAAAATGGGAATTTTATAATAATTTTGCATATGATTTTAATTCTCAATTCTATATTTTGCATTTATGAATTCACAAGGGCTCATGACTTTTTTCTTCCACTTATTTCTTTATTCCTATATTGAGATCTGTGTTCTAACTCATTTTTAGCTTGGTGAGACACTTTTTTTTTTTTGAGAGAGAGTTTTCCTCATATTGGATACTCATGTGATATAGTCTCTAGATGGCTATATATCTGCAAATATATATGTTTGGCCTTAACAGCTGAATGTTATCTTGACTGATTTCTGATTATTATTTTTTCGATGACCTATGTGTGATACAGATGAGAACTACAACCCCTTCCTGATTCCTTTCTTCTCCTTTTAAGCTACATTATTTTGTTGTAGAAGATCATGTGATTTCTGTTTATTCCCCTAGTCTAACATTATTTTAGGATATACTTTTATATTACTTTTCTAGTCAGTCTTGCCTAAAACTTAGTGCAGATTTTCAATCTGCTTTTCCAGTCTGTTCAGTTTTTATTCTGTTATATTTTAACTAGTGTCCCAAGCTCAATTATTCCTATTTCTCCTTCCTTAGCAAGTTATTTCCAAATTTATTCTAGATCTTCCAATTCTTATTTTTTTCTCTCATAATCTCCATCACTGTTTTTGCTCTGTATTTTGAGATACTTCTCCCACCTTCCTTGACCACATATTCAAATTTCAAGAGTGAATATCCTCATCATTTTATCCACTGGATCTTAAATCTAAAAATTGATTCTTTTTATGTGGGTTAATTTTTGTTCATATTGGTATTAGTTCCCTTCAAAATGTCATTTTGTTGAATTCTATCTTTTGATAATTAAGTTGTTCTGATAATATGTGAAATTCTCATTCATTCTCATTCTCTCCCTTTGTCTCTGTGTCTCTCTCATCTTCTAGGGCACACATCTTCGTGCTGTGCTTCTTCTGTTGCTTATTCATCACTTTGTTTAACTTGGTATAGGACCAATAGTTGTGATGGTTTACATGGTGGCAATATTGTTAGTATACTATATCATTAGTATTATTCATGACAACCTGTCCTGTTGAGTGTACAGTAGATAGGCATGTTTCCAGGCTTCAATGAAGAAACAACCAGGAAAAGTTCAGGTTGTCCCTGACATCTGGTAATATCAAGAGATCCCACTGGAACTGGATCCCACTGGTCATTAAGCCATTTTATGGCTTAAAAATGGCACCTGATTTTCATAGGGCAAGCTTTCTCCATGAATCCCTGATAGGTAGACACTTCTAACAGAAATCAGAAGAATGATAGATTATATGAGGGCAGACTGACCTAAAGGAAATATGAGACAAATTTATGGTATGAAGGAAATGTCCTATATCTTGACTATAGGATATATACATTTCTCAAAACTCATGAAATTTTACCCCTAATGTCTGTGGATAATGCCATAAATAAATTCTCACTTGAAATATATATATATTTTTTGAAGACACTAGAAGAAAACTCTTTTTTGTTTATTTCTAGCCATCCTATCCATCCCTCTGTGTATGAACACTACCGATGCCTTGAATGCATTGAATGTTTTTTTTTTTTATGAGCACTTGGGATTTTTAAAAATTTATTTTTCATGGTTGTGTGTGTTTGTGTGTGAGAAAGATACAGAGACAGAGGTAAGACAAAAAGAGAAAGAATCTTAAACTTCTTTTTCAGTTTGAAGTGAATTGACAAAAGTATGTCTTTTTTTGAGGGCCTTTATTTGATAAGGCATATCATTCAGGGGCTCCCCCTTCCCTGAATGCATACTTGCTTGTGTTAGCAGCTTTCTTTTTATACATAATATTTTTCTCTTCTAAAATTTTCATTTTTTAACATCTTCCTTGTCAATGGGAAGGAAAGTGGCCTATTTCAGATACTCTTTTAAGAATTGCTTCTGAATTGTGCTGCCTCACATTTTTCCTGGCATTTTATAGAATTCATTAACATGAATTGGCTGTCTCCTTACATCACTGTGGCTTATATTTGTAGACACAACTTGTTCATATTGTAGATAAAACTGTATTTTAACCAAGAAAAATAAATGTGCAAAGAAACCAATTTCTGATTAGAGGCCCCAGGAACTGTTTAGCTATAATGTGATTACTTTGTTCTAAAACTTTTGACCTCAGAGTATCTTGTTAGGACATAAGATGAAGTAACAATAATAATAAAGTTTATACTTTGTTGGCTTATGTTTATTTTTGTTTTGTATTTATCCTGGCTTTGGAAAAATTCTTACTTCTTACTGTCATTTTGAGTGTGAATAAATTTTGTATTTATGAAAGACAAACTTCTCTTTATGGCCACGAACACTTTCTCAA
The DNA here is from genome assembly GCF_053574225.1 of Canis aureus. NCBI lineage: Eukaryota > Metazoa > Chordata > Mammalia > Carnivora > Canidae > Canis > Canis aureus. Next base: position 32,692,947 of record NC_135641.1, on the reverse strand, counting down.
AATGATGAGCATCCAAAAAGGCTCTGACAGACTCATATCTTTGATTTGAATGATTTAAGAGTTTTTTTCCTAGATCAGAAATTATAAATAGTTTAAATAGTTGATAAGGCAATCTATTTTTGTGTCAATTTCCCATTAAAGATTCACTCTAACTACAACATTTTAGTTGGAAACATTTAGATGAAAAACTCTAAGGAAGTCATTGGCAAATGATGCTGATAAGTTTTCAAATATTGATTCAACTATTTATCCACAATCTGCTCCTACTCATTTAAAAGAAAGGAGAATGCTTTGCACCTTACAAAATCTCTCTCCATTTTACTAACTTCCATTAGTAAAATATTATTGTCTTCTGCAAATGCTGTGTAGCACTACAGGCCAAAAGCTAAGAGTATGAAAGCATTACCATAGAAAAGCTGATGCTATATTTATCACAGAGATTATACAGAAGTCAAGTGTAGTGGTGTTGGGTCTAAATAGATTTTTTTTAAATCTGTTTTTCACTTCTCTGTTAGCATTATAATGTTATAAGAAAAAAAGGACTCTGACAGCTACATTATGGATTTATGCAAATTACTTACCACAAACTAAGAAAAATAACAGATACCTTTTTTTTGTTTGTTTGTTTGTTTTTTTTTTGTTTTGTTTTTTTTTATTGGTGTTCAATTTACTAACATACAGAATAACACCCAGTGCCCGTCACCCATTCACTCCCACCCCCCGCCCTCCTCCCCTTCTACCACCCCTAGTTCGTTTCCCAGAGTTAGCAGTCTTTACGTTCTGTCTCCCTTTCTGATATTTCCCACAAATTTCTTCTCCCTTCCCTTATTTTCCCTTTCACTATTATTTATTCTCCCCAAATGAATGAGAACATATAATGTTTGTCCTTCTCCGACTGACTTACTTCACTCAGCAACAGATACCTTTATACAAGGGGAAAATGTTCCTAAACAGGTGCACTAGAATTCTTTCATGACTGTCAAAAACCAAGCCCTATGAACTCTTTCTTGAATCAATTTAGAATAATTTCCTCCAAATATAGAAGTCTTCATTTAGACTATAACTCATAGTGGCTTTCTAAATGTCAAGTAAACATTCTTTATTATATTTCCTATCTGATTGTATGCAAACAATTAACTGAAAAGAAATTTCTTCCATAGTGTGTTTCAAAAATTTTTAGTGTTAGCTATTTAACAATATTTGAGTTTTATTTGTTTTGTCCCTTCAATCACTATTTATGTTATCCCACACTCATGTATTTAAAAAAAAGTTAATATCTACTTCTGATTTATTGCCTTCCTTTTCAGAATGCTCCCTGGTCTCATATGATACAGAATAAATTAGATTTCATTGATTTCCGTTGTAATCATAGCTATTGTGAAGCCTTCATCATTACATCTGTCATTTGCTTTCTATTCCCTCGTAGGTAAATAATGACAATATTTCCAATTGTTTTTTTTTTTCTTCATAACTTCTCAACAAAGGGTAACCTTGTGCTTTTTGATAGGCCTATTCGCTTCTCAACTTGTTTAACCAATCCTTTAAAAGTTAATTTAAATAAACTTGACTGTTACATTCAAGATTAAACATACTCTATCCAGGATTTTGACTGCTTTTTCATTCTGTCAGTGAGATTGAAGATTGATCACTGCTCATTAAAAACTGATAGTAGAAACATGAATATTTGAGATTGTGCTATATGGATTTTCCTTCTCCAGAAAGTAAGAGCCCAACAAGTACTTTATAGTATCAAAAAGAAAGCCTAAATTTAAAGTAGGTATGGAGAAAGCTGGCTTAATTCAAGGGGAGAATATGTAAATTTAACAATTATTTAATTAATTACATCTTACATTGTTAGATAGGTAATGTGACTGGAAACCTACTTTAGTTTCCTATCATATATATTTAAATTAACAAAATAGTTTTCAGAAACTGAACTGTTAAATCCTAAAAACAAATCAAATGTTAAGAAATTAAGAATCCAAGTTTTAAAAGATCCTATGAATGTCCTTAGTGTATAAGACTATTTGTTTAACCCTCTAAAACTTCTCAGTATGTTTTGTAGGAAAAAAAAAAATCTATCATTTGTACTAATATAGAAGACAGTACTGTCATGCACATTATTTTCCAGTAGAAAGATCCTCCAAATCAAATTAGTGAATGAAGCCAGATATTTGAAAACTAATTTGGACAAAAATGAAATAGTACCTAGTCTATTACTATTAATTGCAACTGATGTTTTAATATCTTTTCTTTTCAGTTGTGACTTTATTTTATAATAGTTGCTTGTAAAAAAAAATAAGTGAATATTTAGAGAAGTATAAGTACAGATGACTAAGAAATGTGTTGTTAAATGTTCAACATTGGGATCCCTGGGTGGCGCAGCGGTTTGGCGCCTGCCTTTGGCCCAGGGCGCGATCCTGGAGATCCAGGATCGAATCCCACGTCAGGCTCCCGGTGCATGGAGCCTGCTTCTCCCTCTGCCTATGCCTCTGCCTCTCTCTCTCTCTCTCTGTGACTATCATAAATAAATTAAAAAAAAAAAATTAAAAAAAAAATGTTCAACATTAATAGTATTAAGTCAAGACAACCAAAATTCACTTTTCTCTTAGCAAATTAATAAATCATTGTAAATATCAATTTCTCATATACATTGTTGTGGGAGGGTATGTACATCATTACAGACCTGAAGGACAGTATGGACTATCATGTAATATACATCAAAGTCCGTTACAATGTGCACATGAGGCAATCTCACTTCTAGAAATTTATGTCAAGGAAATAATAGTCATAGCATTTTTGTTTCTTACAGTAAAATATGGAGTCATATTTTTAAAAATCTGCCAATCGGTTTATTAAACTGTGGTACATGCACAAAATCAAAAACAGTGTAGCCATTAAATATGAAAAATATTTAATTATATTGAAAGATGTTCATATATTAAAAATTAAATACAAAACAATCAGCAACACAGTATGAAACTGGGCAGAAAGAGTTAACATAGCAGGTACCTGTTATTCTTTGAAAGGCTTATATATATATAAAGTTGTCTCTTGACTGACATCTGAGAATTTATATTTCAGGAGAGTTACCAACACCATTAATGGTGAAAAAGTGTTCATTGTACATAAACTATGCAAAAAATAAGGTTTATACTGAACACCTGCTTTTCTTCTGGGAATCTGAAATTTGGTTATATGCCCACAGAGGGTACCTATGTGATCAACATCCAATAAAAACCCTGGGAACTGAGTCTGTTACACACTTGCCTGATTGGCAACCTCTCACATGTGCTATCACAATTCACCATTGAAGAAATTCAGTATGCTTTACAGGACTCTACTAGGCAGGATTCTTGAAGCTTGCACTTGGATTCTCCAGATTTTCCCTATATGCCATTTCCCTTTGCTGATTTTGCTTTGTATCCTTTCATTGAAATAATCATAGTCTTGAGCATGACCATATGTTGAGTCATCAGAGTTCTAGTGAGTTATCAAATGTGGGGGTGGTTGGTATCACTTCCACTGAAATATATATTTTTGAATATATAAATACTTACAAATGAATAAGGAAAACAAAATATACTAATTATATGAGTGGTGAATCATAATTTTTCTTAGTCTTCAGTCTTGCTATCTTGTCTACAAAGGGTTTGTCTTACTCTTGTAATAATTTTTAGGAAATACATGGTAATTTAAATGATTGAATTATTTCTTTCTTATTCTCAGAATTAAAATAACAACCCTAGAATAAAGACAACAACTGCTTATATTTACAAAAAAAAAGTACTAAATAAAATAAAATGAGAACCGAAAGACAAATCTAATATTTCTGTAAGTTACAATATAATTGGAAGTAACAAAATGGATGGTAGATACTAAATATGTAGAAACAAGGTCTGGAGTAACTTTCATTATTGTGACAAACACCTAAGATACTATTAATTTCATCATTGCTTTCATAACGTGTCATGATATTCCAGTATATACAAAATTATCATACCATTAGCTTGCTACTTACCACGTTCTCAAACCAAACTAAATTTCGAACAAAAGCCAACCTACTTTTGTGTTCAGCACCTAGAATATTTTGTTTTGCAGCATGCATTTTACATTTTTATAATTTAGCTTCCTCAGGGCACTAGTTTTCTCAACAAGAGTAATGTCTGTTGAGGTTTGAAATGTTACTGATTTGTGTAATTGTGATTTACTCATCTTCCTATATGTAAGGTATACAATGTAGCAAAACCTTAGGAAATAATTAAATGGACACACAACTGAGATTAACAAATATTGGTTAATTTATTTCTAATGAAAACTGCAGAATAAAAAAAATAAAATACTGTGTTTAATTTATTTACAACAAGCTGCTAGTCTATATGGATATTGATTTCTCCAACATGTCACCTAACAAGAAAATACAATTGTTTCCATTTCAAGTGAATAAGCTGTAGTACTAAAGTCTATATTTTTGTTCTTTGGCCAAGAATTCAGAAATTTCAAGTCATTAAAATATTTCACCTACAAATTTTGTTGTTGTTATTTTTGTGTATCAAAATAAGGGAGTTAGGGAACGCAGGTTTAAATTTAATTTAATTTGGCTCTCGGTGCAAGTGGGAAAAATATGCGAATGTGTATGTTCAGAGATATAGAAAGATTCTCAAAAATTTAAGAGCTCAAATTTTAAAAGTCCTCATTAATGCAGATCTTTTCCTTTGTAAAATGATTGCATAATGCTTCAGATATCACGAAGTAGAAATTTAGGAAAGAGAACATTCCAGTTAGGCATCTATATTTCATAATTAAAAAAATTAAATAAAATCTGACTATATTTATCCTTTCTTTAACTAGAGGATTGCATTCTTTTTCAAATATCCATGCATAACTAACCTGAATGAGCTACTTTGCATTTCAAAGTATGACTTTTTGCATGTTAAAATGCAGTTCTTATCTGGTACATAGTCAAAAGATTACCATTGTTACTGTTATTTATTTGAGGTTGTTAAGGTTTTCTGGTTTTGATGGGATACTTGGAGGGGAAACTAGAGAGAATGTTTTCCTTTGTTTAGAGCTGTCATTGAGGTTTCCTACCCCATTTCACTTAATAGAAATTTCTGGGGCACTCTATTGTTTAAGGTCTCTGGCGAAATCACACACTCTTCAGTGTTTGACTGTTTATTCGGTTTGGCTGCCACTGTGGGAACAATTTAGACTGCTTGAAGAATGTGCTCAAAATAATGAGAATGATTGACAGCTGAGTGAGATTAAAAATCCCATAAAAGTAAAAGAAAGGTGAAACGTAGTTTTCTTATAACTGTAGACTTCCTTTTTTTTCTTTTTCTTTTTTTCTTTATTTTGAACTGTTATATACTGAATTCTCATTTAGTTATTAATCAGAGAGATTCTCACTTTAGGTAAGAATAGCCAAATTTCAAAGAAACATTTATGTCTTCTTATCCTTGTTTTAATAGCTAAGTATTGATGGTTTTTTATTCTAATACTAATGCACCAAATAGTTTTTTTATCAATTTCTTTCTAAAAATGCTATATATACATTTCAACAAATAAATCTTATATTTTCCAGATAATTTATTGTTCTTCAACATCCTTTATCTTTTTATTGGTAACAGGATTTCACAATGAGGCTTCTAGAATTTTTATATTATGATTTAGTCTGATGTTAAAGAAGAATCCAGATCTCTTTCACTATTATAGAGGTTCTATCCCCAATATCCCACCCCCTCAAAAATATGCAACAATAAATCACAGTGAAGCATGGTGAAAATAATTTGTCCACACTTCATAATAAAGCCAGGACAACATGGGATTATGAAGGATAATTGTGCCTAAGTTCCAGCTAAATTTATAAAATAGTTTTTTTTTACCAAATTTTGTCTTCTAACAACATGTTTCCTTTGGAAATATTGTTAAGAATAAATAAAGGTACTTAAAAATAATATTTAGGTGTTAAATCTCCAGAACCAATTTAATAAATCTCTCATCTCTCCTTTCACTGTTTCCCACTTCTTAAGTCATATCTGCTCTCTATAGGAGGGCAACATGTTCTGAGCTGAAGTTCCCTTCTAACCAACTGCATGGCTGTGAATGATCATAACTCCCAACACCAAAAAGACAGCCCTCAATCTCTATGTCGTCCTTTGGAAAGGACCAAAGTAAACATGGCCGTGTCAAAAAAATCCAAAAGTCAAGATAATTTTTGAGTACTGTCACTTTTTGACCTGGAAAGAGACAATAAGTCACTGATTCTTCCTAGCTCATACATCTTCAGAACTACTTTAAATCAAATTAAAGGAAATTAATGTTAGACTTACTGATTAATACAACGTTTGAATCAAGTTTTATAAAATTCTTAAGGACAGACAACTTAAAAAAATATTTTATTTATTTATTTGAGAGATACAGAAATAGCAACAGAGATAGAGAGAATATGGGTGGGGAGAAGAGAGAGAAGCAGGCTCCCCATGGACCAGGGAGCCCAACTCAGGGCTTGAGGACCCTAAGATCATGACTTGAGCCAAAGCCAGATGCTTAACTGACTGAGCCACCCAGGCACCCCAACACAGAACAACTTTTATGAAGAATTTTTAAGACATCTGTCCATATTACAGGTGAGATATGCCAATCTTCAAATAAAATAAATGTCCCATATGAACCTGCAGTTTATTTCTAAGCTGAGTTTTGGAGAGACAAAGCTTTCCAAACATATATATCAAGACTTCTATATGAATTTACAAGTTAGATTATGGCATCTAAATTTGATGTGTTCAAGAAATGGAAAAAACATGAGGAAAAATCCCAAAATAAGTTGAACCTTCTACCTGAACAAAAGCAATGACTAGGAGAGTCTGGCATACATATTTACATAAGTAGGGGGAAAAAAAACTGTTACTATGCCCTTGGATTGGTAACGTAAGCATACGTGTTTTTGAATGAACTGACAAGTTAAGATTTTCATCGGTCCCAATATATTAATTTCAAAATATATAATACCGTTTATGACAGCAAAAGATAAAAATCAAGTAGATTTTAAAAAATGCTCTAACTAGGAGAAATCAAGAAAATGACCCCACTTAAAGTTGCACAAAAGTAAAATAAATATACAGGAATAAATTTAACCAAGGAGATAAAAGACCTATACTCTGAAAAAACTAAACATTGATGAATGACATTAAAGATAATACCAACACTTGGAAAGATATTCCATGCTCATGGACTGGAAGAAGAAATATTATTAAAATAAACATACTAGCAAAAGAAATCTACAGATTTAATGCAATCTCTATCAAAATACCAACAGTATTTTTCATAGAACTAGAACAAATAATACTAAAATTTGTATGGAACCACAAAAAAAAATTCTGAATAGTGAAAGCAATCTTGAAAAGCAAGAACAAGGTGGGAGGTATCACAATCCCAGATTTCAAAATATACTACAAACCTATATTAATTAAAATAGTAGTGTATTGGCAAAAAAATAAAAATAAACACAAAGACCAGTGGAACTGAACAGACAGCCCAGAAATAAACCCATGATTATATGGTCAGTTAATCAATGACAAAGAAGGTAAGAATACACAATGGGGCAAGGACAGTCTCCTGGGAAAATTGGACAACTACAATGCAAAAGAATGAAACTTCTTTACACCGAATGGATTAAATACCTAAATTTGAGATGTGAAACCATAAATTCCTAGAAGAAAACATAGGGATTATTATTTTTTTTTTTTTACATTGGCCATAGCAGTATTTTTCTAGATATTTCTACTAGGGCAAGGAAAACAAAAGCAAACTAATCTAGTGGACTATACCAAAATAAAAAGCTCTTTAACAGTGAAGGAAACCATTAACAAAGTGGCAAGGGGACCTACTGAATGGGAAAAGATATTTGCAAATGATATGTCCAATGAGGGGTTAATATCCAACATATATAAAGAACTCATAAAACTTAATAGTAAACAAAAACAAAAAGAAAACAAAAAAACATCCCAATAATCCAATTAAAAAATGGGCAGAAGACATGTACAGACATTTTTCCAAAGAAGACATACAGATGATCAATAGACCCATGAAAAGATGCTCACTATCACTAATCAGGAAAATGCAAATCAAAACCACAATGAGATATCACCTCTTAACTATCAGAATGGCTAAAATAAAAACAATAAGAAATAACAAGTGTTGGTGAGAATATGGAAAAAAAGTAATCTTCATGCAATGTTGTGGGAATGCAAACTGGTATAGTCATTGTGGAAAATAACATGAAGGTTCCTCAAAAAATGAAAACAGAAATACCATATAGTCCAGTAAGTCTACTACTGGGAATTTAGCCAAAGAAAACAAAAACACTAATTCAAAAAGATATATGGACCCCTATGTTTATTGCAGTATTATTTACGATAGCCAAGATATGGAAGGAATCCAAGTGTCCATCCATAGATGAATGGATAAAGAAGATATGGTATATATGTACAATGGAATATTACTCGGTCATCAAAAAGAATGAAATCTTGCCATTTGCAACCATGTGAATGGAGCTAAAGTGTATTATGCTTAAGTGAAATAAGTCAAAGAAAGACAAATGCCATATGATTTCACTTATATGTGGAATTTAAGAAACAAAGCTGAGGAACACAGGGAAAAAAGTGGAGTGGGGAAACCAGGAATCAGACTCTTAACTATAGAGAACAAACTGAAGGCTTCTGGAGGGGAGGTGGGCCAGGGGATGGGTGGGTTAAATAGGCGAGGAGGATTAAGGAGGGCACTTGCTGTGGTGAGCACCGCGTGTTATACGTAAGCGATGAATACACTAATTCTATACCTGAAACTAGTACTACACTCTATGTTAACTACAATTTAAATAAAAACTTGAAGAAAAAAAAGTAAAAATGAGATCTTGACATTTGCCATAAGGATGGACCTACAGTGTATAATGCTAAGTGAAATAAGTCAGTCAGAGAAAGATAAATACCATATGATTTCACCCATATGTGGAATTTAAGAAACAATAAATGAATGGGGAAAAAAGAGACAAACAAAACCATAATTTCAAATACAGAGAACGAACTAATGGTTTCCAGAGGGAGGTTAGGGACAGGGGTTGAAATAAAAGAGATTAAGAATATACTTATGGCGATGAGTGCTGAGAAATGTATAGAATTGTTGAATCATTATACTGTATACCTGAAACTAATATAACACCATATGCTAGTTATACCTCAATTAAAAAAAAATCCAGTGGCTCAAAGTCCTCCTTTATTCATATGTATATGCAGAAACCTGAAAATCATTCTTTAACTTGTCCCTCTCTGTGATAGTCCTAATTAATCCTAAACTCTGACAATTCTCTCTAAATTTCTTCTGAAATCCAGTACATTTTTCCCATTCCTAGTAGTCTTATTCTAGTTTAAAGTATGATACTCTCTTATCTGTTTTACAGCATCAGACAGTCTCTCTCTTTGATTCCACATTTTTTACTTTACAGTTCATGTCCCACACCACACTAGATCAGCGTTCTTACAAACATATACCCAGTCTTCTCCATCCATTTAGGATGTAGAAAGCAGCAAAGAATGTTACTCCTACTGTAACACTAAGAAAAAGTTGGATACACAAGATTACAATTTTATTGAGCCAATCAGAGAATTAGAATCATAAAGCAACTAGTAATCTGAATTTCAAGGGGAGAAAACCCTTTGAGGAGAAACAGGACGGTGAGCAGAGCTAACATACAAGAGGGTAAGAAGAAACTAAGCAATATGTTCAAGATCAAATCTGGGTTAATTTTTAGTCTAGAATACCCTGGAGCCCCAGACACAAGGAGAATTCTTGTACTTTTGTAACATCTTTTCCTTGGGCTTCCACTGAATGCTCAGAAGAAAGATTAAGGACAGGGAACAAAGATCAGAGTGAGCCTACCTTCCTGATACAGGCACATTGGAGAATATCAGTCGGCAAGAAGGACATGGTTGATGGTAAGGACATGGTAAGATGTAAACTTTGGGGTGGGGGACAGCAAACCCTTTGTTGGTCTTCCTATCAAATTTAACTTCTTTCAATTGCTTGCATGTCCCATATGGTCTCTTACGGTAAGACTTTTGTAGATGCCATTTCCTCTGCCTGGGAGATTCTTACCCACTCTTTTTTCCTGGGTAATTCGTTTGTTAATTCTTTAAATATAGACTTAATTTTGATGGTACTTTCCATTAGCTAAGTCTTCAGTGCCTAACCCCATCGTTCTGTAGGGGAAAAAAGCTAACTTCCCCCTACCCTTCTAGGTTCTTGGCTGAAACCCTCTTGTAGTAAAAAGAGTAGCAGGAGACAAACAAATTTAACTATGTGTTTACTAGAGAGTCGCACAAGATATGAGATTCAAAGAAAAAAACAAAGTAGGAAGCTTTTATACATTTAATGTTTTTTTAAAAAGATTTTATTTATTTATTCATGAGAGACACAGAGAAAGAGGCAAAGACATAGGCAGAGGAAGAAGCAGGCTCCCCTTAGGGAGCCAGATGAGGGACTCGATCCCAGGACCCCAGGATCATGACCTGAGCCAAAGGCAGACGCCCAACTGCTGGGCCACACAGGCATCCCACATTTTATGTTTTATACATTTATACATTGAGCTTTTATACATTTAATATAATTAAACAGAAATTAAGAAATTTGTGAAGAATTGTTGACAAGACAAAGGGGTTTAGGTTAGGGATAGTAAAATGAAATAAGGTTTATACAGCCTTTTTGCTTCTAAATTCTCACTTTCTGGTGATAAGGATGTCTTCTATACTCCTGGTACAGGGAAGCCTGGCCTATAAGATTTATCTCATACATTCAGGAGGACAAAGATGGGTCAGACTACTCTTCTTGTACTGGCTATTTCTCAAGCACCTTTAATGCAAAATAATCAATATTCCAACATGACATAAGTTGAGGTGACATTTTTCAAACCCCTATATTTCCTATGCAAAGATTTAATTGTGTGACTCGGATACTTAATTTATCATACTACTTTATACACAGTGCCATGTTTACTCATATTGACTGTTCCTTCTGGACTCTAAGCTTCCTGAAAACAGAGACCATCTCCATCTTGCACAAATTTGTATAACTAGGACCCAGCACAGAAAAAAAATGTTGAATGTGTACTACTACTGAATAAATAAAAAGCCAATACAGTTTTTTGTGGAAAAATTACATGCATATACTCTAATGTTACACACATTGTGTTCTTGCTGAGCCTTATATCTAGCTACAATGACTTTATTTTCTACATCATTTCTGGGCTTTTGCAGAGTCTTAAAACATACCCTGCCTATTAAGTGTATTTTGTAATAAAAAATACTGTATTTTAAAATAAATATTCAGCAATAACCCTTCTGAAGTCTTTAATTGCCAACCTAAATAGCAAGCAAACATAAATCCTGGCTATAGACATTGGTACCCCTGTTTCCCACGAAGACTTTCATTTATGATGGCAGCTTACATTGGAGAATGCTAGCCAACAGTTGAGGACACATATTTGATCAAATGTATTAGCAAAAACAAATATTGAAGAAGAAATGCAAGGCATTTTAAATTGGGAAGAGAAATTAACTACCAACTTGAAAAACTGAAATAGTCGAATTTCATCTATCATCATAGTTGTATTATGTTTAATGAACTATATCTATAAAATAAAAATTGATGATTCTTTCCAAGATAAAGCACATTTAACAGCCTACCCTTAATACTTTTTAAAAGTATAACAAATTACAGATCCTTGGGATTGGGGCCTGGAGAGGGCAGATATATGTATTTTTATACTTTTATTGTGACATATAACCCATCTTAAGAGAAAAGTGAAAGATTATACATACATTTGATATATTCCAGTATTAATTTGATTAGTTTCTTTTTCTACATCTATTCAAATGAGTCAGTAGAATATAAATATTGTTTTCTTTAACTGTCTGTGCTAGTTTAATCATTGTTGTTAATCTTTCTACCATGTTTCTTTTCCTGTTGCTACTGCACAATAGGATGAAATGTAGAACATATCTAACAACTCCAAGTACTTTTTGCAGTAACCCCTTAGGTGATGTCCTTATTTTGGTTAGAAGAACAACTATTTAGAGACTCTCTGAGTTCCAGGATCAAAATGGAGGGCAAAGCTCTAAGTTAGAAGCATCTTCCTTATGACTCAAATAATCTTTCCTACTTTCCTAGTTTCTTACTAGAAGTCCTACTGATATCTGAAAATTGAAGAGACTACTGACATTTAAAGTGTCAAGCTTTATTGACAGATAAAGATATGAATGACATGACAGATATGAATAAGAAAGCTTGTTTCATAACAGATCAGTCTTCCAACTCACCGAAGTCTACATTTACTAATTATGTTACCTTTAATATTATTGATCAATTTTTTTCAGTATTTCATTTGTAACCAAGTCAACTTAAACATTGCTATAGCCAAGATTGTTTATAATATAAGAGCAGCTAGTTGATACAAAATTGGTCTTTTTAAGGTCTTTATAGCCTCCCCAAAATTACTCGAATTATTTCTTATATGGGAGCATACATGCTTTTTGTTTTATTACAATTTCATTTCACATTCAGATGATAGCTTTGATCTTGAAAGAATTCTAGCATTGCTGTTTGCTGAGATTCAACTTATACTTTATCCTTTGGACAATATTATTTCCTTCAAAAAATTTTTTAGTTTCCTATTCCTCATGTTAATTATCAACAGAGGACAATTTTCAAGACAAAAGGCTTTATAGGTTTTTCATTTTAAGAGAAACATTTGTGTTTTAAAAAAAATAAATCAGAGTGCTGGCCATATTAACTGCAAAAAGACTGTTAACATTTCTGAAACTTATATCAACCTGGAGGCTATTCAGCATATGGAGATGGTCCATTCTTCCATTTATATTAAGGTATTTGATAGCAAATATAAAGTTTAATGTCTTGAGAGCATTTTTTACTTAGAGTAAAAAAGACTAATAATAAAATCATATACCCAATGTTGGTAGAATTAAATAAAACACCTTTTTTAAATTTTTTTAAGATTTTATTTATCAGAGAGCACACATGCAAGAGAGAGAGAGCACATGTGCGAGAGAGAATGTGCGAGAGAGAGAGCAGGAGCAGGGGCAGAAGCAGAGGGAGAAGCAGCAGCAGACTCTCCAATGAGCAGGGAGCCTGCTGCAGGGCTCCATTCCCGGACCCTGGGATCATGACCTGAGCTGCTTAACCGATGGAGCCACCCAGGTGCCCCATTAAACACTAATTTAAAAAAAATAGTCATAGAATTAGACTGTTTTTATAAAAATATCTCCAACTTTAATATGATAATATGACAATGGTTTGCTTTTTAATTTGGCTTTGTGCTGTCCTTTACTGTTCTCAAGAACTTGAATACAGGCTTGTCTTTGATAGTTATCAAGAAAATGTCTCAAAGATTACTGTTTAAGATGTTTTTCAAAATGTCCCTAGTTAAAACAAAAGGACAACAAAAAAAGTAGAAATGACAGCTTGATGTTCTATGTATATCACTTCTTCATATCTTCAATGACAGAATGAATCAGTTTATTTACTAGTGCAGAGCATTCTTTTCCATACTTCAAGGTCAAGTGCATTTTTGTAAACGAAAAATATGTTTCTCATGCTGCATCACTTTGAATTAGTAGCAATAAAATCTTCAGAAAAGAATATGTTGTCTCTTACTTGTGGAGAAAATGATCAACTAACAAGAAAATGTCAATGGAGACAAAATGCTAAAGCTAAATAGGGTAAAAGAAAAGTTGCTAAAGCATCTCTAATTTGTTGTCAACATACATCTGCATGGTTGAGATCTGTGATATGGAGGCATCTCACACTTCCCATAATGACATTTATATACTTTAGTAACCAACACATATAAAGTAAAATGAATTTTTTTAAAGAGATATTCATTGCATTGTGGGCAGGTATAAATAAGAGACATTAGGAGTTTATGAAATATATTCTTTAAATAGAGTCCTTAATTATCCTTTTCTACCTCCTTGGTGGCCCTCAGACCTAAATTCCTAGAGCTTTACATAACCATACTATTACAGGTACTTTGAGAGTCCTTCTCTGGAGTATGTATTTATCCCTGGGTCCAGACATTTATCTTTCTAGCCACATAGATTTTATATAGTTCATTCCATCTGTTTCATCATTTTATGTACTCTTTTTTTTTTTTTTAATTTTCATGGCACTTTGAGAAACCCTGCTATAACCTTCGTGAGATGACCCCCTCTTGCTTGAATCCTGCTTTCACCCCTCTGTAAATTCATGCTGGATGTATGCCTTCCACAGGGACTTTCCTCTTCTCATGCCTTCTTTTCTCTGACTTCTCCCCAACTCTTGCCTCTACCTCATAGACTTCATTTATTTCTGAATCATCAAACAGAATGAGATTAAACTTAGTGGATCTATTCAGAGGTAGGCCAGTTCAAGGTAGATTTCTTAATTTGTCTGCAATCTCTGTCGCTCAGTTTTGGGAAACTGTTTACTTTTCTCCATTCCAGGGGCCACAGAATTAATGAGTCTTCAATGGTGGTACTAGATTATAATACCATTTTTGATATATTTTATACTATATTCTTTTCATTTTGATGCATTTGCTCATCTTTTTAATAATGGAAATCATATTTTATTATTTAGGAATTATGAATCATTTCAGAAAAAGTGATAACAGTTTGGGCAGATTAAGGACTCCAAATTTCAATTTTCCAAGATTTCAAGTTATATAAGTAATTTTAAAGAAGAAAAAAGCAAAAAAAAAGAACTTGAAAATATTAAGTATTATAATATTGTCACAGATATAATAAACACTATTCTTTTTTTCTGAGTAGTCTTTCATTTGCACTATTCAAATTAGTCTTTTATATTCCTGGTCAAAGAGAGTGCATTTACTGATCTTGAAAAAGTTTATTCAATTATCATATAATTTACTAATTATCCACTCTTTACCAGAAACTAATTAATTTTAATAGCACTCTATTGGGATCCCTGGGTGGCGCAGCGGTTTGGCACCTGCTTTTGGCCCAGGGTGCGATCCTGGAGACCCAGGATTGAATCCCACATCGGGCTCCCGGTGCATGGAGCCTGCTTCTCCCTCTGCCTGTGTCTCTGCCTCTCTCTCTCTCTCTCTCTCTCTCTCTGTGACTATCATAAATAAATAAAAATTAAAAAAAGAAAATAATTAAAAAAAATAGCACTCTACCATACAGGAACTAGCCATTTTGTCTCTTTACATAAAAGAAGTTCAATATTCAGAAAATTCAGTAGCTAAAGATATCAAGACTTCTTAAAGGCATTATGTATAACTAGAAACAGAGAAAATTTCATAAAATACACTGAGGTAAATTTCTCAAATTTTAAAGAATTTTCAGATACACAATGGCTGATTGAAAGCAACAGTAAGCTCAACTTTTGCAAATACATTTCAATTCTGAATGTAAATCACTTGCTACACATTTTTCAAGTGGATGAAGTTTTGTAGTGGGAAATTTATCTTTATTACAAGATAGAGCAGTGATTTCAAACCCACCTATGAGGAGTTCCAACAGCAAAGCAGATGGTGTCATTAAAACCTGCTTGTATGGGAGTTGTACTCTGTGTTGCAATCAGTGCAGACATGTATTTGTATTCCAAACAACATTTTTTTTCAAAGGTACTTTGAAATTTATTTGGCAGATGACTACTGCCAATAATAAAAGAGGGAAGCAGATCGATAACACTGCTCCTAAGAGGAGGTATGCTTACAGGAAAAAGAGCACAGTTTGAAGGAGACCCCTGAGTTCAAATCCCCAAATGGCCATCAATGGGTTATGTGATAGGCAATTATTTAATCTTCCCTTTTCTTAGATTTTCCATATTCTTAGAATATGAGCCATAAAAATGAACTCACTAAGTATGTAAGAGGATTATATGAAGTGCCATATGAAGTGCTTGACAACTAATTCATTTCTAATGCCTATTAGTTTTCTTCCTTTCAAGATCCATTTCTAAAGATATTAACTTAGATCATAAAGAAAAGATAAATATGAAAGTTACAAAGACATCAAAATATCACTTCTGGATACATTTTATGTGGGATGAGAAATATTGCAGAAACTTCATGTGCGGCACAAAACAATTTCTCTTCAATTTGGAAAGACAAAGGAAGAATCTGAAGAGATGTAGACTCCAGTCAACTGAAGTGAAGCAGGATATATGGTAACACTACTGTAACAATTCTACCCCCAATCATCCATTTTTAAAAGTGTACACTGTGATAAGGCGATTTTAGACAACATCATAAAGAAAAGAAACATATATTGGAATGTGCACATTTTTTAAGTTTCTTAAAAATTCATTTAAATGCCCAAATAATAATGGACCTATCAGCTGCTTTCTCATGCTGATACCTTCTCTTCCTTTTTATTTATTTTTTTTTTTTTCTAAGATTTTATTTGTTCGTGAAGGACACAGAGAGAGAGAGAGAGAGAGAGAGGCAGAGACATAGCAGAGGGAGAAGCAGGCTCCATGCAGGGAGCCCAACGTGGGACTCCATCCCTGGTCTCCAGGATCAGGCCCTGGACTGAAGGTGGCGCTAAACCGCTGAGCCACCCGGGCTGCCCTTCTCTTCCTTTTTAAAGTATTTATTTATTTTTCCAGCTTTATTGAAGTATGATTGACAGCAAAGAAAAATTATATATGCTTAGGCTGTACACCTTAAAAGAAATCATACTGATATCTTTATCTATGGCTACACAATTTTCAGTTGAAGATTCTCATGCTGGCTATAAGAAAATCTAACTTTCCTCATCTGTTCTCTTGATATACTGTAAGTTATATTCTTTATTAAAAAAAAAATGTATTTGGGGCCCACCTGATACTTCCTATTGAAGACTGTGTTCCAAGGAAGGAAACAGTAATGCCCCAAACTCCACTTGTAGAGGCCAAGCAGTAGAGCGTCATAGTCATGAATTTAGACCCTATGGTTCCTATACCTGGATTGAAGTCCTGGATCTGCTACTTCTGAGCTGCCTAATTTATAGAAGTTACTCTGCCTCATGTTTTACTTTCTCAATTTTCTCATCTGTAAGATGAGGATCATTACAGTGTCTACCATCAGGAGAGCTATGAGGATTAAATAAATGTGTTTAAAAACATTGACTAGTTTTTTGGAATGAAACCAAGTATTTCGTTAATGTTAGCTATGGTTATTAATATTATTATTTACTATGAGTGAATGTATGAAAAAAGACTCAAAATGAATGAGTAGCTCATTTAAGATACAACATACAAACATTGGAGCTTGAATATTGTATTGATTTTTTTTTTTTTTTACTGCAGTATAAAAAATCACCACAAATTAGTGGCTTGAAACAACACATAAGTATTGCTTCATATATCTGTACTTCATATAGATAACAGAAATATGGGGGGAGGGGTCCTGATTTCCAGATACAGGTTATCTAGGTTCCTGCTAAGGGCTGCAAAAGGCTACAACTGACATGTCAAAAAAAAAAAACAAAAAACAAAAAACAAAAAACAAAAAACTCAGTCCCATACTGTAGCTAAGCATTCTTTTATAAGCCTCTGTAGTTGTGGACAGAATTCAGTGTCTCGTGCTGTAGAACTGAGGCTCCAGTACGCTTGCTTGCTGGTAGTCTCTCAGCAAGGAGGTGCCACCCACTGTTATTTCTCACAATTCCACTTTAGTATTGGTCATCTCTGACACTAAGTGCCTGAGTGTCAATCCTGGCACAGTCATTTCTAGCTGGGCAAGTTACTTAACATCTTCACATCTCAAATTTCCTATAAAATGGGGATGATAATAGTACTTTCTACCCAAAGCTGTTGTGAGGATTAAATTAATTATTATATGTAAAGCACATAAAACCCAGGGTAATTATAAGTGTTGACTATTATTATCATCCTAGTTAATTTTGATAATCATTTACTTATAGTCAATAATTAGAAAAGCCCAGTTCAAAAAAAAGAGAGAGAGAACATTGGGAAAATGGTAAATAGCTAAAACTTTCTCCAGAGAACATCTTTTCTTTTTTCTTTTTTAAATGCATTGGATAAAATAGTTTGTTGTTCTCAAGGAATTATAATTTAAGCAGCATGTGTGGTATATTACTCATAGCTGGCTACCTAATATCCATTGTCACCCATATATCTTTATTTTGCTGGGAGCATCAATGTATCAAGCTCCAGGAGTTGTATTAAGATTGTTTTAAGACATTCATTGTCCTATTTTTTGCTTCTTCAGCACTCCTTGCTGCTGGGGTTCCCATGGGATTCAGTTCTAGGCAATGAGATGAAGGCAGAAGCCTGCCAAGAGATTTCTAGGAAAGGTTTTACTTTCCTGCTAAGTAACAACAGCAGCTCTGGCACTGACTTTTCCCCTTATGCCTGGAGATGTAGCAGCCACCTTGACAAGAAATAAAATGCTGACTCATATGATAATGGAACAGAGGGGCAGCAGCATGACTCCTTAAGCTATTGCAGGAATGCCAGTAACCAACCAAACTCTCTCTAGTTTTCTTACTCTAAGAAATAAATAAACACCAATTGTAAGAGACACTTGAAGTGTCTTTTCAGTCTAGCCCAGTGATGTTAGATTTTCACTGATTTTTGTCTTTTTTGACCGCAGGCTTGTTTTTTTGTTTTTGTTTTTGTTTTGTTTTGTTTTGCCTTTTTTTTAAATTTCAAGTCATTCACTCAAGCTTTCTTTCATATATTATAAATATTGTATTAGTTTGTATCTACTTAAAGGCAGTGGGAACCACTACTGAAAGGGTTTTTTTATATGAATGATTAAGACAATAGATGGGTGAAAATAAGAGTTTGCCTTGCATTAAATTATTGTCTTCTATGTATACAATGGAATATTATTCAGCCATTAGAAACGACAACTACCCACCATTTGCTTTGATGTGGATGGAACTGGAGGGTATTATGCTGAGTGAAATAAGTCAATCAGAGAAGGACAAACATTATATGGTCTATTTCATTCGGGGAATATAAAAAATTAGTGAAAGGGAATAAAGGGGAGAGGAGAAAAAAATGAGTGGGAAATATCAGAAAGGGAGACAGAATATGAGAGACTCCTAACTCTGGGAAACAAACTAGGTGGTAGAAAGGGAAGTGGGTGGGGGGTGGGGGTGACTGGGTGATGGGCACTGAGGGGGGCACTTGATGGGATGAGCACTGGGTGTTATTCTATATGTTGGCAAATTGAACACCAAAAAAAATAAATTTATAAAAAAATTAAAAATAAATAAATAAATAAATTACTGTCTTCTTTGACTTGACTAAATCTACTATTTGCTTTAACTTGGAACAGATACAGCCTTGAAATAAACTTCAGAATCCCTTTATCAAATTCTCTGTGATGATGGAAATCTTGCATCTAGTTTTTTCAAAGATTTTATTTATTTATTTATTTGAGAGAGTGAGAGAGAGCATGAGTGGGAGGAGGAGCAGAGGGAGAGGAAGGAGCAGACACTCCACTGAGCAGGGAGTCCACTCTTGGCTTGATCCCAGGACTCCAGGATCATGGTCAGATGGAGTTGAAGACAGATACTTAAGGGAGTGAGCCACCCAGGTGTCCTGCAATTTTGCATTTATAAGAATAAAACCACCCACCTCCCCCTAAAAAAAAAAAAAAGAAAAAAAAAAGAAAAAAAAGAGATGTTGAAAAGAGAGAAGTCAATATTAAAAAAAAAAACAAAAAAAAAAAACACCGACTCAGTGCTCTGGAATCTTATATGTTCTCTTTACCTATCATAAACTATAAGACCTTACAACCCACTTCCTGACCTCACCTCTACTCCCACCAGTGTCTATCATTCAAATTGACCCCTTCTGCCTTCTTTTAAGTACTACTGCCTGTTTCAAATTATTTTGTTATTTCTCTTTCCTTTTTTTGTTTTGTTTTGTTTTGGTTTGGTTTACTGGTTTGTCTCCCCTCCTCACAACTGAAATATCAGCTCTATTACAGCACAGACTTTTCCTTATGAAAACTCAAATCTAAAAACCTAGATATATTCCCTAAATATTGGAGACAGTAAATAAGTGATGAGCGAATTAAGAATATTAGAAAGATGAATGAATGATAGACAAATGTCCTTACTGAGAGCTGAATATCTTATGCTTAATGAGCATCAAATGAATGTTAAAGAAAAAAATAGGAAAACATTCGTATACTCATGCTGTTGAAATACTGCAAATTCATTTGCAGTCCAGTGCAGGTTTTCTCCAGGATCAGAATCATTTCTACAGTATCATTAGTTTCCATTATAAATATGCAGCTAATTTATTAGTAGAATCACAACAGCATTTTACTATTTCTTTTTTTTTACTTTTTTTTTTGCATTTTACTATTTCTAAACCTCAATTTTATAGGAACTAGGAGTCAATGCTAACTCCTCATAAAACAAAGGCTTAGGTTGAATTAGTAAAAATACTACGCTATGAAAATCATAGAGTGTCTGTAGCTTTTTCCAATTCTGAACCATCTTCAGAGTTGTACCTTCAGTTACCAGCTGCAACTGTAGATGAAACAACATTCTAAAACCAGGGAAAAGAAACCTCATATGATAGGTTTTAAGTCTCCTGGTTTCTTTCTCTTATCATTTTTGTACGTCTTAATGAATCTTCCTTTGATTTTTTAAAACTCACACAAATGCATTGTTTAAATGCACACATAACTTCTTACACATATGGATGCAAATTTAACACTTTTCTGTTGTCTTTGTGCTTACAACTTCTTAATTTACTTGGCAGCATATCCTAGAGCCCTAACTCATTGAGCAGTTCCACTATACGGCTTCACCCCTTTTTGATGATCATTCAGGATGTGTTCAGATATTGCTATATCACAAAGCTATAATGAACATGTGTGTGCATACATCTGTGAAAATTGCACAATGGATGTCAGGGAAATTCAAATGAATATTAAAAAACTCCCACAACATTTGTTACACCACAGTACATTTTGTCGACAATGCATGAAAGAGCCTGTTTTTCTACAACCTCTCCACCACTGTATATAGTTGAAATTTTTTCTGACAGGCTGAAAAGTGGGAAATACTATTTAATTGCTGTTTTAATTTGCATGGCTTACAATATGAAGTAGCTCAATAGGAGGGACTTTGACATCTTCTGATCTACTTATAAACCATTAGTATATGTCCCTCCATATATTGCCAGTCCATGCTCCTCCTTCTTATCTTCCTCCCTTCCTTTACATGGATTTGGTATTTATATTATTGGTTGGTAATTGATTGTGAATTAGCCCTTGTCATAACTAATATAAATTATATTTAATTATTATCTATTTTTATTTAAGTTTTTTGTCATCTGGAGGACTTTACATTTAAGACAGTAAAATTTGTCATTCTACACCTTTTGACATCTAGGTAATCTGTCTTAAATAGTGTGGTGAAATAATATCTTCAAATGTTGATATTTTTAATTCTCTTTTCTCACTGCCATGTTTAAGACCATATTCCTAGTCAGCCAGAATCATCTACATAATGCAGATAAGTCTTTTGGGTAGACATAGAAAAAGAAAGAAAGTTAAATGTTCAGGCCCCTCACCCCATGAGTTCTTCCACATTAAAAGGGAAGCAGCAAAGGGAACCTAGAGTAGATCTTGTGTCACTATAATAAATTGGAGAGGAAATGAAGGGAGCTGTAAACACCATCTGCTCCTAACATGGTCTTAAGGAGGCATGGATCTTACAGTCTTCACAAAATCGAACTTGAAATGTATCACAGACCTAAATGTAAAATGCCAAACTATAAAACTCCAAGAAGATAACATAGGAGAAAACCTAGATGACTCTGGATATAGTGATGCCTTTTTAGATAAAGCTTCAAAGACATCATCCATGAAAGAAATAATTGATCAGCTGGACTTCATTAAAATTAAAAACTTCTGCTCTGCAAAAGACAATACTGAGATAGTGAGGAGAAAAGCCACACACTGGGAGAAAATGTTTGCAAAAGACACATCTGACAAAAGACTGTCATTAAAAACATATAGAGAACTGTTAAAACTCAACAGTAAGAAATCAAGCAACTCAATTAAAAAAAATAGGCCAAGGACCTTAACAGACCAAAAAATACACAGATGGCAAATAAGCATGTGAACAGATGCTCCACATCGTGTCTCATCAGGGAAAGGCAAGTTAAAGCAGCAAAGTACCACTAGACACCTATGAGAATGGCCAAAATTCAAAATACTATAATACAAAATACCAACAAAGATGTGGAGCAATAGGAACTCTCATTCATTGCTAGTGGGAATGCAGTGTGGTACAGCCACATTGAAAGACAGCTTGGCAGCTTCTTATGAAACTACACATACTCTTACCATATGATCTAGCAATTGTGCTCCTTAGTCTTTATTCACAGGAATTGAAAATACACGTCCACCCAAAAATGTGCACATGGATGTTTACACCAACTTTATTCAGAATCATCAACATTTGGAAGCAACCAAGATGTCTCTCAGTAGGTGAATGGATAAATAAACTATAGTACATCCAAACAATGGAATATTTTCAGTGCTAAAAAAAAAATGAGCTATCGAGCAATGAAAAGACATGGAACAAATTTAAATGCATATTGCTAAGTGAAAGAAGCCAATCTGAAAAGGCTGAATACTCTATGATTCTAATTCTGTGACATTCTGGAAAAGGCAAAACTATGGAAACACTGGAAAGATAGTGATTGGCAAGAGTTCGGGAAAAGAGGCATGGATAAGTAGCAGAAGCACAGAGGATTTTTAGGGCAGTGAAAATACTCTGTAGGATATCGTGATGAATACATGTTATGATACATTTATCCAAATCCTTAAAATATACGCTACCAATAGTAAACCTTACCTAAATTATGGACTCAGGATGATCATGATGTATCGGTATAGGCTTGTCCTCGGTAACAGATACATCATTTCTGATAAGTGATGCTGACAATGGGGGAGGCCAGGCTAGTGTATCAAAAATCTCTCACCTCCTCTCAATTTTGTTGGGAACGTAAAACTTCTCTAAAAAAATAGTCTTAAAAAAAAAAAAAAAAAAAAAAAGAACCAGAAGAGGAAGGCAAAAGAGAAAGCCAGAGAAACTGGAGCATGGGAAGCATTCAAGACCTTTGAAGATGAAGGAGTCTATGTACGAGGATTCTCCAAGGGCCAAAGGAAGCCGTGATCAAAGCCCACAAGGAAACAGGGACTTCAGTCCTACAGCTGCAAGCAACTTAATAAGCTGAATGTTTTTAGAGGTAGATTCTTCCTTAGAGCCACCAGATCAAAGCCTAGGCCAGCCAGCACCTTGATTTAGGTTTCATGAGCCCTGAACAGAAAGTTCAGCCATACCATTCCAAACTTCTGACTTATAAAACTATTAGATTAAAAAAAAAAAAAAAAAAAAAAAAACAGGTGTTGATTTCAGTCACCAAATTTGTGTTCATTTGTTATTCAGTAGTACAAAATCAACACACAGCTCCTGGCAATTTCAAAATAAATAATGTATACGTATACAATATACACGTAAATGTGAGCCTTCTAACATACTTGTCTAGCAGTTCCTTGACCTTCTCTCTTTCAATGACCTTGATCTCCAGTTCACCTTAGCCACTCATAATCCATGGTCATGCACTATAATTACCACACTGATTTTTTTTTATGAATTTAAATTAATGATCCCACTCTGTGACCTCCTAGTTTATGAATTTATTTTCTCTAATATCTTGACTGTAACAATCATTTGATTATACCCAGCTAACAATCTATTGATATCAACCCGTCCTTTCTTTGTAATTCTTCTTCCTTGTATACTACTTTCTTTTTGGAATCTTCTATTCCTTGATGAAGCATTCTAATCACTCCTTGAAAAACATCTTCGACTCAATTTCTTTTTTTTGTTTGTTTGTTTGTTTCTTTGTACTCACTTAAATGAGAACCATGGGTTAAAGACAGCTCTCCCCCAGTACGTGGCCGCACCTGAGTATCTGAGCATGGTTAGAGAAAAATGCCACAGTGATGCTGCTTCTAGATTATGATCACTTGCCCCTAGTGGTCCCTCAATGCTATGAGCAAACCTACTGCACTGTCTATTCTAGTTCTCTCACTCTCAAATTCTTAGACTAAGGGACATCTTTTTTGTTTTTTCTTTTTAAATCCTAAACAGTTTAAGACTATTGTGTCCTACTCAACTATTTTTAGGATTGCATTTAAATTTTTTCCATCACATTTAAATTGTTGGGATCTTATTAATAGGAAAGGAAAATATTAAATAATTTGTTAGATAAATGAGGAGTGCTTTTACATGGGAAAAATCCTTTATATATGATATGATAATATTAAAAATTGAATAAAGCACAAAGACAGTGAAAGAGAGCACATAAAATTTTGCCTGTGGATTTTATCAAATGTATCCCATTTTCCCCAAGTTTGAGTCTTACAAAACACTGCTGTTATAGATAAACATTCAGTGCTACTAATTCATCTTGTTTTATTTTTCTGAATTTCAGAGGATACCACCATGGGCCAAAATATTCCCATTTCTAATAATAATAAACTCCATACCATTTCTTGTCGATCAATGACCCATTTTCTAATCTCACTCCGCTTCATCATCTAGGTAAGTAGCAATTCCATCCATCTAGTTTTTCAAGTCAAAATCCTTAGAGCCATCCTTGCCTTACTTTTCTTACTCCACATTAAATTCATCAGCATGTCCAACTGACTCTACCTTCAAAATATATCCAGAATTAGACTATGTGTCTGTCTCTGCTGCTATAATTCTTATTCAAGGCATTATCTCTTGCCTGGACTTTCACAGGTTTTCAACATGGTTGAAACCTCCATCCCTCTGGTCGAAACCTCCATCCCTCTGTCCCTGTCCACCTTCATTCATTCTCCACACAGCGGCCAGAGTGAAACCATTAAAATGTCAAACTCTTTCACTCCTTTGTTCAAGGACCTCCAAAGACTTCCCATCTCAGTGAGAGTATAAGCCAACATTTTCTTTTTATGACTTATTAGGCCCATATGACCTACAACCCACCCAGCCACCCCAACTTCCATTCTCACCACATCTCATCATGTTCCCTTTCTCATTCAAGTTCAAGGTCATATTTGCTGCTTCTCAAATAGGCCAAGCACAGTCTTGCCTTGGGGCTTAGGCCTTTACATTTGTTTTTTTGTTGTTGTTGTTGTTGTTGTTGTTGTTTTTCCCTGCTTGTATTGCCCTTCCTCCCAGACACCCATAAGGCTTCAAATTTCATCTACTTCCCACCTTATCCAAATGACACTGTATGACAGAACTGTATTAAATATGGTAACTGTGTAGTCAAAACACATTCCTGAATTTTTCCTTTACTCACACACGATACTTCACCGTTGACAATTCTGGTCAACAAACATGTGAGGTTTTCACACACCAAGCAATCCTCCATGCCATCAGCTATATGCCCCCAAATTTAACTCAATTCTGACAGATTCTGAGCAGATTTCCTCTTTTCCACTTCAGATGTCAACTGCAGGTCACAGATGGTCAACTTCCAGCCACTTCCCTCTCCAATTCATTCTCTGTGTTGCTGCCTATATTATGTATCTACAAATTTGAATCTGAGTTTTCCTCAAATACACGTACCTTCCTCTTGTCTAGAGAACAGCCCTGGAAACCAGCCTATCTTTTTAGCTGGACAGATCATCTTACTTCTGACCAACTCTAAGTTGGGGTTTCCAGGACCCCTCTCCTTGGTTTTAATAATGTGTAGAATGGTACATGAACTCAGGAAAATACTTACTTATATTTACCAGTCTATTATAAAAGTATATGATAAAGGACACAGATGGACATCCAGATAGAAGAGATGGGGTATGCAGATCTTCTATACCTTCACCAGGTACCCCATCCTCCTGGTGTTTCAGCAACCCTGAAGCTCTCCAAATTCTATACTTTTGGGATTTTTTTGGAGGTGTCATCACATAGGCATCATGGATCATTAACTCCATTTCCAGCCTCTTTCCTCTTCCTGGAAGATGGGATGGAGGTTCCAAGCTCTTAATCATGGCTTGTTTTATCTGATGACCAGCCCCATTCAGGGGCTATTTAGGAGTCGCCTTATTAGAGCAAAAGATGGTCCTATCACCCAGGAAATTCCAAGGGATTCAGGAGTCCTGTACCAGGAGCTGGGGTCAAAGACCAAATATTATAACAAAAGATGATCTTAATATTCTTTTCACTTAGGAAACTACAAGGGTTTTAGGAGTTCTATGCCAGGAATTAGGAACAGAGACCAGCATATATTTTTTCTACTTTTTACAATAACACATTTCAACATTTGGAGAAAGTAGATCCATCATCCTTCTCCTTTTATATTATTATACATGTTTATTTTTTCATATGAACATTTTTTTGCATATGAGCTTTAGAGTTCTATTGTTACCTTCATAGGTATCACACTGGGTCTCAAGATTAATTGATAAATTAAAAATATGCTGTTATCCCAAGAAAGAATAAAGCTCTTATTTTGATGAGTTCAAGTTATTTTACTGTCCTTCAGTAAAGCGTCATCATTACATTCATATACATTTGGTTAATGCCTTATTCAGCTTACATCTAGGTGTTTTACTTTTGTGGTTGTTGTTGGAAACACGCTTATTTCTCCTATTGTATACTTTGGATAATAATAACTCATAGGTAGGAAAACATTTTTGTTTTCTTTACTTTAGTTCAAAAGCCACAACTTCATGGATCTTTTTTTTTAATTTCAATTGCAAATTTTAGAGTTTCAAGGTATCGAATTGTTTAATCTGCTATTATTAGTATTTTCTGTTTCATATAAAGTTTAAAGCCTCTCATTTTTTTTTTTCCTTCTTACTTCATTGGCTAGTACTTCAGGAACAAAGTTAACTAATCAAAGTAGTAGAAATCTTCCTAGGTGATTATTGATGATAGTGGGAATGAATGCCTCTTGTGTTGCACAACTAACTTGACTGTAGCTTTTGTTGAGTGCACAGTTTTATTATGGTAAGAATTATATATAGATATAAATATAGATATATATATCTTCATATATATATATATATATATTTACCTATATAATTTCTATTTGGTTAAGAGACCTGTTATTACTATTGGATAAGGATGTAAAACTATATGAAGTGAGTCTTCAACATTTAGGGCAGGAAGACACATTTTTTTTCTATTTAACTTATTAGCTTGTTGAATTACCAAAAGTTTATTTTTTAAAAGATTTTATTTATTTATTTGAGAGAGAAAGCATAAGAGAGAGAGATATCACAAGCAGGAGAGAGGGCTGGAGGGAGAAGCTGATTCCCCACTAAGCAAGGAGCCCGACGCGGGGCTCAGTCCCAGGACCCTGGGATCATGACCTGAACCGAAGGCAGACGCTTATCCCATTGAGCCAGCCAGGTGCCCTCCAAAAGCTCTTAATATAAGTCAATCCCTTTATGGAATAAGTTTAACTGAAGTAGACTACATATCGCTTGGTTATATTTTAGATTCAATAATAGGTCTCAATTTAATAGCGACCTATTTTGGACTCAATGATATTAATTTCATTCTGCTTTTGTCTATAATAGATTTTTACTAAATATTTAATTAAATAATTTCTTTTTTATATGCTCTTGCATCTTTTTCCCCCTAAGAGCAGAGTATTACATCTGCTCCTTGTATATCTAATGGCTAACTATATAATTTTTAATAAATTTTATAGTGCTTCTTTAGGGTGAACAAATAATGCTGAGTTGGTTTCCAGTTATGAACTAGTTCCCACATGAATATTTATTGAAAGCCCCTGATGAAGATGCCTCTTAATAAGGTAGAAACATGACATACTCCCCTGTTTCAGGCAGCGTCCTCCTCAGCTCACATTAGCATTTACTCAATAGACTCAAGAACAGAGGGCCTATGTTAAGAGAAATGGAGGCTATGCATCAGCTCGGTGACATGAACCCTTCTGACCAAGTTAGACTCTCTGCAACTATTGCTGGTGAGCCTATTTTGCCAGTGCCGTAACATACTATGGACTACTATATCTTAGGCACCAGCTAGCTATTTTGGTAGCATATGGATTGCATTTGATCCCTTTCAACACAAAAGGATTAATTCCTTCCCCTCACTGGAATATAGACTTACTTAGGATTTGAATTTGCTACTCTTACTCATTATGTGTCTGTATACATCATCTCTCCATTTACTAAATGCTGTGGTATCCCACATGGCATTACTTCTTTCATCGATAGTATCTTTAGACAAAAATAGAAAAGTTTACACACTGATGAAAATGTCTTACAATGCCAACTACTGACAATATGCGATACATACTCTGAACCCATGACCTATATATGGTACTATTTTCCCCATAAATTGAACACCTGAATTTGTAAATTGAGAGTTCATCACATCTCATTACTTAAACCAAATGATTCTTTCATCAAAAATAAATTTCTTCCCAATGATTCCAGACCCTGCAAACTTGGTTGTGGTAAACAACAGAACACCCCCTCTAAAAAGGTATAAAACCATGCACATATTACATGCAATTGATTATTATTTTCTTTCTTCTTTTCTTATCAACTTGTAGTATGTAGGGGGAATGTTAATTAATTAACTTTACAGATTAACACATAGATTGAAAAATATTAATAATGGAACAAACTTGAGCCAGAAAATAAATGGACATCAACCAGAGATTCTAAACTTGGAGATGTCCACAGAAAATCCTGATAATTTGAGTATCTCCCATTAGGAATGGTTTCAGCACATTTTGCACACAGCACATATAAAGAAAAGTCCCATTATGTTAGATGGGAGATTTTCCCTTTTTTGAAGTAAAAGAACAGGGCAAACATATATGTGCATGTTCTTAAACTTATTTACGTATACACACAGGACAAAGAGTTTAAAAGAAACAGAAACATGCTATGTGTTTACTTAGCATACAAACAACCTTCCTAATTTGTGAAATTCCACCACTGTGTATGGTTGATGGCAGTCAGGAAGTCAAGAAGGCAGATGACTTCTCTACTCTGGAGTGGAGAATATGGAAACATGAACTAGGATGTGCCACTTATGAGTCTTACCTTGAGGAAGCAATGCACAGCCAGATGTTAATCGTGGTGGCAACAAAAACGTCAAGAGTTCAGCAGTGTGTTCCTGTAATAGAAACAAGTGAAAATGAGTGTACTATAATGGAGGCAGCAACAGTAGCATCCTAACCAGTTGTTTCTTATCTGCAAAGCCCATTCTGGCTCAAGCTCATTATCTACACAGAGGCTCCCGCATTCCTACTGATTCTTTTAGATACCATATATCTTTCCAATCATTTCTGTTACTTGTGACCAAGAAGGTTAACTGGTAAAATAGGTAAGAAGTGCTGTGTATGTTACATTTATTACAGCACCCAAATAAGACAGAAGAGTTGGAGGGAAAGAGATGGAAGGATGGAGGGAGAGACAGAAATAAAAAGAGAAAGTGAGGTGGAGGAGAAAGAGGAAAAACATATTCTTTCCCTTCTAAATATAAAGAAATAATCTTGCAGTGCTAAACATCTATCCCAGCATTTAAAATAGTATAGAGATTCCTCAAAAAGTTAAAAATAGAACTACCCTATGATGCAAGAATTGCCCTACTAGATATTTACCTAAAAGATACAAAAATACAGATTTGAAGGAAAACATGTACCCCGATGTTTATAGCAGCATTATCAACAATATCCATATTATGGAAAGAGCTGAAATGCCCACCTACTGATGAAGAAAGAAGATGTGGTATATATAGATATATACAATGGAATATTACTCAGCCATCAAAAGAATGAAATCTTGCTATTTCCAATGACATGGATGGACTAGAATTTATTATGCTAAGTGAAACAAGTTACAGAAAGACAAACACCATATGATTTTGCTCATATGTGGAATTTAAGAAACAAAACAGATGAATATAGGAGAAGAGAGAGGAAGCAACCAGAAGAGAGTCTTAACTACAGAGAACCAACTGAGGGTTCTGGAGGGGAAGTAAGCAGGAGAATGGGTTAAATAGGTGATGGGGATTAAGGAGGGCACTTAATGTGATGAATCACTAAATTCTACTCCTGAAACCAATGTTACACAATATGTTAGTTAGATAGTGAAATAAAAACTTGTAACAAACAAGTAAAAAGAAGTAGTGGCATTTCATCAGCAGTTTTTAGGAGCAAGGAAGAATACAGTAGAGGTAAAGTAAAAGTAAACAACATTAATGTATTCCTTAGAAATCATAGAATAATTGAGAAATAAAGAATGAGCTATCAAATAAATCTGAATGCTGAGTGAAGTAAGTCAATCGGAGCAGGACAATCATCACATGGTTTCACTCATAGGGAATATAAAAAATAGTGAAAGGGATTATAAGGGAAAGGAAGGAAAATGAGTGAGAAAAATTAGAGAGAGTGACAAAACATGAGAGACTCCTAACTCTGGGAAATGAACAAAGGGTAGTGGAAGGGGAGGCAGCCAGTGGGGGGGGGGTATAGGTTAACTGGGTGATGGGCACTGAGGAGGGCACTTGATGGGATGAGCACTGGGTATTATACTATATGTTGGCAAATCGAATTTCAATAAAAAAATAAAAATTTAAAATTTAAAAATCCGGATGGGTCAAACTCTTCTAGTAAAATGCAATCATTTATTTATGCAGTAAAAAAATAGAGAGTATTAAGGATTATAAAAACACCAGGAAGCAAAAATTTCAAAGTAAAGAGATAGTTGAAATACATATACCACTTTTACAGATGGCATTTTTGGATATGTAGCCAATAAAACTAGAAGTAAAATACTTAGAAATTCTTTTTTTTTCCTAAATAATACCTAGATCAAAATAAAAATAGAACTGAAATCTCCAACCATACACAATGTAATTAAAAGCAGAATAGTTCACCCTAAAGCTTATGTTATATAACTAAGGAAACTATATAGGAATGAATGCTATAATTAAAGTGTAAAAAGGTGAAAGGAGAGTAGGTGGGTGGGAGGGAATGAGGAAGGAAAAACAATCTTCATTTAATGCAAAGAAATTAGGATAAAAAAATACACTCTAAGAAAGAAGAAGACTGAACTGTAGTTTTTAAATGAACAGAAAAAAAAGGAAAAAAATACCAAAAAAGGGAAAATATTACTAAAATAAAGTGTTGGGTCTTTCAAAGAAGAGTAAAATGGATCTAAATACTTCTATAAAGACTGACTGGGGACAAAGGAAAGAATGCAGATTGTACATGAAAAACAAGAAAATATAAAAACATGAGCAAATTCAAAGTACAACTCAGAAAAAAAAAACTTTGAAAGACTAAGGGAAATGATTTATTTTCTAATAAAATATAATATACTGAAAATCATGTTTTTAAGGTGAAAGAAAAAACCATTCAACAGATGCCTGGCCATACATACATGCTATTGGAGAAGAAATTCTAATGAGGCTAATCTTGTGTAATTGTATGTATGTGGAGAAAGGCAGGCTGGCCAGAGCCCTGCCTCACCAGCCATGATGTCAATACCAAAGACCATGCAGGCATCACTCATGGTCCCCAGAGCTCAGGAGAACACCATTTGTGGCCACTGCTGGGGATGACGAACAGTCCCTGGGCAATTCTGAGTAGTAAAGCATCCTTTGCAGTATGCATGCCCAATCTCTCCCAGGTGATAAGAACAGCAAGTGAGATGGAGAGAGGAGAGCTACAACGTGCAGAGTGGACACTGATGCTGTGGAGACATGATACAAGCCTGAGGTGGGGCAACAGGACAACAGATAGGGATGGAGACTCAGGGACAGACAGGAGAAATATTTTAAAGATAGAACTAACAATAGCAGGTGACAGATTGGATGGTGTAGTTAAGTGACATAAAGGCTTCTAGAATTGGTTCCAGTTCTAGGTCATGCACAGCTGGGAGGCATGCTAGATAAGGAGAACAGAAAAAAGAAAGAAGAAAAGAAGAAGAAGAAAGAAGAAGAAAGAAGGAAGAAGGAAGAAAAGAAGAAGAAGAAGAAGAAGAAGAAGAAGAAGAAGAAGAAGAAAAGAAGAAGAAGAAGAAGAAGAGAAGGAGGAGGAGGAGGAGGAGGAGGAGGAGGAGGAGGAGGAGATTTATAGCAGGCGGTGGGAAGGGTGTGAGAAATGAACAAAGGGGCAAAACCCACTTATCTCATGTTCACCCCTGAAAATTAGGTGTATCTTTCTGAGCCATTATATAATATAATATAGTGAGTGTTTGCTATGGTGAACCAGCTCCGAGCACAGATATGCAAACACAAAGTGAAGAGTTGGGAATTACCAATGCAAACTATTCTAGAGCAAAAGAGTTTAAAAAGTGCAGTTTGTACTGTGAAAAGTAGCAGCTTATAGTCTTCAAAATTAAGTTTATCTAAAAGCTACAGAAAACTAAAAATGAACACTGGTTTAAAAAATACAGAAATTCATTTACTCCTTACATAACCAGAGCAGTCTTGTCTGAGTTTAGCAATCCCATGTTTGTCCAGGACCACAGCATTTTTTAGCTTGTCCCATCATCCCCAACAGCTTCTACTTTGTTGTCCACACTAGTCCATTGCCAGTCTATATGTCTATTTCCTGACTCAAAGAGATAGGAACAGAAAGGCATGTGTCTTTCCTTTAGGCATACTTTTCAAAAGTTATCCACACCATTTCTCTTGAATCTCTTATATTCCATGGACACTTGGTCTTGTTTAACTAAAAGGAAGCCTGAGTAACCTAGTTTCTATTTTCAGTAGCCACATGCCCACACCAAATTAAAAGGTGGTATTTTTACATAAGAAATAGAGATGGGATTTTGGTGTAGAACCACACAATCAATAATAAAAAAAATATTTACATTCTGGGGTGCCTGAGTGGTGCAGTTGGTTAGTTAAGCTTCCGACCCTTGGTTTTGGCTCAGATTTGATCTCAGGGTGGTGACATCAAACCCTGCATGAAGCTCCCTGGTCAGTGGGGAGTCAGCTTGAGAGTCTCTCTTTCTCCTCCACTTTCCCTTCTCCCCTTCTCTCTCTCTCTCTCTCAACTAAAAATAAATAAATATTTTTAAAACATGTTTTACAATCTAATATATGGATAAATAACATTATGCCTTGCTAGTGTGATAGAAACTCTTCAGGAATGCTATCTTTGCATAGAAATATTTAGATCTAGATTTCTTGAGTTGACTAATTCACTTTATTCCTGTAATACCAATTATTGGTTTTCCACCTTCATGACTCCCTGTTTTATAAAGACACTGGCATAGAAGTGATGCTTTTAGATTTTCTTGGCATCTTTTTAGTTCCTATCTATGAATAATAGATGTATCAAAGCCTTTTATTGCTTGTTGTGCTGTACTGCAAATTTGAGCAAAGGATTTAAATGACAATCACACAGGTTCTAAGAGCATAGGCAGAAAATCTGTAACCAAAGACATGGCAAATGAAATAAAGGAGGACTTTGAAGGCCAACGGCACAAAGCCAAGAAACGGAAAAGCATAAATCAAGCTTCTGGAAGAGGAGAAAATATAAGAGTTTTCTCTTAAGGAAGAAAAATATAAGAAATAATATATTGGAGAAGTTAGAAAACATAAGAACGATCCTCAAAACCCAAATTATGTCATTAAAGTAGGGTTTTAACTGCACCAAATCCTCTCTAATCAAAATAGTTTTAGTAATTTTATATAATATATGAACATAAGCCTAGAAATACCTCTGGAGATAATGGAGCTAGGTCTAAAAATGTCCCGGCTAATCATTCTGCCAATCTCTTAGGTTAATTGATTTGTTTTATTGCCCAGACAACTTAGTCAAAATAGTCCCATCAGACTGATCATATATGAATTTTGGAATACTTCAATCGATACCCACCAAGCCCCTGGGGGTGAAATAAAGAGATAAAATACTAAGATTAGTTCTTTTAGGCTTAATTCTCCCACAACTTTCTTGATTCTACATATCTCTTTATTCCAAGCACGTGAAATTTAAAAAGAACATTGCTCGATGAATCCTGGCTTCCTGTGGAACTAAATAAAGGAATGATTCATTATCATTAACATTTATTTTGGAGATAGTGATATCAGTTTAATTAGATTTTCACATGTAAAAATGAGTGATACATAATGCAAGTAGTATTTACTTCAAGAAAAACGTAATATATCCAAATATATTTTTCAACATCTAAAAGTTGCAATTCAGGAAGAAGTCTCTTGCATAGACACAATAATTATAATTCCTCCTTTTGAAAAGAAAATTATAAATAAGACTAGAAACAACATTTAATTAAAATCAGAGATTTTCTCCAATAAAATTTCCAAGAAGAAGAAAACATATAATTTGGACACACATTTTAAAAAACAGCTGCAGAAACAGGCTTCAACAATGAAGTTTCTTGACTGGAGAGTATCTATATAAAAAGACCAAAATGAAACAAGAAGGTGACCAGGGGGAAAATGAGTTGGGGTCAGCAGATCTTGCCCTCTACCTAGTGGAGCACACGGTACCTAAATTCAGCATCTTCACATTTACCGCACACAACTCTATCATTCTTTGATACTGATGAGAATTGCTTTGACCTTTGAGAAGTCTTGTATTTTGTACATTGACGCTGTGAGACATGTTTACAGAACTGCAGATGTCAATATTTCCCACATTATGAGCTAAGCAAGCTTCTAAAGAAATATTTGATACATACTCTGATATTTCCTAGCCACACACACAAAAATAAAGAGTCAGAATTACATGTACATG
This sequence comes from Canis aureus, assembly GCF_053574225.1. NCBI lineage: Eukaryota > Metazoa > Chordata > Mammalia > Carnivora > Canidae > Canis > Canis aureus. Next base: position 32,658,126 of record NC_135641.1, on the reverse strand, counting down.
CTAAAAGATGATAAAGGGTAGAGAAACTTTATGCCAGAGAAAAGTACATAACAAAATTCAAACATGACCACATTTTTAAAGATGAGATTAAGGTGGAGATATAAAGTTTGTGTCAAAATATGCCATAAGAAATAAAGAAATTAATAGCTATAATCCTATTTTAGGTGCTATTTTTTTTTAAAGGTCAATTTTTCAATTGGCATATTAAGCCTTCACTTCATTGAAGGGCCTCAGGCCCTAAAACTATCTTCATTTTGGAGGTCTCTAAAAATATCTTTATTTTGTTCTGGTGTAAGTCTTAAGATTTGATTAAATTAATAAACCTATTTTTTTTTTCTGAACAAAACATATTTGTAAGTGATAAATAAGAAACTTATATTTGTGGGGGCAATGAAGAATCACTGTTCAACAGTTTAAACAAATAATCCATAAAGAGCATGTATTCACATTTTGATTAATTACTGGCAAAGATAATTTACTAATATTTTCTCATGTCACATAATTACTGCCCAGCTTGGATGATGTTCGTACTATAATGCAGATTACTCATGAACCCTGACATTCATGGATTTAACATTTGTAATTTCAGCAATTCCCAAGGGAATCAGTGATCCATAGCTTATAGCAATTTAAAATTTTGCTGACATACCCATTTATATGTGCTAATTGTGAGCGGAAATGGCACTGGAACTAGAAAAGTCCTGGGTAAAAGTCATAAGTGAGGATCAATTGAATCATTTCAGAATCACTCAATCATGTCCTTTTGCTTAACCTTATTTAAAGTTCACATCTTAATAGACCCACAAGGCAATGATTTTTGTAATAACTAATTAATATGTAACCATATCATCTACACTGAAGTTTGGTTTATCCTTTTTTGACTTATGACTAAAGTAAACAGTTCCACATGTATGATCAGCAATAGTATATTTTACATTAGTATCAATGCAATGTTATTAATTACATTAATCAGTGTAATATTAATACAATGCAATGTTAATATTTCAATACCAAGCCCTGCCTAATTCAACAAATTCCATAGATGGAATATCCTAAATCATGTGTCCCTTAAAAGTTAATGCTAAAAAAATAAATTCACATTTACATGCATAATTTTATATAGGCTACATCTGTGAACTAAGTAGTAGAAGCTATCTCTTGTGTGAATTCCACGGTAAAAGAGTGCATTCAACTAGAAAAATAGTTACTGAAGCCAGGTATGAGATTTTACATATCCAGGAGACTAAGAGACCTTTGAATTCAATAAAATGCAGTGATGTTGGAATCAAACTGCCAGGGTCTGAGTCCTGGCTCCTCCATTTTCAGAACTTCGGCAAGTTATATCTTAGCATAGTATTGTTTTTTTTCCCCCTTCAGTTACTATATAATCTCATCTAATCAACTGACAAGAACTGATTTACTTTCTTATTATGAGGCAAATAAGAAAATTATATTTTAGAGACAGTTCTAGCCAGAATAAGAGAAAATAGAAACAGAGATAGGTAGGAGAGAAAGGGAGGCTGAAACAGAGACAATGACAGATGACAGATCATTAGACAGGTAGATCAAGGGGTACCCAGGTGGCTCAGTGGTTGAGTGTCTGCCTTTGGCTCAGGTCATGATCCCGGGGTCCTGAGATCAATTCCTGTATTCCTTTCTTGCAGGAAGCCTGCTTTTCCCTCTGCCTATCTCTCTACCTCTCTCTGTGTGTCTCTCATGAATAAATAAATAAAATATTTTTAAAAGTCAGTAGGTAGGTATATAGACAGATACAGATGATAGATGGACAGAAAGACAGATGAAACATAGATGATACAGTTTTTGTTAACATTCCAGTTAGGAGGTAATGCAAATTTTGTGAGGAAAGAGCCCTAAGAATAAAGAATAGGTTAATTTAATGAAAATAGTATTGATAAATTGAAAATTGGCCCCAAAACTGAAATGCTTAATGTGGAAGTTTCTCCAGCATAAGCATATAATTTATAAGCTTAGTTCTGTTTCTGATTTGTACATAGTCGCACTATGATATTAGTTGCCTAATTATATTGGCTCTGCACTTAGAAATATAAATAGCTATGATTCAATAAACTATTCCTTCAACTATAGAAAGTGAAATTCAGTGTGGGAGATCTCTCTTCATGTCTGTCCCTCCTTTCCTCTCTCCTTTTATTTATTTATTATTTCTGTGTATGACTTCCATTTAATAGCCTAGCAGCATCTGAAAAACAATTTAAACTAATATTTACTTAGAAATGTAACACTGCTTCAACTATTCCCAAGGCTCTGGACTTTTGAAAAGGTTATGAATAGTGTCATCTTTAACTTTAAAAATAGGAATTAAAATACTAATATTTTGAATGACTTATAGTAGTCTTGAATGACTTACAGTAACTTTGCGTACAAGATAAAAACAGAAAGAAAATCTTAAGTCCTTCCGAACCTGAAAGATAATAAAATATCTAGGGAAGTATTTCCTTTCCTAGCCTTTTCTCCCTTTATGACTTCCTTTTATTTTTTTAATTATTTTATTTTATTTTTAAAGATTTTTATTTATTTATTTATGAGAGACAGAGACAGAGAGAGAGAAGCAGAGACACAGTCAGAGGGAGAAGCAGGCTTCATGCAGGGAGCCCAACCTGGGACTTGATCCCAGGTTTCCAGGATCAGGCCCTGGGCTGAAGGTGGTGCTAAACAGCTGAGCCACCCAGGCTTCCCTATAATTTCCTTTTAAGTTGAGGAGTGCCTGCATGACACAATAAAATCCTCTGCTTCAAAGTCTGTCCCTAGAACACTGTTTCCAGTTCTGCAATTGCACTTACTACATTTCATAGTCTGTCTAGGTGCCTTTGTCTCCCTCATCATCATGCTGTCAAATCCTAAAAGATGTTGACTGTAAGTTCATCATGCTTGTGACTCCCATTCTCAACCTCACATTTCCTACCATATAGGTGCTCGAAATATTTTTAATAAATGAAGAGAAAAATTATTAAGGCATATGAGTAGACTTCATGAGTCTTTGATCATAAAGATACCAACAACTGCAAAACAAGTATAAAACACAGTTGAGAAACAGGATGCTTTGACCAATGAACTAAATATTTAATATTGGAACTAGTCTATACCAAATGGTAATGCAAAAGGATTAGCTTACTTTCAAGTAATGAAGATGAGGGATGAACATACAACTTGAGCTCATGGTTCCTCATGATAACTCTTTCATAGCATTTAAATACTCAGAACTCCATAAGAAGTCTTCTCCCTCTTCTACTCTCTACTCCTTCGTGAAGGATTTCCTGAATTTGAAGGATGCTCAAGAGAGATTGACAGAAGAAAATACTTGGAATGTGGAAGACTTAAAACTCTTTCTTTTCATTCCCTTCAGCCTATACTTTCCCTTCTGCTATAAAACAATAGCTTCATTATGAGGGAAAAAAGAGTGGGCAGTTTTTAGTTTTTTCAAGGATGAGAACAATTAAAATGTTGCTTAAAGCTGTCTCCCTGACAACTTCATGTCATGGATTTGAGGGAGTTCTGACTTCAACAAAAGCTCAGAAACCAATAAGTTTTTTTCTTTCTTTCTTTCTTTCTTTCTTTCTTTCTTTCTTTCTTTCTTTCTTTCTTTCTTCTTCTTCTTTTTTTTTTTTTGTCTTTCTCAGAGCATTCAATCAATCAATAATGGACAATCCTGAACTGAATAATTCCCTTTTTCAATTAGGATAAAAATTCTAAACCATTATGCTCTTAAAAGTTGTAAGACAGGGATGCCTGGGTGGCTCAGTGGTTTGGCGCCTGCCTTCTTCCCAGGGAGTGATTCCAGAGTCCCAGGATCTAGTCCCCTCATTGGGCTCCCTGCAGGGAGCCTGCTTCTCCCTCTGCCTGTATCTCTGACCCTCTCTCTCTCTTTCTCTTGCTCTTTCTGTGTCTCTCATGAATAAATAAATAACTTACAGGGATCCCCAATATTTAAGAAATGTTTTAAACACTAACATACACACTTAAAGTAGGAGAAAGGAAAGAAAAATGCATAATAAAAATATATGAGGAGTAAGTTGTGAAATCATGAAATGATCATATGTTTACTTATAGACAAAGCAGGAAGATAAAATTTAGTTTCTATGTTCTTTTTAAAAACTCTCAGGATGCCTGGGTGGCTCAGCGGTTGAGCGTCTGCCTTTGGCCCAGGGCGTCATCCGGGAGACGCGGGATCGAGTCCCACATCGGGCTCCCTGCGAGAAGCCTGCTCCTCCCTCTGCCTGTCTCTCTCTCTCTCTCTCTCTCTCTGTGTCTCTCATGAATAAATAAATAAAATCTTAAAAAATAAATAAAGTAAAAACTCTCGAATATATACCAATTAAATTCTCAGCATTAAAATTAAATACATTAACTTTATACTTTGTTTACCTTTGATTTAAAAATAACAACAGTGTATAGAAAATATCTTAAAATCGATGAATAAAAACTAATTATGTAAAATTCAAGTAATATGGCTTTTGATAGCAGATTTTTAGAAGGGACACTGGGCATTTTATGAGACATTTTTATACTAGTGTAAGTGGTTTACTATTTAAAAAACAAGAGATCACAAGTTTTTTAAAGTAATTTTTAAAATAGACATTGCCAACCACAGTCACAGATATCAAGGGAAAGTCACTATGTCACGAAGCATTCGTTCTTCTACAAATCAAGATGAAAGCATTAAGGCAGTAGAGTCCTTAAAACTGTAAAGTGTAAGTCATTTAATTTATCAAACCTGTATCTACTTTCCCAGACTCAATATTGTAGGACCACAACACTCCAATTTGAATTGATATAGCTAAAAATAATTAGTGAACTTACAACTTTTTCTGTGATAGCCATAAGAAGGGAGGGTTCCTGAACAAAAAAAAAAAAAAAAAGAAAAAAGAAACTTCTAGAAAGATATTTAACTACTGTAAAAATGAGAGAAGGGGAGTTGATCAGTGAAAGTTTCTCAGATGAAAGGTAGTTTCCTTCTGCTCTATATATCTCTGTAGGCCTAACTACTCCATTAAAAACAAAAAAGGAAAACTAAAATTTATTTTGTTTTTATAATTTTAAGTCTGTGAGCTCTAGAGGCATTTTTTTTCTTTTAAAAATTCCTCATCAAAATATAAACTCCCTCTGGAATGGCCATTACCCTAATACTTTTTTTCCCTTAAAGCCAAATGTGGCCTCCAAAGTTTTGTAAACACAGCACCCCAAGGAACTACAACTAAATGCTGATCGTTGCCATCTACTTGTTTGTGATCTGTGTCTTATAGCATTTTCAGTTAACAAGATAGCATGAAAATTAACATTTTGCCCACAGAAGTAGGATGGGATATAGACTAGACAAAGGAAGCAAGAATCCATTGGAAGGCAGAATAGGATCTCATATGAATTTCTACAGACTCAATGACTTGACCTAGGGCCCTTGGCTGAGTCCATACTAGAGATGACCATTTATCACTGGATGCTCTGACAATAAATCTACCTCCATAGGTATGAAAAAGAGGACATGTTGCCAGGACAAAAACACACAACGTAGGGCCGGACTCCAGGATGAGAAGTTCTAGATGAGAAGATTGGTGATGTATAAATGAAGTCTTCTTAATGCATTAGCATGTCCCAATCCACAGCAAAAGTAGAATTTCCTTTTGCTTTGTCAACTGCAAAACCTTGGATTTGTAGCTCCCCAGTCTGAAACAGCTATTGAATTTAAGGGTATTAGAATTAATGAGGTTTTAAGCAGTCAACACATGGCCTTTGTGAAATAAAAAGATGTTTATAACTGAGAAAGTAATGGACTATGGTTGAAGTGGCTAGACCACCCAATTCATCTCATTAAGGAGCACACACTAGAATTCAGTCAGGAAGTCTAATTGAAAAGAGAAAATGATGTGTTCCTCCCTTAAGCTACTAATGTCATCTGCAATACTGTGTTTTCATGGTTCTCAACATTTTAAGGTGGATAGTTTATGTTTTAAAAGTGAATCAATAGTCTGTTACTCAGTTTTGCCCAATTCGGTTTATCTTCTACATACACACGTAAGTAAAGTGTTGTTCAATGAACTGAGGTAAATAGAGTGGTTGATTGATTTCCCCATTTTGTGGTGATACATATAGGTGTTTAGGGATAGATGCTAATTCTATGAAAAGCTGAATTGGCTAAAATGAAAAATAGCTTTAGTAAAATACAGAAGCAAATGCAGTCAACAGCCCACTACAGCAGTATTTTTCACACATCTTTTGACTACTTAGTTCAGTTAAATTCATGATCCATAAAGCACAGAGCAATAAAATCCGTTTCTTGTTCTTGTGTTGAATTAAAATATTATCAACCGTGCTTGAAATAAACCACTGTTTCTGTAAAGACGGCGCAAGCCCAGTTAAAAGACTAAATAACTACAGGCATTTTTCCATTTTATCAGGCAATCAATGGAGACAGTATTTTCAATCTTCTTTTAAAATTCTTCAAAATAATAAAAAGGGGATTTTGTCATCAATACCACTATTCTGATCAAATGCCACCTGGAAATGTCTAGAGACATTTCCATACTCATTCACATAATGCTTCTCATATCTATTTGCTTTCTGAGGATATGTTGATCCATAGATTTAACATAGGAAAATGCTAATTTGGGATTAGTGTTAGCATGTTAACAATTTTCTCTCCTAACTTATATGAAAGTAATTGTTCTTTAAAATAAACTTAATATATACTAAAAGACACTTTAATGAAATATAGTAACTACAGAATTATATTTTGCCTAATTCACCTTCCTCTATACATATTAAATACCCACGTAGATCAAAATGAAAATGAATTGGTAAACACTTATGTAACTGTTTATCATAGAGTATTAGGACTTCACTTTTTAAATTATACTTTCTCAGCTATATCTTATCTTAAAAAGCTATCGCTAGAGGGTCATCAAAAATTATGAATTTAGCAAAACATTAGAAGATGTTCCCAAATTCATTTAACACCTACTATAATATTTTGAAAATTTATTTGGGGGCTCTAAATGGAAATATGACAAGAAATTTAAATTTGTTTGGGGGCTTTAATGGAAATATGACAAGAAAATTATTAATTCCATGTCAGTTTAATGTAGCTTCTCCAAAAAATTAAAAATTTATATTCAAATAAATAACTATTAGTGTTACTCTACAATTGATATTTGGTGTGGTGATGTATATGCAATGGACTATTTTCATTGGCATTTCAAGGATGAGACAACTAGAAACAAGTTGATGAACAATTCATCACAAAGACTGAAGGTCAGATATCAATGGAATATGGTGATCAGGTGGCCCTTAAGTTTCTCAAGCCACAATTCACAAAGGTGAAAGCAGTTCCTCTTTTAGTCCCTTTGTGGGGATCTGCCAGGTAAAGAGCCCCATTTCTAACTTCAAGCTTCTTTTCAGAAGAAAAAATGGTATAATAACAATGCGATTTGACATTATTGAGCACAAGCTATTTGCTAGATGCTATTCAAAATGTCTATTGACTCAAGTACTCCACGGCCCTATAGGCAGGTGATAATATGATACTTATTTTACAAATGAAAAGAATAGAGTAGATCATTCACAATAGGACTAATAAACTGTCTAGTAACAGAGGTAGAATACAGTGCAAGGGCCCTAGTTTTTATCTAAGCTATGAATATTAATGAAACTCAGATGTGCCTCACTTTGGTGAGCTGGTTGCTTCAGAAATTCTTTGTATTAAAAGCGAGAATTATCTTGAGAAAGGACTATTCCTGAAGAAATAGGGACCCTGTTTTAACCAACCTGAGCTAGACACAAAGTGTAGGCATTAGGAGGTAATGGACACACAATTCTGATCATATCAAAAAATCTGTTATTCAGATTTGTCTCCTGGTCCAGCCCCAGTGAATATGGAGGCTTACAGAGACAGGTTATAGCTACACTCAACTGACAGAATGAATTGTTTCTCTAGAAACTCTGTAAGGCCTTGGGATGCTGTAGGTGAGCATAGTACAACTAAAGTATGTGATATAGAAATAATACACAGCAGGAAGTTTAGTCACTTAACTTCAGAAACAGCACTTCTCTAAGAACTTTAGATCACTCTGAATTTTCCAGTCTAAATTACCTGTGAGGGTTTTTATTTTGTCTATTATATCCTGAGAAAATGCGAGATGTGGCTGCTAAACTTACCCATCTAAATCCCCAATTCATTACCCCCATCCAAAAGAAATATGAGAAGGAAATTTTTTAAATAAAAAAATTTAAAAAAATCTATGAGACAGTGTGCTATATACACTTAGCAAAGTGACCAAGCAATCCAATTCCCAAATGTTACCCTAGATAAATGAAAACTTACATTGAGGACAGCCCAGGTGGCTCAGAGGTTTAGCACCGCCTTCAGCCCAGGGTATGATCCTGGGGACCCGGGATCGAGTCCCACATCGGGCTCCCTGCATGGAGCCTGCTTCTCCCTCTGCCTGTGTCTCTGTCTGTCTGTCTCTCTCTCTCTCTCTCTCATGAATAAATAAATAAAATCTTAAAAAAAAAGAAAACTTACATTGACACAAAAAACATACATGAACATTCATAGCAACTCTATCAATAAACATCAAAAAGTGAAATAGCCCAAATGTCCTTCAACAGGTGAACTGGAATATAAACACTGGTGTATCCATTCCGTGGAATATTACTCAGAATAATATTACTCAGAATAAAAAAGAATAAATCAGTGATACATAAAGTTTCAATGAATCTCAAAGGCATTATATGTAGTAAAATAAACTAATCTCAAAAAGTTACATGCTGAATAATATATTTATCTGACATTCTCCAAAGACAATACCATTGTGATAGAGAAGAGATCAGTGGTTGTCAAGGGTTATGGTGGTGGTGGGGTTGGGGGGAGTGCCCCTAAAGGATAGCATGAGAGAATTTTTTGAATTAATAGAACCATTCTGCACCCTGATTATAGTGGTGGTTAGACAAATATAAATGTGTTAAAAATTCATAGAACCAAACACCAAAGAAAAACTGCTAATTTTACTAAACAATACCTTTAAAAATTATGAGCAAACAAAAATACCCATCGATGACCTCAACATCTAGTATCGATACCAACATGTGGTATCAATAAACTATTTCAATTTAGATAAGTGTTTTTAAAAAGCTGAAAATTAGCAAGAATTGCAAACTACACATCTCAGCATCAGCGACCGGCTGCAAGTCAATCTCATATTAAGAACAGAGTAGAAGGGCAGCCCGGGTGGCTCTGGCCCAGGGCAGGATCCTGGAGACCCGTGATCAAGTCCCATGTCAGGCTCCCTGTATGGAGCCTGCTTCTCCCTCTGCCTCTCTCTTTCTCTCTGTCTCTCATGAATAAATTAATAAAATCTTTAAGAGTAGAAAATAGATGTAACTACTAAGACTTCTATTTTAGAACACCTTCTATTTTAGTTCAGCTCAGCAAATAAAGTGTTGAGTTCCTAGTGCATAGGCAAGTCCTGGGTGGCAGTAGAAATACTTTCACAAAAAAACCTCACTAAGTTTAGTGGAAATTTCACTAAATTAGTGGATTCAGTTAGGTTACTAGGACAACACATGGTTCAGCAGATGCAACAGTTATAAGTTGTCTATAAAGATTTTGTGTTCTTTGGCTGAATCCCATTGTGAGGCACTAGGATGAGTGTGGTATTTTTATTCTTCTCTTTGTTTATTTGGCTCCCCTGTCCTATTAGACGGAGCAACTTTAAAGCCAAAGACCATGCATGCTGTAGACCTTTATGCTTGACCCTGCTCTGTACATTACACATAGAAGATGTTCATAAGTGACTACAGAATTTAAAGTGGGTAGGAAAGAGTTTCATTATAGGTTTTCTTTCTTCCACTGAAAGCAGGCATTTTGCTTTTAAAAAACAAAACAAAACAAAAAAACAAAAAACCTCATTCTATAAAGCCATCTACATATTTTCATTTTTAGAGAAATCAAATTGTAAAAACAAGATTTACTTGTTGATAACCCTAGGAAACTGCCTTTGATGAATTTCACAGCTTCTTAAACTGCTTTGGAAAGTCTCATGTAATTATATCTGGATAAGCATAGAGTAGGATGGGTTTCCATTTAAAAAAGATTCAAGGAGAGCCTACAAGTGTTTTGTGTACATGTGTGCTCGTTTTTATCACTTCAAATCTATTCTTACCCTTAACCCTCTATTTCTGTGGCAGAGATCATGATTTAGCTCATCTGTTCCCTTTCTTTCTTCATCTTATTCCTAACCCCCCCTCCCCATCCCTGGAAGAAAATTTAAGTTATTCTCCAGTTACAATAATTACAATTATTGTTGGTATAATCTCCAACCTAGTGGGATATTAAACTACAATCAAGTGCTCCTGATCTCTTCTTAAGCAAATCCTAAACGATCCATTTACATTGACAAACAGAATCACTGCTTCCAATAGCACCTTCCCCCCACCCCGCCCCAATCTGGGTGCCATTTTAAAAGAAAGCACTTCCTTAAGTCATGTACCTGTAGTTTCCTCACTTGCTTTACCAACTCCTCAAAAAGGCAATGAAGGAGAAGGCATCAGGAGCCTAGAAATCTTTATTTGTTAGATGGACAGGGAGGACTTCCAGTTTGATGGGTGCACTTTCAGGCAGACCAGAAAGAAGCAAAGTTAATGGAGTCCCAAATCCTTCATGATTTCACAGATGCTAAGCATGTCTTGTTCTATATTAAGGTCAATGGCAGTGGCTTTAGTACACCTTTGGCTGTCTGAGTTGAGAAAGAAACACTTGGCAAACTAATTGCTTTTTAATTTTCTGTAAGGACTAAAAATATGCACTAATGTGATTTTTTAACCAAAAGCAGGTCTCCAGTGTTCATCAATCACTCTTTAAATAAGGGCAGCTTTTTTTCTCGCTATCCTAATCCGGTAAGAATTCAAGACAGCATCCTTTAAACTAGAGAAGCTTGGCTCCCTGTGGTTCTATTAATTCATGTCCCTCATTTGGGCATTAACATGAAAGAGGCCACCAGCTGACCCCATGATATCCCTGGCACTAACACTTCAGTGGAGTGTAAATGGAAGGTAACTACTTATCCATGAGCAAAAGTGAAGTGATGAATTGAGTAAAAGGATGATGGATGGACTAACAGGCCAGACAGGCAGTGCTTAGAAATGGCTTTGAACTAGAGTGGCTGAAAAATATTCTCTTGTTTTTCACCCTTCCTTGCTTCAAAGCTTTAATTCATCACTCTTTATCTCCAGCAAAATAAAACAGAATGTACCATGCCATAGCCAGTAATTTGATAGAAAAGACTGTGCAGACCACAAAAGATTTAGAAAAAAACATCATGCAGTCCCTGCCATCCCTCCACCTTTTCCCGGGGTCTCGAGGACCTGTGCCATGATAACAGTTGACTAATGCACAAAAGCTATTTTCTGGGGACGAGGTGTGCTTGCTCGGAGCAGCTTACCACTGGAGTGGCTTTCTCTGTGTTTCAGAGAGGGAGCTTTCAGTTTTTCCATCAAAAGGTCTTGCAGTTTGAACTGTTTCCACACAAAGCCTCTGCTTTCAGAGCAGTTTTCTGTCAGCTACAGGTACTAACCAATTTACTTCACAGGTCACAATAGACAAATAATTGCAAATAATTTTTTTCTTTTTTTTCTTGTCTAAAAAGCAAAGAGGAGGTGATAAACATCCCCTTATTAGCACTTCATCATCACTGCTTGAGATTAATTTCACACACTTTTCTCCGATTTCCAATTGTCCTAACCACATATTTTATTTTCTGAATTTTGATGCTTTGCCGTCTTGGAGCCTCACTAACCCCGAAGAGACCATCCCACTCAGGGTTAGCCATCTTTTTAGGGACAGTAAATAATTTGTGAGCACACCTTTTATATTCAGACCAGTCAATCTAAAGCCCATACAGTTAACCCCCAGCTACTAGGACCTCACTTCAGGCTGCTATCCACCTGTTCTAATCACCCCAGGGCCAGGTAGCAGACAACCAGCTTTGTGCCCCAGAGCCTGCTGCAATTACTGAAATGAATTAATCCTAAACCTTTTTACCTTGTCTTGCTGGTTGTTTCCTGAGGAAACTACAGGAAAGACTCTTGTGACAGGGCATCTGGGTGGCTTAGTGGTTGGGCATTTGCCTTTGGCCCAGGTTGTGATCCTGGGATCTTGGGGTCCTGGGATTGAGTCCCACATCAGGCTCCTTGCATGGAGCCTGTTTCTCTCTCTGCCTGTGTCTCTGCCTCTCTCTGTGTCTCTCATGAATAAATAAATAAAAATCTTAAAAAAAAATAAAGGCTCTTGTGTCTATTTTTTCTTGCTTTCTCTGCCTGATGGCCAATTCCAGTGCCCCTTTATATGGCTCCCTTGTGTGGTATGCCATGCCTCCTACTTCTTGGGAACTGATAAACTTTCTTCTCAACTTCAGGGTCTGTGTATCTTACCATTCCTGATAAAAACGTATCCTGAATACCATTAAAAGATTAGTTAAACCTTGTACATTTTTCTTGCCTTTCTTATTCTTGAAAGACGATTATCAATCAAATGTTTTCTAAGTGTAACCATCATTAAGTCAACCATTCAAATCAATTAATTTAAATTACCAAGACTCATACATTAGTGAGATGCTTTGGTGGAAAAGCCACCACATTCATAATTGTCTTCCTGTTTTAAATGCATCTCTACTCTTTTGTTAATCTCTATTACTTAACCACTAATGCTTCAGTGTCCTAATTTGTAAAATCACATCACTTATTCTATCATTCAATACATTCATATGAGATGTATATTACATGTCAAGAAATGTGTTGCAGTTACAAAGATGACATAGCTGTGCCCTTTAAAGAACTGGGAGAGCTGAAAAGAGAGGAATTCACTTTAGAATTATCAGTGAAGTACATAGAGAAGGGAATGTAAATGAATCTGCATTGAGTGGAGAAGAGCAGTTATTCAATACAGCTACAAAGATACCAGAACTTGAACCATCATGGGATTTACTTAGAATAGTGAAGGTTCTAGAGTGGCTGGAATAACTGTCATGGAGGCTAGAAAGGTAGGTTGTGACTGAGTAAAGAGTCTTACCTTGTGGCACTAAGGGGTCAAAGCAGGAGAGTATTATAATTAGATTTCTATTTTAGATTGATAATGTTGTTAGCAACTTGAAGGGTTGATTAGAGGAGAAATAAACCAAAAGGATTGATGTGGTTTGGTAAACTATCACTATCGTCCAACTGGGAAATGTTGGAATGTTAACCCTAGATAGGGCACAGAGAAAAAAAGAAATAGTTTGAAATTATATTTAGAAGATTAAATCAAGGGGTGTCTGGGTGGCTTAGTTGGTTAAGCATCTGCCTTTGGCTCCGGCAATGATCTCACAGTCCTGGGATCAAGCCCCACGTGGGGGGTCTGCTTCTCCCTCCCTTTCTGCCCCTCTCTCCTGCTTGTGCTTACTTTCTCTCAAATAAGTTTTTTTTTTTTAATCACTTAAAAAAAGAAGATTAAGTTAAAAAAAGAATAAGGATAATTTAATATGGGAAGTGAGAAGAGGAAAGTCTAAAAGATTTCCCACGGCTCTTACATAGATAAGTGGTAATACTATTAATGAGATGAAGAACAAAGAAAAAGTTGAAGCGCAACTCTACAGATTCCATCTTTTCATGCTAAACAAGTTATATTAACTAAAAGACTATTAGAAATTTCAACTATACTGAAATCTTGGTATAGGCCAAAAATATCTTTTGGAAACTAGTATAAAAAGGAATAATTTCAGAAAACACAAGGTATGTATTGCATTTTAAATTTACACGAAAAATTATAATTGCTCTTCAAAAATTACTTGTAACAAAAGATAAAATCTATTCAATAATCATTTTGAAATGCTTTTAGATAAGATACTAATTTTAAACCAAACTTTTAGATTATACTGCCTTATATTTTTATCTGCTCAAGTTTCAATAATAAAAATTATTGAGTCACACTCAGTCCACATTACTTCACCAACACCTCCCACAACTCAATTACTTTTAGAAAGTACATTCAAAGGCAGGTTTAACACTCATATAAACAATTATATAACATTTTTGAGTCCCTAAATGTTAATATTATAAAGAATTCTAACCCACTAATTGTCAAATATCTGAATGACTATTTATGCCAAAATTGAAAGTAAATAGCAGGTATATATGGGAGTATATGATACTCACATCTCATCCCTACCAAATAAAATGAAACAAAATGCACTGCCTAAAACACGTTTTATCCCAAGAAGCTCTGAAAAATCAAAAGTATAACCTCAGAATCATAGATGATATCAGAAATATTATAGCACATCATTGAATACTGGAAACAGTTTGTTTTAATATGATTATATAGACTTTATAGATAACTGCCATCAATTGCTTGTAGTACAGACAGCATCTTTTTATAGGGAATGATCTTATAAGGAAAAATAAATTCTTTAGGAAACAAAATTCCAATATGGAAAAGTGACCTATCAGCTGAATGCCAGTGACTCTTTAGTAGGAGCCACTGGATCAGTGTCAGAGAAAAATCACACACAGCACACCTCAGAGCTCTGCAAGCCTGGAGACAATGGCGAATGTACCTCAGTAATATCAACACACACACATACATGCACGCATACACACACTACTCTTTATTAAGAAAATATGTAGTATTGTATATAAGACACAGAATTTGAAATAAGCTTACTCTTTAACACTCTGAAAAGAAAAATGGATGTATAGTTTCTTTAGAAAATGAGTAAATAGTTATCAAATACATGAGTCTAGGCTTATATCATGCCTAGAATTTTTGTTTCTTTGTTTATCTAAAAATTAAGTTGTCAAAAGGCCAAAGGTATTTATATTTCAATTTAGGAAAGCTTCACATAATATATTCCAGGGAAAAATCTTTTTTCTAACAGATCATTTTCAATGTATTTTATATGAAAAAATTCTTAAAATTTGAAGGTATATTACTGTGTTTTATCCTATTTTCATACTCCACTTTGTATTTTTAATGGCATAAAACTCTTTTCTATGATGGAGTCTAATATACTGTTCTATTTTTTTTAAAGATTTCACGTTAAAGGCTTACCATACTACTCTCGTCTAAAACCAACGAGTTAATAAGTCATGGTGTGCATGTGTTCGTGTGTGTGTGTGTGTGTGTGTGTGTGTGTGTCTTTAAGAAGTATTTTAGAATGGCTAAAGTAAAAAAAACAAAAAACAAACAAAAAAACAAAAACACCGACAAGCCAAGTGTTGGCAAGGATGCGGAGCAACTAAACTCTAATATCTTGCTTAGGGGGTGTGAAATGATTCAGCCAGCCAGGAAAACAGTTTAGCAGTTTCTGGAAGAAGTTAAACATACAACTACCATAAACACAGACACCCTGCTCTTGGGTATTTACCTTAGAGAAATAGAAGCATATTTCCATATAAAACCTATACGTGAATGATTATAGCAGCCCCATTAATAACTACTAAACACTGGAAATGACCCTGATGTCCTTTTCTGAGTAAACTGATAAACACATTGTGGTACATCCACACAATGGAATCCCATTAAGCAATGAAAATAAATTAACTATTGATAAATGCAACAATTTGGATGAATCTCAAATGCATTACACTAAGTGGAAGAATTCAGTCTCAAAAGGTTACATACTGTAAGAGTACATTTCTATAACACTCTTAAAAACTATAATGATGGGATGCAGATTAGTGGTTGTCAGAGATGAAGGGGGTGATGACAAAGGGGTAGCATAAGACTGTTCTTTGCGGTGATCTAATGTTCTGTGCCTAACTGTGCTGGTAGTTATATGACTCTATCCACAGGTTAAATTCATAGAACTGTATGTTTAAAAAATCAATTTTACTGAATGATACTATTAAAATCAAAAATAGAACAAAATAATGAAGGGAACATGATCCCTTTTCTTTTCTGTGAACAAAAATCAAAACTTCTCTGCTCCCTTCCATTCTTTAAAGAGAAAATACCTAATGAGAACAGCGGGATAAGACTCTCTAACTACATCTTCATTCTTATATATTTATATGAATATATTATTTTTCAGAAAAAAAATTATGACATTTCACTCCCTCAAATTGAGCATTCACAATTTTCTCTTGGTTATTATTTCCACAGTTCTTATCTTTCCATTATTAATTAAAATAATACCTATAAAAACAGTCCCAAAGGGGAAAATATTTTATGTATAATTAAGGAGATACACCCTACTTATGATTTATACAACATACTAAGTGAAAAGCCCTGGATTTCAGTTCACGTGGGCTTTCAGAATTATGTTGTTGAAGCAGGTACTTTATATGCAAATATTTTTCAAAGATCAATCTTCTGTCTCACAGATTATAAACTGTCATATTTCACTCAGTTTGAATCTGGCATATGTTAAAGTATTCCCTGTCGTGCTTTTATCGTCACGAACAGTAAACTATTCAAAGCTCAGAGGAATGGAACTAACAGCATGTTTATGGAGTTTCATCAAAAACAGTTAGAGAGAATACAAATTAGTTAATTCATCAGTTTCATATGTCGGGGTAATTGACTCTACTTTTGGAACCTACAACCATAAGATTTTGAAAGGCTAAATACAATGGTTTGGGAAAGGTGTGATACAAGATTTGCTCATTTCATTTTACAATAAATGGTGATGCTGACAAATTGCACGTCATAATTTTGTCCCTAAGACTTGGGTCTCTAAAAAGCTGAGCTACTTTGCTTTGTGTTTTAATGACTATCAGCTAGTGAATAAAAGGGAAATGTTACAGTTTTATTCTATGTCATTTAATGTCTAGTCCTTGTGCCTAGCAAATAAATTCAAAATCATTATCCCTAATTCCATCAGTAGCTACTTTAGAGAACTCCAACCAATATGTCCTACTTCCTTCATCAAAATTGTATTTAACTATTCAGAGATGGAGGTTTTCTTTTTTGTTTGGTGTATGTAGAAACAGAAATCATTTTAAAATAATGAACTACCACAGAATCTGCATAATCAGATCACTTTTTAAAAATCTAAACAAGAAAACTATTTTACATCAGACAGTAAAATATTATTTAGGACAAAGCATATCCTCCAGTAAGAAACTATGGCTGTTCCTTACTTTAATTTTAAATGTCACTGAATATTCTAAGAAAGGGAATCTTTTGTTTTTTTCAAAGTTTTTTTTTTTTAATTCTAGTTAGTTAACATACAGTGTAATGTTGGTTTCAGGAGTAGAATTTAGTGATTCATCACTTACATATGCACGCAGTGCTCATCATAACAAGTGCCCTCCTTAATACCCAGCACCCATTTAGCCCATTCCCCACCTACAACCCTCCAACACCCCTTAGTTTGTTCTCCATCATTAAGAGCCCTAAGAGTGGGAATTTTAAAGTGCACCTAATTCAGTCCCAAAATGAGCTGCAGAGGAAAAAAGCTATTATCTGTTTTGTACAGTAGTCTTTTTTTAACTGTCTAGCAATTATATATTGCATAAATTAATTAACCACCTCATTTTACAAATGAAGACAACCTAGCCTCAATAAAATAAAGAGAACAGGTTATGGTAGATGGGGTTTCTAACAATGGTCACAACAGTATTTCCTATGACATAATGCTCATTTGCAAAGTGCCTTTGCCAGTCCCCTATCAAGAAACAGAGTCTAGTTCCTCTCCCATTAGACCTAGATTGATCTTGTGGTTTGTTTTGTCTGATAGGACACAGTCAAAATGACGTTTTGCAACTTCTGAGCCTGGGCCTAAAAAGCTTTGCAATTTTGTTTCTGCTGTTTAGAATGTTTGATACTAGGAGCTGCCCAAGTAAGGAAGCCCCAGGCAGGCCACATAGAAAAAAGCCACATAGAGAGAAAGGACCTGTTCCGCCTCCAACACCATCCTTGCTGAGGCACCTGACAAGCAAAGCCATACTGGTTATTCAGGCCCAGCTTCCATGTTACTACAACCACTTGAGAGATTGGTGCAGTGGAAAAACCCACCCACATTCTCCCTGAATGTTAGCAAAGACAGTGGCCGCTGCTTTAAACACTAAGTTTTGAAATAGATAGCAACAGAATACTAAAGCATAAATCACATACTTAGTTTTGGTGGAATCAGGAACCAAGGCTTTTTTCCCCCCTCTGCAAATCCAAAACATAGTATTCTAACATTTGCTTTTTGGTTGACAAGATTTATATCTCTAGTCTTAATTTTAAAAATAATGGATAGGACACAATACGGGCAGTTTATTTCTAGAGTTAATCTTAATTATCTGTGACTTATTAAAAAGAAACACAATAATACTTCCAGAACACTTAACAAGTTGTGATACTTGAATAATTAGCACCTGTACACATAATAAAGATTCTAAAACTAGAATCAAAATGTGGGCACAAGGAATTCCAAATACTTTTAAGATTAAATACATTTATATTTTCCAGTACATATGATGAAAATAGGAAAAAGTGCCCGAAGCATTGCCTCTGGATAAAGAAAGAGGGCTGCCAATTCCCATAAATTTAAAATAAGTTGAAATCCAAACAACTTTGCTGAACAAATTTTCTACAGCTCAGCATTCTTTGTGAAGCAGAACATTATCAGTCTGTAAGTTTCAGCAATTCAATCTTTTCAAATGGTTTATAAGTAAATATATTATTAGTGTGCTGAAGTTACAAAATTTGAGCAGTAAGTTATAAAAGTTGGATATGAAATACGAAGAAATGAAATTAAGGACCCCAAAACCTTCCATGTTTGATTGTAAACATGATCCAAAGTTTTCATCAACCATAAAAACCTAACTGATTAAAACAATTTCATTCACATTTATGCATATTTTTAAGAATGTATGAGTATTTATTAACCAGAATGTTATGTTCAGTGCTAGAAACTCTAAAGCAAAGGAAGAAAGAAAGGAATGGAGGGAGGAAAGGGAGACAAGGAGGAAGTGCTGGATTATTTCATCGAGAAATTTACAGTAGAAATAGAAAGTTCAATGTGAAAAGGAACAAATGTAAGAACACAAACTTCCATAACTACAATCTCAAATGCACAATCTGTGAACGGTTTTTATACCGCCCCTCTGCACTTCCCTTCTCCTGTGAATATAGCTCTTTCTAATTCTGTGAGTCACATTCAATCCTCAACCCTATAGAAATGAGGACTCCTAGAGTAATGCCCCACTAGAATGCAAATTAATTATTGTAGTACTTAGATGACCCGAGCTCTGTGAAACATGTGACAGTGGTATGGCACATTGTCTCAATTCCCTTTGCTAGCTCGCCTTCATTATTTTACCAATTTTAGTCTAACCTAGGGTTCACCTCACCTTATATAGGTAGAAGGATTTTTGTAAACCTAAAATTTGTTGTCTAGTAAGGACTGCCAGCTTAGACATCAAATAACAAAAGGTAGTCAAGTTCCACATGAGTTTCATCAATATGTTAAGTTCTAAAAAGGAAATTATGTCCGCAGCAGGCTTTAAATCATTCAATTCAACATTAGGTGTTCTTAATCTTGCTTTGAAGTCCATTTGTTCCCAGTTTCAATGACAGAAATGGAGAGGGGCAAATTGGGATTCACCTGAAATGTACATAGGCTCCTGGCGCCTCCACTCCATCTGCCCCATTGCAGGTCTTAAGTTGTCTCTGATTTGTCAAATATGTGTGTCTTGATAACAGCTTTAAAGTATTTCATATATCAAAACAGAGATTTTTATTGATGCACATATGACAAGGAATGGGAGCCCTCAGATACCTGAGCCCCTCAAGAGTGTATGCTTTTCATTCTTGACAGTCTTTCTGAGTAATTGTATCTATTTCCATTCTGATGACTTAACAAACCTACATGCTCAGCCCAGATCTTTCCTCTAAGGCCCAGACAGGTATATCCAGTATCCTATTTTATATGACCACTTTCTGGATGCACAGCAGCCTCTAAATTAGCATTTATATAAAAGAATTTATTGTATCCATCATCCAAACCATTTCTTGTCCTTGCTAGCTTATCTTGGCTAATGCACCATCTGGTTATCTAAGCAGAAATATCTAGGTATCATCTTTGGGCTCCTCTCCTCCCTCAAGCATTGAATCCACTAAGTTACAAAATCCTATTTTACCTGAAAGAATACTTGTACAAAAAGGACCCTTCTCACCTCGCATACTAAAATAGATACTTAACTTTATCCCCTGACTGTTTCTTCTATCCTCGATCCATTTTCCTCTATTCCACAGGGTAGTATTTTGAATACACAAATGTGATCGTGGTACCTTAGTGATTAAATCCTTCAAGACTGCCATTTCAATTACAAGATACACTCAAACCCCATTTCAAGTCATAAAGGTCCTTGTCTACCCTATTAGTCTCATTGTATGTTTTCCCCATTCCTAACCTAATAATTCAATCATACCACAGCATCTGCAGTTCCCTGATATGTCTTCTCTGCTCATTAGTATCTGCTATTTCTTCTGTCTAGAAATATATATCTCATTTATTAGCCTGTTAAATACCCCATTCTTCACAAGCCTGTGGGCACTCCTTTCTATAAAGTCTTCACTAAATTTCACACACCTCAACTCCCACATCCACCCACAATGGATAGATTGCTATTGTCCTCATATCATACAAATAACAAAAAAATTTGCTTCAATATCTGGCTTCCCTATTAGGCTCTAGACTCCGTCTGAAAAACCATGTTCACTCTTGATCTTTAGTACCTGACAAGTGTCTTTCATGTGCTAGGAACACAGCAATTACTTGAAAAATACTTAAATGAACAAATGCACAAAATAATCATTAGTATGATCTTCAGGTATTTTCTTAGGCTAACTTTCTCGGTCTGTAAGAATAGAAGATAATGTGTAAATCCCTGAAAGCTCAACTCTATGAACTATGAAAGCAAAGAAGAACAAAGACAATGCATAAAATGCAAAGTTTGGGGACCAGAGAATATCAGTGCTATAGAAATGTTTCCCAAAGGAGCTGGAAGACTTATAGAAGAGCAAGTATTTAAGCTTAGTCTTGATGGATACATCATATATGGACAATAGAGAGGAGGGCAGAGTGTGAATATTTCACATGAGAACAAAATGAGTAAAATGATTGAAGTCAAATCCAGAGCAATGCTTGTTGGAAGCTGCCTGGACCAATCAATGATTGGGCATCTTTGTGAGGTTGTGGGACATAACATAGAATAGACAAAGTGAGGCTATTCGAATATTTTATCCCCTTAGAAGGTACCAGTTATCATCATCAGGATATTTAAAAATAATTCGCTACAAAATTGGAGTAATTAAAAGAAATAACTAGATCTTGAATTTCTAATAATGATCATACTTTTCAAAATGACCTGTCAAGGCTGATACAGTTTTTTACAATTAAACAGTGAATCTATTTATTGACTTTCATTCTAACACACAAAAAGTATCTGCATGCCTTGCTACAATCTTTCATGTTCCATCCCTTGTAGTTCTGAGAACAATCATTCAAGGTTCCAGTAAAAACTTATTTTTTTAACTATTCCTTGAATTTAACTTTTTCATTCCTCTTAACTTTGGTTATGTTCTGTGCCTTCCCTAAAATACTCGTATCTATTTTCTATTTTACAAATCCCTATTCATGTATCAAGACAAAATGCAAAGGTCGTCTCTTCCATGAGTTTCTCCCATAATACAAGCCAGAACCTAGGGTTAAAAAGCAACTTTTAACTCCTATGGTAGTAATCATGCAAAATCTTTATTGCTATCATATAGCTTTCTATCTAGGCTCCAGAAGCACCAAACTTGGCCTTATATATCTTGACCTAAAGAACTTTGAGGAATTTCTGGCAAATAGAATGAGCTCATTAAAGGTTAAGATAATTAATAAATATTGGTCAGATAATATTATATTGAGAGCTTTCAATTGCCAATAATCTAATAATTTTATTTATGTTTTCATATATAGTATCCTGTTAAAAAATACCTGACAAAAAGAACAAAAATTTTTTGCTTCTCAAGTAAATCAATATTTTTTTTTGAGAGAGAGGGAGAGAGCACACATTCAAGTAGGGCAGGAGGTGGTGAGGGGCAGAGGGAAGGAGAGAGAGAGAGAATCTTAAGCATCCCTATGCAGGGATGCAGGGCTTGATCTCAAGACCCTGAGGTCATGTCCTGAGCTGAAATCAAGAGTTGGCCACTTAACCAACTGAGCCATATAGGCACCCCAAGAAAACAACAGTAGTATAGGAAAAGTAGTAGTAAAAAAGATACTTTCATATGCTGCTAATGGAAGTATAAATCCCTGAAAGCAGTTTGGCAATATTTATGAAAATTTGAATCAGTAAAAATTGCTTCTAGCAACATTTCTTAAGGAAAAGTTAAAAAATCATTAAGAAAATACACATTTAAAAGATAAAATATTATGTAATCATTGTATTTGTGTTTTCAAATATAATATAAAAATTGGGCAAAATTATCTTTAATACTTATTTTGAAATCTTGCTTCTCCCTCATACTAGCTAAATAATTTTGGCCAAGTTTCTTATATTCTCCATGCTGTAATTTTCACATCTACACATTGAGCATAATAATAGTATTTCCTAGGGTTCCTGTGAGAAATAATGAGAGAAAAAAATGTGAAAAAAATCAGAATTAGTGGTCACCAATGTAATTTATTATACCAATGACAATAACAATGATGGAAGTGGCTCATAAAAAAACAAATCAGGACTTATTTTAGCAGAAATGCCTATAATCCCAAGATGAAGCATTTCATTTTGATACAGTTGAACTGCTAGGATGGCATTTGATAATGAACTGTAGATTCAGAGACATAGAGAACAACATTTTCTTTATACGTATTTTTGGTAAAAATACAGAATCCTATTTTTGGTTATCATTATTCTGGGTATAGTAGTGCTGGATCTCACGGATTTCATTATTAGGATGGATATTTTAGAGTTTCTTTTCAGATATTTAAAAATACTTTATTTTTGACAAGATAATTTTACCACCTTGCTAACTAATCATCTCAGAGCCTACACAATTATTTACATTGTGCCATTAATGTCCCATTTCTTTTTTAAAGCTCAGGCAATCATTGTGACAGTAACAAGTCAGGATTTTATAATTATTTGAGCTGCCTGTCTCCTTTGTTCTTCCTTAAAAGAGATGTCACTCAAATCCACGTCTGATTGGTACTTCCCAAAGAACAAGGAGGAAAATTTGCACTTGTCATGAAGTCATTTATAATGATGTTAGAAAAGAAAAGATTGAAACATTTATAAATTTCTTCAGAGGTACTTGCTATGCAAATGTGCTGAGTGGGATGTTTTTAAGAAAAAAAAAAAACTTCTTTAAAATCTTATCTGTTTGAGGATCATTTTAAGACCCCAATTAATTGTAGGGAGAGTGTTAGAAGTCACGTGACGACTGCAAATAATTTTAATGTGACTGCTATATTTCAATCATTTTTATGCCAAAACATTTACTTTGAAAGTATTTAGAATGAGATTCCCCATCCAGTTAAAATTGTAACTTTAACAAAATAAAGATTAAATCAATATATAATTATCTTTGGGAAAGGGATAAAAATGTGCAGGAATAGAGAATAATGAAGCATGATTTATCTAAAATCACAGAAGCACAAAGAGAAACTTAAGCAATGATGAACCATTTTCATTGTTGACTAGATTTATCTCTTTTGTTCTATATATGCAAGTGCATGTGGTATTTGGACAGGTAGTGGACATATGTGTGAAATTCCCATAGAATATATATGCATATATCTATATGGATAATCCTTGCAAGCACATACTTCTTGTGGTACCTCTAACAAATAAATTCTGTGGGGTATTATTTGTGTATTACTGTTAATCTCAAACCATGTAGCTTGTTTTATAAATCATTAGCACTTGCTTCTATGTGAAATCTATTTCTCTCAGTTCTTTTTGTGTAACGTGAGAAGATACTAGATATACTCTATGCAGGCACAGAGTGAAAATGTAATCTTTGTGTGACTCAAACATGGAGTCTTTGAAGTGACAAATAATTCTGGTTCTTGCCAGTTGAAGCACCAACCACTCTTTAAAAGAAAATTATTTAAGTTGGAAAGAAAATAAAAGGCCTTCTTTCCAAAGTTCTTATGACCTGGGAAGCTTTCCCAGGCTTGTGGATGAAGATTTAGATGGTAACATGAAAATTGGACTTTGAGAAAATTCCAAAAACTTATACAAACTGGATGATCTTTGTATAAATCACTTTTCCTAACTGAGTTACTTTTTTACTGCCTCTGCCCTGAGAGTTACAAAATGATGGTGTGTTGCTGGTCTCTATGTTTTAGCTCTACAACCTTCTGAAGACCGTAAAGGGACAGAAGAAGGTCCTTGTCCAAAGACAATGTACCGTTTGTAACTAACTTAAAGGAAATCACCAAAAAGGATGAAATTATTTGTGCCTGGTTAAGGATATAGTGCAGGTTGTTGGTACAATGGAGAGATGAAGAGGGTTTCCGAGGCCTGAAAATGCAGAGAAGAGAGAGAAAAGGTGAATGTGGCATTCACTGATAAAAGTGGGGCTGCCTTATCCTTCCCAGCTGGAAAACACCATGATTAATGGAAAATTAAAAAAAAAAAAAAAAAAACAGAATATAGAAAATCAGTCAATGAACCAATAGGAGAATCCAAAAAGAACAATAAACAGATGCTTAGGAAAGATGATTTTGAATAAAAGCAAACAAAACCTTAGAACTAGAACAACAGCAAAAAGATCTAATGACTTCTGTAATCATAAATGGAAATTAAAACAATAACTTAGTCTGGGACTGGAATAAAATCAAATACAATAAAAACCTTGGTAAAATAAGTTAATATAAATAATAACTACTATATACTAAGTGCATAGTGTACTCCAGGCACTGCACTAAGACTCTACATAGAATTTTCTGAAACTAGCAACTTGAATTTAGGAATCTCCTCAGTCATTCCCAGTTGGATTCAAACAAGCAAAGCTCCAAAAGAAGAAGGCATAATTTGGATCATTTCTAGAGAATAGACAGACCTGGCAAATATGTTGTGCAAGATTTTGGAGGACATGGGGGCAAAATCTGGAGTTCTGTTTTATCCTCAACACAAAGTCTTTCTGCCTGGTAAGTTGTAGGCAATTAATTCACCTAACAGTGTTACCCACAAAATCAAATCCATTTCTCCTCAGGTCAGTTATATTGGCAATTCTAAAGAAAAACAAAAACAACTTAAGATATGAGAAGCTCCTAAGGGGAATCATCCCACCCAGTTTGAAGGTAAATAATAATAATAATAATAATAATAATAATAATAATAATAATAATAGAATAGCCTTGAATAACAGATTTTTTGCAAGTTTTAATTTAAAAAAATAAAAACCAGAAAGTAACATAAAATTTTTAAAAATACTTTATTTGAGAGAGAGAGAGAGAGAGCATGAGCAGGGAGGAGAGAGAGAAGCAAGTTCCCCACGAATAGGGAGCCCCATACAGCAGGGCTAGATACTAGGACCCTGGGATCATGACCTGAGCCAAAGGCAGATGCTTAATAGACTGAGCCACCCAGGCATCCCAAAATATTTTTAATATCCTAAACATACAAGAATATAGTACTAAAAAAAGAAAGACATATTGTATTTAAGACAAATACACCACCAAATATGATTTATTTTAGGAAATAAATTATAGAAGGATTTAGCCTTTTGCCCTTAATAAAATACATAAACACTATGGAACAAAAACTGAAACATAAAACAGAGTACTGAGATCAAAAGAGCTGAACCTACCTACCTAAAGGCAGGTAGATGTTAAGAAGTAATAGAAACATACCAGAAGAAAATATATAACAAAATATAAATGTGAATGTATTTATGTAAAGATAAGGTTCTCAGGCATATTCAAGAGTAAATTCTTCAGGAAAAAAAGTGGAATAAACTGGAATGAATATATACATACATAGATACATACACACATATACACATAATTATTTTCACTGATGAGGAGATGTTTGATAAAGTCAAAAACTACTCTTTATTTTAAAACAATTAATAAAGTAGGAATAGAAACAAAATCTATAAACATCCAAACTCAGTATCATGTCTCATGAAAAAATAATATTCTCACTCAGATTAAGAAAACGAAAATCAAGGCCACATTCATTGCCTTCTTTAACATTGTCCCAAACGTTATCAGCCATTGTAACTAGAGAAAGAAATATGATGTGTAAAAATTAAAAAGGTAAGGAGCTCCTGGGCAGCTCAGTAGGTTAAGCAGACAACTCTTGATTTCAGCTTAGGTCATGATCTCAGGGTCATGTCATGGGTTTGAGCCATAGCAATTGGACAACAAAAAGAAATCAAAGACCCATTTATAGATTACAAACCTGAAAACTCTGAAAATCAAGTGGAAAAACTACTGACAGCAAAGTAATTCAGTGAAATAATGGAATACAACATTAATATGAAGAAATCAATATCTTTTACATTTAGAAGAAAAAAGAAAATACAGCATTTTCTTTAGCAATAACTATAAATAATGAAAATTAAAATATACTGGACAAATGCATCAAGAAATATATAGAATTTTATTAGATTTTTTAAAAAACTATAAAGAATACACAAAAGAATTAACAAATGCCCTTTGATTTGGGTTCTTTTGTGGTTGTGTACAATTTTAAGATTATTTGTTCTGGTTCTGTATGAAATACTCTTGGTATATTGATAGTGATTGCGTTAAATCTGATTGATTTGGGAAGTATGGACATTTTGACAATATTTGTTCTTCCATTTAATGATCATGGAATCTTTCTATTTGTGTCATCTTTGACTTCTTTCATCAGTGTTTTAGAAATATAGGTCTTTCAATTCCCTCATTAGGTTTATTCCTAAGTATTTTATTATTCTTGGTGTAATTGTAAATAGGATTGTTTTATTAATTTCTCTTTCTGCTACTTCGTTATTAGTGGATAGAAATGACCTGGATTTCTGTACATTGATTTTTTTATCCTACAACCTTACTGAATTTTTTTTTTAATTTTTTTTTAATTTTTTTTTAATTTTTATTTATTTATGATAGTCACAGAGAGAGAGAGAGAGAGAGAGGCAGAGACATAGGCAGAGGGAGAAGCAGGCTCCATGCACCGGGAGCCCGACGTGGGATTCGATCCCGGGTCTCCAGGATCGCGCCCTGGGCCAAAGGCAGGCGCCAAACCGCTGCGCCACCCAGGGATCCCAGCCTTACTGAATTCACTTATCTGTTCTAGTAGCTTTTTGGTGGAGTCTTTCAAGTTTTCTATATGTAGTATTTCATCACTTGCAAAATACCAAAAGTTTTACTTCTTTCTTACCAATCTGGATGCCTTTGATTTCTTTTTGTTGTCCAATCGCTGTGGCTAGGACTCCCAGTACTATGCTGAATACCAATAGTGACAGTGAACATCATTGTCTTATTCCTAATCTTAGAGGAAAGGCTCTCAGTTTTTCACCATTGAGAATGATGTTAGCTGTGGGTTTTTCATATATGGTTTTTATTATGTTGAGGTATATTCCCCCTAAACTTATTTTGCTGAGGATTTTTATCATAAATAGATGTTGTACTTTATCAAATGCTTTTTCAGTATCTATTGCAATGATCATATGGTTTTATGCTTTCTCTTGATATGATCATGCTAATTGATTTGAACCACACTTGCATGCTGGTAGTCAATTCCACTTGATTGTGGTGAATGATTTTTTTTAATGTATTGTCGGATTCAGTTTACTAATATAGTAGATTTTTGCATCTATGTTCTTCAGAGAAATTGGCTTATAGTTCTCTTTATTGTAGTGTCTTTATCTGGTTTTGGTATCAGAGTAATACTGGCCTCATGGAATGAACTTGGAAGTTTTCCTTCCTTTTCTACTTTTTGTGAGAGTTTGAGAAGAATAGATATTAATTCTTCTTCAAACATTTGGTAGACTTCATCTCTAGTACCATCTGGTCCTAGACTCTTGTTTATTGGGAATTTTTTGATTACTGATTCAATTTCATTGCTACTAACCAATCTGTTCAAATTTTCTGTTCCTTCCTGATTCAGTTTTGGGAGGTTATATGTTAGGGACTTATCCATTTCTTCTAGGTTGTCCTATTATATGTAATAGGTTGCATATAATTTTTCATGATATTCTTTTATAATTCTTTGTATTTCTATGGTGTCAGTTTTTTTTACTCCCCTTTCATTTTTTATTTTGTTTACTTGAGTCCTCTCTCTCTCTCTCTCTCTCTCTCTATTTTAATGAGTCTGGCTAAAGGCTTATCAATTTTGTTCATCTTTTAAAAAAAAACAGTTCCTGGTTTGATCTGTTCCACTTGTCTTTTTAGTTTCTATTTTGTTTATTTTTTCTCTAATCTTTATTATTTCCTTCTACTGCCTTTAGGTTTTGTATCTTATTTTTCTACCTCCTTTAGTTATAAAGTTTGGTTGATTTTTTGAGATCTATCTTGCTTCTTGAGGTAGACCTATACTGTTATACACTTCCCTCTTAGAACCACTATTGCTGCATCCCAAAGATTTTGATCTGTTGTGTTTTTATTCTCATTTGCCTCCATGTATTTTTTTTTATTTCCTCTGATTTCTTGGTTGATGCATTCATTGTTCAGTAGCATGTCATCTAACCTCCATATTTTTGTGCTCTTTCCAGATTTTTTTCTTGTGATTCATTTCTAGTTTCATAGCATAATGGCCAGAGAAGATGCATGATATGACTTCAATCGTTTTGAATGTGTTGAGACTTGTTTTGTGGCCTAATATATGATCTATTCTGGAAAATATTGTGTGTATATTTGAAAAGAATGTGTATTCTTCTGTTTTAGGATGGAATTTTCTGTTTACATTGATTAGATCCATGTGGTAAAATGCATCACTCACAGCTATTGTTTCTTTGTTTATTTTCTGTTGGGATAATCTATCCATTGATATAAGTGGTTAAAGTCCCCTACTAATTTAACCGCATCACTATTGATTACTTCCCTCTTCTGCGTCAGAATCTACATATTTGGGTGCTCTATGTTGGGTGAATAAGTATTTATAATTGTATCTTTTTGGATTGTTCCCTTATGATTATATAGTAGTCTGCTTTGTTTCTTTTTACAGTCTTTGTTTTAAAGTCTATTTTGTCCAATATAAATATTGCTATCCCAACTTTCTTTTCACTTTCATTTTCAATATGCATGTGTCTTTAGATCTGAAATGAGTCTCTTGTAGGTAGCATATAAATAGGTCTTTGTTTTTTTAACCATTTGGTCGTCTGCCTTTTTATAGAGAGTTTTAGCCCATTTACAATGAAAGTAATTATTGATAGATATCTACTGATTGCCATTTTATCACTCACTTTATGATAGTTTTTGTAGTTCTTCTCTATTCCTTTTGTCTCTTGCTCTCTTCTCACATTTTGCAGGCTTTCTTTAGTGATATACTTAGATTCCTTTCTCTTCATTCTTTTGCAAATCTGTTACCAGTTTTCTATTTGTGCTATAAAACCCAAAGTCTGCTCCTGGGCCACTGGTGGGACAGCAGTTGGACTAGTATGTGGTTATCTTTTTCTCTCTCTGAGGGAGGATTCACTTTGGAGTGGTGCTGGCCCCTGTTGGGGCTTCTTGCATACCGCTAATCTTATGGCACAACTTTGGATAGCTCTGGCCAAGGGCATGGAGGGGGCAGTTCTGCAGAAGTTGTTGGAGGGAAGCTGGATTGTGCAGGAAAACTCCGGCCCAGACCTGGATGGAAAGGTTGGAGCTGCAGAAGAGTGTGAGGGTAGGGCATGCTATTAACAAGCTAAGTGGAGAGTGCGTGTGATGTTCTGCTTCCTGTGGGTGTTCATGTATCTAAGCTGTGGGGTGACAGGGGATGGAAATGGCATGAACCAGCTCTTCTTTCTTGGAGAAGTCTCCCAAAGACCCCTGTCCTTCTAGTACATGCTCTGAGATTAATAAATAAATCTCCTTCCATATACCTTCAGCATTTTTCAAATTGCTACTTCTATACTGTATCTCCACAGAGCTATTTGTGCTATCACTTAAGGGCAGAGTCTCTGCCCTCCCAAGCTCCTCCAGAGCTGAGCCTGTTGATTTTTAAAACTCACTCCTTGTTAGGCCCTTTTGGTTTTCAAAGCCAAATGTTATTGGGATTCGTCTTCCTCATGTGGGTGCCTTTGTCTGGAGTGTCTGGTGTGGGGTCTGGTCTGCTCCCCTCTATGAACCTCCCATGTTCTTCTCTCCCACAGACAGTCCCACATGTCTGTTTGGCTCCTGACCACATCTCTGCCCTTTCCACCCTCTATGATGTGGTCTCTACATTTAGCTGTGGGGACCCTGTTCTGTCAGTCTTCAGGTCATTTTCTAGGTCATTCACATTGTTGTGGATATTGTTATCTAGTTGTATTTGTGAAATGAGTGAGCTTAAGATCCTCCAGCTCTGCCATTTTCCTTGGAAGTCCTTGCCCATTTAATTTGCTATTTTGTTAGAAAACACATTATTTCTGAGAGCATTTAAGATGATTGCCATAACACAAAGATAATGTAAATGTCTTTGTAAATGTTTTATGGCTTAGGCTCTAATAGTAAACAGGTCAACAAAATCACAATGAGACAGTGAGATAGCTATCATTTCATACCTATTTGTATGGGTGAAATAAAACAAAACACAATACAATGTTGGCAAGAATGTGGAAAAACCAGAATCTTTGTGTACTTCTGGTGGGATTGTAAAATTCTACAGTCACTATGGAAGATACTATGGTGAATCTTCAAAAAAAATAAATAAACAAAATTAGTATGTGAGGCGGATGAGGTAAGATGATGGAAGGGTAGGGGTCCTTGATTCATCTGGTCCCTACACTTACCTAGATAACTTTCAAAACATCCTGAACACCTATGAATTCAACCTGATATGTAAAGAAAGTATAACTGAAATGCTACAGAGATAAAAGTGATCACCTTTGATAAGGTAGGAAGGCAGAGAAGAGGAAAGGGGGGAAGGGGATCCCCAGAAAACTGTGGCAAGAAAGCAACACAGTGGATAGTTGGGAACTTTAGAAATCTATGCCTGAAAGAGTCTTCCTTGACTGAAAAGTGTTCAGTGGAGAAATAGGGAAGAATTGCAGGAGGGGCAGTGAAGTCTCAATATTTCTAGAGACACAGTAAAAATGCCTGGAAGAAAGCTCATCACAAACCTCCATTGGATGGTGATCAAGGGCTGAAACACTGCAACCCTCCCAGGGCATCTCGGAGAAGCTGGTCAGGTACACAGGTGGGCATCAGAGCTCTCCTTACCCTAGAGACCAGCAACAGACAGAGGCAGGCTGTCCCCCATTCCCTTTGGAAGAGGCAGATCCCAGGAGTGTGGGTCCAGCAGCACAGGACCCTCAGATAGCACCCCAGTGGACAAAGCCAACTATCTCCCTTCCCCCTGGGAAAGATGGAAACAGGGAGGGCATGGATCAGTGAGAACTCTCCTGCTGCTGGCCACCCTTCAATTTGTGTAGATCATTGCCCCTGTGCCTGCCCCTAGGAGGATCTAGGCCAGTGTGCACTGAGAGACTGCGATTGGGTACTCATGGGGAGCTCTTGGCTCCAGGGCTGGAGATCTGGCTGCCACCATTTTTTTTTTTCTTTTCACCTTTCATCTGGGAGAGGCATGACCTCTAGGGAACAAAGGCCTCACAGGATAAACAGCTCACATGAGCCCGGCCACATGGCAAGGTGCGGGACATCCCCACACAGGAATAGACACCTGAGAATCAGCACAGCAGACCCCCCACTCCCAAAAGTACTGCTGGAAGAATAAAGGAAGAGCAAGTTTACCAACCAAGCAGCACTGGAAAGCTCCAGGACTGAGGGAAAACAGTATATAGAACTTAAAGTTTTTTCCTTGCAATTCCTTTATCCTTCCAGTTAAAATTTTCCAATATTTTTCTCTTTTCCTACCTGAA
This sequence comes from Canis aureus, assembly GCF_053574225.1. Lineage (NCBI taxonomy): Eukaryota > Metazoa > Chordata > Mammalia > Carnivora > Canidae > Canis > Canis aureus. The sequence continues at coordinate 32,626,145 of NC_135641.1, read as the reverse complement.
CTACAATATTTTACCATCTCTTTGTTTTTAAGCTTTTTCCTTTTGGCTTTCATATTTCTACAATTACATGTCTTAGATATATTATTCATTTTTGGGTTCCTTTCAATGTATTCAATTTAATTCTGGTAGATATATGAGTTATGGCCTTTTGTTTTTTGTTTTTTTTTTTGTCTATTTATTATTTTTACATTTTTAAATTTAAATTCGATTTGCCAACATATAGTATAACACTCAGTGCTCATCCTATCAAGTGCCCTCCTCACTGTGTCTTGTTTTCATTTATAATGGTAGAAATTAGTACCTTCTAACACACAGCCCAAAATATACGCCAGAACAAAGTGGAACACCATGTTGGTTCATTCTGTGAGACTATATTCTCTCTCTACCTCCACATACTTCCCACTTTTTCTTTTATATTTATCATTTTTTAAGTTTGTTTTTCACTTTTGTGGTCCTTTTGTTTTACTTTCTGGTCTCTGACCTCTTCAGAATTGTCTAGGGTGTATTTTACTTACATTGTGGTTGATATTTTTTACTCTGCTCTATCATACAGCCATTCTGCCCTGGACAAAATGATTAAGAGGAAGAGTTCACCACAAAATAAAGCACCAGAAGTAATACTTTCTGCCCCAGGTCTGCTAGATATGGATTTAAGTACAATGTCACAGCTACAATTCAGAAGTACAATTACAAAATTACTAGTGGCTCTGGAAAAAAAGCATAAAGGACTCTAGAGATTCTCTTATTGCAGAATTGAGATCTAATCAGGCCAAAATTAAAAATGCTTTAACTGAGATGCATTCTAAACTGAATGCTCTAACTGCTAGGGTTAATGAGGTAAAAGACAGTGAGTGACAAAAGACAGTTGATGGAAAGGAAAGAAGCTGAGGAAAAAAAGAAAAAAAAAATTTAGAACCCACGAGGAACGTCTTCAGGAAATAAATGATAGCTTGAGAAGGAATAATATTCATCTTATCGAGATTCCAGAAGATAGAGGGAGAGAGGACCACAAAGTACATTTGAACAAATCATAGCTGAGAACTTCCCTAATCTGGAGAAGGAAACAGGCATTCAGATGCAAGAGATAGAGAAGACCCCCCCAACCCCAAAAATCAACAAAAACTGATCAACACTCTGACATATAATAGTGAATCTTGCAAATTTCAAAGATAAAGAGAAAATTTTAAAAGCAGCTCAAGACAAGAGATTCTTAACTTATTTGAGGAGAACTATCAGATTAATAGCAGACCTCTCCACAGAGACCTGGCAGGCCAGAAAGGGCTGGCATGATATATTCAGGATACTAAATGAGAAAAACATTCAGCAAGGTTGTCATTCAGAATAGAAGGAAAGATAAAGAACTTCCAGAATAGACAGAAACTGAAAGAATATGTGACCACCAAACCATCTCCACAAGAAATATTAAGGGGGACCCTATAAGAAAAGGAGGGAGCCCAAAGAAACAATCTGAAAAAATAGAGACTGTATAGGTAATACTATGACACTAAATTCATATCATTCAATAGTTACTCTGAATATGAATGGGCTAAATGATCCCATCAAAAGATGCAGGGTAGAGAACTGGATAAAAAAGCAAGACACATCTGTGTGCTGTCTACAAGAGAATCATTTTAGACCTAAGGACACCTCCAGACTGAAAATGCAGGAGTGAAGAACCATTTACCATTCAAATGGTCCTCAATAGAAAGCTAGGGTAGCAGTCCTCATATCAGATAAACTAGATTTTATACCAAAGACTGTAATGAGAGATGAAGAGGGACACTATATCATACTTAAAGAGTCTATTCAAAAAGAAGACCTAACAATTATGAATATTTATGCCCCTGATGTGGGAATAGCCAAGTATATCAATAAATTAATAACCAAAGTAAAGAATACATAAATAATAATACATCAATAGTAGGAGACTTTGACATTGCACTCTCAGCAAAAGACAGATCTTCTAATCAGAACATCACCAAAGAAACGAGGGTCTTGAATGATACATTGGACCAAATGGATTTCACAGATATATACAGAACATCTCATCCTAATGCAACTAAATACATATTCTTCTGAAGTGCACATGGAACTTTCTCCAGAATAGACCACATATGGGGTCACAAATCAAGTCTCAACTGGTACCCAAAGATTGGGATTATCCCCTGCATATTTTCAGACCACAATGCTTTGAAACTAGAACTCAATCACAAGAAGAAACTCTGAAGGAACTAAAATGCTTGGAGGTTAAAGAGTATCCTATTAAAAGATGTATGGGTCAATCAGGAAAATAGAGAAAAATTTAAAAGATTCATGGAAACTAAGGAAAATGAAAGTACAACTGTTCAAAACTTTGAGATACAGCTAAGGTGATCCTAAGAGGGAAATACATGGCAATACAAGCTTCCCTCAAAAAATTGAAAAAATCTCAAATACACAAGCTAACTTTGCACCTAAAGGAACTAGAGAAAGAACAGCAAATAAAGCCTAAATCAATTAGAAGAAAAGAGATAATAAAGATTAGAGCAGAACTCAATGAAATAGAGACCAGAAGAACTGTAGAACAGATCAATGAAACCAGGAGCTGGTTCTCTGAAAGAATTAATAAGATAGATAAACCTCTAGCCAGTCTTATTAAAAAGAAAAGAGAAAAGACTCAAATTAATAAAATCATGAACAAAAGAGGAGAGATCACAACCAATACCAAGGAAATACAATTTTAAAAACGTATTATAAACAACTATATGACAACAAATTAGACAACCTGGAAGAAATCGATGCATTTCTGGAAACGTACAAGTTACCAAAACTGAAACAGGAAGAAATAGAAAACCTGAACAGACCAATAACCAGCAAGGAAATTGAAGCAGTCAAAAACCTCCCAAGGCACAAAAGTCCAGGACCAGATGGCTTCCCAGGAGAATTCTACCAAACATTTAAAGAAGAAATAATACCTATTCTACTAAACTGCTTCAAAGGGTAGAAATGGAGGGAATACTTCTGAATTTGTTCTATGAGACCAGTATTACCTTGATCTCAAAACTCCACCAAAAATAATTACAGACCAATATCCCTGATGAGCATGGATGCAAAAATTCTCACCAAGATACTAGTCAATAGGATCCAACAGTACATTAAAAGGATTATTCACCATGACCAAGTGGGATTTATCCTCATGAAGCAAGGGTGGTTCAACATTCGTAAAACAATCAATATGATAGATCACATCAATAAGAGAAAAGACAATAACCATATGATCCTCTCAATAGATGTAGAGAAAGCATTTGACAAAATACTCCATCCATTCCTGACTAAAACTCTTGAAAGTGTAGGGATAGAGGGAATATATCTCAATATCATGAAAGCTGTTTATGAAAAGCCCACAGTGAATATCATTCTCAATGGGGAGAAATTGAGAGCCTTTCCTGTAAGATCAGAAACATGACAGGGATGTCCACTCTCACCACTGTTATTCTACGTAGTACTAGAAGTCCTTGCCTCAGCAATCAGACAACAAAAAGAAATAAGCATTCAAATTGGCAAAGAAGTCAAACTCTCCTTCTTCACAGATAACATGATACTATATGTAGAAAATCCGAAAGACTCCACCCCAAGATTGCTAGAACTCATACAGCAATTCGGCAGTGTGGTAGGGTACAAAATCAATGCCCTGAAATCAGTGGCATTTTTATACACTAACAATGAGAGAGAAAAAAGAGAAATTAAGGAATCAATCCCATTCACAACTGCACCCAAAATCATAAGATACCTAGAAATAAACCTAACCGAAGAGGTAAAGGATCTATACTCTAAAAACTACAGAACATTTATGAAAGAAATCAAGGAAGATGTAAAGAGATGGAAAAATATTCCATGCTCATGGATTAGAAGAATAAATATAGTGAAAATATTTATGCTACCCAGAGCAATTTATACATTCAATGCAATACCTATCAAAATATCAGGGACTTTCTCACAGAGTTGGAAAAAAAAAATCTTAAGATTTATATGGAACCAGAAAAGACCCTGAATAGCCAGAGGAATGTTGAAAAAGGAAACCAAAGCTGGGGGCATCATAATGCCTGACTTCAAGCTGTATTACAAAGCTGTGATCATCAAGACAATGTGGTACTGGCACAAAAATAGACACACAGATCAATGGAACAGAATAGAGAATCCAGAAGTGGACCCTCAACTCCATGATCAACTTATCTATGATAAACCAGAAAGACTATCCAGTGGAACAAGGACAGTCTGTTCACCAAATGGTATTGGGAAAATTGGACAGCAACATGCAGAAGAATGAAACTGGACCATTCTCTTACACCATACACAAAGATAAACTCAAAATGGATGAAAGATCTAAATGTGAGACAAGAATCCATCAAAACCCTAGAGGAGAACACAGGCAACAATCTTTTTGAACTTAGCCACAGGAACTTCTTACAAGACACATCTATGAAGGCAAAGGAAACAAAAGCAAAAATGAACTATTGGGACTTCATCAAGATAAAAAGCTTCTGCACAGCAAAAGAAACAGTCAACAAAACTAAAAGACAACCTACAGAATGGGAGAAGATATTCACAAATGACCAATCAGACAAAGGGCTAGTATCCAAGATGTATAAAGAATTTATCAAACTCAACACCCAAGAAACAAACAATCCAGTCATGAAATGGGCAGAAGACATGAACAGACATTTCTCCAAAGAAGACCTACACATGGCCAACAGGCACATGAAAAAATGCTCCACATCACCTGCCATCAGGGAAAAAAAAATCAAAACCACAATGAGAAACCACCTCACACCATTGAGAATGGCTAAAATTAGCAAGATAGTAAACAACAAATGTTGGAGAGGATGTGGAGAGAGGGGAACCCTCCTATACTGTTGGTGGGAATGCAAGCTGGTGAATCCACTCTGTAAAATAGTGTGGAAGTTCCTCAAGAATTAAAAAAAGAGCTATCCTATGACCTATCAATTGCACTACTGGATATTTACTCAAACATACTGAAGTAGTGAAACACTGGGACACCTGCACCCCAATGCTCATAGCAGCAATTTCCATCCACAATAGCCAAACTGTGGAAGGAACCACGATGTCCTTCAACAGATGAATGGATAAAAAAGACAGGAAAATATATATATCACTGAATATTACTCAGCCATCAGAAAAGATGAGTACCTGCTTGGACATGGATGCAACTGGAGGGCATTAGGTTGAGTGAAATAAGTCAACTAGAGAAGGACAATTCTCATATGGTTTTATTCATACGTGGAATATAAAAAATAGTGAAAGAGACTATAACAGAAAGGAGGGAAACTGAGTGGGGAAAAATTAGAGAGGAAGACAAACTATGAGAGACTCCTAACTCTGGGAAACAAACAAAGGGATGTTGAAGGAAGGTGGGCAGGGGATTGGGGTGCCTGGGTGACAGGCACTAAGGAGGGCACTTGATGGGATGAGCACTGCATGTTATACTATATGTTGGCAAATTGAATTTAAATACAAAATTTTTTTAAAGAATTATCATGAAATTAAGCAATTCTACTTTTGGGTAGATAGCCAAAAGAAGTTAAACAAGGACTTGAACATATATCTATACACCAATGTTCACAACAGCATTATTCACAACAATCGAAATATGGAAGTAACCAGATGTCCATAGACAGATGAATAGATATACATACAGTAGAATATCATTCTTCTTTAAAAAGAGGAAATTCTGACTCATGGTACAACAGGATTCACATTAATGATATTTGGCCAAGGGAAATAAACAAAAAGACGAATGCTGTATGATTTCACTTAATATGAAATACCTTGTGTAGTCAATTCCTAGAAACAAAGTAGAGTGGTGGTTTTCAGGGTTGAGAAACGGGGGCACAAGGAATTGTTAAAGGAGTAGAGAGTTTCCACTTTGCAAGATGAAAGAGTTCTGGTGATTGGTTACACAACCATGTGAATGTACTTAATATCACAAACTACACACTTAAAAATGGTTAAAATTGTAAATTTTATGTATGGATGTTTCATCATAAAGGATAGAATCAAAGGCCAAAATCTTTAGTTACAAAATCAAGTGACAACCTCTCTAAACAGTTCATAAAGAAGTAAGGCCACTTACTGGGCTCTGTTCTACAGTCCCCTAAATCCTCCTTTTCTGTCTCCTTTATACCGGCATCTTAAAACACTTCTCCCTAGCTCCATTACTCCACAACAGATCACTTTGAATTTTGGGTAATAGAAAGTACTGTTGTCTCTAGTCAACTGCAGGCATGTTTCCTCATCTCACCCTTTCCATCCCCTTTTCCTTAAAGTTTAACAATTCTTGTTAATTTTACCCTTGGTAAATGGGCAACCCTGGAAATTTTTGACACTATGTCACCTAGTATTCAAGTATATCTGAATTTATATCATGTTTTTACACTCTGGATTAGATTTCTAGGATCTCAACACTTGTCTAGAGCTTGACTGAATTTTTTTATGCACCTACCTAATGTGACTTTTACTTCTTGTGAACAGAACAGTGGTTGATGAGTTCATGATTCTAGCTCCCTTCACTTCCAGTTTGTTTCATGGTCTGCCTGACTGGGCAGTGCTTTTTAACAGGCTTCCAGGATCCTAAAGTCAGGAGCATCTAGAATTGGAGTAGGTACAAGCCAAAGAAAAGGATATCTCTTATATGGCAAAAACAAAAGAAAAGAGTTTTTATCAAGTTTTAATATGAAATAATACTGGTAAGTAAGGTACAGTGAGATTCCTTTTTGTACTCTAATAACCACTACAATTTTTGCTCAAAGATTTCATTCATCTATGAGTCACTAGTGCAGAAAAGTGAATTAATTTAAATTAGAGAAAATAGGTCTTTCAACTTCCTACATCATAAAGCCAAATCTGTCATTTATTCATAACAGTAATCTTTAATCTAAGCAATTATCTTTTAACGTTTACTCAAATAAAAGTGCCAGAAGTTGAAAACAGAATGGTTAATACCTGAGCCTTGATGTTAAGTCTATCCTTGCAGATTCCTGAGGATGACCACCTGGAGACAAGTAAGAGCAAAGCCCTCAGGTTAGGGATGGCCAACAGTCTGACAGCAGGTGGTCCTCCTAGCCCTTGTGGGGAAGGGATGCTGAGACTCAGCAGGGAAGGGAAGGCAGAAAAACAGGCAGGTCTGAAATGAAGACCACATGGAAATAATTAACCAGCTGGGCAGCTGTGTCACAGTTAGAAACCAGAGAGTGCTCAGGAAATGAAAAATATAAAACAATACAAAATAATTACTTTTTTTTTTTTTTTGTAAGGTTAAATTGAGACCTCAGGTATCAAAAAAACACAGGAGCTAAGAGAAGATTCTATGGTTGACTGAGAAAATCAAAGTGATTGAGTATATGAAGAAAGGCCCCTTTGAGGCATTTCCGTGTTTCTCTTAACCTAAAACAAACTTACTCCTATTCCTTAGATGCCATTTGAATCCTGATTAAATGACATTTCTGGAGCAGGAACAGATCCACACAATAATTCTCATTTGCCAGGGTCACTTGCAAACAGTCTAACAGTCTTCTTTTTTTCTTTTTCTAATGCTGACTTAAAAAAAAAATAAGTAAAGTAAAATAAATTAAACCCTAGGAGGCAAATTCTTCCTTATGGGAAATAATTGATAGAAATTTCTCAGAAGATAGAGCTTGTGAAAAGCAAAATAAAACAAGAAGCATTTAACATTATGATTCTGAAATCACACTGCCTAGGTCCAAATTCTAGCTCTATCCCTTACTAGTATGTGTGTGACCTTGTACCATTGACTCGTCTTCTCTGGTCTTCAGTTTCTTATTTATAAAATAGTGATGATGTCTATGCTGTAATAAGGTCATTGTGAGGTTAGAGCAAATATATGTGAAGCACTTAAACTAGTACCTAGTAGATAAGAAAGCATTATGCTTTTGGTATCAGAAAGGTTTTTAAAAAGAACAAAAAGTTTAAAAAAAAAAACAAAACAATTAGAACCAAAGAAGGAAGGAAAAAAGAAATACTATCATTTTCTTGGGTGTTCCCATGGTTAATTTTACAAATCATAATTAGACATTAAACAAAAAATCAATAATGTATTATTCAAACAGGAGAATGGAAAAGGAATAGGTACTTATATAAGTGAATTAAATCCTCATTATTACAGAAAATAGTTATTAACTAAAGTTGGTAAATGCCAAATATGTGAAAGTAATACTAAAAGAAACAACTAAAATAACCAAAAGTCTGGAAACTGGAACTTAATGGCAGGAAGGTACTCCTTGATGTTTTAACCAGACGCATGTGCCACTTTGATAAACTATACGTATGTATTTAGTACTATGTATGCATAAACTAGTAAAAATGTATACATTATTGACATACACAAATTTTAACTGTGTTTCAAAAAAACAAGTGTTTAAACATGTGGAATCACACTAAAATTTGGTCTGCTATATCACAGTGTATAATTTTTTTTTTTTTTTAATTGGTGTTCAATTTACTAACATACAGAATAACACCCAGTGCCCGTCACCCATTCACTCCCACCCCCCGCCCTCCTCCCCTTCTACCACCCCTAGTTCGTTTCCCAGAGTTAGCAGTCTTTATGTTCTGTCTCCCTTTCTGATATTTCCCACACATTTCTTCTCCCTTCCCTTATTTTCCCTTTCACTATTATTTATATTCCCCAAATGAATGAGAACATATAATGTTTGTCCTTCTCCGACTGACTTACTTCACTCAGCATAATACCCTCCAGTTCCATCCACGTTGAAGCAAATGGTGGGTATTTGTCATTTCTAATAGCTGAGTAATATTCCATTGTATACATAAACCACATCTTCTTTATCCATTCATCTTTCGTTGGACACCGAGGCTCCTTCCACAGTTTGGCTATCGTGGCCATTGCTGCTAGAAACATCGGGGTGCAGGTGTCCCAGCGTTTCATTGCATTTGTATCTTTGGGGTAAATCCCCAACAGTGCAATTGCTGGGTCGTAGGGCAGGTATACTTTTAACTGTTTGAGGAACCTCCACACAGTTTTCCACAGTGGCTGCACCAGTTCACATTCCCACCAACAGTGTAAGAGGGTTCCCTTTTCTCCACATCCTCTCCAACATTTGTTGTTTCCTGCCTTGTTAATTTTTCCCATTCTCACTGGTGTGAGGTGGTATCTCATTGTGGTTTTGATTTGTATTTCCCTGATGGCAAGTGATGCAGAGCATTTTCTCATGTGCATGTTGGCCATGTCTATGTCTTCTTCTGTGAGATTTCTGTTCATGTCTTTTGCCCATTTCATGATTGGATTGTTTGTTTCTTTGCTGTTGAGTTTAAGAAGTTCTTTATAGATCTTGGAAACTAGCCCTTTATCTGATATGTCATTTGCAAATATCTTCTCCCATTCTGTAGGTTGTCTTTGAGTTTTGTTGACTGTATCCTTTGCTGTGCAAAAGCTTCTTATCTTGATGAAGTCCCAATAGTTCATTTTTGCTTTTGTTTCTTTTGCCTTCGTGGATGTATCTTGCAAGAAGTTACTATGGCCGAGTTCAAAAAGGGTGTTGCCTGTGTTCTTCCCTAGGATTTTGATGGAATCTTGTCTCACATTTAGATCTTTCATCCATTTTGAGTTTATCTTTGTGTATGGTGAAAGAGAGTGGTCTAGTTTCATTCTTCTGCATGTGGATGTCCAATTTTCCCAGCACCATTTATTGAAGAGACTGTCTTTCTTCCAATGGATAGTCTTTCCTCCTTTATCGAATATTAGTTGCCCATAAAGTTCAGGGTCCACTTCTGGATTCTCTATTCTGTTCCACTGATCTATGTGTCTGTTTTTGTGCCAGTACCACACTGTCTTGATGACCACAGCTTTGTAGTACAACCTGAAATCTGGCATTGTGATGCCCCCAGATATGGTTTTCTTTTTTAAAATTCCCCTGGCTATTCGGGGTCTTTTCTGATTCCACACAAATCTTAAAATAATTTGTTCTAACTCTCTGAAGAAAGTCCATGGTATTTTGATAGGGATTGCATTAAACGTGTATATTGCCCTGGGTAACATTGACATTTTCACAATATTAATTCTGCCAATCCATGAGCATGGAATATTTTTCCATCTCTTTGTGTCTTCCTCAATTTCTTTCAGAAGTGTTCTATAGTTTTGAGGGTATAGATCCTTTACATCTTTGGTGAGGTTTATTCCTAGGTATCTTATGCTTTTGGGTGCAATTGTAAATGGGATTGACTCCTTAATTTCTCTTTCTTCAGTCTCATTGTTAGTGTATAGAAATGCCACTGACTTCTGGGCATTGATTTTGTATCCTGCCACGCTACCGAATTGCTGTATGAGTTCTAGCAATCTTGGGGTGGAGACTTTTGGGTTTTCTATGTAGAGTATCATGTCATCGGCGAAGAGGGAGAGTTTGACTTCTTCTTTGCCAATTTGAATGCCTTTAATGTCTTTTTGTTGTCTGATTGCTGAGGCTAGGACTTCCAGTACTATGTTGAATAGCAGTGGTGAGAGTGGACATCCCTGTCTTGTTCCTGATCTTAGGGGAAAGGCTCCCAGTGCTTCCCCATTGAGAATGATATTTGCTGTGGGCTTTTCATAGATGGCTTTTAAGATGTCGAGGAATGTTCCCTCTATCCCTACACTCTGAAGAGTTTTGATCAGGAATGGATGCTGTATTTTATCAAATGCTTTCTCTGCATCCAATGAGAGGATCATATGGTTCTTGGTTTTTCTCTTGCTGATATGATGAATCACATTGATTGTTTTACGGGTGTTGAACCAGCCTTGTGTCCCAGGGATAAATCCTACTTGGTCATGGTGAATAATTTTCTTAATGTACTGTTGGATCCTATTGGCCAGTATCTTGTTGAGAATTTTTGCATCCATGTTCATCAGGGATATTGGTCTGTAATTCTCCTTTTTGGCGGGGTCTTTGTCTGGCTTTGGAATTAAGGTGATGCTGGCTTCATAGAACGAATTTGGAAGTACTCCATCTCTTTCTATCTTTCCAAACAGCTTTAGGAGAATAGGTATGATTTCTTCTTTAAACGTTTGATAAAATTCTCCTGGGAAGCCATCTGGCCCTGGACTCTTGTGTCTTGGGAGGTTTTTGATGACTGCTTCAATTTCCTCCCTGGTTATTGGCCTGTTCAGGTTTTCTATTTCTTCCTGTTCCAGTTTTGGTAGTTTGTGGCTTTCCAGGAATGCGTCCATTTCTTCTAGATTGCCTAATTTATTGGCGTATAGCTGTTCATAATAGGTTTTTAAAATCGTTTGTATTTCCTTGGTGTTGGTAGTGATCTCTCCTTTCTCATTCATGATTTTATTAATTTGAGTCTTCTCTCTCTTCTTTTTAATAAGGTTGGCTAATGGTTTATCTATCTTATTAATTCTTTCAAAGAACCAACTCCTGGTTCTGTTGATCTGTTCCACAGTTCTTCTGGTCTCGATTTCGTTGAGTTCTGCTCGAATCTTTATTAACTCCCTTCTTCTCTTGGGTGTAGGATCTATTTGCTGTTTTTTCTCTAGCTCCTTTATGTGTAAGGTTAGCTTTTGTATTTGAGTTCTTTCCAGTTTTTGAATGGATGCTTGTATTGCGATGTATTTCCCCCTTAGGACTGCTTTTGCTGCATCCCAAAGATTTTGAACGGTTGTATCTTCATTCTCATTAGTTTCCATGAATCTTTTTAATTCTTCCTTAATTTCCTGGTTGACCCTTTTATCTTTTAGCAGGATGGTCCTTAACCTCCATGTGTTTGAGGTCCTTCCAAACTTCTTGTTGTGATTTAGTTCTAATTTCAAGGCATTATGGTCCGAGAATATGCAGGGGACAATCCCAATCTTTTGGTATCGGTTCAGACCCGATTTGTGACCCAATATGTGGTCTATTCTGGAGAAAGTTCCATGTGCGCTTGAGAAGAATGTGTATTCAGTTGAGTTTGGATGTAAAGTTCTGTAGATATCTGTGAAATCCATCTGGTCCAGTGTATCATTTAAAGCTCTCGTTTCTTTGGAGATGTTTTGCTTAGAAGACCTATCGAGTATAGAAAGAGCTAGATTGAAGTCACCAAGTATAAGTGTATTATTATCTAAGTATTTCTTCACTTTGGTTAATAATTGATTTATATATTTGGCAGCTCCCACATTTGGAGCATATATATTGAGGATTGTTAAGTCCTCTTGTTGAATAGATCCTTTAAGTATGATATAGTGTCCCTCTTCATCTCTCACTACAGTCTTTGGGGTAAATTTTAGTTTATCTGATATAAGGATGGCTACCCCTGCTTTCTTTTGAGGACCATTCGAATGGTAAATGGTTCTCCAACCTTTTATTTTCAGGCTGTAGGTGTCCTTCTGTCTAAAATGAGTCTCTTGTAGACAGCAAATAGATGGGTCCTGCTTTTTTATCCAGTCTGAAACCCTGCGCCTTTTGATGGGGTCATTAAGCCCGTTCACATTCAGAGTTACTATTGAGAGATATGAGTTTAGTGTCATCATGATATCTATTCAGTCTTTGTTTTTGTGGACTGTTCCACTGAACTTCTTCTTAAAGGGGAATTTTAAGAGGCCCCCTTAAAATTTCTTGCAGAGCTGGTTTGGAGGTCACATATTCTTTTAGTTGCTGCCTGTCTTGGAAGCTCTTTATCTCTCCTTCCATTTTGAATGAGAGCCTTGCTGGATAAAGTATTCTTGGTTGCATGTTCTTTTCATTTAGGACCCTGAATATATCCTGCCAGCCCTTTCTGGCCTGCCAGGTCTCTGTGGAGAGGTCTGCTGTTACCCTAATACTCCTCCCCATAAAAGTCAGGGATTTCTTGTCTCTTGCTGCTTTAAGGATCTTCTCCTTATCTTTGGAATTTGCAAGCTTCACAATTAAATGTCGAGGTGTTGAACGGTTTTTATTGATTTTAGGGGGGGATCTCTCTATTTCCTGGATCTGAATGCCTGTTTCCCTTCCCAGATTAGGAAAGTTTTCAGCTAGAATTTGTTCAAATACATATTCTGGCCCTCTGTCCCTTTCGGCGCCCTCGGGAACCCCAATTAAACGTAGGTTTTTCTTCCTCAGGCTGTCGTTTATTTCCCTTAATCTATCTTCATGGTCTTTTGTTTGTCTCTTTTTTCCTCAGTTTCCCTCTTTGCTGTCAACTTGTCTTCTATGTCACTCACTCGTTCTTCCACCTCGTTAACCCTCGTCGTTAGGACTTCTAGTTTGGATTGCATCTCATTCAATTGATTTTTAATTTCTGCCTGATTAGCTCTAAATTCTGCAGTCATGAAGTCTCTTGAGTCCTTTATACTTTTTTCTAGAGCCACCAGTAGCTGTATAATAGTGCTTCTGAATTGGCTTTCTGACATTGAATTGTAATCCAGATTTTGTAACTCTGTGGGAGAGAGGACTGTTTCTGATTCTTTCTTCTGAGGTGAGGTTTTCCTTCTAGTCATTTTGCTCAGTGCAGAGTGGCCAAAAGCAAGTTGTATTGGGAAAAAGAGAAAAAGAGAGGAGAGAAAGAAGGAAAGAAAAGAGAAAGAGAAAAAAAAAGGGAAGAAAAAGAAAAAAAAAACGAAAAAAAAAAAAAAAGAAGAAAAAGAGAAAGAAAAAGAAAGGAGAAAAAAAGGGGGTGGGGGAAGGAAACAAATCAAAAAGCAAAACAAAACAAAAACAAAAACAAACAAACAAACAAAAAAAGAACCACCGGGGAGTATCTTCTGATTCTGTGTACTTTAAGTCCCTTGGCTTCTCCTGGAAGTTGTCCGTCTAGCTGGTCTTCTGGGGGAGGGGCCTGTTGTGCTGATTTTCAGGTGTGAGCAGTTGGGGGAGCTGCTGTGCCCCTGCCTGGTGCAGGGCTCGGTGGGGGTTGTTTACCCCGTGAGGCCGCAGGAGGAACAGCCCCAGTGGCGGGGCAGCTCTGGAAACCTGGATTCAGCTCCGGCAGGAACTCCGTCTGCAGGGCCTGGAGGCTCCGGGCGGGGCCGCTGATCTGCTCAGCTGGGGCAGGAGCGTCCTCGCTGTCCTGGGCCCTCCCGGCCTCTGCCTGTCCCGGGGGAGGCGGGATCCTGGGCTGTGTCCCGGCGCCCTGTGCTCCGGAGCCTGCGCTGGTGGACTCGCGCTCCCGGGCCGCGCAACCCCCTCCGCGGAGCTGCCGCCCGAGCCCCTCCGAGCTGCTCCTGGAACCGCGCAGCCCCCTCCGCACGGAGCCTCTTCCTCTGCCCGAGCCCCTCCGAGCTGCTCCCGGGGCCGCGCAGCCCCCTCCGCGGAGCCGCCCCCGAGCCCCTTCAGCTGCTCCGGGTCCCGCCGTGCGCGCTGCAGCCCTTAGGGAGCTCGGCGCACTCTCCTGGGCGCGCAGTTGCTGTTACTGTCCCGGGGAGCCCGAGGGCATCCCCGCCCTCCTGGGTCCTGCTCCACCTCCCCGCGAGCCCCTTTCCCCCGGGAAGGTCGGTGCAGCTCCTGCGTCTCCGGGACGGGGCTCTCCTGTCCTGGGGACACTCGCCCCGGCCTCAGCCCGGCTCCTCGCGGGGCCCCTCCCCCTTGGAGGCCTTTGTTCCTTTATTTCTTTTTCCCCGTCTTCCTACCTTGATAGAAGCGCGAACTCTTCTCACTGTAGCGTTCCAGCTGGTCTCTCTTTAAATCTCAGGCCGAATTCATAGATTTTCAGGATAATTTGAAGGTTTTCTAGGTAGTTTGGTGGAGGCAGGTGATTTGGAGACCCTACTCCTCCGCCATCTTGCTCCTCCCCCCTAGGGTTAGTCACAGTGTATAATTTGCATAAAATTTAAAAGGCTAGAAACAGAGGCATCTGGCTTAAAGTATCATGAACCATTATGCCCTAAGTTGTTTTTAAAAGCAGCTAACTGGAACACATAATTTAAATGATGAACAAATTTGGCTTGGGGACCAAAGTCACATCGTGGTCAATTTCTACTGGAATGTGGACTAGTTACCATCACTTCCTAGCTGCTTCTGAGAGTTTCTGCCACAATGAAAATTGGAGACAGGTGAAATTTTTCTCTATTTCTTTCTTTTTAAAAGGATTTTACGTATTTATTCATAAGAGACAGAGAGAGAGAGAGAGAGAGAGAGAGAGAGAGAGGCAGAGACACAGGCAGAGGGAGAAGCAGGCTCCATGCCGGGAGCTGGATCCCGGGACTCTGCAATCATGCTCCTAGTCAAAAGCAGACGCTCAACCACTGAGCCACCCAGGCATCCCCTCTCTATTTCTCATTGAAGACAACAACATGTGGAAAATATTCCTTCCTTTACTGCCATATATTAGAGAGAAAGCGTCACTTCACAGCCACACTGCTGTTCAAGAATTGCCCTCTCTTCACATATTTGAATTTCTTGGCACTTTCGCTCTCCCTCTCCCTCTCTACCCCCATTATCTTTAAATAAGTGCTTTTTTTTTTTTTCAGACAATTAAGTCATTCTCAATGCCCTGCTTAAAAAAGAAAGAGAACTAGCCATGTGACCTTGAGCAAGTTTGAATTATCTGAACAGCAATTTTCTCACTTCTGAGATAAAAGGGGGTGAAATTAGATCCCCAAGGGCCCTTCTACAAATTGAGTCTAGGATTTCTCACATTTTACCCAATAGGAATATCTTTTCTTGCCAGGGAATGTTACACTCTTCTTCATCAGGTATTACATAGATAATAATGGTGCTGACACAGCCAGACATAACATGGTCTACTAACTTGGTTCTCTTCCACTTTGATGAGTATACAAATTGATAATCATATTTACAGTGGACTTCTGCATCCTTCAAGTAACCTGGGGAGTCCTCTCAGACACCAAACATTAGTAGAAACCACACCTCCTCTTAGTTGAACTTTTAGTTTCATTATTAATAAAGCCTGAGGAAAGTTTCCCATTTGTACTAGAAACGGATAGAGAAAAGGGGAGACAAGTGAAAGCAAATATAATTCAAATGCAAAAAGGTGAAAATAATAATTGTTCTTACAATACTATGAAAATTCTCTGTTGCTCATAATTTTTTAACTGCAAAGCAATATGAGTATTGATTTATTTAAATTATCCAGCTATATTCAAGAAATACTTTTCTCTGAGACAAATTCTATACTTTTACAGTGTCATTCTTTCTTCTACTTCTTTGTCTATAACTTTAATTTTTTTATGATTTTTTTGCTGGAATTTGAGAAATTTCACTTCTTAACATTTTGGAGCAGATTGTATTACTTTTTTATTTTTTTTTTTAAAGAATATGAATGAAGACTATGTTAATTAGAATGCTGGCATTTTAGTGAAAACGAAGTCACCCAAGTAATTTGAGGAAACACAAGAAAGAAATAATCCAGCATTTAAACAAACCACAGATCAGTGAGTCTGAGCCTCCTGTTATTAATTTTTTGGTAAATGTTTGAAATCATAACTTCATTAAAAATTAAAAGGTGATTTTATTCATGTAATTATTCTCTAAGCAAATAAATTAATTCCCCTTTCTCTAATTACCTTTCAACTGCTTCCAATAATACTTTTCCCTATAATAATTGGCCACAAAACATCCAACTTTCTTACAAAGCATACATGCAGTCAAAACTAATGATCCTGAAACAATTTTCCAAATTTGGAAGACTCAATTGCCTAATCATTTATCAATTGCATACAGATCTACAACATATAAATTTTTGCGTGTTTCATGGGGTTTTGTGTTTCTATGCAAGTATTCTTGGTGGGAGATAAAATGGAAGTGATTTTGGTTTGAAGTTATACATTCTTAAATTTGATTCACAGCGCACTATTTTATTAGCTGAAGTATTATTGTTGTAAGGAAAAAAGAAATAGGAACACCAATAGATTTACATGTTCAGTTCCCCATCTCTTGCTTTTCTGAGAATAATACCTTTTCCATATGGATGAAGGAAGAGCAGTCATGTTTGTACAAAGTGACATGATTGTACCCAGGGCCACAGTTTTACTGGTTCAGGAAGGGTGAGGAAGGCAAGCTGAACCTATCAAAGCCCTTTCTTAGAAACCGGAATTGGGAATGTGATATCAGCTACCATCCCTCAACCTTCTATATATATAAACAGCCTCTTTTAGCTTATCAGCCCAGACATATAACTCCTATTTTCCTTTTGTCCTCTAAAGGATCCAATCACAAAAATGCATTAGAGGAAGTGTTCATTTTGCTTAAGACCTGTTATAAGGAAGATGTTAAAGAACATTTATTTCACACCAAACACAGCTAACAAATTAAAAACTACTCAAGAAGTACTTCTGATCTCCAAAGCCCTTTTTGCTGAATGGTTTTGTTTTCTTCTGACCCTCCTTTACTTTGGACTCTATCTCATAATCTTCTTTAAATTCTTCTCTTTTCTAATATGTGAAATAATGCAGCTTTGTTCTAGTTTCTACTCCTAAACTGTAGATCCAAGTTCAATTCCAGGTGTAGCAAAACAAAGGTATACACGCTTGTCTGGACATGCTCTCTAAAGAAAATACTAGTATCATTGTTTATTACATGGGCATAGCCTCTGGGGTCCTTCTTCCCCTACTTTGTCAACATATATGTTTCCCAAGAAAATTTTAGAGGATAAAATATCCATGTATTTATATCATTTAGTATACATGGAAGGTTTTGCAGCTAAAAGGCATGACTTAATGGGCCAGGTAGAGAAGCAAAATCTCTTATTTCCTTTGTGAAAATGGTAGTAGGAGCACAATAGAGGACGAGGAGGCAGTAATGAGGAATTGGGGCAGAGACAGATAAAGGGAACCAATCATGGGTGACATTTCCCTTTTGTCATGACAGTAGTCTTCTTTAATTCAGAGACATTGGAAAAGGAATCCTATGTAGTAGCTGATCAACAAAAGCTAACTCTCAGGCTGATCTCCATGTTCTATTTCCTTCCATAGACCTAAATACTAGAACGTTTCCTTATAAAGCTTTCTCCACCCATATTTTCCACTGAAGTTCCTCTTTTCTTGTTCTCTTTTCACTGCCCTTAAAGTAAGAACAAAAATCCTATATTTTCAAGAGTTCTATAATAAAATGAAAATTAAAAAAAAAAGATACAAGAGTAGCAAACAGGAAGAAGCAAACTTTTACAAAACTTACCAAAATCTAACAGCAGTTATTTCACATGTTGCTAAACACTTTTCTTATGTGGTGGTGCCACTGCCTTGATTCTTTCCAAGGAGTATCAGCAGTTTATTTACTGTTGTGTTCACATTTTCATTGGAAATGTCAACACAGTGGATTCATTCATTCATTCATTCATTCATTCCAAAAATAACTTGACATGTAGATATCCTCAAAGGGTCTTAGGAACCCACTAAGACCCCTAACTTTGACAAATGCTAAACCCTGAATTTCTCTTCTCCTCCAGCTTGAAGTACAAACCTGTGAAACATAAGGCTGAGGGTTTTTGCACATGACGATCCATAACATATACAGTCCAGATTATATAAAATGTTTTCTTATAAGAAAATATAGATTCTGAAGTCATTGCAATTAGCCTGACTAAAATGTCATTTTAGTTGTCTAAAATTTTCATACCCTAAAGTTGTATATAGTTCTATGAGTACTTTGATAAATAACACAAGCATAAGTTTAAATTATATTTAAGTATCTTAGGTAAGTACAAACCCCAAGGATATCACAAATAATTTATAAAATTTAAAAGAAAACAAAGAATTTTGTAGCAATTCAAGATTTGGTACCCACTCATTTCATAAAAGCTAGTATGATAAATATTTGGAAAGTTCTATTCATTCTTGCAAATAGAATTACAATAAGAATTGCAACTGAAGAAAGAACTATTTTAATGGTGCAACACTATGTATATATAACCTCCTTGGTAGGTGGCTTTTACTTTAACTATATGTATTATAATTTATTTATATCAATTTCTATATTTCTCCAAGATAACAGCATAGAAATAAAATTGAGTTACTCAAGATCATTTTCAGCACCCATTTAAACATGTTCAGAAGTGTTGCTGAATATTTAAGTGAAGTATCTTCAGAAGGCCCACAATTATTCATAAGCCAATACTACTTTCCCAATAGTGAATTTTTTCCTTGAGAATGCACAGAGACAAATTTTCTACTTTTTGACTTCATCAAAGTCTCATTGAATGAATGAATATCTAATGTACCAGAATACAATACACTGAATAAAATTGTCTCTACAACTATAAGTATAAAACTCTGGCAAAAATCTTACCTGACTCTAAAAAGCTCAGTTCCCATGAAATGCAAAAATCTAAATAGTATACTACTTGTCTATTTTTAAGATCATTTAAGAGTTGATATGTCTTCTTTTAGTTCACAGAATCAATATACCTACTCTAACTTATAAGGCTTTCTCAGGATCTGGCTCTTCTGCTTCCTAAAAATGTAATACTGAAAAATTATTTAACCTGAGTCTTAATAGTCTCACTTCTAAAATACTGTAAGCTCATAAGATTGAAGTTAGTTTTGTACAGGCTCTTGTATTTGAAGAAAAAAATAACTCTACAGCAAAAGTAAACCTATGGCAATAAATACAGTCATAACAGCTACTATTTTAATTATAGCATAGTATTGGGCTCTAAACTAGGTTCTATTTTGAGATAAACACATTTTAAAGGAATTTATATATGCGGTAAATGATCTACCAGAACACGGGTGGGTAAACTACAGCCCTCGGGGCAAATTTAATCTGCCTGTTTTTAGAAATAAACCTTTATAGAAGCACAGACACACTCATTTGTTTGCTTGTTGTCTGTGGCTGCTTTTGTTTTACCAGGGCAGAATTGAGTAGGTGCAGCAGAAATCATATGGCCTACAAAGCCTAAATCTTAAGACTACAATTGTTATCAAATCATTTTTCTAAGAATTAAGTTGAAGTTATTTCTTTCACTAATACCTTTACATTAATACCACAGGAACCAGATCAAGTGGGACTATGGATAAAACCCAAGAAACCAGAACTTTTAAGCTATTATAGATAATACAGCACAGTGTTTCTCAAAATGTGTCCTGCCTGCCAGTATCAGAATCAGTCAGAAAAAAAAAAAAAAAAAATCAGTCAGAAATCTTGTAAAAAATATTCCAATGTGGTACTTTAGGACATTTCTTAAGCAGATATCAAAGAAAGCCTCCAATGACTGGCACCTTGACACTCCAAGTATGATCTATGGACCAGCAACATCAATATCACCTATAACTCATTACAAATGCAGCAACTCAAGCTCTACAGACTGAATCAGAATGTGCATTTTTAAAATACCCCTAGTATGCATAATAAATTTTGAAAAGCCATGATTTGAAACATAAAATTTTATATTCAATATCTACCTGGAGCAGTCAGGCAAAAATAAAAGCACTTGAAAAGTCTCAGTGAAAAGATTTACCACAACAGTTACCAAAATTAGGGTCACATGATACAAGAGGGTAATCCTGGCTGGCAAATTTTGGTTTATTCCTAATCTTAACCAAAATCTCTATTTATGAGAAATATGCAGAATATGAATTGCAACGGGACCACTGTTTCTGGGGGTTTGCAACTGACCTAAACACAGAGTGATGGTTGTCACCACTGGGATTCATGAAACAGAATTCAGAAGGAGCTTGTATTTGGGCAAGTCTCATGTACGGAAGAGCTACAATTGTATATTCACAAAAGTAAACATTAGGATATAAAAAGTGACTTTAATATACATCAACAAAAGAAAGAGGAAAACACCTTACCTCATACCAATTCGACCTGGCAAGTACTATTTGTTATTTTCTTTTTTCTTTAACAAACAAAGATTTATTTCTTATAGTTCTGGAAGCTAGAAGTCCAAGATCAGGTGGCACCACAACCAAGTTCTAGTGAAGGCAGGGAGCCTACCAACTTCTCCTGGTATCCTAGGGTAGTAGAAGAGGCTAAGAGGCTCTCCGGGGGGCCTTTTTTTTTTTTTTTAAGAACACTAATCCCATTCATGAGGGATCCACTTTCATGACCTAATTACCTTTCGAAGGCCCTACCTCCTAAGATCATCACCTTGGGTATTAGGTTTTTAATACATGTAGCGGGGGGGGGGGGGGCAAAAACTTTCAGGCCATAGTAATCATCAACTTGGAGATCGCCTCTTCTTTGATTTTTAAACATTAGGATAAAAGCTGTCCTGCCCGCAGTCTGTTTGTAAACACTTTCTCAGTTATCTTCAAAATAAAATACCTTCTGGCTGGGAAATAAAAAAAATGCATCCTTTTGTTCAGCCTGGCAAAGCTTTATGGAGAGATAGTTCAATACTATTCAGAGTTTCATCTAGTTTCTTTTATTTCTGAAGGAGATTTATTATTGAAATTTTTTATCACTTGAGGAAATCTGAAACTTTCTGCTCTCTACTTCCATCAGTTTGGGGAGAATGTTTTTTATTTCCTACTTCAATGTATTTATTTTATCTAAATCAGGACACACAGTAGTAGTATAGCAATGTTATGAGGTTTTATTTTAAAAAGACCTTCTCCTGGTCCAGGTAACCCTTACCCAGACACTTTCGACTCTTACTCGAGAATTACTCATTTACCTTGATTTTCACATCTATATTAACTTTTATAAATTTCAAGATTATTAAGTAGTTAGCATTTCATAACTATACATCCCACATAACTAACACAGTATTTTTATTACAATCTGTACAAATGCTGTTTAGAATAAAAATAAAGAATGTCTGGCAGGCTAAATGTTACATGCAATTAGTTTCATAAATTAATTATATACAAAATCAGAGAATAAAATCAGTTTTGTTCCTTAATTAACAAGTTTTCCTGATTATTTTAGCTATTGATTTTCAATTTAATTATAGTTAAACTAAATCTTCAGTAAATTAAAGCTAGGACCAATTAGTACTTCCAATTCTGGCACTGTGGATAAATACTATTTTTTTCTTTTTTTGCCATAAGCACTAAAAAGAGAAATGATTTGAAGCCATATATTTTTAATATTACTTTGCCTCTAATTAAAAGCAGTTAATTAATATTTCTAATTAAATTCATTTATTAATATATAGTTTACTGGTTATTTTGTTTTCCTTAACAGAACCTTTCTAAATCTCAGAACTTACATTTAGCTCATGCAAACTGGATTGTAACTTTGGCCAGGAAATATTCTCTTCTTTAATGTCGAGCTACTATGGTTGTATGTGAACTACAGGAAAAATTTTCCAAGCAAAATCTTATGCAGAATCTCAGCAAAAAGGGCTTAATAAGGCAGTGTTGCTCTTTTTCATGTATGTGTATGTGTATGGTGGGGAATGATCCATCTATAAATCACTCTAATGTCTCCCCCCCAATGCCTAGAGATGCCCCTAAAGAACCTCAAAGGATAAAGTGAGCATATTGGAGCCCTATCATCTGTTAGGTTCTATGCATTTCTGTATTCCCAGCAGCATAAGATTCCTTGACTATGAGGATGTCTGGATGGCTCAGTGGATGAGCATCTGCCTTTGGCTCAGGGCATGATCTCGGGGTCCCGGGATCAAGTCTCACACCAGGCTCCCCACAAGGAGCCTGCGTCTCCCTCTGCCTATGCCTCTGCCTCTCTCTGTGTATTTCTCATGAATAAATAAATAAAATCTTTAAAAAAAAAAAAAAAGATTCCTTGACTACAGAAAGGAGAAAACAAATCTTCCCCTTGGAATGGAGAGCATGTATATATTTAGACTTCATTTTTTACCAAAAAGAAGCAATGTAAATTCCAAGTTCCCATTTATGTAATGGATATGACATGAGTAAATGTAAATTTAACCTAATTCCTTGTGGATATGGATAACTAGAGTGTGGGAGAGAAGAATTATAGATAAGAACAAATAAAAATAAGCCTATCCTAGTTATGTATGACAAGTATGCTAGTTGGATCTGTGTCAAGAGAAGACTATTGCCATTCATCTGACTGTCAGGAGTAAAAATGTGGAGAACTGATCTCTTGAACAGAGCTCAGTTGCATTGATCAATATAGGAAAAACATGGGTTGGTACATGAAACTGTCATGTAGTTTTATGGGGCTTGTAAATTTTTAGCATAATTGGCCATCCCTCTCATTCAAACTGGACCTCACCCTCCTTGCCCAGTGGAAAGGGAAGGCCCCTCAGAAATACAAAGAGAACTAAAAAGTATTACTCCTGGAATTTCAACATCCAAGAGACAGGTCCTGGCATAAAGAACAGAACAGAAAGAATAATTTGCTAACCAGATCTCCGCCCCTACCATAAAATGAAGCAATAAAATTATCTCTTTGGAGCAGAGTGTGACAGTATTTACTTATAAAGAAAGAGTTACATGTGATTATGAGAGAGTTCTGGTATATCCAGAACACCAGGGTTTGTATCTTTATTCTTTGGGTGTGTTTGTTGTGGGGAGCCAGATTAGAACAGCTTTATGTGAGGCGTTCAGGTAATGGTCTCAGAAATCCAGGGGATCCTGGTGAGCCAGAAGCAAGACATACTTCTGAGCTAAACTCAGAAATTAGCAGGAAAAGGAAAGTATTGTCATGGTTGGAGCAAGAGGATTCTACAGCAAAGAATGATGCTTACATGCCTCCTCCAGCCTATGACTGGATTGGCAAAGTACCATTTCTGAAAATGTCAGTGCAGAGATGTAAACAACTTAGGACCAACCAGTCAGGGTGAGCAGGAAATGGTGAGTCCAGATACTGATAAAGGACTAGATATTGTCTTCTCAGATCTGTGACATTAGGTGTGACTCTACTGAACCCAGAAGCCACTGAAGAAAAGGAGGGAAGACGAAATCCTAAAATGGATTTAAATCCAAGATAATAAGACTGAGGAAAATCATTTAAATGATTATGTGACCAGATCAAGTTTTCTGTATAGAAGCTGGAAATAGAAATTAATCCCAGTTATAAGATAAACAAGAAAGGTTACATTTTTGCATGCCCGAGTGTATGGTAGTAAATGTATCCTAATTTATCAGTAAAACAATCTTAACCCTCTGATATCTTTTTTCACTCCTCAGTTGGAGAGACAGCCTAGAGCTCCAGACCTAGTACCTCTTTGATCCACAAAATAGTGACAGTAACCTGTGACTGAGCGCTGAATGAGACTACTCTGCTCATCTATTTGTTATTGGCACGCACATTATTTTGTGTCCAGTGGAGGCATCTGAGATTTGAGTCAGGTCTGAGCCTGTATCTTGTAAGTCAGAAATTACTTCTTTTAAGGCCCCCACTCACCTGCATAGGCACAGAGATTTAGGGCATCAAGATCTTGCTTCTTGACCTTGGGAAGTAGGATACTGTCAGGTCAGGAAGCTCACTACCTCGGTTGCATGCAAAACTGGGAGAGGTGGTCTATGTGGATCAGTCCACAAATCCTCCTCTGCCTTTACTTTTTTTTTTTTTTTTTAAGATTTTATTTATTCATGATAGAGAGAGAGAAAGAGAGGCAGAGACACAGGCAGAGGGAGAAGCAGGCTCCATGCAGGGATCCCGTCGTGGGACTCGATCCCTGGTCTCCAGGACCACACCCTGGGCTGCAAGCGGCGCTAAACCTCTGAGCCACCCGGGCTGCCCTGGCCTATGCCTTTAAAATTTATTTTATTGTTCTTAATTTCTGAATAACAAAAGTCCTCCTATCCCATTATTCTTCATATTTTATCCCAGGGATATCCCAAGGGATAAACTCACACCAAAGATAGGCTACTCCAGTACTTAGCAAGTCGGCAACCCTGCAAAACAAGCTTTGTTAAGGAGAAAAAAAATACAATTTCTAAACTTATCTCCAGAGACTATCGTATCTAAAAAAAAAAATTACCCTGGTGATACTATCATAGAGTTTAATAAAAGTGCTTTCTAACAAAGAGGAAGAGGAGAATATAGCTCACATTTATAGGCCTAAGGAGTTATGAGAACATGAGAAATAGAAATGGATCAAGGAAATTGGAAGCCAAGGATTTTGACAACACCTCTGTTTTAGGGGACAGGTTAAGTTTCTATAATGGAGACACTTCAAAATAAAATAGGAACAGATGTCTCATTCACATAATAACTATTAAATGTGAGTCACCCAAAGGGGCTGGGGTAGCCCTTCTGGGCTGACTAAATGGCTTCCACCTTTGGATCTGAAATGACTGCTCCAAGTGTCATCACTTCCCAGCTCATGGGAGGGGGGAGAGAGATAAGGAAGGGTAAGCTAACTATCACCCAGAAGTTCCACAAGTCATTATCACTCACTTACCATTGTTCAGAATGTAGTCTGCATAGCCACAGAGAGCCGCAAGGGAACTGAAAAATGATTTGACTTTGTTACCACATGCCCAATAAATCTCTCCTCTTTTAGAAAAAGGTGAGTATGGCTTTTGTGGAACAGATAACAAAACGGCAGTCTCTCTATCCCTCTCTCTCTCTTCCTCACTCTCCCATACACACACAAGCACATGCGTGTGCGCATGCTCACACACACACGTCAAATGAAATTTCTAGAAATATGGATATTTTAATAGGATGACCAACTGGTCCCAGTTTATGGAGACTTTTCTCTCACAAAACCCATCCCGGGAAAGTCACCCATCCTGGGAACCCCCTGAGTCCCTCAGCAAACTGGATCATTTGGGATCCTATTGATATTAATAACGATTTCCATAAAAGCAATATATAATATTAGAAATGACTCCTGGCCCACTCCACCCTATAACTTTTATAATCCGTTAGTATTTATTTTAAATGTATTTCAGGGTGCTTAGAGTCTAACAATTCTTTCGACTTGGAAATAAAAATCGCTGATGCAATTTATTGAAAGATTGAAAGGAAGCAAGGAATACCCGGAATAGTCTCCAAGAGAACATATTAAACATACTTCAGGGAACATTACTAAGAAATTCATTAAATTTAAATGTTCCCTAAGCCAATTTTTTATTCATTTATCAATTATTTATCTCCACTGAAAACATAAAATATAATAATAAATACTAATATAGGAGTGAGGGTGCTCATGTTACAACTTCAGTTAGCAGAATCATGGAAGCCCACATTCACATTGTTGCCTAGCATCTTAATTTTGAGTTATCTACTCTGCAATTATCTCTTGTAAAAAAAAATTCAGTTGTAATTAGCGTGGTAGAACCCAGAGGAGAGGGCAGCCCAGTGGCCCAGTGGTTGGTTTAGCACCACCTTCGGCCCACGGCATGATCCTGGGGACCTGGGATCGAGTCCCATGTTGGGCTCCCTGCATGGAGCCTGCTTCCCCCTCTGCCTGTGTCTCTGCCTCTCTCTCTCTCTCTCTCTCTCTGTGTGTCTCTCATGAATAAATAAATAAAATCTTAAAAAAAAAAAAAAAAAAAGAACCCAGAAGAGAGATATTCATCTTTTTGGAAATAAGACCTCCAGAAAACCAGGTAGCTGAGAAGGATCACCTGAGTTACCTAAATAAATGCCTTCACAGAATTGCAATTTCACATTATACTTTTGAACTCTTTAAGAGTCTGTAAAACAAATGCTTGCAAAGAAGAGTGACCATTCTTCTCAGCCTCCACTGGACTCTTGCTTGCTTTTCCAATGGCTCCACAGGGTGCCATCACCCACCTTCATCTCTCTTTTTACTCCATACTTTTCCCTGCTTTTCTCATTTACTGTTATGATTTTAACCTCTCCTGCCCCCCCCACATGACTGACTTCCAAATCATTATATCATATCTACACTTTTGCTGAGACCTCAGTTCATATATCCCCTTGTCCAACTGCATGATAAAAATTTATTCCTGGGGTACCTGGGTGGCTCAGTCAGTTAAGCATCTGCCTTGGGCTCAGGTCATGATCCTGGGGTCCTGGGATGGAGTCCCACACTGGGGGGGGGGCAATCCCCGCTCAGCGGGGAGTCCGCGTCTCCTTCTCCCTCTGCTCCTCCTCCCCACTCATGCTCTCTCTCTCAAATAAACAAAATCTTTTTAAAAAAATTATTCCTGAAAACTCTATACATATCCTAAAACTCAATGTGCCCATATTACTCCTTCTCCTTCTTCTCCTGTATATCTACTTTTGGTTAATGTTAAAATTGTTTTTCATTCATTTGTATCCCACAATTTTAATAAGATTCTAGTTTTCACACTTACTCCTGCTATTTCTGGAATTCTTCTTCCCTATCCACCACCACTGATTGAATTTGGGTCCCTTTCATCTACTGATACGCCCAGTAATTTTACTAAAATACCCAGAAGAGTTACTCGGGGAACATGTTAAATATGCAGATTCTTGGATATTTCCACTGAGGAGCTGAGCTTGGAGACAGCTGAACTGAGCTGCTAGGTGCCAGGGTACCTGGTACCTTAGCTGATTAAGACAGGCCAAAATGAAAGTAACAATCAAGGCTTTAATCACTTACTGCAATAGTATAAACCAGAGGCAAAAGAGAAGAAACCAACTGACCACCCTCTCCACTCCATTCTGTGTTTCTTCATGGAAGAGCACCAATGGAAGGACAAGTGGATTGACACAGACATCTGGCTTCTGCAGTTTTATGGCCCAGAGGGCTTGGGAGTAGAAAAAAAGAATTGGGAGGAGAAACATATTGAGTACTGTTTCAGAGGCGAGAAAAGTGTTCTCAAGGCCTCTCTCCTCCTACTGATAAAGAAGTCTTTGCAAAAGGCACCTGGGAAGGCCGCTACCAAAGACTCTCAAAAAAGAGTCCCCCAGATGGAGGCTACGAATGTAGGTACGTGTAAGAGCATGGTCTGCCAAAGTGGGGTTGGAGGGATACCTAGTCCTGAAAGTCCTGAAATAAGTTTTGGACTTAGTTCTTGACTATAATGCTCTGGCTGTGCACCAGTGTAGGAAGGGCAATCCTCCCAGGAGGCCTGCCAGGTAAACTTTTTGTAACTGCTTGTGGTCAGGTACCTGAAAAATCACACTTCGGTTTCTGGCCAGGAGACAGATATGTCATTGCAGTAGATGATTTTGTTGTAGGCAACTTTGGTCCATATTTTGAGTGCATGGCTGAGATTTTGGAATAGATTTTTAACTGGCCTTCCTTATTTCAATTTCAGCTTTTGTCCAAATGATCCTTCACATATTTCCACAGTGAAATTATTTTAAAAATTCCATTTCAAACATGGCTTTTATTAACATAAAACTTCTGAGAAGAAATCATCACTTGCATGAAAGAGTAGAGTCTAAGGTCCTTACAAGGCATTTGAGTTGCTGCCTACAAAATACTGTCATCTTCTTCTTCTGCCTTTAACACTGAACAACACTAAATTACTGGTTTTGAGGGCAAGATCATGCTACATATTTTTTCTTTGTCTCAATTCCTAACCTACTGTGAAAATTTATATCAAGAAATATTTATTAAATTCAACTGAATCCAATTCCTCTATGAAGCATCTATTTAAAATACAGTTCATTGTAAGCAAATATGTTTACTTACAACCTAGCACAGTACATTTGTCTCTAAGTTCAGACCTACCAATATGCTTATTGATCCTGAATAGCTTTAATTTGCTCTTCTTTCACTACAGATATAACCAATAGTGCTTTTCTTTTAATATTTTTTCTTTTAACCCAGGAATTAAATTTTGTGTCAAATTTTACTAAACCTAACCCATGTTTTAATTGTATTGTGTTTGTATCTTTTAATGTGTGATGCCTCAAATGGATGTGGAAGTATGCATTACCTAAGTAATAGATAATGTAAATACACGCACACACTTCTCCTCCACCTGTTTGATTCACAGTCTTTTGAAAGCAAAATAACATTTTTGCACTTAGTTACCTAACACTACAAATAGTTTTTAAATTATATTTGCAGGGGAATAATGAATCAAGAGTGTAGGATCTTGAGTTACAATAGATACTATATGTGCTTTACAACCACAGCAGACATATTGGTCTTTAACATATCTTTTTTTTTTTAATATTTTATTTATTTATGACAGATAGAGAGAGAGAGGCAGAGACACAGGCAGAGGGAGAAGCAGGCTCCATGCACCGGGAGCCCGATGTGGGATTCGATCGTGGGTCTCCAGGATCACGCCCTGGGCCAAAGGCAGGCGCCAAACCTCTGCGCCACCCAGGGATCCCGGTCTTTAACATATCTTAATGGCACATGACTCTTGGCTTTAAACCCTAAATTAGAATGCTTGAAGTTTTCCTGATTTAATAATTCAAGATATATTTGAATATGAAATCATGAGATATAAAAAACAATACTAAAGTTCTGAGCTTAGTAGGATATAGCATAACATATTAAATATATGCCTCTGTGCTATAATCAGAACTTAAAATTTTAAAAATTCTCACTCTTTCTGCCAGCTGATATTTTTGTGCCTTCACAGAAAGTTGGGTGTGTATGTGTGTATATGTATATATGTGTGTGTATATATAAATAACATTTTAGTTATAAAAATACTTTTTTTCCTAATTTTATCAGACTCATTTCTCATTCAAATGTCTTATTAGTATTTCTCAAGCTAAGACTTGCCATAGCACAGGCTTATAAGTAAACTTACAAGTAAACTGCATTATGTTTTTACTTTTATTTATAAACAATTTTCACAAACCTGTTTTGTAATGTTTAGCACAAAGAAGGGAAGTAGAGTTTGTCTTTATCTCACACTCCACATCTAAGCCATCAGAAAATCCTACAGATTCACTTCAAGATAGATTCTGAATCTGAGCTTGGCTTACTACCTACCTGTCCTGTTAATATCCTGGCCCACTTTTGCCTGGATTCTTGCAATAGCCTTGCAAGAGCTGACTGGTCCCCTTTGTCTGCCCTGATCCCCTTGTAAAGTTCATTCTCAACAGAGAAGCCTGAGTGAGCCCTTCAAAATGGGAGTTAGAACATGTCACTCCTCTGTTCAAAATCTTCCAACAGGTCCTCACATCACTCAGAGTAAAAGCAGAAATTCTTACAGTAGATTAGAAGCCCCAGCTCAGGACGCCAGTGACCATCCCTCCCATTGCATCATCAGCCTCCACTCCTCACTCTGCTCAAGCACAATGGCCTCCCAGATGTTCTTTAGAACATAAACACTAGGTACCTCCAACTCAGGGTCTTTATACTCACTCTTTTCTCTTCCTATAATCCTCTGCCCACAATTATTTGTGCAGCTTACTTTCATCTGTGTAGAAGTTTTGCTCAAATGTCACCACAGTGAAGAATTAGCAGACTAACTTATTTAGAATTACATACTCTTTCCTTCCTACAACCTTTCCCTTTCCCCAATGTATTTTTTTCTCCATAGCATTTATCATATATGAGTGTGTATATGTAAAATTTATATACACATATTATGCATAGCTATAATATATACATAAAATTATATATTTAGTATGACTTTTATGTTTGTTGACAATCTTTTCCTACAAAGATGTAAGTTTTTACAAGGGTCAGACTTGTTGAACATTTTGTTCACTGTCAGCCTAGAATAAAATCTTGCATACAACATTCAATAAATATTTGTTGAGTAAACAAATACTTAAAACAATCAGAAAGTACATCATAGGGTTAGCAGACATCTTCTGGGGACTTGGGAAAAATAGATGGAATGTTGCTCTGTTTCCCTCCTTTGTTAGGAAAAACTCTGAAGTTGGTAATATAGAGAGATTATAATGTCCCCATGCATTATAGAATGCTCTTTAAGGATTTTTAACATAATTCTATAAACTGCTTCCTGAGATGCCACTCAGAGATTGTTACAATTGTTTTCATCATCTGAAATCATTGTAGGAGAGAATAAAGAATATTCTTACAGTAAGTAAAAAAATCAAAATTGATTCAATAGAGTTGAATTTATGAAGGTGCAATTTTAACTAGTACCTGAAAGTTTGAATTTACTTAAAGACATTTATGTGTTTCTACTTGTAAAACTTGGTACCAGTCAGAAGTTATCGATGATCTGTACCAGTGTCTTTCAACTGTGCCTCATACACACAACCCCATTATTACTCCCCAAAGATGACTCTGGGCATCAACCTAGATGCTTCAATTGGATGCTTCAACCCAGACAGCCAGGGATTTTACAAGGTAGCTTCAGTGTGACATTTCTTCCATAAACAAGTAAACAAAACCCCACAAAAATGTGTAAACAACATTAATATTTTTAGTTTAAGAAAGAATTATGAATTTAGTAGAAAAATATAGTATACTCAAGTTGTTTTCTATTTTCTTTTACTCTGAGACCAAAAATAGTCTACACACTTAGCCTATGCACTAATTAAGAGCTTATCTATGTCTCTGGGAGCAGCTCCCAAAATAGGAGACTTAATTTTTAGTATAAGTTATAAAATTTTGATACATTAATTGCTCCAAAAACATTAACAGGAAATGTGCTGATGTTCTTTACAATATCTTCCATTGTATATGCTGTACTTGTGATTAATAATTAACATAAGAACATTAATGATGGCATTATAATTTCTCAGTACAATATAGTGAATGTTTATGTTTCCAACAAACTATCATACTTCAAACCAATTTTCCAAAAAAAAAATTCTGGTTGGCATTGAATGATAAATTGTGTTTTCACATAAAGATTTTGATTAGTATATTTTAATTTATAATCTACAACTTAGTCTTCACTCACATATGACTAAGTTGCCCCAAGACTAAAAAAAAAATTAACAATAGGTCATGACATGAACACATAACATATGTATTTCACTTTATTAGAAAAAAATGAGCTCTAAAATAGATTTTGAGGGATCCCTGGGTGGCGCAGTGGTTTGGCGCCTGCCTTTGGCCCAGGGCGTGATCCTGGAGACCCGGGATCGAATCCCACATCGGGCTCCCGGTGCATGGAGCCTGCTTCTCCCTCTGCCTATGTCTCTGCCTCTCTCTCTCTGTGACTATCAGAAATAAAAAAAAATAAAAAATAAAAAAATAAAATAGATTTTGAATTTCATCTAGAAAAATATTTAAGCATACAGTTTATGAAATACATAGATTAATGCATTTGCTAATAAAATTTCATTTTTAAAACAAGACAATGAAGGGAAATATTCAATTCAAAATTGGAAAAGGTAAATCTTCTTCTGGCAAACTGAAACCAGTGATTTTCTAAGCAGAATATTAATGTGTGACTCATTGTAGTCATAAACTGAAAACTAGTTTCTTAAATGCTAAAAGGCAATTAGAATTCTTTGAATTTTATGAAATATTTGAGGATAAGTAGGAAACTGTCAATACAGAGTTAGACATTTTTAAGCAAACTGACCAACAGAAGACAAATTCTAACTGCTCAGATTCTCACATTGAAATATCTCAGTGCATTCCTCAGCTCAAGTCTCTTCTTAGCACAAATCTAATTATATTATTCTTCAAGGTTCAATAAAAGTATAAAGTGTAGCACTGCTTCTGCTTTTGCTTCCCTGAGCTCACGAAGTGGTAATGAAACGATTCAGTGAGAGAACCAAGAGCAAGAATGGTTTGGATGGCTTCTTGACTGCTGGATAGGCAGGGTCTGGCTTAGAAGGCATTTCCTTACTATTATTGTTGGTGATCTTGTGAATTTAGACTGAGGCACCATTAGAACTGGATGAAAGTTTTGAATAATAAATCTGTTAGGAAACCTAATGAATCTATGGGTGTTTACCTGAAAATATGACTATGCCTACACATCCATTCACAAAATTGTCGGTTATTCAAAGACTTCAGGACACACCATCACAGACCAAAGACCATGTTCTAGCAATTCCCACAAAATGGAAAACAGTTTCCATTCATTCATTGTAGTAATATATTTTTTACCTACGTTGAGCCACATATTGTATTATTCCAAGAGGATGAGGACAGAGAGAGAGAAAGAGAGACTGAGGAAAGAAAAGAAAAATATTTCACATGCAAAAATTTCACAGTCTATTAAGGAAGAGAGGCAATTAAACAATATGAACAGTATAATGGCAGAGAATAAAAATAAAATGAACTTCTATGGGAATGGTTTATACAGCAAACTCTGGGAAGAGAGATAAAAGATCAGCTTCATTCTATCTGTAATATGATTTTCCTGAAGGGGTCAGGGAGACTTCACAGACAAAGTGGCTTTTAGATTGAGTCTTGAAGGATGAAAAACAATTTAGCCAGGTAAATGACAGAGGGACATTATAAGCAGAAGAAACCACAAGTGACAGCTGTAAAAGGAATGGCAAGTAGTTCTAGTGATTCCATGTGAGCTAATAACTTGTCACATATGGGGAAGGATGACTAACACTAATAAAAAGGGGGTGGGCATGGGTCAGCTCATGGAGGGACTTGGGAGTCTCTATGAAGAGGTTTCCATGTACCCTGTAGCATGCCTTTAAAGGATTTAAAATGCTGAGTAAGATTTGCTTTACAGAAAAATCATCCTGGCAGAGGTGTGAAAAACAGTGCTGGGATGAGAAGCAGAATTTGTGGGAACTGAGAGAGAGAGACAGAGAGAGAGAGAGAGAGAGAGAGAGAGAGAGGATTAATGCCAGTGGCCATAGTTACCAATCTGTAATAATACAGGTAATAAAGATCCTTGCAGGCCTGGGAAATATTTACCAAAAAAGAATTAGCAGGACTTGGTAAGGACCAACAAAATTAAGTAACTTGCTCAAGGCCACACTTAATTAGGAGCAGAGATGTGTCTAGAATTAAGTTTCTTGACTCCCAGCCTGTTTCACTCTCTATAGTCCTTCATTTCTTATTGTTTGATTAATTCAAATAGAGACTTCAAATTAGGGATTGAAAATTGCCTATTAATGTTGATGACTTCCCTCAAAACCTTCCATTTTTCTTTTAAACAAGCAAATTTGGCTAAACACATTGTTATTGGTTTCCTTTTAACAAAAGTTTTATGTAATTAAACTTGATCATTATTTTCCTCCTTACAGATAAATGAAGTTCACTAATGTCAAGATTAAATTTTGCCTTCGGTTACCAGCTGAGCCAACGGTCTGCTGCATGACATGAATGTGTGAGTGAGTGTGTGTGTATGTGTGTGTCTGTGTGTGTGTTTGTGTGTGAGCAGGTATGCATTAGAATTTTGTCAATTAAATTATTTTAAGATAAAAAATTTCCCAGTGAATATAATCTCCTTCATCTATGCCTTTTTTTAAAAGATGTTATTGCTCCTACATTTCATATGGGACAACAGAACCACTAGGGTTTTGTGGGGTTTTTTAAAGAATTATACAGATATCACTGAATGTAGTTTACATATGACAGGCCCTCTTTGCTCAGATATCAGTAGGACTTTGGTTGGGAAAAGGCATCTTATTGAAAAGGGCATGTATTGAAAGGTCAAGAATTGGAAGAATCTAAAAGGCCACTGTTTATTCATTTCTTCTTTTTCTTAAAAATACAAAATTACATTCTGTCTTATTTAAAATCAAAATGTTTTTTTTTCGCTTTTTATGATAAATTGACATGTCTATTTTTGGTAAGTGAAAACAAATGAATCACTGAATTAAATTATTCTGTTGAATGAGGATATTTTTTAACTTAAGAAGAAACACACTATTTTCAAAATGTATGTCATAAAGGAATTAGAAGCCAATATAAAATCAGAACACTAATAAGAAAGGAAAGCTGTACTCTTATGGTATTTTATATATTTTTTATTTACCAAAATAATTATAGATTACTTAAACAAAAGAGTTTTCAACAGCTTCTACTCTGTGCAAAGTGCTGTGCTAGACAATGAAGAGAAAAAAATCCCTCAATCCCATGCCAGTTCTCACAGAGCTCACAGTTGTTGGAAAAACACAGTCAAAGAAACAAGACAATTGCAATAGAGTTTGATATGTGACATAATAGGGGTATTGTGCAATATCGCTTTTCAATAATTCAAGTGATGGTATGGAAATAAAATTGAAACAGACAAGAGTCTAGGCAACAATGGGTGATGATTTCTATTCTCTGTTAAAGCCATGAGTAGGATTTAATTATACTGTCATGTTGTTGTTGTTGTTGTTGTTTTTTTTTTTTAACTCAGGTCTTTTAGACTGCAGCATTTGACTCCTAGAAATCCTTATCTTTTGTAAAGAGAGCAAATCAATCTTCACCAAAGAGTAAAGGATCTAGTGATTAAGGATGGTGAACTGTACGGTGTTAGCTGCACTGCATGAATAATTGTTCCTTGTTTATTTGAACACAGCTGAAACGCCTTCTTGTAAAACTGGCTAATGATGCCTAGCCTCCTTGGTTATCTCAGGAATTTCAGTGGTTACCTTCCTGATAATTATAAATTGAGGATTACTGAATAGCTAGCCTTCTCAAAAATATTCCTGGTGGGCTTATCAACTGACAGTGGAGATATATTCTTTTTTTTAAATATCTCCAGAAGGTATCATTAAAATACAAACATCAACTGTATGATCATCCTTAATGACCCTAAGGATGAAAAGATGGGGAAATTATGATGACATGTGGAGAAAGCAAAGATAGAGAGAATGGGGGTTACACCCATCAGAGACTACTTGATCTGGCTACCAAGGTGAGACCTCTGACAGGATTATCTAGAAAGAATCTCATTTTATATTTCTGCATGTTACTTAAAGCAATAATACTCTTTCTTAAAGGAACTGGATTTGGATTTAGAAAACTTAGCTTCAGTCTTGTGCTCTATTGCTAACTAGCCAACTGGTCTACGGTGTCTATGTCATTTTGGTTGATCAGACTTCATCTTCTCAATCAGTAAATAAGGGAACATCACCAACAAACTTTCAAAGCCCCTTCCAACTCTGAGTTTTGAGTAACATGAACATTATAATGAAGAAATGGGAAAGCAAAGAGCTGTTGAAAATGGACACATGGAAGTGGGAATAGCTGCAAAGGAGCTTAAGTCATTCAAATCTGCCTAGGTCCAGGCTCTCATCAAGATGATTACTTCATTATTTCTAATAATTCCACAGAACTGTGTTTTTCCCTGTTTAATACGTATGAATACATAAGATTTATGATATATGTAATATACAATAGATATTTTAAAAATACCAGGTTAAAGTAATTATGCAAAGTCATTTCTATTCTAATTACAGAAACTTCATTTGTATTCTAATCACAGAAACTTCTGCTCTCCTGTTTCTAATCAATCCGATTTTTTTACTCATACCAGTAACTATAGATTTGTTGTTGTGGTTATTTATCTTAAATATTTTTTAAAGCTAATGCTTTTATAACACTTAAAGCTCAGACCAGAGGAGAAAAACGGAATCATGCTTATTTAAAAGAAAGAAGAACATTATGGAAGTTTTAAGATTATCACCAACTCCTAGAACTGGTTTGTCTTCATTTCGTAAAACTTCCTTTTACGTTCCATTTAATGCATTTAGGAGTAAATTATTCAGGAAGTTGATAAAGATTCATTACTTAACTACAGGGAAGTCTAAAAGAGCAGTTAGCAGCAGCTGTGTAGATTTGCTGCTCGTTTACTCCATATATAGGGCATAATGGATTTCCAGCAATTTGGGTAATGTAACATTATCTGTGTTGATTGTAGATATTACAGCAAGATATTATGCTCTTTAAGAGTGCTTTAAAATGAAACAACTACATGATGGGTAAGGAGACGGTCCCAATCTAGGAGTAAAGTTTCTTTAGAAGACCTCCAAATGCAAGCAGAAATAAGAGTTCAGAAATATCTTCCTCAAGGAGGAGGACCATGTAGTGGATTGGCAGGACCCAATGACACATTTTCCAAATAAAATACGCTACTTTCACCTCCACAAAGGATAAATGTGGAAGCAGCCAGATGTTGTGCATACCAAATTGACAGCCTGTGTTGATTTTGACTCAGAAGTAGCTATGGTGTTGGACAAGGTGGTAAACGTGGGGGAAATGTTTATATGAAGGCGTGGAAAGATGTTCATGTTGCCAAAGAATGGATAATTATCATAAGAGATGAAAATCTAGCTTAATATTTGCATTTCTTCCACCGTACAAGAGAATATGCGCTCTCATTTAAAATAAACATCAGGTGAATTTTGCAGTCTATAATGAATTTCGATTTAAGACTTAAAACATGGTGACTACAACAAAAATCTAAATTTGGGCCAATAACTACCACTGACAATTTACAGTAAATCAGCTGGGATAGCTTTGTTTTGTTTTGTTTTTTTCTTGAAAATTTTAAAATTGAGTTCTAAGGAGTGCTAATGCTTTTGTGCCAATACTAACTGACACCTACTAAGTATTTACTAAGTGCTGTTTCACAACTCTGTGAGGGAAGTACTATTATTAAATTATCCTCACAGATAAGGACACTGAGGAAGAGATTAAAGAAATTGACCAAGTACGCAGCTGGTGAGTGTCAGAGTTGAGATTAGAACCCAGGCAAACTGACTTTACAGCCACTTCCAGTAATGCCTTTGACTTCCCTCATTTGATAAGCATTCAATAAACCCCTCCAAGTTGAAGGCATGACAGTCATCAGTCATGCTGGTGTCACAAAGGAACAGGAATAAATTTTAGATAGCTCTTACTCTCAGATTGCTCACAGCAACAACACAGAAGAGCAGTACGTTACCACTGTGTCTTATGGTGGCAGATGCTGTTGTTAGCCTGTCCCCTACCAATCCCAGAGTTCATCTTCAGCGACTATCGCAGTAGTGGACATTTGCATTTGTGACAGTTACCCAAGATACAGAAACCCAGACACTACTGCTAAAGGACTCTAAAGAACAATGTCACAAGAGGAAGAAAATGTGTCTTCCTGCCTCCTAAGCTGTATCTCCTAAACTTCTCATATTCCTATTTCATGTTGGTTTTTACTCTTCTAGAGCCTCATTTGTGAGTACCATGATGTTACTGAAATAAAAATTTTCCATGAAATAACCTAAAGTTCAGAAGAATCTACTGGGAGGAAACTAAGAAGAGCTGCGGGGATTTTGCCCTACTGAAGTATGTTTTACAGTGAGGAAGAGAGCTAAGAGAAGTAGAATTCCCACTGGATTAAATACAAGTTTATAAATTAGTCTGTCACAGACCCATGGTTCCTGAAAGAAGACATGAGTTTCCTGGACCAGACACAAAGGAGTTTATTAATCACAACAACAACAACAACAAAAAATCAGTAGCAGGCATCTCAGCGTATTTCTGCTGTTTCCCTTTGCCCTGAAGTCCATGAGCAAACATAACGGGCTCAGATGAATGGCTGTGCAAGAAGAGGACTGCACTACAATTTAGGATCTCTGAGCTTAAAAACGCTGCCATTTTTTATAACAAGCACTAAAATAATCTGTTCTTTGTCCAAAATGAGCCCGAGTCCTGTGCAGGACTATGAGATGCATTCCTCTGAAGCATTTTCTTTCTTTTGCAGAATTCCCAGCTGCAGAAACCATCCAGACAAGTGACAGGATAGAAAGAATGGTCAGGATCTGGAGGGTTTGGAATACTTAACAAGACATGTAGGAACATAAGAAGCCCACAGCAGACTGCCTCCCAGTAATACTCAGGGCACATTAGATGGGAAATGTGGTTTTGTAAATGAGCCTAGATGTCTTAAAAGGGCACATGCAAAAATTTAAACAAAAATCTTAGAAGCTTTTAAACAACTTCTCTGTGATTTGGGAATGACCTGATTCTCTTTTATTCACACACACACACACACACACACACACACACACAAGGGGTTTAATATTTTATGAAATTGCAAGTGAGGGGATGCTTTTATTTGACCCTAAATTGGAACTACTGTGATCCATGCAAACATCTTTCAGGCAGCCTATTCTTTGAAGGTAATCTCACGGCTGGAGGATATTTTGTCTTAGATGGTAGAGAGACAGGGTTAGGAGTTCTGTGCCTGCCATTGTGCTCACACTCAAAAAAGCAGGTAAATGTTTCTTTTATTGCTGGTTCTCCCTACTTGGCCATGACCTGAAGAAAGTCAATTAACTTCTATGTGCCTGTACAATGAGGATAACACTACTCGGTTACACACCTCTGAATGGCACTGTAAGGAAAAACAAGATAATGGTTATAATGCATTTGCAGAAAGTTCAAAAGAAACATAGAATGAGAGTACAATGCATTCTTAAATGTGAAAAATGGTCTAATTCAAATTCTTTGACAAGCCTAGGCTAATAGAGAGAGGCATTTTTAACACTGTGCTAAACACAATTTGCTCCTGAGCATAAGTCATAAATATTCTCCATGACCATATGAAGCTTCTCAAGCTGTACTCAGCTCCCTCAAATCAATAATATAGTGCCACTCAGCCACACAAGTGCACAAAATTTGTGCTAGTAGATGAGAAAAGGCTTTCTTATCTGCCCCATCAGTGCAAGAGAAAACCGAAAACAAAGCAGTTTAATCATACTGCTCAAAACAGTTCAGTTTTTCCACTTCTCATTCAATAAGAATGGTTCTTAAGGCCCTACTGTGTATCAGGAAGAAAGCCAGGTGTTGTGCTAACATAGACAAGGAATGGAAACCTTCTTACTACAAACTTCCAGAATTTCTTAGCGCAAATAAATATTAGCAGCCTGTACTTTAGTATTTATTCTGCAGTACTCTGTACTTGCAAAGAGCCAAATCCTCCAGTGGTGGTCCAGAGCCTATTTGAGAGCTGATTAAAGATATAAAGGAATCTCAGAAAAATTCCTTTCCAAGGAAGAATACTAAACATCGTAGAAAACAAATACCTGTGAAAAACTGTCAAGAGGATCTCTAGGACTTAGTACACAGACTGTAATAAGGAATGCAAAAAAAAAAAAAAAAAAAGGAAAAAGAAAAAAGGAATGCATGGTTTCTAAACCCCCTAAATGAAAACTCCTATCATCATAGCAACCTTTGGAAGTTTTATAGGCCAGTGCTACTCCAAAACTAGTCCACAGACCTGAAGTAAATATCCTAATATTACACTATATGTTAACTAACTGGAATTTAAATGAAAACTTAAACTAGGAAAAAAAGGTCCATAGCCAGACAGCATCAAAATTGCCTGAGATCTTATTAGAAATGCAAATTATGGAGCCTCAACTCAGATCTACTAAATCAAGAGCTACTAGACCACAGGAATCCCTGTCAACAAGCTCTCTAGGTGACTACAAGTTCCCCTAAATTTCATATGCTTTGACTTAAACTATCTTGATCAATTCCAATTAGATGATAATTATTTAAACATGTAAATTTCTTTAGTGTAAGTTTACATCAACGGAATGTGCCACAAATGAAACACACAAATGAAAAAAGGCTAATGAACTCGGTCGGTTTGGTGATTTACAAGCAGTCTGTTGCAATTCTCATTTATGGTTCATATGAAGTTAGCACACAATCTCTTAACACAAGGCGCTTATAATGAGAGAAAAAGCATAGTGCAT
Source organism: Canis aureus (assembly GCF_053574225.1). Lineage (NCBI taxonomy): Eukaryota > Metazoa > Chordata > Mammalia > Carnivora > Canidae > Canis > Canis aureus. Next base: position 32,585,898 of record NC_135641.1, on the reverse strand, counting down.
TTTCCTAGTGTTTCAGCTGCACTTAGATCTTTCTTTCCTATTCAGAACGAGCTAGAAAAGTTAGATCTTAAAAAGACATCTTAACCAGATGGTTAAAATGCCAAACAGCAATCCTGATCTTGGCTTGTTCGTAGTGCTTTCTATCACAGTAGGATGTGTTTCTCTACTAAGGGTGTAACATGTGGGAAGGGAGAGAGAGGATAAGACGTTAAAACTTCAGGATTCAATTTCTTCTAACAATGCAGAAGATTCTGATTGCTATTGAATCATCTTCTCTGTTTCCTTAGCAAATAAAATAGCCATAGTGAGTGGCTCACAACACGGCCTCTGGAGTTGGTGCCTGGGTTTCAGCATAGTTCCTCCATTACTAGTTGGGTGATCTTGTGCAAGTTACCACACTTGTCTAAGCCTCAACTGCTTCATCTTTAAGATTGTAAGGATGGTCATATTAACTTACAGGGTTGTTTATGAAGAAAATACAACTTCTAAGAATTTCGAACAGTGCTGGGCACAGAAAAGGTATAGGTATACAATTCGAAATAATTAGACTATTCTAGGTCATGCAATACAATGTTATCTCTGGTTCATTTTTAAAATTTTCCTTTTCATTTTCTAAACTTTGAATATTACTACAACTTATGTTTCTGTTCTGCCAAGGGTGGAGTGATGGTATAGACTATTTCCTTAACTGTGGTACAATTCTTCCCGTATGTGCAGAGACCTACTTTAGCTTTTATATTTCAATCCCTAAGGTAATTTTTAAAAAGCATTTAAAGAAATGTGCTACTCAATAAAATATTATAATGATTATTTACTTCAAAGATGTGTCCATAATTCATGTTCCTGCCTTCAAATCACAAATATAACTCTACCTGGACACTGAAAATGATACATTTATAAAAGATGATATACTTATCCCTTTGTCTGATCATTGTTGTCACGTGTTCAATCAAGCAAATTTTTAAGAAAGGTCAAATGAAAAGTAAGGGAGGCAAGCTGGCCCTTCAAGGGATTGGGAATGCTCTGGCAAAAATAGGTTCAGAGAGTGACAACTACAAAAAAGATGTGGTTCTCGCTTGCAGGAGATCTTTTCTCACTGCTATTGAGCTGGGCTCCTGTGTCAGCACAAGAGCCGAATATCTCACTGCAGATTATCCCACTGTGGGTTGCACTGGGTTGATACATTCAGACATTTGGTTATGGGAGGCAAAGGATGCTCACCATGTGTCACTGTAGCTGCAAGGGCCACTTACCAAACAAGGGTCACTCTCTTCCTGAATATTCTTTTCCAAAGTATGGGACAATTCTTGAAAGAGGAGCCAAATAGGACAATCCATTTTGAGGTGGAAAAAAACACACAATTGTATTTTATTTTGCAAAATGGCAGACAGTGTGTGCAAGTAGTGTGTAAATCTAATTTTGTAAATGAAATCAGTCCCTATGACTTTCATTGTGACAACAGGAATAATAATATTCCAAGGAGGGAAAAATCTTTATAACATCACAGAAGTACATACAAGTACCTAGGTCACAGGATGGGAATTAACAGAATGGAAAATAGAGTCAAGAGGCCAGATCAATGTGATTAGCTGTAGGACTTTGGGTAAAACTCAGATGATCTGAGCTTCTATCTTCACTATGTAAAATAAAAGATGAATGATTCCTGGAATTTTCTTTTTACCTACCAATGTCATAGGTTTACATAAGAATAACCTTTTCTTGGGGATCCCTGGGTGGCTCAGCAGTTTAGCACCTGCCTTTGGCCCAGGGTGTGATCCTGGAGTCCCAGTCCCTCTGTTTCTTTCTCTCTGTGTCTCTCATGAATAAATAAATAAAATCTTAAAAAAAAAAAAAAAAACTTTTCTCAATGATTTTTTAAAAACCTTAATAATCACAATAAGTGAACTAAGCAGAAAACACATAAAATTCCATCCTATATTCAAAATAATCTATAGTTGCTATAGGTATATTGGAGAAAGAAAATATGCCCACCTTTACACAGGAACATTCGGTGTTTTTGCGCTGCGTATTGAAAGAGAAAAAAAAAATATCTCTAAAGAGCAGGATCTTGGACTCTTAATTCTTCCTAGAGTTTTCTCTCTTGTTTCAGGCATCACGTAAATATCCCAGATATTGATGCTGCTCTGCTCTTAATACCAGGCAATGTATTTACATAGCTCCTAGCAATGCATTTACAATAAGGAAGTTCTTCCACTTTAATAAGCTAGGATAACATTACAGCTGAGCAGAGATTTGCACTCTGGGCAAAGCAAAGCATCCCCCAAGGAAAATTAAAGATGTAGGAAATCTGGACAAATTTTCATCATTCAACAAATATTTAAAGCATCTATTCATCAAAATGCTGGGTTCTTTGGTTGTACCAAAGAACAAGATGATTCTTTTCCTCAGTAAGCTTTTGATGTTTTGGGTAAACAGACAAGCAAGCTCACTTAAGAGGATCCCGCAGCATGTATCTTCTCTGGGGAGATTCGGATGGGCAGCAGAGAAAGTAAAGTGTATGGACTCCTGACAGTCTCTCTCTGTAAAGGGCATCACACAACATGAGGCCAAGGATGTGGAGGAGGAACAGGAAGAAGAGAGAAATAATATGGGGATCAAACATTGAAAAAGATTGGAGACTTTTAAACATTTCATGAAAGAAAACCTGTACTGTATTAGTGAACGAATTTTTTTTTTTTTAAATCTAGTTGAGAGGTTGAGCATCTGCCTTTGCCTCAGGGCGTGATCCTGGGGTTCCACAGGGAGCCTGCCTCTCCCTCTGCCTATGTCTCTGCCTCTCTCTGAGTCTCTCATGAATAAATAAATAAAATCTTTTAAAAAAATCTAGTTGAATACTTTCCTTTTACAAATAAGCTTCAGGAAGAGTCCATGAGTTTCTCATAGCTATTCAGTGAGTTATGGAGAGAATTTGATTTAGAACTCCCATTTCTAGGCATGCCTCAACCATCCACCATCTTTTTTTGTTTCATCTGAGAACAAGAAAGGGAAGGACAAGATATCTAAAAGATAAAAGCACGGCCTATTTATTTCATCAATATACAACCCACTCTTTTACTATCCTTCATTTTGTAATGGGTAGTAAAAGTCTAAAAAGTTATAAGAAGGATTTAAACTGTCATAGACAGTTGCACAGATACTCTGCTGTAGGAAATAGTAACAGCTATATGTCTGAGCCATCAATTACACAATGACTAGAACCACAGCTTTTAGTTAATCAATTAGATGATATATCTAACAGGGTAAATTCTTAACTTCACAGACTGATCAGCAATATTCATTTCCAAAAATAAAATAATGCAAAGTTGTTTAAATATATATGACCCTAGTTGAAGAAATTTACATAGCATAATAAGGAGAGCCTGTACTAAAACCCCATGAGCTCATAATCTCTTTATTTTGTGCACTGTTCCTGCGAGATGATTTTTGAGATTGCTTTCTATCAATATAGAAATGCTACAGTTACGTAATGACTTGTGAATAAGTGAGAGAATTAAAATATGTTCATCACAGTGGACAAAAAAAATTCTCACACCCAATTTAGTTTCCAGTAACAATATCATTTAAAAATAATTTCATTTATGTACTCAAACCATAATCATGAATATAAAATACCAACTCTGGATCTACACAAATGGAGATGTAGATAAAACAAAATGGTAGATAATTCAAAAGTAATTTAAATTCAATGTTTGGATTTTTTTAATTACATTTATATATGGCCAGAACAAATGTTCTTGGAAGGGACTCAAGTAATGATATCTACTGAGAAACTATATTGAGCTTTCTCATGTTAATTTGTGATTAATTCATCAATATAACATATGCGTTGTGGGGAATAGGAAACATATCTTTGGACAATTGATGCCAGTACTTGTTAAGTAGAAATGAACTGACTAAAAGCAACTTTCCTGGAAAGGGAGCAGTGTTTGCATATGATGCTTTATAATTGGTGAAATTATATATGAAGCTGAAATCTGTGAATTGGGTCATTTTAATGGAATCCTAATTGAACATATTTATGTTTTTATCCAGACATCCATTCAATAACTACGTATCAAGAACTTACTTTATGTCAGACATGATGCCAGGTGTTGGAGTATCAGGATTTGGGAATTTTCCAGTGTTCTCTGGTGCATTTTTGCCACCACAAAATGTAAAATGGAGAATATGCATATGGAGCATTTAATCTATGTACACCGTCTGGTGAAATTGGACTCATATTTTAACTGATCATACTCAGAAATGCTTTAAAAATTGCTTTTCCATAATTTTCTTGTTTGTTGTTGTTTTATCATTTTCTATTATCTGCAAAATTGTCTTAGGTTCTGCGTATGAGTTATAGCTATAGTAAATGGATTTCCAGCATTGAGGACTAGCAGGTGCAATGTCAGCAGTGGCGGGAAATAGTCTGAATGAATGAAAGAACAAACAAACTAATGTTGCAATCCTCATTTTCTGAAAAATGTGTTTTCTGTTTGTATTCCTGTTTGCACAACATTTTATTTGGTGATAGCTTATGTGTGATTTGTCTTTATATCATTATTTGAATTACATTCTTATGACATCCTTGAATGACTGCTTCATCTATCATTACTATCTTAAGAACGCCATGAAAGAAAAATTGCCATGTATCTATGCATGAGTGCTAATGAAAAGCTATCTAAAATTCTAAGTAAATCCTTTTGTTAGTGTCATAAAATACATGTCTATCTCCAGAAGCAATGGTAAGACTGTGGTCTTTGGGCCAACAGTGTACAAAAAGGTTCCCACATTTTGTGGTTTATTCTCACACATAGGAGAAACCACATTCCATATTCTTTGTTTCTCCTGTAGTTAACCTACATGAATAATATTTGAACAGAGAACCAAGGGAAACATAACTCCTTACAAAAGAGCAGAGAAAACTATTTACAAGTCTGGGTTTGAAAAGTATTCACAGTGTATCACAGCTAATGGAGAACTGAAAGTAAGCAGAAAGAATTCATGGGATGTAGACATGAACTTATTTGCCATGTTTTCACCAGACCAGCCCCTTGCACATTGCAGGCACCAGATACACACAGAAAAACAAAAGTGCAAAATTGTTATAGGTGCCAAAACTGCAACAGTCATTAATCCTCATACCCAAGTTCAGGCAATCCAGGCAAATTTCAGAGATTACAATTGTAAAGTCAATTTATTTTCTCCTTGATACCAAATAACATCCAATCACTTATTAAGACCCTCAAATGTGACAAATGAATAGAGAAGATCTCCACAAAGCAAGGAATCAAGGAGAGGATGACTGGTGCCACTTGTCAATAAACCACTAAGCACAGATTTGTTACAGAAATTTTTGCTAATTGATATTTGACTGAATGCATACTCAGTGCAAGTTGGCTGGAAAAAAAATGTGCAAAGAGCCAATCAGATTGAATCATAAGGGGCTTTTCGTGCCACCTGAAGTGAATAGGATTGGGACAATAAAGCAGTACTGCAGTCATTAATCACCTACTGCTGTAGAGAAAAAGCCCAAGGAACAGCAAGTGTAAAGTGGTAACTAAGTAAAAACATCCTGTTCAAAGAAAGAAAGAAAAAAAAAATCTTTCTCACCATGATGATTATTTTCTGATAACTATCTGGGCTTTCCTTCAGGCTAAAGGTCTACTCCATTAATGACAAAATTCTATTCTACTGAAACTATCTAGTTGTGGGGACGATTAAATTTAACTTTTTTAAAACGCCATTTAATTTGCACACATTAATTAGCATAAACGTAAGAGAATAACAATCAATTCTGAAATGTGTAGCCATACCATTTTGATAATGAAAAAAATGGGACTAATTTACAGAATTGTTACTCCTTTTTATTTTTATGCAAAGAAACTTTCAGATGCCAAATCATTCATTTTGATTTGCATCCCAAATTATCAGTCTCAAATGCAGAACCATACATACAAACAATTTGAATGTAGATTGCATACACCATTTCCTATGATAATCATCATGGGAGGCAAAATGTCGGCACTAAAAAAAGCTACCCAAACTCTTGGCAATTTTTCTCTTGAGGAAAATGCAAACAAGCATGTGAGTCACCTTAATTTCTGCTTGTAAATAGTCACTCAAGTACTTTCTTCTGAAATGGAAGTAAAGGAAAGTGATGTCATTCATCATAGTAATGTGCACTCAAAATAGCAATAACCTTAAAAATATTGGTAGGGAGGAAAATGATAAATGTTTTACACCTTACTTGGAAAAGATGTTATTGTATCTGACCTTCAAAATTCATTTAATCTACTTTATGATTAACCTGTATTTACTGAAAGTATCATTCATTTAAGGCCAAAGGAGACAGTAATTAGATGCTATCCCCTAAAATTCCAACTGAAAATTTATCTTTTGAAAATCGTGATCTTATTTTAAGAACCCAATGATTTTAAATGATTCAATGACAATACACAAGTGACTATCTGTCTATAAAAAGATAATCATACTTCATCAAACATTTGTTTTAAATAAGATATAAATCTTCATAATAGCATCATGTCACTAAAGTTTAGTCTAGATTAAGAAAGAATTAATTTGAAAAAAGGCTTACATTTATTTTAGATGATCCTCAGTGATAATTTTTATTTCATTGACAATAATGCAGAGTCATCGCATGAAAAAAAGAATTAAAGAAAGAAAAATATATATACTTATATATGACATATAATCATATAAAAGTTCTGAGTTGTTCCTTCATATTCTTCTGAAAAAACACAAAAATTGAAGTATAGGTAATAATTACTATTATAATAACACTATTACAGTATGAAGATTTTTAAACTATACATACATATACACTTATATAATTTTAACTATACATATATATGCATATTTTTAATTTCCATATAATAATGTTGTCACTATAACCCTCATATTAATCTCTGTATATCTATCTCCAAAACATTCCTCCAGATAAGAGTAAGTCTGTACATATCTACTAAATTCTTCCATTTGACCTGCCATACACTTGGGCATTTATTTATTTATTTATTTATTTATTTATTTATTTATTATTTATTTTAAAGATTTTATTTATTTATTCATGAGAGACACAGAGAGAGAGAAAGGCAGAGACACAGGCAGAGGAAGAAGCAGGCTCCATGCAGGGAGCCCAACGTGGGACTCAATCCTGGGTCTCCAGGATCACAACCTGAGTTAAAGGCAGGCGCTAAACTGCTGAGCCACCCAGGGATCCCCGACTTGGGCTTTTAAATGACATCTTGGAGACATGAAGGAGCCTTGGAAAATCAGGACAGCAATTTAATATGTTAAATATTTTAAACTAAGGAGGTACTCATGATCCCTCAAACCGGGAACATCCTTTACTGACCTCATCCTTCCAAAACCTCACCACTTCTCACTACCTCCACCATGGCCCCCTAGATTAACCGCCATCACTCCAGGCTACCGCTGCCACCTCAAAACACCTTTACCTGCATCTACCTGGTCCATCAGATCAAGAGAGTCTATTTTCCATAAAGCTTTCTTTTCACTTACCTCTCAAAACTGTGCTATTGTCCCACGTATACATGCACATATGCACATATGAAGCACTACAAAGTTCCCTCCCTAATTCATTCAGATCTCAGCATAGGGGCCATCTTGACCACTGCATCTAGAAAGTATCCTGCTATACCCACTTTCTGTCTTGTTTTTGTGGCTTATCTTCTCTCATCTGGTTTTATCTTCTCACTTATTGTCACCTAATATATTATTGATTTTCTACTTGCCAACACTTGAATGATATATCAGTGAGATAAGGGATTTCGTCTGTTTTGTTTACTACTATGTATCCAGTGCTTAGAACAGTGTCAAGCACATTATGGGTGCTCAGTAAAAATTTATTGAATGAAATAATTCCTCCTTTTGGGATTCAAATTCAGCAAGGATAGTTGAGTAGCAGAGTTCTCTTCTTTTGTGATTATAATATGGGGGCCTCTTTATTTGTGTGGACTACTGCTGCATTTCTCTCTTAGAAAAAAAATTGAAATACTAAAAACCAAAAAAAAAAAAAAAAAGGATATTACAATCTTCATGAATACTACTCAGATATAAACAGTATTCCTATACCTATATTAAAGAATAGCTTTCTAAACTTTGTTTTCCTGTGTAAATTCTGCCACTAATTTTAAGTGTATTTATAATAAAATCCTCTTAATTTGTTGTTGTTGTTTTTTTTTTTTAATTTACAGTGACCCAGGTTTATTCTCTAACTATGCAGGTTGAGGAAAGTGTTTTTTAAGCTCTAAAAGCTTCTTCCAGAAGCAAGAAAATATTTCAAAATGTTCTTAGTGCTAATCACTAGCCCCAAAATTATTCAAGTCCCAATTATATATGTACACACCTCCAAGATATTTCCCCCCTCTTCTTTCTTTTAATTTGGACCACCTTGTTCAAACGTATTTGCTAAAATAAAAAAAAAAATTAAGATGATCAGTTTCCCTACCTTAAATCTGTAATGTACAATACAAAACTATTAGGATATGTTAATTTTATTACTGTTTTAATTGAAAGACATTTTTATATAAAACTGTAATTTCTCATTAAAAAAATGTTAAAACACTAAAAAATTTCATATTGCTCTCTCTAGTGTGGCAGACTTTAAGTTAATTGCTACATACAGGATTCAAACAAAGATGGTGAGACAAGAGGATTGGTAAAATGTAATATTTTTATTCTAAGGCATAATAATCTTAAAGTGAACATAACACAATAATGAAAAGCATATACACTTAAGGTAGGAATTTACAATATCGGCTTGGCTCATCTTGTTCTCAAAATGGCCAGAGATTTTAAAAATATTTTTTTTATTTTTAGACCAAAGTCTTCTCAACATTCTTTCCAATTCTCCTGATGCTGGATGTAGCCGATTTTGTACCTGCTTAAGCTGTATGCACTCAGTCTTTGGGGAAAACGTCCCGTTCCTCTACATCCACCTCAGCCCCCTCCAGCAGCATTTGCTGTAGGCTGTGGTGCAGAGGTGATTTCTTTAGAGATTTAAAGAATGCACAGAACAGTTGAACATGAAAGTGTGACAAAAGAATAAAGAAAAAAGGGGGAGAGGATAACAAAGAACTATTTTTGTCTTTAAAAGGTCACTGTGAAATTTGTATTAAAAGCTGTGAGTGGTAGCAAATAGCCATAGAGCTCCACAGGAAAAGGCTTTACACCCGCAGAGTCTGGATCTCTACTACCTTAATGGGAACTTCACATTAGTATCACTTCTTGAGAGGCATCTTTGGGAAGTGATTTGTATTTTCCTTATCAAGTGATTTCCTGGTGCTAGGACATGATTAATGCGAAAACAGATCCAGCAATTAAAAAATTCTTTTTTTTTTTTGAAGGTGAACTCTACGTTGTAATACTAGTGAATTGTCTTTAATTACAACTAATTAATGTGAAAAAAAACCATGAATGATACACAATTCATCCCCTGATAGAATTAGGCCCCAATACCTCACCTTCCTCAGGGCTTCTTGATTTTAGAAGAAAATTTTTTTTCATTTTTTTTCCTAAAGATTTTATTTACTTATTCATGAGAGACACACAGAGAGAGGCAAAGACACAGGCAAAGGGAGAAGCAGGCCTCATGCAGGGAGCCCCATGTGGGACTCCATTCCTGGACTCCAGGATCACTCCCTGGGCCGAAGGGGGGATGCTCAACCACTGAGCCACCCAGGTGTCCTTAATCTACCTTTCAAAGAGGAGTTTTATCCTTTCAAGAGCATTGCAATTCACCATATGATGAATTATATAACCGATTCTAAGAAATATCCAGGTTTCACATTAAAATATTTGTTAAAAAATTCTTTGTATTTTATATTTCAAAGTACTATGTACTTTATTATAATTTTTTCTTTCTCTACTTAGTAGGGACAAGTATCTAATTTTGAGTGTCAATACATCATAGTGATACAGTGCACAGACTCTGGAGCTAGGTTGTCTGGGTTTGAACTCATATGCTGCCTCTATTGATTACACAAGTTTGGGCAACTTATTTCATCTCTATGGCCCTCAGTTTCTTTCACTGCAAAATGGTGATTATTAAGTACCTATCTAAAAATCATTTTTGTGAATATTTAATAAATAACTCTATGTCAGGATATAAGACATTTACTATTATTTCAGGATTATTTTTATTACTTATGTTATTATGATCATTATTTTTAACCTCCTTTTGTACTTAGTCAATACAATTTTTTGTACTTCCTCAATATATTTTTTTCTCTCTTCTACTTCATTATTTTGTGTTTTCCTTAAATTGATTTTATTTTTATTATGTTAGATGCTAAATTTATTTTAATTTTAACTTATTCTTCCTTAAAAATATCACTATTCTAGATTAAAATTTTTCCTTCTTCCATCACTAATTTGCCTATGTAGCTGAAAGTGTGATGCATAATGTTTCACTATTGATTTTTTTTTCTAACTACTGCACAATAATGATTTTTTTTTTTTCCTTTGGACCCAAGAATACATATGATGATAAAAATAATTTTACTTCAACTGGAGATGTCAGACAGGTAGATAAGACAAATAACTGGCATAATAAATAAAAAGTTGAATAATTAAAAACTAAAATAATTAAGTCACAAGAATATAAGGCATAGCATAGGCAATCTAGTCAATTACACTATAACAGGTGCCAGATGGTAGCTATACTTATAGTGAGCACAGTATGGTGTATAGAGTTTGGAAGCACTATGCTGTGCACCCAAAACTAATAGAACATTGTGTGTCAACTGTACTTCAAAATAAATAAGTAAATAAAAGTGTTTTTTAAAAAGAAAATTAATTGCTACCATTTACATGAAATATGATTTATGCTAAAAATCACAGTATGTACCTTGAAAATCCAAAAATTTTGCATGGAAAAAAATACCCTAAAGCCACGCAATAAACTAAAGAGATTTTTATAAAGAATAAGAGAATTTAGTTCAGTGCCTGGATACAAGATTAACTTGTAAAAATCAATAAACTTCCTTAACACAACTATTAACTAATTAGAGGACATAATGAAAGAAAATACTAAAGATGGATAAAATGCTTAGAAATAGCTTAAAAAATACAAGAAAGTTCTAAGAAAATTGTAAAAGCACTACTGAATAGAAGAAGAAATGAAAAGGTGTACCACATTTCTTGACTGGAAGAAACACTATCATAAAGACAGTAATCTTTTTGTCAATTAGTGAATCAAATATTTTAATAGACTCACAATAAAAATTCCATTAGGAGTTTTTATTTTCTCTAGACCAGCTGACCCTACATTTTATGTGAAAAAAATAAACAGGCAAGATTACCAGAAAGACTTTTGAGGGGTAATGAAGGGGAACTAGCCCTACCAGATATTAAAGCACATCATTAAGCTATAACCACAAATGCATTCAAGTTATGCAATATGGAGACATACACATCAAATTCAACAGAACATGATGTGCAGAAGTAAACTCAAATGTATACTTAAGTAAAACAAGGTTGGAATATCAAATCGGGTAGAAAAGATGTATTGCTTTATAACTGGTGTCCAGACATTTATAGTGTCATAGCCATTTGGAAAACTTAAATAAATTGTGAAATTTAACTCATTCCTTGAACTCAAATAAATCATATGTAGATCGAGATTCAAACCAAAAGAATAAAACCACAAAAGTTATACATTGAAATTTGAGGGATTTGGGCAACCCCAGTGGCCCAGAGGTTTGGCGCCACCTTCAGCCCAGGGTGTGATCCTGGAGACCAGGGATCAAGTCCCACATGGGACTCCCTGCATGGAGTCTGCTTCTCCCTCTGTCTCTCTCATGAATAAATAGATAAAATCTTTGAAAAAAAAAAAAAAAAGAAATTTGAGGTTTTGTTCTGTGCTTGTTTCTCTTTACAGAGAGGAATGCTTTTTCAAATATAACTCAGGTGCCAAAACTTGTAGGAAAAATCAATAATTAAACTACATAAAGGGTTTTTTATCTATGTCAAAAAAAAAGTCTACCATAAAGTTGAAAGAAGAATTTTTAAAGTAATGAAAATAATTTACCACAAAGTATTAATTTCCAAATTATACAAATGGCTTTATAAATCAAAAGGTAAAAGGCTAAAACCCAATTAAAAGGGAATAAACTGACAGCTTATAGGAAAAAGAAAAGAATCTTAAACATATACAAAGATGCTTGAGCTATTAATAACAAAAAATTAAAACTTACATTGTTACCACTTTTACCCACTATATTTTTTATTTAAATTCAATTTAAATATATTTAAACTGAAAAAATATTTTCAGATATTTGTTTTTAGATGACACCACATTATAAAAGACACAGGGAAACAGGTCTGCTTACAGATTGCTGCAGTAAATATTTATAATCTCTGTGCAGGATATTTACCAAATATCCTGATATTTATCAAATTTTAAAATATCTATAAACTTCCCCTAGAAATTAAACTTCAAGGAATTCATGCCACAGATATATTCACACAAGTACAAATGATATAACAGCAAAGATATTCATTTGACCCAATATTATTTGTAACAGCAAAGGACTGGAAATGTCTTCATCTATAATGGAAAATATGTCCATCAGCATGAGACTACATAACTTTTGATATATCACTATAAACCAAATATCACATAGCATTAAAAAGAAAGAGGCAGTTTTATAAAATAATATTCAATAAAATGAAAAAAGTAAATATAAAACTATGTCATATATTCATTGGCACATGTGAAAAATTTTATGTATATATTCTGTGTAAGCATAAAATAAATACTGAAGAATTCACAGCTAATTGTGTGCCTTAATGGTTCATGAATAAAGTCTTACTTTTAACTACTTAAAAGACAAGCATATAATATTTAAAAATGAATATAATCATTACTTTAAAAAGAAAAGCAGTGAACCAAGTCATTAATCACAAGATATACAAATGAAATTTCCAATTTATTAATTAATAATGAGGAGAATTCATTATCATTCCAGTTACTCTGTCTTCTGGCAACAAATAGAATGGATAAACTTGCGAAATTATACAGTGAAATACTGTGCAGTAATAAAAAGAATCAATTTATGAAGGTGGTGTCAGCAATATTGCAGAACCGGGAAGCTCCAGACGTCTTACCCCACAAAGACATCAACTTGACAACAACACAGGGACAAGTTCTCTTTGTTAGGAATTCAAAAACCAGTTCAGGGGCTCCTACCACCTAGGGGAGCACCAAACTAGCTACATGGAAGATAATAGTAAAATTCATGGCAATGGCTTGCAATCCATCCACCTCCCAGTTTACTGTGACACAACTGGGGAAAAACATCTCACATCCTGGCTTCTCACTGGAAAGGAAGAAAAGATTGAAATACACATCAAACCTACAGACCCTTTGAGGGCTGCCTGAGGGACTTGTTTCTGTTTTGCCTCAATCTAAGCACTGACAGAAAAGGACAACAGGTTAGGGGCTGCTAAGAATAAAGGCAATCATTTGAACAACCAAGCACTGATTCACCAGAGCTCTACCCCCTGGGCAGAACAAGGGGCAGAAAACCCCCAAGTCTCAGCTTCTGTCTAAGGAGGAAAAAAAGCTGGAGTTGCCTGAGGGACTGCTTTATAAATTCTGGCTATAAATTCTGCAGGTATCCTAGTATTCTGGAATTCTAGGGGCAACTGAAAATAAAAAAAAATAAAAAAAAAATTGAGTAGCTTTCAGCAAGTGCAAAGAACCTGCCATGCCCAGACAGACACTGAAAGGTACAAGAAATTATGAGCTGCTGATAAAATCAACTAATCAATCCCTTTAATTGGGGATTTACATGCATGAATTCAATGAAGATAGATACATCCACAGAGTTTGAGAGTCCACTCAGAATATTTAACTGACTGGTAAAGATCTTCCCCAGGTCAAGACAGTCTGTAAAGCCTGGGAGAGGTGGCTGTTTATGTGATTTTTTTTCGAAGTGTTCAGATCCTGGCACAAAATTACAGTGACACAACACAGGGAAATATGACCCAATAAAAGGAATAAAAAATTCTCTAGAAACCAATCCTAAGAAAACAGGTATATGAATTATCTGACAAGAATTCAAAATAAACATCATAAAGACACTCAATGAGCTCAAGAAACCAATGTATGAAAAAAATGAGGATATCAGCAAAGAGAAAATATTTTAAAAGAATCAAAAAAAAATTTTGGAGCTAAAGAATATAATAACTGAACTGAAAAAAAAAATCCCTGGGGTGAGGGGAGAGGGAGTTTGACCACAGATTTGACCAGGTTAAGGTTTTTTTTTTTTTTAAGATTTTATTTTTTTATTCATGAGAGACAGAGAGAGAGAGAGAGAGAGAGAGAGAGGCAGAGACGCAGGCAGAGGGAGAAGCAGGCTCCATGAGGGAGCCCGATGTGGGACTCGATCCCGGGTCTCCAGGATCTCATCCCGGGCTGAAGGCCACGCTAAACTGCTGAGCCACCGGGGCTGCCCCAGGTTAAGGAATTAACAAACTCAGAGGCAAATCATTTGAAATCATTCAGTCAGAGAAACAAAAAGAAAAAAATAAGAAAAAAGAGTTAAGAACACCAAAAGGATTTCTGAAATATTATCAACAGATGAATATATGCATTGTGGGATGACCAGAAGAAGAGAGAGAAAGGAAAAGATAACTTAATTGAATAATTAATGCTTGAAGACTTCTCAATGTGAGGAAGGAAACAGACACCTAGATTCAAGAAACCTAACTTCTATTATGATAAACCCAAAGAAGTTTACACATACAGCAAAAAGGCAATGTATGGAATGTGAGAAAATACTTGCAAATCCTGTCTCTAAGGTGGTAATATCCAAACCACAAAAGAAACCCTATAATTCAATAGCAAAAAAAACAATAACACAATCAAAAACAAGCAAAGGACTTGAATAAACATTTATCCAAAGATAACATACAAATGGCCAACAGGAATATGAAAAGCTGTGCAACATCACTAAACATCAGGGAGATGCAAATCAAAACCACAATAAGATACAACCTCATACATGTTAAGTTGGCCATTATCAAAATAACAGAAAATAACAAGTGTTGGTGAGGATGTGGAGAAATTGGAACCCTTGTGCATTGTTGGTGGAAATGTAAGATGGCATAGCCACCATGGAGAACAGTATGGAGGTTCCTCAAAAAAATGGAAACTAGGTCTACCATATGATCCAGAAATCCCATCCAGGGTCTTTAGCCAAAAGAATTGAAATTAGGATTTTTAAGTATTTGTCACCTCATGTTCACTGCAACACTATTCACAATAGCCAAGCATTGGAGAAAACTGAAATATTTATGGACAGATGAATAAAGAAAATATGGTGCATAGAATGGAATATTACTCAGCCTTTACAAAGAAGGAAATTCTATCATCTATTACGACATGGATTCTCTGAGGATGTTATACTAAGTGAAATAAGCCAGTCATGGAGGACAAGTATTATGTTTGCATATATCCAAGGTATCTAACATAGTCAAATTCCTAGAAGCAGAAAGTATAATGGTGGTTGTCAGGGGTTGGGGATGGGAAAAATGATAATGTGTCTGTAATTAACAATACTGCACTAGATACCTACAAATTGCTAGAAGGGTAGATTTCACGTTACTTATGTTTTACCACAACAAAAAATAAAAAGGATGAATTAATTCTGTACATAATAACACGGTTGAATATGATAGACATACTAAAAGCCAAATGACAAAAGAGTAAATAATATATGATTTCCATTATTTAAAGGTCAAAAATAAGTCAAGATAATTCATGGCGATAAGGTAAGAATAGTGTAATCTTTGGAAAGCAGTGACAGAGAAGGATGCATGTGGGAGCTTCTTGGTGCTGGGAGTATTCTTTAGCTTGATCTGATTGGTGTTTGCATGGGGTGTGACCAAAGTTGCAGACTTAATATTTTTGCACTTTACTGTATGCATGGTATACTTAAATAAACTTAATACAGAAGCTTTGGGAATACAATGTGCCTAAAATAAAGGGAAGTGTATCAACAGACCTTTAAGCTATTTATTTCAAATCAAAGAGCTTGACTCAGAGATGACATACCATTTATGATTTCTGTTGATGATGTACCAGTTGGAACATTCTGCTTTATGGTTTGAGTACTTTGATACAATGTCTTTTTATTTTATTTTATTTTATTTTATTTTATTTATTTTTTCAATGTCTTTTTAGTGCAAGTGAATTTCTAATCATGGAAAAAACAAACATTTAACTAAAATTTTTTTAGTTTTTGGCAGGAGGTTTGGCACCATACAAATATGCATTTGGCAATGTCCTATTTACGCAGGATCATCTGTGTCTTCAGTGACAATTCTTGGTGATGCACACTCTTTCAGATGAACCAGGGTTAGCCTGTCAGTTTCTGGCATTTTAGCATTCTCTTGACCCTACAATGTAGTTTACCAAGGACACTTGTAGCAAAAAACAGAAGAGTGGCCAGAATGTACCTTGACTCTAAACAGATCTCTCAAAACTATCCTGGATGACAATTTCATTCTTCTGAATACATATCTGAGGGGCTCCCATTCACAGAGTAATAGACGCTGATTTGTGCAGATGTATAACACGTAAGGTAAGTGGCCAACAGGAAGTCCCTATACCAGTTTTAGCTTTGAAGAAACGATCAGCTCTTGCTAGGACAAGAAAGACAAAGTGTGAGCCACACAACCAAAGGCTTCAGGTTATCAGCGTTGACAAGAAGCTCAATAATTATCCTATTTATGGTCAGTCTAAAGGTGAGAATGCTCAAAGGATAATGATCTGAAAACCTAATTATAATCTAAAACAAGCCTGTCTGAAAACAGGCTGAAAGTAAAAATCCGGATAAAAGACAAATTGCCCTTCTAGGTGAAGGTGCCTGGGAGGAGAATGAAAATCACAACTCTCTCAACAGCCAGAATTGGAAAAGAGCTCTTTTTGCATCGACACAGGGAACTAGATAGAGCATTTATCTGCTGGCATGTGTGTGAGTTCTCCAGAACAGAGACATAATATCCTAGAAGGAGTTCTATTTCCCCCAATAGGCAACCTAATGTTAGGGCACAAGCTTAAAAAGTTATAGTTTTAGGGAACACAATCATAATTTTATAATCAGATATCTAGACAGTTGGTATTATAATTTCAACATACGTGGAAAGTTTGCATCATTTTGAAAATAAAAATTTTCAGGGCACCCAGGTGGCTCCGTGGTTGAGCCTCTGCCTTTGGCTCAGGTCATGATCTTGGGGTCCTGGGATAGAGTCCCACATCAGGCTTCCTAGGCTAGGCATCTGCTTCTTTCTCCCTCTGCCTGTGTCTCTGCCTCTCTCTGTGTGTCTCTCATGATTAAATAAATAAAAACTTAAAAAAAAAAAAAAGGAGTCAGTTCAGACCAGGAGTCAGCAAACCATGGTTCACAGGCCAAATCTAGCCAACTGCTTGTTTCTGTAAATACAGTTAGTGGACAGAGCCATACACATATGTTTTTGTATTGTATTGTCGGTGGCTGCTTTCTCCCTCCCAAGGCAAGAGTTGAGTAGTTATAAGAGAGTGTATGATCCACAAAGTCTAAAATAGTAAAGGGCCCTTTATATGAAAATTTGGTAACATTTGGTAAGTCTTTCTATTGAGCAAGGGATTTAACTGTAAATGCAAGATTTCATAAGGGGCCAAGCCTACAAGTGGCCTGTACCCCTTAGGCCTATAGGCTATTGGTCATACTTCAATATCATGGCTACCTAATTATAGGCAAAACCAGGCCATGTCATATGCTCTGTGCCCAAAAAGAAAAGGGAAACAGAGCTAACATGACTCTGCCAAATATATATGAAATGAAAATAGAGAAATAGGATGTAAATTTATGTTTTCAGATACCATGTTTTCATTTATGATCCTCTTTCCCCGACAGCATCCTTATGATTTGGATGTGATCATCTCTATTGTGCAGAAAACTGAAGCTCAAGGAAGTTCAATGAATTGTGCAAAATTATAGTGAGTGGTATCGTCAAGAGAATGATTTTCCTTAACTCTAAACCGTGTCCTCAAATGAAGCTGGGGACTGCTCCTAAGAAAGGGGTGGGCACATCTCCACTGCATCTCATGGTTGTAACAGCTAGGACTTCCATTTCAATAGAGGAGATGATGAACTGCTTCAGCTCCTTACCATAGTGGACTTTTCCTTCAAGATATTTCTTTAAAAGTCTCTAAGGAAAGTATGCTTCTTGGGAGAACACAAAGATAATAAAGTTAATATTTTAAAAGAAGTATTTTAGCTTAATTTATATAAAAATGGTTAAAAGCCCGAGAAAATCCTCTCTTCTTCAGAAACTTTCCCTTCCTAAATATGATTCATTTTAATTTTCCATGAACAGAAATTCCTTGGGAATCTTCCTTCCCTTCTAGCCCAGCTAATTACTTTGAGACTGCCTTCTAGGGAAAACCTCACCTTACGAAATTCTGCTATCAACTTTTCCAATATTCTTTCAAATGTCCTAGGTTCTGTTAATACCCACCATGTGAGCTGTAAAAGGGTTCACTGCCCTCTGGGTGGTCCAGCCTGGTAGGCAGAGAAAGGCCTGGATTCTCAGTCCTCAGCTATCCCCTTGGCCGGTCACTCTTGAGTAATGTAGTGAGCCCAGGGATGGGCTTCCCAAATCTCTAGCCCAAATCTCTTGAATTTGTGAATGTTATTATCCATGGAAGAGGCTTTGCAGATGTAGTTACATTAGAGATTTTGAAATGAGAAATTCTCCTGGATTATCCAGGCAGACGCTGATTGCATCTTATGTATCCTAATGAGCGGAAGACAGATGAACACAAGCCAGATCCAGACCTTCTCTTCTACAGAGAAGGCAACACGAAGGAGGCAGGGGCTGCAGTGATGTGGTCACAAGGACCAGGAAGGCCAGCAGCCAGCAGAAGCCAGAAGAGGAAAGGAACAGATTCTCTCTGACAGCCTTCCAGGCGAACGCAGCCTTACTGACACATCTACTGATGTTTCAAGCCACCAGATTTGTGGTAATTCACTACAGCAGCCACTAATACAGGTAGTATGTCAATAATCCCAACTGGGGAACAATTGCCACTCTGTAAAGAACAGTGTAAGAGAGAAAAACATTCTCTCTCTTCAGAATGTGTCATTTATTCTTGAAAAATATATTCACTTTCTTAATCTATGCTCTCAGCCATTATTTCAATGCTTTCCTTAGTCTAGTTTCTCTTTACTACTTTGCACAATTTCTCTTTACTACGGTGAATAAAACAGCATTGTTTCTTCTATGCTACCACCTATTGTTTATACACTTTGTGCAAACCCATTCAACCGTCAAACTGGTTTTTTGAGTATTGCGTTTATTCATTCCATTTACCTTCCCCAATCTTTTATTTCTGTCCTTGCCATGTCATCTATTTTCCTTAGGCCCACTGACCAAGTTTCTAAATCTTAATTCTAAGCTTTATTTCTGAAATCCCTTAGGCTTAGAAAAGGCTTCTTCACAAAATACTCCAAATGTAAACCCCAGCCTACGTTTCTAAGGTGGTTTCTTCTAAACGAATAAAGCCAATTTCACATCTAGACAGATCGAGGTCTCCAGGTAAAACCAGAAATATCTGTGTGGGGGAGAATAAGCATTATCAAGGGTAGAAAGTTGTGGGGTTAGAAAGAATCCACCTAAACTTTTTCTCTAAATGGCATCTTAAGTTGCAATTCAGTGTCAGCATGTAGAAGACAGCATCAAGAGCCATGAGAAGATAGAAAAGAGGGGATTCGACCTCTAATCTGTCTCTCAGTTTCTCCTTTCTATCTCTCCATCGTTCTTTCACTGTGTTTTCTCCTGTCCGTGCAGCCCTTATCACAATGACTCTCCTTAGGATGAACAAAGAGAAAAACTAGGCCACTTAAAAATACAAAGATATCAGAGACGTAGAGAGAACAGGGAGGAAGGAAGGAAGCCAGGATCCAGTATTTATCTTCTATTGCTTTTTTTTTCCCCCCTTCAGTATCAGATCCACTTCTCTTCCATTAAAAAAATCACATCCCAAAGAATTAATGCTTAAATCTTAAATCTGGATCTCTAGTTATCTATATATCTACACATGCATAATGTAGACATATTTTGTTTCACAAAGTAATACACACTGTACACAATCCTGATGTAATCTGAAAAACAGAAAATGAGAGAATTTATTCATGTAAGAATTGCTACAGAAATATAAAAACAGTAAGTCCTGTGCTATTGCTATAGGTACTGAGCAAATTTAGGTCTAAACGTAGGTCAAAAAAATAAATAAATAAATAAATAAATAAATAAATAAATAAATAAATAAATAAATAAACGTAGGTCAAGAAATATGAAGGGCCTGGGATTTCAACCCTGCTTACAAACTCATGAGTTAGAACTCCACAACGTATGAAGACATACGTTGTCTTCCTACGTCAACGTAGGAAGACATAGCATAGTAAGCAGCATGAACTTCACATTAGCCCTAGTTCCTCTTGCCCCCCATGTCCCGTATAGCAATCCAGAGAGAGCTAAGCAAATGTGTGGGGTGGGTTACAATGCAGTGAGTCCTTTTGCTCATAGTTGAGGAATGTCAACCTCCCAAAGTTATAGTAGGCAGCTAGCAAACTCACCCAGAGGGAGACATTATCTTTTCTATAACAGACAAGAAAAAAAAAACCTAACCCCTGCTTCAAAGAAGACACTCTTATTCACCCAGACTGTTTGCTACAAAAACATCCTAGAAAACATAGTCCAGAACAAAGATGGTCAGGGCGCCTGCTCACAAGATACATGAAATGGGAGAGACCATGGAAAAATGTCTTCCAACTGCTTCTCTGACATAATATTGAGGGAAATACATTAGATTGTGAGATCCATAATTGAAATGTGAATTAATAAAAAGATCTTATTAAGCAAATATGCTCAGCATTTCAAACTTATTTGATATATTTCAGAGCTTCTGAGCTATAAATTTGGCTATTGGAATCTATCTTCTATTGTCTGCTGATGAAATTAAAATGAAACACACCAATTAAAAAGTAACACAAGCTAGAGAATCTGTATGTCAGTGCTAAGTTAATCCAGTCATATATGGTGCACACTTAATATGAGGGTAGTGTATTTTGTGCTACTCATCACCTTGCCCTAGTAACCTATTTTGATGTATGCATTATAAAGATAAAGGAGCTCATTATTCAGATGTAATACTCCATTCTATGACTTTTATATTTTGCCAATATTACAGAGATTTCACATTAGAATATTTAGTCTATATTAGCTGTCTCCAAGCCTGCATGGTAGCATCAGTAATGCTATCACCTTGAGGCAAGTCCAAATGCTGGTGGCTCCAATAGACTCCAACATGTCACAGGAAAAAAATGAAGGGAAATTCAATATCAAGTTCAACTGAGCCAGCAAGTAGAAAGGGATAGTATTCAGAAAAGAGAGTAATTGCTTAAACCTTAATTCAACAGTTTTTCCATTTTGTTTTCAAGTGCAGTAGGCCATTGTTTCAATTTAATCAGTGATACTTAACTATTAATATCTTGGATTCTGTTGCACTATGGTCTCATGCCTAAACATATAAAAGATATGAACAGCAAGAGCCACAAACCTACTACTTTCCACAGTGTCTACTGAAACTTTAGTTCTTGGAACCTGAAAACTGATACAAGCTATTGTCAGGTCAGGCAGCCTGGTGGCTGTTCTGACATCTAAATGGCTACACACCACTGCAAACATTTGCAGTGAAAAATTCACACTTTTACTGCACATTATTTTGTTTCTGTAAAATCAATAAAAATTCTTTACATAAAAGAAAAAAGGAACTATCTCCTTTTATTACATTTTCTATATGTATTTTGTTGCATCTTCTCTCAATCTTACATTTCTAGACATGTAAATATACATATCAGTATTCTTTTCTCTTATAGTAGTCACTTCCAATAATTTCATAATGCTCTAGCCACTGACTATATTGTGATATACTTCAATATTTCCCTGTTTTTAAACATACATATTTTTATTTTTATTACTATTATCATAATTGTAAAAAAAATTATGTAAATGACAAAGGACATCTTGTTGTATATAGCTGTTTCATTTTTTTTTTAAAGATTTTATTTATTTATTCATGAGAGACACAGAGAGAGAGAAGCAGAGACATAGGCAGAGGGAGAAGCAGGCTCCATGTAGGGAGCCTGATGTGGGACTCGATTCCGGTACTCCAGGATCACACCGTGAGCTGAAGGCAGATGCTCAAGCACTGAGCCACCCAGGTGTCCCTAGCTATTTCATTTTTACAATTATTCCTTGGGATAAAATTTCAGAGAGGAGATTACTATGTCAAAGTCAATAAAAAATATAAAATTATCAAAAGTTGCCCACTATATTTCTTCTTTTTCCTCTAGACATATCACCCATCTAATTTTTCCTAGGGTCTGTCATACATAAAGATCAAGAAAGATACAGTCTCTATTACTAGTTAGCTGGAAGAAATCATTCAAATAATGAGTTCTTGAGGAGTTTTTTCAATTTGTTGAGTTAATTTCCAGGATTGATACTTAATGCTTTATGTTAGCTATATTTGTTAAGCTCCATAAAAATACACTAAAAGGAAGTAATATAAACTGCATTTTACAGATAATGAACTTATGTCTCAGGAAGATTAGGTATCCAAGGTCATAACTAGTAAGTGGCAGAGCTAGAATTCAAACCCAGATCTGATATTCAATTACACTACACCCTTTACCAAAATATTGAAGGCACAATGCACAGCCCTTCCATGGGTGAACTTTTAGGAACTTATAAAAGAGGTATTTTTTTTGTGAGGACAGTCTTTACTAGTAAGCTTCAAATATCACCTCTACACAATCATTTTGTTTGGTGAATTATAATGCTGGGACTGTTGAAAATTTTAGTGATGAGTAAATCATACTCCAAAGAGTCTCTTACTCCAAGGTTAGCATGGCATGGACCTATTTAATTTAACTCATTCTTACATCTTTACAGATGAATCCACTTTAAAGTTTCTGCAGATTTCTTATTTAACTATATTTAAAAGCATATTTTCCCAAATTTTGTTCAGTTATATTACATAGAGCATTTCCAACTTGCCTCTTATTATCTATTCATTTTCACTTTAGCCAAAAGGGGTATTAAAGGCATGATAGTCTTTTCTATGTATACTGAACTATATTTTCTTGAAAAACTTTCCAAAAAACATTCTGGTGAGAACATATTTTAAAATATTGGTTTAATATTTACTAATTTTCTTGGAGAAGAATGCCCTGAATTTGGCTATGTATAGTCAATCTCGATGATTAGTGTATGTCAATGGCTCCAGAAGATTTAACACAAGAATGATAGAGACACAATTGTGTGACCCATACCAGTTCATCTTTAAATAATTAATAGATTTGTTTCCATGAACTCAGTCTAATTTTAGCTCCTTCTTTTCATAATTTATACCTGGTAAATCACAAGGTTTCTTCTTGCGCATCTGAATCCGGTGAGGAAAACAACAAATATGGTGCTCGTTTATTTATCTGCTCCCTTATATTCATTACTCTGCCTAAAATAAAACTCACTGAAAATCCCCTACAAAAGAGATATTAAAATGCAAAAAAAAAAATGTAATCTTAAAAATCTACCAAAAATTATATCTTAGTATTATAAATTTATAGTTAAAATTTATAACTGTAGACATTGAATAAATTCTAATCAAAATATAGAGGTCTCAGTACACAAAAATCAAGTTGTGTGGACATTATGTTTCTTACTCCTAGAAATCAACTACTTCACATATTAGGTTTGTAAACTCCTCAAGAAACAAGTTACTGTTAATATCAAATTTTTACCTCTAGGGAGTAACTTGCTCAAACATAGTCCAGAACATTATCCTAGTACCCATTTATGGCAGTATAGATTAATACCTAAAGTTTATAATAGTAGTTAAGATTTGAGGAGGACTATGTGTATTTACTTTGCAATAATCCTATGAGATTATTGTTGTTGTTATCTCCATGTTATAGTTAAAAAGAAACTGAGACAAAGAGGTTTTAATATAATTCTATGTTAAATAATAAAATGTATGATGACTCAAGACAGAATTTCCTCTTCATTCACAAAAAAATCTACTTCCATGGTGACTTTCCCAAAATCAAGTTTCAGAGAACCACTTAAAGTCAAACCTTGATGACTCTTCTACATCAAGTTCCCAGAAGGAGGGGAAGACCAGAGGATCAAAAGGGAAGCTTCTCACTGGCTCTGCCTAGAAATTGTGCTCACATTGCATTGTCCAGAACTTCATCACAAAGCCTTACCAACCTGTGAGGGAGACCAAGAAATGTGGACTTTCTGTATTCCTACAAAGAAGAGGTGGGTTTGGTGTCAGTAGTCAGTCTCAATCTCCAAAATCAATGCATGTGTAGTTAGTATGTATAATGAGTCCTTTAATCTGATTATTAAATCAATATGTGTTGAAAATTAGAAAATACAAAAGAATATAAAAGGGCATTTAAAACCATCTGGAACCATCACTTGGAGAAAATCACCACTAGCATAGTTTATGTGTCCTTATATACTATACTTTCTATTGCATATATGGATATAAATTCCATTTTTATATTTGCTTAAAGAAAATACACCAATATGAGTATATCATATCCCATTCTTTATCCCATATCATATCCATATTCTTGCTTTGGGAATAATCCCATCATATTTATCAATACATTTCTAAAATTCTATTATTTTCTTATGGTAGATTTGCTTAATTTTGAGAACTAAGTCTTACAGTATAAAAATTTTACAATTGTATGTCCCAAAGAATTTTAGAACCTCACCACCTGGAGTGACAGTTCTATCTTGCAAGTCTGTCAACAGAGAGTATTTTTCATTCTAGGTAAGCAGATTTTGCTAATTTGATAAATAAAAGAGAAAGTATAGTATTTCTTAATTAAAATATTTTATTGCTAATGAGGTAATCAAACATTTTTCAGAATGTGAAGGTTTTATGCCTATTTTTTCCTTTATATGTTTGATTCATTGTCTCAATATTGCAGGACTATAGAGTTGTAGGCTTTTAACTTTCTTGAGCCCTGAAAAATGAAAACTATGCAAATCTCAACTCTATAATATCTTAACCAACCCCACCAAAGTAATCTCAATTTCTTTAACTACAGCAGTTGGGATAACACCTGTCACCCAAATAATCATTAGACTATGGAAACAGTTCACATGAAGACTCCAACATAATACATAGCTGGCAACAAATATTATTTTCCTTTCCTTCTTAGAAAAAATGCACAAGCATACAGTCTGTTTGCCAAAAGATGACTCATATGGTTATCATCAACTTCCCACTAACACACCTATTAATAAGCTCTACCTACAAGCTCATTAGGCAGCCAGTCAAATATATTAGTTCATATAAAAAATAAAAATGAAACTAGCAATCAGTTTGGTTACCTTAATGTGACTATAAAATTATAGAATGGTCAATTTTTTTCAAAAATTAATTCATTTTAAATGAAATTATTGGGGTGCCTGGGTGGTTCAGTTAAGATGGTTAAGTTTCTGCCTTTGGCTCAGGTCATGATCTCTGGGTCCTGGGATCAAGCCCCACATCAGGCTTCCTGCTCAGCACCAATTCTGCTTCTTTCTCTGTCTCTGTCACTGTCTCTGTCTCTGTCTCACTCTGCCACTCCTCACCTCTTGTTCTCTCTCTGTCTCAAATAAATAAATAAAACCTTAAAAAATGTTAAATTACTAAACAGCACTTTCTTTACTCACTTCCAAGTTAACCTACAGCCACTCTAAAATATATTGGTAACTATCAAACTATAGATTAGACAAAATAGTAACAGGATGCTCTAATAAAACAAGTACAAATATTTGATTCTTGCCTTGACTATTTACCTACTCTGTTGTACTAGGCAATTTTCTGCTCTGAACTTTGGTTTCCTCATCTCAGTATGAGATTATACCTGTATAAAGCCTGACTTCTAAAAAAAAACTCACTTTAAAAGACTGTCATGGTCAAAGCAATATTAGTCCATCTAGAAAAATAATTTAATTTTTTTTTTAGAGACAGAGCATGCATAAGCAGGAGGAGGAGAAGAAGGGAAAGGGGAGAGGAAGAGGCAGAGACAAATCTTAAGCAGAGTCCAGTGAGTGAGGGGCCCCACGCTGGGCTCTATTTCAGGACTCTGAGATCAGGACTTGAACCAAAACAGAGTCTGACACTACTAACTATGCCACCTAGGCGTCTCTAGAAAAATAATTTTAAAACAATTAATCTCCCAGCGGCAAAAGATGGAATAAGAGGGGCAACAAAAAAGTATAATTGTAATAAAAATAAGCATATAATCTATGTTAAAATCAAGCACTTGGAGTCTTTTGATTCTCATAAGAGAGTATCAGATTTACCATCCCAGTAAAAATAACTAAAAGAGCTAGAAAAAATACATAAAACAATTCTTACAGATACTATGTAACAATCAAGGTAGGGGTACAACCTTTGAGAAAAGAGAAGCATACAAAATAAGCTCTGTGGCCATGCTGACATTTTTTTCCTGATGGCATGTCTAAATCATGACACAGGGAAATAAATCCCAACCAGGGGGTGTCTAGCTGACTAATATTTAGGGGGAAAAATGCAGAATAAATTCCCTCAAAAATATGTGAAAAACTTTCCTTTGGTCCTTGGCAACTTCTAATTACTAAGTAAGACTTGAGGAGTTCTAAAAGAACAAGAGCCACTGGGAACCAAGAGAGTTTTACAGAGATTTGAGAGGCTCCTCAGGAGTGGTATCAGTACTGACCTAAAATTTAGGTCTGAGTTAAAGGTCATAATTAACATCTTGGTCTTTTTTTTTTTTTTTTTTTTTTTAAGATTTTGTTTATTCATGAGAGACACAGAGAGAGAGAGAGAGGGAGAGGCAGAGACACAGCAGAGGGAGAAGCAGGCTCCATGCAGGGAGCCCGAAGTGGGACTCAATACTGGGTCTCCAGGATCACAATCTGGGCTGAAGGCAGCGCTAAACCACTGAGCCATCTGGGCTGCCCAACATCTTGGTCTTTTAATTCATACCATACCCTCAGAAACTCTGAGAGTAACACACCACAGGAGTAAGAATCAAGCCTCACTAAGTGTGAGGGCTAGTCCCTAGGAATAAGGGCAAAACTATACTCACTGGCTTAATAAAACCAAAAAGTGTGCCTCATTAGTATCAAGGAGATCCACTTGTAATGATTCTATTTACCAAAAAAAGCTTTATACTCTTTATAAGATAGTAACATAACCAAGAGTCTTTACTATGTATTAATCAAAATACCCACTATGTAATCAAAACTACTAGATATGTGAAGATGAAGTAAAAAAGTGATTAATAATAAAAAAATAAAATAGATAAAAAACAAGACCACAGCAGTGGTCCAGATACTGGAGTTAGTGGGAGAGAGTAACTGTTAAAAAAAACTATACAAATTTTTGCTATGGTTTGAGTGTACATGTCCCTCCCAAATTCACATGTTATAATCCAAACACCCAATGTGATAGTGTTAGGGTGGGGGGAGGGGGGCTGAAATGTGAGTAGGTCATGAGGGTGGAGCCCTAATGAATGGGATTAGGGTTCTAATCCATGGAGTTCCCTGACCCCTTGCACAGAGAAGGACAGAGAAGTCAGCAGTCAGCCAACTGGAAAAGGACTTTCACCAGACTGTGCGGGCACTCTGATCCTGGACTTTCAATTTCCAGAACTGTGAGGAATAAATGTCTGTTATTCATAAGTCATCCAATCTATAATATTTTATTATAGCAGCCCAAATGGACTAAGACCATTATTATGTTAAAGAGAATATATTTTATTTTTATTATATAGGAAAAAACACTCATTCTAAAACAGTAAGTTAAAGAATCTGAAATTAGGAGCTCATTCAGTGAGTTTAACCTCAGACTGGATTCAGCAGAAGATGATATTACTAAATTTCAGTAAAAAATATCCAACCTGGAATTCAGAGAGGGAAAAAAAAAAAGGCAAAGCATAAGTAACATGTAGGATATGTTCAGAATTCTTATGTGTGTCCATTTGAAGTCTGAAAAAGTGGGAAGAGAGAGAAAAAGTAAAAAAAAAAAAAAAACTTTATTTGAGGAAATGTAAATATGAGAATATGTATATCTTCTGAAAGATTACAAACCTCAAATTTAATGCAGTTAGCAAAAGCAAGAAGAATAGATAGGAAGAAAATCACAGTCTAGCACATCATAGGCAAAGCAAGAGATCTACTAATGTCAAGAGAGCAAAGATGAGAACAGCAGGTAATTTTTCAAAATAAGTGTGGAAGCTAGAAGACAGTGAAAAGAGATTTTTAAAGCAATGAAAGAAAAAGAAACAACACAGATTTCTGTACCTAGGCACAATTATCTGACCAAAAAATAGTGTCAAAATTAAAATATTTTCAGAAAGGAAAACTTGAAAGAATTTATTCTCAGAAGACCCGCAAAAAATGTCACAGACAATTCTTTAATGTGAAGTAAAATCATCCCAGCAGGAATGAAAAGTACTAGGTAGGGTAAATACATAACGCAAAAATATTTTAAAAAGACAAAAGACAGGATGGTATAAATGGAAGAAACTATCAAAAGTGTTTTTATATTTTGAGAATTGAAAAAGTATTACTTGACATATATGGGAGATTATATTAATAAATTATACCTCAAAAATCTGAGTACTTTACGATTTAACGAGAGAATAAGAGAATTAAGAACATCAAAAATCTTTAGATACACATACCGAGATATATACAAATTAAATATAACAGATTTTGTCGAACTAGCTAAGGAGAGGGAAGGTTATTGTTTGAGCTGGGTAATAGGTACTTGGGGGCACATGGGTCTTTTCTATCTCTGTGTAAGGAATTAATCTTTTCTGTGGCAATTTGAAAAATGGCATCGATATCACATTTGTAAAGTACACACTACTTTTCAAAATGACAGCTGTCTCCTCCATATATATATATATATATTTCTCTGTGAAAATATACATGGACTCTCCCTTATGAATATCTAATTTTTTCTCCTGTCTGTTGTATCTCTCTGCCTTTTCCAATGGAAATCCAAATGGTCTCAGAGTTTCCCAGTTTCTCCACATTTTCAAATTCTGTTCATAAAACACAATACCAAGAAGAAGCAAGGTTAGCAGAACCCCTCATAGAATGAGGACACTTGGGAGAAGAAGGAAAAGGGCAGTACTCTCTGAGGTGGAAGAAAAAAATGGAGAGAGTAGAATTGCTCGTTGTTCATTTGTTCTTAGGTTTCTTAACATACCCCCTCTAGGTTTGCTATGAAATTATGGGTTTCATATGAAGAACATCCAACACAGAACCTGGTAAGTACCAAATTCTTAACTCCTAGTGTCATCCTTCCCACTGTCACATATATTTTTCACATATATTGTTTCATCGTGTCATGTGATTACAAAATATAAATAATAGGGAGAGTTGAATCAAAGCAACAGGAAAACATACCCCAAATGTGGGCCCTCATAGGTTAATAACTCTAGACCAAGGTTATCATGTAAGTGAACAGTAAGAAGGAACATGATACTCATGCCCTGCCTGCTGACTGATGAATGAACTAAAACCATCACCCTCACTTCACTGACACCAGACTACTTGTCCTTCCCCAAACTCTCTAGGAGACTTAACAATACTTTATTTTCCCTTTTGTGGGTGTCTCTGCTGGCGCTCTGAAGGGATTTACAAAGTTTCTTTTAAGAACTTGGAAGTAAAAGAAACACCATTATCCTTGGAGGATAAAATAGTAAAAGCAATTCCACATCAAAATAAGTGGCCAAATACAATTTTCTGTGAAAAAAAAAAAAAAAATTGCATACAATAGTAAATTCTAGATCAAAGGAAAACAAGATTTTGGAGATTTGACTGTTATGTATGTATGTGCAACATTTTTGCCAAATGAAATGTTTATATATGAAATACATAGACATATATATACATATATACATGTATATATATACATGTACTCTACGTGTGTACATATCTCACATATATATATGAGATTTATTATAAGGAATTATAAGAAATTGGCCCATGTGATTGTGTGGACTGAGGAGTTCCACCGCCTGCTGTGGACTGAGAAGCTCTACAACCTGGCTGTCTGCAAGCTGGTGCCACTGGAAAGCCAGTGGTGCAGTTTGAAGGGCTGGGGCTGGAAAGCCAATGGTATTGATTCTGGTCTGAGCATGAGGACCTGAGAACCAGGTATTCCAAGGGCAGTTGAGGATCCATGTGTAGCTCATACAGTCAGGCAAAGAGCAAGTCCCCCCCTTCTTCCACCTTTTTTGTCTATTCCAGTCCTCAGTAGATTAGATGACACCCATATATACATTGGGGAAGTGGATTCAGTTTACTCAGCCTATTAAGTTAAATATTAATCTCTTCCAAAAAGCACCCTCACAGGCATACCCAGGAAAAAAAAAAAAAAAAAAGTTTAATCAGCTCTCTGGGCATCCCATGATTCACTCACAATTTTGACACAAAACTATCACAATAAACATCACATGGGTCTCAGCTTGATGTCTATCAGTGTTCACCACTGAAATCAAAACATATCTGAATATGAGGGGTGGACTTGGGAAGTCTCCCCACCAGGTGTTTCTTTGCATGAAAATGACTTCCTGGGACAAAGTGTAGGAACAGAGCTAAGCACTCAGATACTCCCAAGAGTGATGCCTCTGTCCTTGAACGAAAAATCATATTCTGATAACCATACAGTATTTGTTACTCATTATTTGTTCCAGTTTCTTATGGAGTCTCATTTAAACTCTTGGAGGAAGAGTATCTTAAGGATGAAGAGGTACATGACTCATTTCTTTGAAATTTCTTCCAAGACTTTGAGAAATAAGACAATTCACATAACAGAGTCTAACTCTGCTTAAGAGGGAGACATTCTTTTCAACACAGCTGACAGCACAGTTTTGGCACATCGCAGGCTGCAAAATAACAAAAGGGCAGCCGTTGGCCTCAACTGTACCACTGTGGGGGAATCTCAGGAAGAGATTCCTGCTGCAGGAATAGGAACCCTGCATAAAAACTGTGGGAACAAGATCCAGTACCTATGGCTTCACAGGCAGCACAGGCCACAAAAGGAGAGATTGTACATGGAGGCCAAAATAGGACAGGGGAACCTGCCAAAGGACACCTGGAAATTGTAAGAATTTGACCATGAATTCAAGAGAATATTCTGAAAAAAAAAAAAAAAAACATGAAATGCTATCTGTGTCCTTGTAGCAAAAACCCTGACAGGTTAGCTTGCTTGCTTGCTTGTTTCCATCCTTCCTTCCTTCCTTCCTTTTTTTTTTTTTTTTTTTTTTCTTGTGTAATACAAATGCCTGTCTCAAAGAAACACATCAACATATCCCCATCCTCATGACTAGGTGACGAACCAGGCCAGCCCCCCTTCCCCTACCACCCAGGCACCTTTGTTTTCCAGATATTGGCTGATTTCAATAACTGAACATTTGGCCACTTTTATTTTTCTCTTTCTGTGCATTAAGTCCCCAATCTTATGTTTAAATTAAAAAAAAAAGTGAGCCTAGGCCCCCATCATCGACCCCAAGCCCACACAGTTTTCATTCTCTCTACCTGAGACTGCTGTGTAGGCCCAACTGTGCCATGTAATTTCTAGGAGAAATTAAGTAATAAATCTTAAGTAATAAATCTTTTTTTTTTTTTTTTTAAGTTCCTGATGGTCGTTGCTGAAGGGCATACTGCAGTCATAATAAAAACCACAAGGGCTGGTCCAGCCACAACATTAGTTATCAATAGGCTGAGACTGGCACAAAACAGTCCTGTTATAGCAGAAAACCTGAGTGACATGAATTGTGAACAATAGCTAGTGAAGTTTGCCACTGGTAGGGGGCATCGCAGGAACCCAAACGTGGTAGAAGGGCCTAGACCCAGAGAACTACTTATCGCAAATCCATCTTTAGTGCACATTAGGAATGGAATGGAGAAATATGTGAATGGTGCTGTTTAAGCTTAAAAACTATAATTTCTTCTCTAATGTGGATGAGTATGGAAGAAATAAACTAAAAAATATACCCATAAGCAGAGCAAGAAGACTGATGACTCTTCTCTGTATTACTGTTATGGAAAACAGCAGGTAGAGTACAAAATAAAGTAATGGTAAATTCATGGTGCTTTCATGGTAAAGTACAAAGGCTCCGAAGCAGGCAATCCCAAGCCTAAATCTCAATTCTGCTATTCACTTAACAGTGTGGCCTTGGACAAATTATAGACCTAAATCTCTGTTTCCTGTCCCATAAAATAAAAACAATTATGCCAAACTCCTGGACAGTTGAATAAATTAAATGTAATAATATACCTAAAGTGTTTAGCACAGAGTCTGGTACACCTCAGTAATTCAATGGGTATACACATCTTTATTATCTTCATATTTCTATTTTTACACAACTACATATAAACAAGTTCTACATAAAGATATTTGTCATTGTAATAGAGGACTATTAAATTATCTGCGAAGCATTCTGTTGCTGTACATTCTGATAATACCTTTGCCTACTATATTGGTCAAGAAAAATTAACGTAAGCACACACACACAGGCTCTTACACAATTCCAAGGCTGGCAATAATGAGCAGGATCATTTCATGCCCTGTTTTGTAACTGGGCCAGCAGCTTGGATATTATTCCATGTACAATTATTTTAGCACCTCCTTAACTTCTTTATCCAATTAATTAGAATGCTAATAATGGTACTTAGTGCAAAGGGTAAAGAATCATTAGTTAATATTTGTAAGGCATTCTGAAATACTTTTAAAGGCTTTCCTAGCCTCAGGAGGAGACAACTTAATTGTGTTGACTTCTGCATTTTCTCATGCTCTTTCACTTTATTCTTCTTAGCTTTTTTGTTTCTTTGGGGTCAGCCAGTCAAGGAAGTAGCATGTTATAACTGTTTTCATTCTTTGAAGTGTCGATACCTTGCTCCTAACCATTAGCTACTGGTCACAACAGAGACAAATGGACAACTGCTTGAATTTTAGCACACAGTATGTGATGTTATAATGAATGGTAGTATCCTAAATAGGCCTGTGACTTTTACCTTAGGTGGGTAAGTAAAAAGTCAGGAATAGTATTCCCAAAGCTAAGAAGAACTTTGTCAGAAACCAGCAGTTTTACCACTATTTAAAGAGAAAAAACTATATTTTCTATTTACTAGTTTTATGCACAATCATAGCACACTGGTTCAAAAGTTCACTGGTTATCAAGAGAATTAAATATAAGTTTTGTAAGAGCAGCTTCCCTCTATCTACGTGACTTAGACTTGGGTACTTGTACAGGAAAGGATATTTTCTCAACCATGACAATTTGATTAACTCATGTTTCTTTTACTGAGGTTTTTTTTTTTTTTTTTTTTGAATGGAGCCTTTTATCCTCAGCTTCCTCCATCATTTCACGAGAGAACTTCCCTGTCTCCCACTGGATTTCAGCAGAGGTGAAAAGTGGTAACTTAAATGTATTTAAATTGACTGTCAAACATGATTTGGTAAAAATCCATTAAAATAATCTCCCAAATGCCCTGATGCATTAAACATTTGCAGGTACACGTATATTGCAGGCAGGGAATGTGTTTATCTCCATTTTACGAAGAGTCTTCAAAGGAAAAAAGGGAACCCAGAAATTGACAGCTGGTCCAGACAGGATTTCCACACATAGAGTGTATGCTTGCACAAAGCTTTTATTCTGTTTGTATAGATAATAATGTGGCTCTTTAATTAGTTCTGGAAGGCATATAGTATAAGCTGAATGTTACCTGGCAAGCATTCAAAAGATGCAAGTTTACATTTTATTTTTCTCTTCCAAGGGAATATTGTTTAAGAAATGAATTTCATATATTAGCAAAAACTATTTTCTTCATAAGATATTAAAGAATGCAACAATGAAATTTCTTTTCTGCCATTCTGTTTAATTAAAATCTAGCTGCAGAAAGCTCAAGTACATATAACTTAGAGCCAGTATGAAACTGCTAATAGGCAAGCTGAAAAGTACCAAGTAAAACAATATAGCAAGAACCACTAATAACCTAGGCTTCAGCAGGTGGGACCCATTAAAATGTTTAATTGTGTATTATGAATACCTCCCAGCATCATTATGAATATTTTCACATAATGTGATTTCTACATCTGATATCTGATAAAAGAGTTGTTGAAATAATTTTAAAAGATCACTGGTTTTATTAGACTCATTTACCAATTCTAACAAATAAAAACCAACATTCTCTAATCCTTTGAGTCTTTATGGTACCATTAAATTGCCATATCTAACAAAGGTACACAAAACTTACTGACTTTTTATATTATGCATAATACACTCAAAAATATTTATATAGCATCCAGTGTATTTGTTATAGTCTTATTAGGTCTTATAGGAGTTGCAAACATAAATATAGATTCTAATACCATCACTGACCCTTTATTAGAATATATGGCCACTAGAAGGACCCTTGAAGGGGACAAGAATTCTTGCTCCCTGACAGAGTATAATATTGTGAGTTTTAAGAAATATATAGTTGATCTTTTAGATAGCCATATATTAAGTCTTCATCCAACGTTCTTGGCATACAGCTCCCAAAGCCCTGGGAATTTCCTGAATGATAATAACAATGGGAACATCCTTTGCCATATTTGTTCTCAGTTCCTGAAAACTCTTTTTTTTTTTTTTTTAGATTTATTTATTTGAGAGAAAGAGAAATATTATGTACCCATGAGCAGAGTGTGGGGCACAAGGAATGGGAAAGAGAAAATCTCAATCTCCACTGAGTGAGGAGCCCAATGCAGACTCTATCTTATGACCCTGAGATCATGGCCTGAGCTGATATCAACAGTTAGATGCTTCACCAACTGAGCCACCCAGGTATCCTTGTATGTTTATCTTTTTTTTTTTTTTTAAAGAGCAATATAATATTCTTGGTTGTAGCTCTCTCTTCTCCAAATTCATTGCTTTTCATTACTTTCCTATTTATGTTCCTCATTTCTCAATTCTGCTGATTCCCCGGCTACTTCAGGGTGATATGATAGGACCTGGATTACTCACTGTAATGGTTAATTTTATGTGTCAACCTGACTGGTCACAGGTTTTCCAGAGTAAATATTTCTTCTGGGTGTGCCTGTGAGGGTACTTATGGCTAAGATAAGCATTTGAATCTGCAGACTCAGTGAAACAGACTGACCTCCCCAGTGTGAATGGGGGTATCTTGAGGGCCTAAATATAACAAAAGAGAGAGAAAGAAGGAATTTACCTTTTTCTGACTCTTTGCTTGAGCTGGGACATCTCATTTTCTCTTGCTCTTAGACTCAATTTGATTCTACCATCTGCTTTCCTGGTGGGACTTCTCATTCTCCATAATCATGGCAGCCAATTCCTCATAATCTCTCTCTCTCTCTCTCTCTCTCGATTCATGCACACAAAATCAGTTCTATTTCTCTGGAGAATCCTCACTAATTCACTCACATTTCAGATATGTTCACATTCAGACATGCTCTAGCTCTACAACTATAGTCA
This sequence comes from Canis aureus, assembly GCF_053574225.1. Classification (NCBI taxonomy): domain Eukaryota; kingdom Metazoa; phylum Chordata; class Mammalia; order Carnivora; family Canidae; genus Canis; species Canis aureus. Next base: position 32,550,250 of record NC_135641.1, on the reverse strand, counting down.
CTGATCATTTTATGAACAATATTAAGTGACGCTTGGTCTTACTGAAATTCCAGAGCAACTCTCAAGTAATGTATTTCCCCATAGTAGTTTTTAGGGATCAACTAAATGAGAGGAAGGTACGTATAAAGGCCTTGTAAAACATAAGGTACGCGCACATACACATCTGCTCTAGGTAAAAATTAGAGCTTAAAAGAGCTAAGATCAATATGGCAAGAGCAATATAAAAAAGAAAAAAAGTTCCCAAATATCACTATAAATTATACACATTAATACTAAATGGGTTGCCTAGAATCCCCTAAATGCCCATTAGACAGTAAGAATTACCAAACTGGGTCTAATCTTTGATTGTAGCACTAAGAGGAGGTTGTGAGAAGTCATGCTTATTTTCTTTTGTGTCAACTATGAACTAAATATGAATATATTAAATATGACTATATTTAAATAATCATTGTAGATATTCAGCTTAGCTAACCTCCAGAGATAATTATTCCCAACTTTTCCATTAAATATGTAAAATAGCACTGAAAAAGTCTTGTCTTAAATTTACTAGAACTGCTACACTTGAAAATTGTGAAACATTTCTGGTCACATCATGGGAAATTTCTTTGCCCATCCTATAGAAAATGATTTTATAGTGACTCTTGAGGTATTTTAGGCCCAATAAACTTTTGTAGATATAAATTACATCACATTTTTTTCATCTGTGGGTGTCTTGGCTCTAAGTATGCATTGAAGTGAGGTGTGACTTTTTTAAAAAAAAAAAAAAACAGAAGAAACCTTTAAAAAATTATTTTCATGGGACATCTGGGTGGCTCAATGGTTGAGCATCTGCCTTTGGCTCAGGGCGGCTCCTGGGGTCTGGGAATCAAATCTCACATTAGGGTCCCTGTGAGGAGCCTGCTTCTCCGCCTGCCTATGTCTCCGCCTCTATGTGTCTCTCATGAATAAACAAAATCTTTTAAAAATAAAAAATAAATAAATAAAAGATTATTTCCCTTTATATTTATCCTCACATCCCTGCTTATCCCAGAAATTGCTTCCATAAAACCTTCCCTTTCTCTATTGGGAATCTCCCAACCTGACTAACCTTCTTCTTCAGAAATTCCTCCTTTTTCACCCTTGATCCTTCCTTCCTATCTTCTTTAGAAATAAATATGCAGGGTTCCTGGATGCCTCAGTCAGTTAAGAGTCTGCCTTCAGCTCAGGTCACGATTCCAGCGTCCTGGGGTTGAGCCCCTCATCAGGCTCCCTGCTCTGCTTCTTCCTCTCCCTCTGCTGCTCCACCTGCTTGTGCTTTCTTTCTCTCAAATAAATAAATAAGTTATTTTTCAAAAATAAAAAAGAAATAAACATGCAGAAAAGTTTGAAGATTAATGAATACCCATAAACCTACCTAGTAATTTACAATGGTGCTTTATACTTTCTTATTTAAAAAAAATAAGGCATTGCAGTTACTGGCAAAGCCCCCTGTCTAACTCTGACTATTCCTATTGTCTTTCTTTGCAACTGCCCATACTTTTCTCAGGAGTAAACACTACCTGCAATATGGGGATTATTATCCTTATGAAATTTTATAAGCTACCACTGACTATGTGTCTATTAATAAATAATACATAGAATTGCTTTGCATACTTTCCAACCATAAATGGTATGATGTTGATTCCATTCTGCAACCTTCTCATTTCCCTTAACAATTTATTCATCTTAAGTACTGGATCACATTCCACTATATTCACATGCCCCAAATTATTCTCATTACTTTGTTGATGAACACATAAGTCATTTCCATCTTTTCTCTATTATGCAGTTTGCTGCAGTAAGCATTCTCACTGATGTAGAGAGTTTTAGAATAGTGCCTCATGCAGCTTAGCCTTCAAATGTAACCTATCATAACAGGATGAGCTGGGAATAAGTGGCATTGGCATTAGGAATGCCGAATCTCAAGACCTACTGTATCTCTAGACCTACTGTATCAGAATATGAATTCAACAGGAGACCCCATGGTTTACATGTAAATTAAATTCTCAAAAGCACGGATTTATCCCACTCCTCACTGCAGGCTCTGCTATTACTAGTGATGCACAGCTGCCACAGTTGTTATGTATCCTTCGAATGGGTAAGAATTTCTCTATAAGCAAAAGATTTAGGATATGTGTACTTTTAATACTCCCAAATGCTGTTCTACAAAGAGAATATACCTATTTACACAGAAAATAGCAATGTTTAAGAGTCCTCAGTCTTCCACATCCTCAACAGCAATTAACATTGTCATGTTTTCAATTTTCTTTTTTTTCAATTTTCTAACAGAATTTAATTGAAATACTTTGTGGTTTTACTTCAAATTTCCCTGATCACCATAAAGTTGAACATTGGTAAGGTTTATTGGTCATTCACTTTCCTTCTTCAGTGAGATACCTGTTTATATATGTGCTCATTTTCTATTGAGATGTTTACCAGTTTTTAGAAGTTGTTTCTACGTTTGGAGTACTATGTTTTCTCTCAATGTACTAGAAATATCTTCTCCCATCAGTGGATTTTTTATTGCTCGCTTTCTTTCATTTACTTATAGCATCTACTTCTCCATTTAGAATAATACAGGGAAGTCAAATGTGCTATCATTTCCCTTTTATGCTGAGATATTTTGTTATTTTTAAAGAAATATTTCTATGTTTCAAAACCACTGCCTCAATACCTATTACTGAAAAATCCATTCTTTCTCTCATATTGCTACGCCACCTTTTCTATATGATATATCTCTGCATATGTGTGGTCTGTGTAGTCTCCTGATGCTTTCAAATACTGTTTTTCTATTCCTACACTTTTAAAACTGCCATACATTTATAACATGTAGTAATTTATGATAGGACTGGGCCATTTTTTCCTCATGACTTTGACAGGTAGAGCTTAATATATTTTAAGGCTATGTTGTTAAATGCATACAAGTTCATGCTGCCTACATCTTGTGTTTTTTTTTAATTTATTAATATATAGTCTATTTTGATTTAATTGGGTTCTATTTTAACCAATAAGATTTAAAAAATAAATAAATAACCAAAATGTTTGTTCCATGAGCTTCCTATTGGTAAGAATTTACACAATTTATCTTTTAATACAGCAAAAATATCAATCTTTTGGTATGTTTTAGTTTTAGTTTTAAAAGTATTTCTTATAAGCAGCAGATAAGTATAAAGAGCAATTATGGACATTTCTTTTAAAGGGCTAGTGTTTTCTAGGCATCCAAATTGGTAAGAAAGAATTAAAGCTGTCACAGATGGCATGATATTATACATGGAAAAACCTAAAAACACCAATACAAGTAATAAATGAACTCAGTAAAATTACAGGACACAAAACTAATGTGCAGAAACCTATTGTGTTTCTATACATTAATATCAAAGTAACAGGAAGAGAAATTAAGAAAAAAATGTCATTTAAAATTGTTCCAAAAAGCATAAAATATCTAGGACTATATTTAATCAAGGAAATAAAAGACCTATGCTCTGAAAACTATAAAATCCTGATGCAAGAAATTGAAGATGACACAAACAAATGGAAAGATACTCCATGCTCATAAACTGTAAGAATTAATACTGTTTAAATGTCCATACTGCCCAAAGCATTCTATAGATTCAGTTCAATTCCTATATCAAAATACCAATGGCATTCCCCACAGAACTATAACAAATAATACTAAAATTGTATGAAACCATGAAAGATCCCAAATAATCAAGGCAATCTTGAGAAAGAAGAACAAAGCTGGAGGTTTACAATCCCAGATTTTATGTAATACTATAAACGTATAATAATCAAACGAGTGTGTACTAATATCAAAATAGATACATAAGTCAGTGGAACAGAATAGCAACATTTTTCTAGATTTGCCTTCTCAGGCAAGAGAAACAAAAGGAAAAATAAACTATTGGGACTACATCAAAATAAAAAATGTTTGAACAGTGAAGGAAACAATCAACAAAATGAAAAGGCAACCTACTGAATGGAAGAAAATATTTGCAAATGATATATCTGATAAGGGGTTAATATCCAAAATATTAAAGAACTTATGCAACTTAACACCAAAAAAAAAAAAAAAAAAAAGGAAAAGAATCTGATTAAAAATGGGCAGAGAACCTGAATAGACATTCTTCAAAAAAAAAAAAAAGACATCCAGATAGTCAAGAGACACATGAAAAAGATATTCAACATCACAAATCATCAGGAAAAATGCAAATAATAAATCACAAAATACTGCCCTACACCTGTCAGAATGGCTAGAGTGAAAAAGGCAAAAAAACAACAGTTGCTTACAAGTATATGGAGACAAAGGAACCTTTATGCACTGTTGGTGGAAACGCAAACTGGTACAGGCACCATGGATTACAGTATGGAGTTTCCTCAAAAAAATAAAACTAGAAATACCATGCAATCCAGTAATCCCACTCTCATGTATTTACCCAAAGAAAACGAAAACATGGATTCAAAAAGGTATATACATATGTTTATTGCAGCATTATTTGTAACACCTAGGATATGGAAGCAACCCAAGTGTCCATCAATAGATGGATAAAAAGTAATTGTACATATACATACACACATATAAACACACACAATGGAATATTACTCAACCATTAAAAAGAATAAACTCTTGTCATTTGTAATGAAATGGATGGACTAGAGGGTATCGTGCTGAATAAAATAAGTCAGAAAAAGAAGTACTAAATGATGTCACTTGTGTATGGAATTTTAAAACCAAACAAAAGAAGAAAAGACCCATAAATACAGAGAAGCAGCTAGTAGTTTCCAGGGGGAGGAAGGAGGATCAAGGACAAAAATGGGAAAAGGCCAATGGGAAGTGCAGGCCTCAAGTTTTGGAATGAATAAGTGACAGGAATGAAAGGTACAGCATAAGGAATATAGTCAATGCTACTATAATAGTGTTGTGTGATGACAGATGGGAGCCACACTTGTGGTGAGTGTAGCATGATGTAGAAATGCTGAACACTATGTTGTATACTTGAAGCTAATATAAAATTGTGCATCAATTTTAATTTTTAAAAAACCTTTGTTTTCTGTCTACATTTAAATTTTTCATTATCACGATATACTTTTTATTAAAATTTAAGATTTTAGTTTAACCTTTTAAATATTAAAAAACATAATAATAAAGGATTTCTATCATCCTGATAATTGTTTTTAACTGTGATATTAAACCTTAGTCTTTCTAAGCTTAAACCTATAGTATTCTTTTTATTTTTTTTTTTTTTGTTTGTTTGTTCCTACTCTAAAATACAGTTTAGCTGGGGATAAAACTCTAAGTTTGGCAACTATTTTCCTTTAATACTTTGAAAATATTCATATTTTTTCTAGTCTCTATAGTCGTTGAAGAAATACCTAAAACCAATTTCAATAGTATTCCTTTATAAGAAATATGTCTTTCTATCTGGGAAATATTTAAAGTAATTCCATTTTATTGTCACAATTTGAAGTCTGACAATGATATGTTAAGTTGGGTGTTTATATTTTTATTTGACACGGTATCCAAAGAGTTCTTTTATACAGAGATACTAGTCATTTTTTTTTCAATTCTGGGAAAGAAAACTGCTATTTTCTCCTCAATTATTACTTCACTAATCTTATTTCTATTTTTTGCAAATAGATTCCAATCAGAGTTGTTTGGAGCCTCTCTGTTTTCCATCTCTTTTATATTCTTTCCACATTCTATTATATTTGTCTCCTTATTTTCTCTTTTACATAAATTCTTTAAAACTAATTTCCAGTTCATAAAATTTTTCTTTAATAGTGTCTAATCTAGAGTTTAATTTTTCTTTATTTATTCTTCAGTTTCCAAATACCATTAATCTTATTCTATAGACATGAATACACACACACACACATACATATATACCTATCCGTAAATGTGTGTATACAAACACACACACACACACACACACACAGACACACACATATTTTTGGCCTTTTTGTGTCTATTTTTCTACCTAAGAAAAAATAACATTGTACTTACCCTTGTGGATATTCTAAACATTTCACATTTTTTGCTCACTTTACTGTAAAATAAAATTACTTTCAACTGAAATGAATTCAAATACTAGTTATTCATTTTGTTGATAAAATCTTACTATTGGACATTTTTATGCATTTTGGAATTTGGAGTTGCAGATCCAAATTCCAATATTTATGTGAGGTTTTTTGTCTTTTACATCTTTTTATTTAATAATAATTTAGTTTTACCTCTTTCTGCAAGTCAGTTTTGTAGCTTTATTGTATAATGCTATTCTGCATTTATTTTTTCACAATACTGTACAGAATATCTCAGCTGCTGGGAGTAAAGGGAGAAGGGCTGCAGTTAGTACCTAGATGCAGATCCTCAATTGCCTATAAAGATGTAGCCCTAGCCAACAAGTCAATGCATTCTTGAGTCACCATTCTACAGGTTTCCAACCAATTCCTCAAAGTCAGTAGTCAAATTGGCTGTGGTTTGGAGTCTCAGAAATATCTCATATTAATGCTCTTTCCTCTTAAAGAGTAGGTTTCTCACCTACTTTCTTCTGGACTCAGATCCCGACAAGCCTGTGGCTTCTGTCCACTCAATTTTTTGTGATCCTGTTCTGTTTCTAGTCCATAGAAATGTTTATCTTGGTTTGTCAGTTATGTTCTTATTTTTATATTTTATCTATTGTTGCTATGTGTTTATAGTATAGAGAACTAAATCGAGTATGAACTAACTAAGCCACCTTGTACAGAAGATATGCTGTCTTGGTTTTGTTTTTTGTTTTTTGTTTTTTTTCCATTTTAAACAGGACAGTTCATAAACAAAACAACAAACAGAAGGATATTCTCTCCTTATAAGGCAAGGGGAAGGAGAGAGATATGAACACTTTCCCTTTACTATTTCTGTCCAAATACATCATATTATTAATAGGCATTATACTTCATAGAGTTGTTGTGAGAGAAAATGTGACAATGTAGAAAAAAGTCTAGCATAGGCCTGATGCAGAGTAAACCCTCAATAAAGTTAGGTCATTATTACTAATCTTTATCTTAAAAAATTATTTATTTATTCATGAGAGACACAAAGAGAGCAAGGCAGAGACATAGGCAGAGAGAGAAGCATTACTCATCTTTTTTTTTTTTCATTACTCATCTTTAAACCTGATTTGCCTATGGCTCAAAACATTATCAGTGCTTTTTACAAATAGATAACAAACATCCCACTGTCTAATAAAAACACAATTCGGGAGTTAAGAATCTTTCAAATGCTCAGTAACAATAAAAGAAAATAAAGTCACTCATTCTTCTGGTCTGGCACTTTATTACTACAGCTATTTTACAAACTGTTATTGGCAATGACTTTTCTTTCTTTCACTCACAGAAATGTAAATACTCAGCAGAATTTTAAAGATCATCTATTTGTACCCTCTCAGTTTGCAGCTAAGGTTAGTCCTCAAAGAATAAACTACTTTGGTCCAGTTTATCTGGCTAATAATTATCATAAGTCTCAAATTCTGGTTTGTTGTCCCTAATCTTCTAATTTTCTTTTTCGTTACCTTAAAAAAAAATTATACCTCTCACTAAACCCCATTGTAGACCAAGGAGCCATCTACAACAAAGATCTGGAATAGATATTTTTTATCAGACTAGCTGGATACAAAATGATACCACATTTTTCCCATTGCCCTAGTCCAAATTTCCAACTTCAGCATTAATTTCTTTTTTTTAAATTTTTATTTATTTATGATAGTCACACAGAGAGAGAGAGAGAGGCAGAGACACAGGCAGAGGGAGAAGCAGGCTCCATGCACCGGGAGCCCGACGTGGGATTCGATCCCGGGTCTCCAGGATCACGCTCTGGGCCAAAGGCAGGCGCTAAACTGCTGCGCCACCCAGGGATCCCCAGCATTAATTTCTTGTTGTATAAATGGAAAGCTTGTTTCCTACTTTTTAACTACCTTCATATTTTCACATACATTTTAAATTTCATGCTATTACGAAAAATGAAGGACAATGAAATTCCACCCAAACTTATTATGAGCCACAAATAGATCATTTTCAAGTCTTCCAGAAGTTATTACGTGCCCAATGATCAAAGTCATATTGCAAAATACTTAAATGTTATGTGAGAGGGAACCTGGAAGATGTATTTTCATTTACTAATGTCTCTCCCCTCATGTTCCAACTCTGCCTAATAAAGGAAAACCACATGGGGCACATGCTGCCAATGAATGAGTGTACAGTGGCTACCATACTATAATGGATGTGAACATACTGCATGTATCTAATATAGGTATTTTTCATTTTACATAGACCTAAATTTATTAGTCCATTTTTTAAGGCAACAGAATCTCTAATAGCTCCTTCCCCAGGAGAGCTCTTCCTGTTGACTGGCACTAATTATTATAATCATCTTACATAAAAGGCACGACACTGCTGCCATTATGCTCCCTCCTTTTCACAAACAAGCAGGTCCCGATTTTAGAACTGAGCATTCAACAGAAAACTGTCTCAAGGAAGCTCATAAAACTTCAACAAACAAAAGTGATTTGACTTTTCCTATTTCTACAGATACTATAAGATATTTTAAAGCCTAAATTTTCTCAGTTCTAAAGTCTAGAGATGTAAACAGAAAAATCTCACCTGCCCATAAGAAGTATTTACCTTCAAAGCTGAAGGATGGCTTGATGGACATCTAAAAGAGAATTTATGTAGGCACATAAATTCTAACTCTATATATCCTAAACTCTCACCCTCAGAAATCCATTCAGGTCATGGCTGAGTTTAGGAAATTGCGTAGGAAAGTGATAATGCTGTCTTTGCAATATTCAGCCTTGCTTTCTAGGGCTTTCCCTCATTTCAAGGCCCCAATTTCCTGTGAAACCAAGAATTCAATTCACAGCCCAAAACTTCTCTCCTCCAATCCCAGCAGCCATGGCTATGTAGGATTTCTTATAACTGTGGAGGAAGTGGGAATAACTCTTAAAAAATAGTCAAAAAACAAATTTTATTAGCCAGGTAACCTGGAAGAAGTTACTTTGCTTCTTAGATTCCTAACCTATGAAACATAGGTAAGACTCACTAGGTTATTATGAAGGTTTTTGTAGGTGATACATATAATCAAGTATTACAAACAGTAAAGTAGTATGACATTATGTTAGTCATGTATACATCAGTACAGGTTTTAATTAGTGCACTATCTCTGCACATTGAGTATTTTCTCTAATTATCAGTGTCCAAATTTTTTTAAGTGTCTAAGACTAACAGGGCAGTTTGGGGGCTCGGAGAGCCTTTCTTCTTGCCACGGAAATTGGCAGCTGCCTTCTACATCTGGATGTCTGACATTGTCTCTAAGCCAACTCCGGTATAAAGAACTCCACAGTTGGCAGAGCAGGATGTTTTTCGGTGTTAGGCTGATGAATTTTCATATTTACATTGTTACCTAGAACCCAGAGCTACTTGCTCTAAATCATGGAGTTGTCTAGGAATCACCACAGTTACCCTGTAAAATAGGTACATGAAATAGCGAGAATTTTTTCAACAAGTGGAGAAACCCAACTGAAACTGGCTTAAGCACATAGAAATTCCTCAGCCAAGACATAAATTGGCTTCAGGCATGGATGAACCAATGTACTCAAATGATGTCAGAAATCTGCCTTTTTCCGTCTCTTGTTTAGCTTGCCTCTGTGTTGGCTTCTTTCTCAGGAATGGTCTCCCCACGTGGCGAAATGATTGCCAAGCTTTCATCCCTTGAGATCAGCCACCCCAACAGAATGAACACTTTCATTTTCCAGCAGTTTCCAAAAAATCCCCAGGGAGAATGCACATTAAAAAGGTTTGAGAGGTCTGGCTTAGATTTGAGGCAAAATGGAATTTAAAACAGAGAATAGTTGTTATGAGAAGAATGAATAGTGGATACTGGTCAGGCAAAAACAACAGATGTCCACTACATCCCTCAGTCTCCATCATTCAAAACATCCTGGGCATAGACCACTGAAGTTTTATCCCTCTAGGGCCCACTTTGTATTTGTTTTCAAAAATCATATTTGTTGGCCAAGTATACAATTACTTTCATAGTCCATTCAGAGGACTATATTAAACAATTTATACAGCAGCAGTGTTGTGTATCATGAAGAGAAGAAACAAACCCTACAGACGGAATCTGACCTTGCCAGATCCCACAGGAAAAGAAACTCGCTTTATGTACAGCTAAGGTTGAGCTGCTGGATAATAACGTGTCATACAATTGCACGTGAACTGTGCTAAATGCCAGGTTCTACAGAAATCAGTGTGATATTTCTCCTAGAAATGAAGTCAACAATTATTTTCAAATTTAGTGCTAGTTAAAACTGATTGTTATAGAACAATTTCTTTGTACAGTTCTGGAAAGAAATGGGTTTTCTTGATAAAAATCATACTACATAAAGCCAGAGTGTCTGCTATATTTTCAAGTAATCTTCTGTGGGGAAATAACTTTCTAGAATTTAGGGAAATGCAGATTAATATAAAATCCCCAAGGTACCACTTGAAAATTCTATAACCTTGGCAAAATTTCTCCATCACCAAAGCCTCAGTGGTCTTACCTGCAAAACAGGAACATCATGTAATTGTTTGAATGTAGGAGAATAAACTAAAAGAGCTTTGAACATTTTTTATGAGCAAAGCGAAGAGATACAAAATGCAAAATAAAGCCAAGAGTATAAAAAGATCTACATACTCAAAGAAAACTTTGATGAAATAACATTTTACATAAATATTAAAACAAGGTATTATAGAGAAATACTGACTTTTATTATTCGTATGTAAATGTTTTAGAATAAAGTATTTTTCTATAAGCCAACGAGTTATCACAATGGGTTAGATGGCAAAGACTGTTTAGAATTTTTTCTAAAAATAGAATAATAAAATATATATAGACCAAAGCCAAGAATATTAGGCCTTAGTCTTGGCTTTCTCTCCAACTTTTTAGAAAACTTGAAAAGTAATTTGGATTCTATATGCTACTAAAGACAGTACTCCTTGTGTTCTCATAGGACATTCAGACAACAGGAAAATCACTGGTAATTATATAAAATTCTATAAACTAAACATAGAGGGAAAATCCATTATAAATACAAGGGAAAATTTTTTTGGTGGTGAGGGAGAGTTCCTTAGAAATCTATTTTTTTGTTAATTCCATGAGTCTTGCCAAACTAGAGATTCAAGCTTTCCCCTCAGTCCATACTTTGCCTTCTGCTCTGGAGTTCATTTATATTAAATCTAGTAAAGTGGCTAAGGACACAGACTCTGTTATCAGGTAAACCTGAATTTCAATCCCAAAGACATCACTTCTTAAGTGTGAGGCTCTAGATAGATTAAATAGACATTCTACTTCTGCTTCCTCATCTGGGAAAGGAGGATAATATTTTTATCTCCCTCACAGAATTCTTATAGGAATGAAATAAGGTAGCACATTTAAAGAGATTTTCAAAGAGCTTTCCCCCAAAATAACCTCATGATAAATGTTACATTATGGATATTATTCCTATTTATTATAAGAAGCATTATTTTAGTGCTTAGCTGAGACAGTAAGTCCAAGAAATCAATCTCATGTAGAAACTCATCATTTAGTAGCAAATGCCATCACTAAGTAGATGCAGATTTACGCAACACGGAATAAAGATAAAGTGAACCTTAACTTTCACTTCAAGGTGCAAGCTGCCCATGGATAAAATGTACATTTTTCTCCTATTGAGGAAAACAAGATCACATTTCTTAGCCACACTGAAATGCAAGAAAAATCACTAATATTTTGTTCTCCCAGCATTCACGGGTCCCATCAGTAAGCAAGCCTGGAAGGACGGACAGTCGTTTCTGTGATGAAATGTTGACCCTTCAGATCTTCTCTCCTGCCATCACCACGTACTCCTTTGAATGTTCTACCTTGTGAAGGTCTTTGTTAGAGGACTTACCACACTATCTTGCAATTTTTTTGGTTTCGTGTCTGTCTCCCTTATTTGTCAGAGAACCCTTTTAAAGGTATCTCAATGGGACTCATCTTGTGTTTCCAGAGCTTCACACGCTGCCTGGTAAATCATAGGCATGCAATAAAAGTTTATCAAATTTAATTTAATTCCTACAGGGCCTTTTCAAAGCTCCTTTAACTTATGTATGAATGATTTCTTTGGAAACATAACATTCTAGCCATTATTGCAAGCAGATATTCTCCTCCTTTAGGTGGTAAATGAGCAATGTCATCGTCTCCTACATGAAGCATGTAAACATAGGAGAAAAACACTGATTTTAAAGTCACCCTATAAAAAAAATAAAAATAAATAAATAAAGTCACCCTATATTTTTTCAAGTTGTTTTCAGGCCATGTCATTCAAGAATACAAAAAACTAATTTTACTGCTTTACTCAAACTCAAAACAGCAGGATTTTAAGTAGCCTGTGAGTCATTTGTATTAGTAAATTAGTTATCACTTTGCATATGAATGAAACTCATGGACCACCTTTTAGATCTTATCTGACACCCATGTAATCTGTTTATGGATGCATTCATCTAGATTTCTCTTTGAGCTTAATATTGTATATTAAAATATTAAATATAGTCCTTAATATATATATATATATATTTCTTAATGTGGGTTTAAAAATTTAACTTAAAAATATTTTTTTAGCATGTCCTCTAAAATTTTAACGAGGCTACACAACTATATGATCTCTCTTCATTATGCTTCTAATATTCTGGCAGAAATATTTTGTGACTCTTCACATCTGATACTGTCCTGGGATTTCCCACTTGAACTATTTTCATCACATTTTCTAAATTCTAATAAATGAAATAAAAATATGTATCCCTTTAAGCTGATGGAAAGTTAAAGCTTAAGCATTTAAGTGTGACTTTTCTTTCAACCTCAAAATAGGTCTTTTCTTCTTTGAAAAGTGATAGTTCTCTTTCCCTAATTTTAAGTGTTAGTCATTTTTAGTCTTATAGTTTTGAAAGTATTCTAACATTTTAACCCATACAATACCATTTCAGAGCTAACATGCTTCCTCTACGGGTTAGTATAAGGAAAAAGAAATAAGCCAAGGGAACAGAAAACCTGAGTTGTTTCTGCAGCCTCATTTTAGTAGCTAGATCATAACTTGCCTGCTCTCAGGACAAATTTGCCCACCCTCTGCTGCTCACTACTACAGTTCTCACTTTCTCAAGGACACCAGTGATCTTTCTTTGGGACCATCCAGTATTGGCCTATAAGACAAGAGTAAAAGCCAATTATAGTAGATCCACAGAGTCACATTCTTGTGGAAGCTATCACACATTTTCTTTATGCCAAATGTCTAATTTTACTAATTTATTTGCTACACTTCCAAAGTAGCCCTAATATGCCGGCATCATATTTAATACCCTATGAATTAAAAAATAAATAAAAATAAAAAATAAAACTCTATGAATTGCAACAACACTCACTCAGAATTTATTAAGAGAAAAATGACAAAATCTATAAGAAAATATATTTGAACAGGCATTATTCAGGCTGTAATTCATACACACTGTTCATGGACATTAGAGATCAAAGAGGCTCCAAGCTTCGGCACATGCTTATGGGGTTCTAATCTGCTTGCTTGGCCTGTTATCTTTCTGACTGCCAATGCTATGGATTCAGCCTTGCTCAGCCAAGCACCCAGCTCTTTGCTAATAATCTCTAACAACAATTATAGTTATTGTTCTAATACACACTGAGGCTATAAAGATTTGATAACTCAACACATTCATGTTACCAATGTCTACATTTTTTTAAAAGTCCACCAGGGGAAAATTTTATAAATAACACATTATTAAATTAGTTCACAAAACTGGTAATTAAAAAGAAATAATGAGCTAGATGTGTTGGAGCAGATATTCAACTTTCTTGGATTTTACATTCTTACATTCAACTACTTGCAAGTGTCTTTTAAGACCCAAGAACTATAGTAATTTATAATTTTGTTTCAGTACACATTTAACCACTTCACTGACGAGTCTGCCCAAACAAAATAGCGTGTCAATCAAACAAAAATCACATTACAAAGCATCTTCATCATGGTCTACTTGTAAGAAAGAAAATGATGTGGGCTCAAGTATTTGGTGACACTGTATAACATTGTGAGACCATAACATTGAGATTTCTTAAAGTATCTTATAATTTATCCCTTTCAAATGTAAAACATCTAAATGTTCTTTAGGTTTTGTTTGTAATCTTTTGGCTTATGGTTGGTTTTGCTAAGAGCTACATTTTGTTAATGGGATATAACATGACTATCTTCTCTTTTTAAGATTTTATTTATCTACTGGAGAGAGAGGTGACGGAGAGAGCAAGGGAGAGAGAGCAGAACAGGGAGGAGGAGCAGAAGAAAAGGAGAAACAGGCTTCCTGCTGAGCAGGGAGCCAAATGTGGGGCTCAATCCCAGGACCCTGGGCTCATGACCTGAGCCAAAGGCAGATGCTTAACCCACTGAGCCACCCAGGTGCCCCAACATGACTATCTTTTGATAATGAAAGTTTTAGATCATTGAAGTGATTATAAACATTTGATGGACACTTTTCTTCATCATGCCCAATTTGTCAACACCTAGGTTTCTCCAGATTTGGAAACCTAGAGAAATAACTTGCATACTTTTTTTGTTCAATTTATTTAAACTACATCATCATATTTTTAGCTCCCTGACTTAAAGTTGAAAATCTTATATTATGGATGAAATATGTCTGTAGTAGGAGTGGAGGAGGGAGACAGAAACACAGGTGCAAGGAGACAGATTTGAAAAAGAGAGAGAGCAAGTGAGCAAGCGAGAGCCTATCCTTTTCTTTCCAGAGTGGGGGAAAAAACACAGCTTTTTCCTCTAATAGATACAAATACTTTTTGTTTTCATTTATTTTCTTGTATATAAAATAAATCAACAGTGTCATTTTCCTAACATTCTAACATTCTGTACACACTGCTATAAAAGCAGTACAAGGTCTCCTCTGGTACTTTCTGGGAAGTTGGCTGGAGAAAGTATCACCTAATAAAAAAAGGACCAACATTTAAAGTCCCAGTGTCTAGCCTCAGCTCTGTCTCTCACTAACAAAATGATGACCACCTGAGCCTATTTTCTTATCCCAAATGCTTATCACAAAAGATTTTCAGGATGGTAAGAGAAAATAAGCCATATAAAATTTACAGAACCACTAGAAAATCTTACGAATAAGTGTTAAATGAAATTTTGTTTTTTCTTTCTCCATGTTTCATAAACACTAAGAATCATTTTTAAGAGATAATTTCTTTCTCTTTCTCCACTGCCTGCCCCCAATTTTATATTGAGATGTCTCACCAAAAAACAAAAAAACCTCTTTGTTCTCAGACAGCAGCAACTCACTGCTGTTTAGAGTTTCCAACTCCGTTTCTGACAGAGTCCAAGCGTGCGGAATACACTGATGGCTTCTTTCTTGCCCTTCCAAAGGCCTCTTTAAAATTCTCATCTTTCTTGACCTCTTCGTCGGATGTGACACTGCTAAATCCGCTGCTATTCTTGAGACGTTTTATTCCTGTGGCTTCTACCATAGCATTTCCTCCTTATATTTCCTAGTAGAGCTCTGGCTGTCTCTTTCTTTATTAACAGTTCCTCTTCCTATGCCTACCACCCAAGTCATGAGTTCCCCGTGGTTGACTCAGTCTCCTCTCTCCACTTACCTATTTGACACAAATTGGTGTTTTCTTCCCTTTTGAGATTTAAAAAGGATATACAGTATTTTTGCCTTTCCCCCCAGCTTTACTGAGGTATAATTGACAAGTAAAATGGTATATATTTCAAGTGTACAATGTGATGACTTGATATACACGTATGTTGCAAAAGGGCTCCCACAATTAACACATCCATCCCTTCACAATTATATATTTTTTTTTAATTTTTGTGGTGACAGTGCTTAAAATTTAATCTCTTAAAATTCCAAGTATGTAATACAGTATTATTAACTACAGTAACCATGATATACATTAGATCTTAAAGATGTATTCATCTTATAACTAAAAGTTTATAGGCTTTGGCCTATGTCTTTCCATTTCCTCCAGCCCCTGGCAACCATTGCTGTATTCCTCGTTTCTGTGAGTTCACTTTTTTTTTTTTTTTAAGATACCATGAAGTACATGAAGTATTTGTCAATTTTTATCCAAATTATTTTACTTAGCATAATGCCTTTCAGGTTCATCCACGTTGTCTCAAATGGCAGGATTTCCTTCTTTATTAGGATATACAGATATATCTTGATATATATAATTTATATATTTATATATATGAAATTTATATGAAATACCTGTATTTCACATATGACATTTTCTTTATCCTTTCATCTACTGACAGACACTTAGGTTGTCCACATCTTAGCTACTATGAATAATGCTCAGTGAACTTGGGAGTGCAGATATCTATTTGAGACACTGATTTCACTTTCTTTAGATATATAACCAAAAGTAGAAAAGCTGGATCATATGATAGTTCACTTTTTTTTAATTTTAGGAAGCTCCATACTGTTTTTGCATGATAGCTGTACCAATTTAACATTTCCATCAATGGTATAAAAGGGTTGTGCTTTCTCCATATCCTTGCTGACATTCATTTGCTTGCTTTCTCTCTCTCTCTCTCTCTTTTTTTTTTTTTTTTTAGTTTTCCTGTTGTTGTGATAATAGTCATCCTGCCAAGTGTGAGGTGATACCTCATCATAGTTTCGATTTGCATTTCCCTGATGAATAGTATGTTGAGCACCTTTTCATGTACTTGCTGGCCATTTGTATGTGTTTGGAAAAATGTCTATTTGGACTCTTTACCTATTTTTAAGTGAATTATTTATTTTTTGCAACTGAGTTGTACATGTTTCATATATTTTTAAATATCAATCTCTTACTGTATGTATGGTTTGTAAATATTCTCTGTCATTCCATAGGCTATCTTTCCATTTTTTTGTTTCTTTTGCTGTGCATACTTTTACTTTGTTGCCATCTTAGGTATTTATTTTTCCTTTATCACTTGTGTTTCTGATATCATTTCCAAAAAAACCTGTCAAAACCAAATTCAAGGAGATTTTCCCCTGTGTTTTCTTCTCTTACAGTTCTAGGTATTACATTTAAGTCATAATACATTTTGAATTAATTTTGTCAGTGGTATGAGACAGGTGTCTAGTTCTATTCTTTTGCATAGAAATATCCAAATTTCCCAATACCATTTATTGCAGAGACTATCAATTCCCTATGTGCATTCTTTGTGTCCTTGTCAAATATTAATTGACCATATATACATGAGGTTCTGTTCCATTTTTCCATGTGCCAATTGTTACATCAGTGCCATACTATTTTTGATAGCTATAGCTTTGTAGTGTAGTTTGAAAAAAACTCCAGCTTTGCTCTTCTTTCTCAAGATTGCTTTGGCTATTCACACTACTGAAAGGTCATCTCATGTTGCTCTGCCTACTGGCTAATCAACTATTAGTGTTTTATACACACCACAAACTCAGTATTCAAAATTACATTCATCATGCTTTCCTGGTAACACTATCATCAATCATCTTCTTCCAGACTAAATGTCTATGTTTTTCATGCTTCTGTGAGCATTTCTCATAAGTATACATTCTGTATCTCTATTTTGAGTTTGCTATTATTCCTTTTTTTGAGTTTGCCATTATTCCTAAAGCAATTATTAACTCATTGACTCAAGTTTTATTTTCTTTTAGATATTTTCTTCCTTGTGTTTTTTCCTGTCTCTTCCATGAGCCTGCTGCCGTTTGTCTATCTTAGCCTGTTTTCCTGTTATATCATCTATTTTATCACTTCATAAAATATGTTTTTAATTCATTTTCTTAAGGTATAAACTCACTCTGAAATTTACTCCTGTTTCGTGTAGTTAAAAAAAAAATTATGCTCTTCTTCTCCCTCATGAATGCTATGTCTATTTTCTTTTGTTGCCGCAACTTTGAGTAGGCTCTATGTAGGAGGAAACCATTATTCATTCTTGAATAAGAATTTATTCAGAGCTGGCATTTGCCCAAAACTAGTGTGGGTGGATTATCACTGACTCCCTTCATTGTTCACTTAAACTCATTGGAAGTTCTTCTCAGATCTAAAGCAGAGGCAATTTGAATTTTTGCAATAGCAAGGGTAGAAATGCAGTGTTCTATGGGGAGTGGAGAATGTGCTGCCACCATGAAAATTTTTGTATTAGACAGTCTCCTCTGAAAAGTTTTTATTTTCCCCAAGTTTGATTAAATTGCTTGGGCAAAAGGGTGGCCTTTCTTAGCCAGTTTTGGCTCACCTTCACCAAAAACCTACTATGGCAATACCCAACTTCTTTTCTGATTCTACTCCTTCTGACATTAAGAACAATTCTGTCTGTTGCTGCACAATAAAGATACTTTAGGGGGGATCCCTAGGCCCTGCAGATTTTCTATTCATGCAGCTATGGTCACCCTTGGGCACGTCATCCTAGAACAATAACTTTATACTGAAAAATAAAACGGGGTCCTGTGTATCTGTCCCATAGCACAAAGCTCTAAATATTTGGTGACATTTAAATGGCACATCATTTTCTAAAACTCCCTCTCTCTGTAAAAATAGATGGATAGACAGAGTTATACTGCTCTTTTCTGAACATTGTCAAACCTGTATGCCTTTTCTCTAACCAGAACACCCTCTCCTATAATGTAAGGAACTTTTATAAAGATAGTTGAATATAAGTGTCTAACTTAATCTCCTCTCCAATATAAACACAAATAGAGAGATACAAGGGATGGAAAAAATGTGCTAAAAATAGTTTTAAAAATGTGCTATAAGTGCCTTTATATACAGCGAATGCTACAATGGGCACTATACAATGAGAACTAAGCTGTCCCTTTAAACAGACACAGCCAATATTCCTGAAAACATGTCTAATCTACAGCATTTCTCTACCCAAAGCAAAACATAGAATGAAAAGACGCAATTTTCTTTTTTTTTTAAGATTATTTATTTATTTATTAGAGAGAGAGACAGAGACAGAGACAGAGACCGAAAGAGAGAAGCAGGCTCCATGCAGGGAGCCTGATGTGGGACTTGATCCCGGGTCTCCAAGATCACACCCCGGGCTGAAGGCAGCGCTAAAGCACTAAGCCACCGGGGCTACTCAATTTTCAATTCAATATAAGCTTACTTTCTAATGTGTTTATTTTAATAAGATCATAATCAACTAGAAACAAACTAAATGATCTTCCATGTTTTAAGAAATTTCTCACTCTTAATCAGTGATGGATCATGTGTTAAAAGCTTTTTTGTCTATTTCAAGATGGAAAATATCTGGCAATATTTCAGAAATAATAATGTATGATTGCTGAGAAAGTAGAAGGGAATATGAATAAGAGACAGAGAAACTGGTGTTAGCAGAGAGAAAGGAATTTAGGCATGAGTGTGGTTACACATAATTCTAATACTTGGCATCTGGATGTCTATGACATTCTAGATCAGAGAATCTCATACTTGGTTGCAACTTTGGAATTGAAGTGAGTTTTAAAAATCTATACCCATCTTGAATATGCTGATTTATTTTTTCTGGAACATGATAAGACTTTGGAATATTTTTAATTTCCTCAAGTGATTCTAATGTGCCACAAGGTTGAAAACCACTCTTTTAAGAGGTATTAAAAGAAAGATGACCACCGAGAAAAAGAGGAGGGCTGAAAACAGATTGTGAAGAAGTTTTTGAAGAAGCTAAGCAAAATGCTAGAAAGTGAGTTTCTACCTAGAGATAAAAATCAGGCAGTAGTGTATGCTCAACTAAGAGGGGGACTGACTTTGTAGTTGTGCCAATCTATTCTATTTGAGTCTTTCCCAAAGGCTCACCTACAATCTTGGAACTCAAACGTTCTTCTATCATCCCACCTGGGAACTTATTAAAAAATACAGGCCCACCCCAGGTCTCTGGAACCAGACTTTGCATTTTAACAAGATCCCAAGGTATTTTGAACTCAGATACAAAAACAATATATCTGAGTTCCTCAAGTGCCTTCTTCTGAGAGAGTAAAACAAAAGGACAGGAAGCTAAGGAATTTGGAGTGTTATCACAACTGGTCTGCATTATGAACATGAGCTGGGTAGGTGTAGGAGTGCAGAAAGGAGAGGGCAGATGGTTAGGGAGAAATGATCGGAATCAATATGCTGGAGAGTTGATATGGTGAAAGTTCAGTGAAGGCTGGAGGACTCTTGCAGGTGTTCTAACTAACAATGAAAGGATATTAAATCATGGGAATATGGGAAGATCTGGTTTTCACTTTAGGAGTTAGCTAAGGAAAACAGGTAAGGGACCACATAGTTAGTCCTGAAAGATTCCTGAAGAACAGTGAACACTCAAGGTTGATAGTCTGGTAGCTTTAGTGCAGAGACCAATATTCTCTTCAGGTTTTAGAAATTTAGTGTCTGTGGCAAGTACAACAACATCTGGTAGTTAAAAAAAAAAAAAAAACTGAAAAGGAGGAATTAGACTTTCATGGATGTGTATACATGCAAATATGTGAGCATGTGGTATGTGTGTATATGGGCAGAAACCGTCAAAAAGAGACTGCGGGCAGAAGCAAATCTTTCATAGACTGGAACTATTTTTATAGAAGTCAGCCATCTTAGCATACAAGTTTATGGTAGAGTCAGGTTTATCTGGGCCTGTGTAATTTCAGGTGCTGATAAACCAAGGATTACTTCCTGGTCTGATCCCCAGTTCTTTGATACTGAAAATACACTCTTTGGGGAGTTACAACAATGCATGAAATTGAACTTGTTTGATGCTAATGTTCCTAGGGACAGAAAGTATAGCCCCTTTAAGGACAAGTGGGCAAACCTATGGACAATGCTTGCTGTATAATTTCTGTGGAATTACTCATGCTAAATTACTATAATGACACTAGGAGAACATGGTATAGGAAAAGTAAGACTGTGGATTGTAAAAAGACAACTTGTATAGGTTATAATAAAAAGGGAAACAAATAGATGTTCCACTCTCCAGCCTTTATCTTGCATGATGTCCTACAATTTCTTGCTTATAGTTACTTTGCAATACCTTTGTTGGAGATCAGAAGCAGCCTACACAGAGTACCCTAACATGAATGACAAAGTCATAACTGGATGTCATGGCTCTCTATAATTTTAGAGTATTATAGGATGAGGAAGGACCAAGTCATATTTATACATCCTTGACCATGGACTCTCCTCTTAAGATACAATAGAAGTAAGGATAGAAGAAAACATCCCTAATTTTCTCCTCAACCTTTGAAACAGTTCCATAGAGAGAAACTTCTAAAAAGAAACTGCAACCAAAGTGTCTTTCTACTTAATGTAATCTTTAATTTAAAATACATACACATTTTGATAAAGTCCCAATAGTTTATTTTTGTTTTTGTTTCCCTTCCCTCAGAAGATATATCTAATAAGAAGCTACTATGACTTATGTCAAGAGGGCTACTTCCTAGTCTCCTCTAGGATTTTAATGGTTTCATGACTCACATTTAAGTCCTTAAACCATTTTGAATTTATTTTTGTGTATGGTGCAACAAGGTGGTCCAGTTTTCCCAACATTTGTTGAAGAGACTGTCTTTTCCCCAATGGATTTTCTTTCTTACTTTATCAAACATTAACTGACCATATAGTTGTGGGTTCATTTCTGGGTTTCTTATTCTATTCCAATGATCATTGTGTCTATTTTTAAGCCAGTATCATACTGTTTTGGTCACCACAACTTTACAATATAACTTGAAGTCCAGAATTGCACTGACACCAACTCTGCTTTTCCAACATTGCTTTGGTATCAAAAGAAAAAGCTTCTGCATAATAAAGGAAACAATCAACAAAACCAAAGGACTACCTATAGAATAGGAGAATATATTTGCAAATGATATTTTCCTCAAATATCTGATAAAGAGTTAGTATACAAATATATAAAGAATTTATAAAATACCCCAAAACCAAGTAATGTAATTAAAAATGGGCAGAAGACATGAATAAATATTTTTTCCAAAGAAGATATACAGATAGCCAATAGACACATGAAACGATCTCATCATCACTGATTATCAGGGAATTATACAGCAAAACCACAATGAGATGTCACCTCACACCTGTCAGAATGGCTAAAATCAACAGCACAAGAAACAACAGGTGTCAGTGAGGATGTGGGGAAGGGAGAAACCTCCTGCACTATTGCTGAGAATGCAAAGTGGTACAGCCACTCTGGAAAACATTATGGAGGGTCCTCAAAAAGTTAAATGATCCAGCAATTGCACTACTAAGAATTTACCCAAAGAACACAAAAATACTAATTCAAGGAATACATGCACCCCAAAGCTTATAGTAGTGTTGTCTATAGTAGCCAAACTATGGAAACAACCCAAGTGTCCATTGACTGATGAATGGCTAAAGATGTGGTATGTATGTGTGTGTGTGTGTGTGTGTGTGTGTATAACATAATATAATATAATATATTTATATATAATTTATATATTATAAATTATAATTACATTATAAATAAATTATATATTTATATACAATTTATATTATATATAATATATACAATTTATATTATATATACAAATATTAGCCATAAAAAAGAATGAAATCTTATCATTTACAATGAGATGGATGGAGCTAGAGAGTATTATGCTAAGCAAAATAAGTGAGTCAAAGAAAGACAAATACCATGTGATTTCATTTATAGGTGGAATTTAAGAAACAAAAATGAGCATAGGGAGAAAGGAGAGAGAGAGGTAAACCAAGAACCAGATTCTTAACTATAGAGAACAAACAAATGATTACCAGAGGAGGGTTGGGGGTGGGGGGAGGTTCAAAAAGATGTGGAGGTTAAGGAGTGCACTTGCTGTGATGAGCACTGGTTGTTATATGGAACTATTGGATCACTAAATTGTACACCTGAAACTAATATTATACTGCATGTTAAACTAATTGGAATTTAAATAAAAACCTAAAAATAAATCACAGAAAAAAATGATAAAATACACATACACACAAAAGGACACACACACACACACACACGTATATGAGGAAACTAGATTTTAAAAATCTAAAAAAAAAAAAAAAAAAAAAAAATCTGATTTATAGGTCTGCCTTGAACCTCTGAATGCTTCACTTACTAATTGATGATGATAACCTATATATTTTTGAGGTTCTATATCCAAATTCATCTAAAACAGTAGCCCTAAAAAATAATAATAATAAAATAAGTAAATAAATAAATAAAACTGTAGCCCTTTTCTTGATGACAATAAGCAAAAAAGAAAAAAGTTGCATGATCTGCCAAATGCACTTTTCTTAAAAGGGGCTATTAGGTTAGGGTTATAATTGTACTTGTTTATTTTAACAACTTGATTGCAAGACAACTCATGTACCATACAGTTCACCAGTTGAAATGGCACGACTCAATGGTTTTCAATATATTTGCAGAATTATGCAAATATCACTATAATTTTAGAACATTTTTATAATTCCAAAAAGAAAACCCACATAGATTAGCATCCACTTCCCATTTTCCCAAACTCCACTCCTACCTGCTAGCCCTAAATCTACTTTCTGTCTCTTTCTAATCTACTTTCTGTCTCTATAGATTGGCCTACACTGAATATTTCAAATAAATAGAATAGCATAATATATATTCTTTTGTAACCAGTTTCCTTCCCCTCATGTGTGTTTTCAAGGTTCATCAGTTTTTGTGTTCAAATTACACTCCTCTCTGTATGAATATACCACATTTCGTTTACCTACTGACGGATGGATGTTTAGGTTGTTTCCATTTGAGGGATATTATGAATCATGTTGATATAAACATTCATGTACAAATTTTTGTATAAACATGCATTTTCAGTTCTCTGAGGTGTATATCTAGGAGTGGAATTTTTAGGTCACATGGTAACTCTTTAACTTTTGAAAACTCTCAAACTGTTTTCCACAATGGTTGTGCCATTTTTACATTTCCACCAGCAATGTAAGTATATGGGTTCCAATTTCTCCACATCCTTACTGACACTTGTTATTGTCTGACTTCTTGATTCTAGACATGTAAGTTAGTAAAAAGTGGTATCTCTTTGTGGTCTTGATTTGCAATCCACTTAGGACCACTGTTCTTGAGCATCTTTTCAAGTGCTGATTGTCCACTGTATATATTCTTTGGAGAAATTGTATTCAGATTATGGGCCCATGTTTTAATTAGGCTGTCTTTATTATTCTGTTATAAAATTTATTTATTCTAGATTCTAGTACCTTATTAGATGCCTAAATTAGAAATATTTTCTCTCATTCTAGGGTTGTCATTTTCACTTTCTTGATGGTATCCTTTGAAACATATACATTTTTAATTTTAAAGATTCTCCATTCATTTTTTCATTGTCACTTGTATTTTGGTGTCACATCTATGAAGCCATGACCTATCCCAGGGTCATAAAGATTTACTATGATGTTTTCTTCACATGATTTTATAGTCTTAGCTCTTACATTTAGTTCTATAATTCATTTTGAACTACTTTGTGTACATGATATGAGGTAGGCTACAAAATGGTTATCTCAGAATCATTTTTTGAAAATATTATTTTTTCCCTACTGCAACCACGTGAGAATTTTTATCTAAAAGCAATTGACCTTGAATGTAAGAGTTTATTTTTAGATTTCCAAATCTATTCCATTGATACATGCCCCTAACTTCATATTAGTACCATACTATCTTGAATACTGTAGCTTTATAGTAAACACTGAAATCAAGAAGTATATTTGTTTTTTTTCTGAAGACTGTTTTGGCTTTTCTGTGTCTATTGCATTTCTGTATGTGTATTAAGATCAGTTTGTCAATTTCTGAATATAACAAAACAAAAGGCAGACAATATTTTAATAGGGATTGTGCTGAATCTGTAACAACATTTGGGGAATGTGTTTGTTCCTTATATATTCTGTAACAAATTACCAAAAACTTGGTGGCTTTACACTGCACAAATTCTATTCTCATAGTGTCACCAGGGTCACACTCTGGAGGCTCCTGAAAAAATCTGTTCTTTATTTCCTCCAGCTTCTGGTAGCTGTGAGCATTCTTTTACTCATTGGTCTGTCTTGAAACTCTGTATGCTTACCAATTTATGATAATAAGTTAACAGTCATCACTCCAATCTCTGCCTCTGTGGTCACAATGTACCTTCTTTCATCTGTATCAAGTCTTCTGCCTCATTCTTATAAAAACAATTGTCACTGGATTTGTAAGCCAACCTGGATAGGTCAAATCCAGGATGACCTCCTCATTTCAAAATCTTTCACATAATCACTGATGGAAAGACTCTTCTTCCAAGTAAGGTAACATTCAGAGATTTCAAGAGTTAAGAAGAGGACATGCCTCTTGAGGGGGGTCACAATTTAATGCACTACAAGAACTATGGCCATCTTAACAATATCACCTTCTAATCCATGAACACAGATGTCTTTCCAATTCTTTTTATAGTTCTGTAGTTTTAAGGGCATAAAAATTGCACTTCTTTTTAACTCATTCCTATTTTTTGCTGCTTTGAAAAATGGAATCATTTTATTTTGGGGATATTCATTTTTATATAATATCTACAAATACAAGTGATTTTGCATATTGATCTTGTGCCTTGAAATTTTGCTGAACTCATTTCGTAGTTGTAATATCTTTTTAATAAATTCTATAGAATGTTCTATAGATAAGATTGTTTTATCTGCAAACAGTGTCATCTGCAAAACTAAAACTCAATTGTTTTATTTCTTCAATTCTAATCTGGTTGCCTCTTACTTTTTGGTCTTGCCTAATTGCCCTAGCTAGAACCTTCAGTACAATGTTGAATACAAATGGCAAAAGCAGATATCCATGCCTTGTTCTTGATCTGAGAAATAAGTATTCACTGTTTTTCACCATGGACTATGATATTTAACTATGGTTTTTTCATTGATATACCCTATCAGGTTAGGAAGTTTCCTTCTATACCTAGTTTTTGTTTTGTTTTTTCTTTAAAGAGTGTTTAATTTTTTCAAATGCTTTTTCTACATCTCTTGTGATAATAAACATGAAATTTTTGTCTTTTATTGATATGGTATACTACATCAATTGATTTTTGGATGCTAACCCAGCTTGTATTCCTATGATAAATCCCACTTGGTTATATTGTATAATCTTTTTTATATAAGACTAGATTAAGCTTTCTGGTATTTTGTTAAAGATTTAAGCATCTATACAGACACTATTTGTACGTGTTCTTTCTGTAGGGGTGAATTTCTTTGTCTCACACTTTTCAAGAACTAAAGAGTTCTTTTAAAGAATCACCCTGCTTATAATTATTCTATAAATTTTCTTAATGTTTCTCAACATTTCTCATGAACCATAGTGTAGAAGACACTTACCTCCTTCTCACTCCTAAGTATGATTTAAATCATATCAGGTCACATCCTGACCATTCTTTTTCTTTATTCTTATACTGATGCTTAAAATTTCATTACAACTGCCTTCCTTAGAGTTAAGATAAAAGTCTCCAACAAGGAGGTTCCTATCCCCTGGCTATTTCGATACTGATTACTGCTTTCAGAACTGAGTTCCATAGGTTATAGTGATTCTCAGCATGAATGAGGAAAAATAGAGCTAGCAGTATTGCTCCTTTTTCCACTCAGTTCAGGTAACTTGCAGTCTCTACAACTTAACACATCTCCAGGGCTCGCAATGACTTCTCTCTCTTAGAAGCCATGCCTAGGGAATATATGCCATATCTCCTCATACAAAACTCAATGGGTAGAGGATATAAACTCATATATAAAAATAGAGATAATCTGCCATTACCTAACTATATGGCTTTAGGCAAGTTACCTATTTGACATCAGTTTCATGGAATAACTGTTAACGTTAAATAAAAGAGTATGTGTGTGTGTATGTGTGTGTATCAAGTGTCAACACTGTGCCAGAAACTTAGTTAACATGTAATAAACAGCATCCTTTTGTTATTAAAGGTGGGTGAGGATTAATGGAAAATATTTAGCAAAGTACTTAGAACATATGAAAGATTGATAACTACCCAAAATATTTTGGTATTGTTGTTGCTGTGATGATGATAATGTGTTTAAAAGTCAAAATAATCTCTCATTGCAATAACACCTAGAAATAAAGCATTAGAAAGTGCTTTGGACAATAATTTTAAAACCCAAATTTTATCTGGAGATATCTATACAGCAGGTTTTTTTTTTTTTTTTTTATACAGCAGCTTTTAAAAAAAGAGAGAAAGAAATGTAAGGTGGAGGTCAAAGAGCTCCAGCTGTTATGGAAAATGATAAAGATGGAGTGGATTACGGTCAAAAAAACAAAATCTTTCTGGTTCTATCCCTTTGCAAAATAAAATCTTCATTAAGATATAGGCAAAATGCCCAGCCTAAACCCCTAAGTAGCATCTTAACTCTTTCTGTAAACAGGAAATCCCAGGGAATAGGTTTGGACCCATGGCTACCTAACAACTTCTCAACAGTAGAGCAGCAATGCTTTTCAGAAGCAACTTCTCAACAAATAACAAAGATAGAATGAGCCCTGCATGTCCCCAAGCAAATCATTTAACTCCATTGAGCCTCATTTTTTCCATTAGCAAAATAATACTACCCCCTATCTACCTTTAACGTGTTGTCAAGATAAAGGAGTGGATTCTCCAAAGCACAGGGAGTTCCTGAGATTAAACAAGCTCAATGAACACAAAGTGCAATCACTTAATAATTTACAAGTTCTTGTGTTTTTGTTTTGATTTTGATATTGAGATCTGGAGTGATTATTTTGCAGAAACTTTTTTTCCCCTGTTCTATCTTTTCACTTATTAGGAAAGAGCTGCCTAAATGAAAGGTCTTGCTACAACTTCAGAGTCAACAGTACACATGATAGCATATCTTGGGAAATTCTCTGAAGTATCTATCATAGCTAGAGACTGAAATTTTTCTTCCTCATTTGATAGGTTTATAAGATTTGTATCCATTCAACATTTATTCAGCCTAGACTCTCTGCCAGAAAATGGACAAGCCCTGAAAATAATAAAAAGAGCAGGTCCCATCCTAGGGACAATCTAATTAGGAAAACAAATGCACAAACCCAAAGTCAAAATGTGAAATTGTTACAATTGACTATTTTCAAGTTATTATTGGAACGTGAGAGTGGAAGTGGCTAATTTGTTGTTTGTTTTGTTTTAATTGATAAGAGTCACATAGACCAATTACAGCTGCTGGAGGCTCCTTGGAGCATTTAACAACCAGCATCTGGGTAGTGGAAAAATCAAGAATATGAGCCTAGAAGTTAGAAATCCTAAACCCTGGACCGATTTCTACTTTTTTTTTTTAGTTGAGTGAACCTTAATTTCATCATCTGCAAAATGAATTGGTTTGCTATTTATGAAACTTTTCTAATATTATATTTCTTGCAAGTTTATCTTTTCCTCCATCCCCTCAGTCCTAGGTCTCCAAATCTGAAGTTAAGAGAAATGTATTATTTATTTTCTTTTTTGGTGGAAAACCAACACTATTATCAGGTAATATGGGAAGTTCATAGACCACTGTTCAGAAATTAAGATTTCAAACTGACCCTTTGTAAACCAGCAAAAACCTGCCCACATTTGTGCTTTTCTGCTTTCTGGAAGACGCTTCCACCGTGTCAAATGTTTTTATAAGGTTAAGAAACAGATTAGTGTATGTGGAATGACAGTGCCAACAACATTACAGTATGTAAATGAAGAGCCATAACAGAGCTTCCTGAAGGAAAATGATGAAGAAGTTGGCTACATCGGCTACGTATGAAAAATTGATCAACAAAATACAAAATAATGAACAGCCCTAGGATATTACCACTGCTTAAGAAAACATTATCTTTCATTTCAAAATCTCTGTCACTGACACTGAAAATACTTAAGCCTCTATGACCCTGCAGAATTTTCGAGTCGGGACTCACTAGCAGAACAGACCCCACAATAAGATAGTTCAGACTGCCAGGAAAGGGCTGGGAAACTGACAAGAAACAAACTGCCTGCTGGGTTGAGAACTGTCAAAACCTCACGCGCACACACACACACACACACACACACACACACACACATGGGTATTTTAAAGAAGCCATTATTTGAGGGTGGCAAGGGAAAAGGGGAATACTTGGGTTCCTCCTTACCCTGAACTTCAACTCTGGATTTTGGAGGAGTTAAAGGAAGCTTTATTTAGAATAATAGTTTAATCAAAGCCCACATTTCTGTGAGCTCATGTCACTCTTTCCTTGCAGCCAGCTTAGCTTCCTAGCATGCCAGGAACAAAAGCTCTGCTGGCAGAGGAACAATCCTGACACAGTGTATATGCTGCTCTTCCAAGGCATATTGTAAAACCCCACCTCCTGGACCAGGGATGCTGGTACCCCCAAACCCCACATGCCTTCACAAGCCATCAGATAAGGGCACTCCACTCCCATGGGATTTTTCCCCTCTTGTCATGGAATTATTGTGTTGCTTCTGATTTTCCTTTCAAAGATTTTTAATTGACATTTCAAGTAACATCAGACACAAACTCGGTTTGTCAGCATGGATGTGCTTTGTCTCTCCTTTTAAAAGAAAGGCTTCAAGCTCAGTAATTAAAATGCTGATTAACTTTTAAATACTGAAGTGTTTTATTCTGCTTTTGAGAGCTTCATGCTTCAAGCTGTGATTCTTTATATGGGTCTGAGGGGTGTTTCTTCTTATTTTCAAATGTGGAGTCTTGAGAAAAAGGGCAAGCAAAGCTCAGTTGAATGCACCAGGGATGTTAGGAACACAAATGAATCCCAAGGAGGAGTGTTAGTTCTGTGGAACATTAACCTTTGCAAATGCCAGTGGCTGGGAGGGTTTGGAGCACTGACCTTCAGGGATGGTGACGGGGAGAAGATATAGGGAGGAGACTGGAGAAGTAGGAAAGAGCCGAATCACAGGAATGAGCTGATTTAATCCCAAGTAATAGGAAGAGAGCCAACATTATTAAATAGAGGTCTAATCTGTTTTTTTTTTTTAGTGTTTTAAAATTGTTAATTACCTATCCATGTGTATGTGTGCATATGATAGCTGGCACACAGAATGATTATGTGCCAGATAATATTCTAAGGGCTTTACATCGTACCCTAGGAGGTGGTATGATCGCTGTCCCTCTGAGCTGAGGCACAGAAAGTTAAGTAACTTGCCCAAGGCAACACACCTTGCAAGGGGCAGAGCCGTGGTTTATACCCATGGAATATGATGGAAGCACTTGTGCTTTTTAGCCACTGTGGTATATAATACTAAATCAATGACTAGTCGGTCTAAGGTTACTGAGAGTACCCCAGGCCCACAACACAAATTCTGTTCCAAAGAATTCATATAGAATCTACTCCACTTTTTAGTCTTCTAGGTAGACAACATTAAGTACAATGAATTCCGGACTATTTTCCATTTTCCCAGTAAATGAGAGATTTCACATATTCAGGGTAAGCGTGCTCTAGTTGCCTTACTTAAATTTTCCTTGGGGTAATGATGATGACAATAACAACAAGTAACAGACATAAGGCAAAAAAACTGTTACCCTCAAATGTTTCCTTTCAGTTTTCTGCTTTAATTGACACACAGGTACTCCCTGAGGGTACTTCTTTCTTTTTGGCCATTGTCACTATCATATTCTGTCCTGGGGGTAGAAGTGGTATCTACCTGGATCCTCTAAGTCACAAATCATTCAGACAAAATTTCTTTCCTTCTCCCTCAAATCACACGTGCTATTCCTCCTGGAATCATCTAGTGACCTTCAGGAAACACCTTGCCTAGTGACTCCACCACCTTTCTACGAGCACTGGCTCCTTGTCTTCCCTCCTCACCCACATTAGATTCCATGACTCATCATCACAATCCTGCTCCTATAAATACCTCCTGTGATCCTCCCTCTCTCCATCACTCTTGACTAGCAAAACCTCTAACTAAACTCAACAATTTGCTTTTTCCGTGCCTGATTATTAAAACTAGAGAAGAGCTTCAGCACTTTAAATGTGGGACTGCCAACTTCAATTGCACTTCCAATTCCACTTGGCGCGCCTGCCCTAACCCCAGGTAAATTATTTGGAAAATTTAAAGATGCCTGGGCCCTACCCCAAAGCAATTAAACCAACCTCTAGAGTTTAGACAGAGTTTAAAGTGTCTTTGAAGTGCTCGAATGATTCTAATGTGCAAAGTTAAATCACTCTCCCCAATCTTATTTCAGACTTCTGTGAGACTCAAATAGAAGCCATTAGGTAAGAATTTCTTCACTTTTTCTACAGCAGATCCACAAAACACTGCCAATTCTATCTCCATATTATGGAGTTATGCCACAAATCTGTCCACATCTCACCATCTCCACTGCTACAAACCCGGCCCAAGCCACCATACCTGAGCTCTGGAGCTTCTCATTGCCTCCCTAATTCTATTCCCTATAAACCATTCTCCACCTATCATCTATACTATTTTTTTAAATGTTAAAAACATTCTATGACTTCTCATCTAATTTAATCCAAGCTCTTTACCAAGTCCTTCAACACTTGTGTGATTTATCCCGTTTAATTACAAAATTTTGTTCATTATATGTGTCTCCTCTCCTCTCACAGTATAATTCAGACAATAGCCTCCTTCATTCCACAAATCAGGAGACTTCCATAGCTGCTGCTTATAGCACAACCTCTAGCCTACCCTCATCCCTGCCTACACTTTTAACATGGTTAACTCCTCCTACTCATATCCAGGCTTTCCATCTAAGTATCTCTTTCATGGAGAGAACTTCTCTATTTCCCAATAAAACTTTGTTCCCTCTTCACTTCCTTTTTCATAACATCCTGAGTTTTCCTTCACAATACATCTCATTTTTTAACTATGTATATCTCAAGTTTATTTTTAGATATTTAATGGATATAAGGTCAGAAACCACAATAGAATTGGTCTCTACTACGTACAAAATGACTGGCTTAATGCTTGTCACATGGTAGAATAGCAGTCTGCTGATCTGCTATCTGCTGATCATCTGCTATATTGAAAAAGTAATTTTTAATTGCCTTGAGTTTGTTTTCTAGGGAATCTTGGGAATTGCTTGCTATAATTTTTAAAAATTAATCCAATTCCCTTATTATAATTATACTATATTATACTATTATCAAAAAATACTAGAAGTACTTAAAATTTGATTATATTATTAATCGGGTCATAAGTTGACTGTTCTTTCTTCAACAATTCATGTGTAATGTTTTCTGATACCCAGATGATAGTCTACTCTGCAATTACAAGACATCCAAGACTAAACAAACATCATTATATGTTTCCATCTGATAAAAAAAATTAACTTTACCTATTATTTTTTACTGTATCACTTTGACCAAATGAAATAGTTAAACACTAATTCAATTTTTTTCATCAGTTCAAAGGGCCATCTTCTAGATAAACCAATCTTTTTATTGACTATATTTTTTATTTAATTTACTCTCATCTGTGAATTTCATTCTATCTTCTTTGATTTGGCCTTTTATTAATTTTCAAGTTGAATGTTGAGCTCATTAATTTCTAGCCATTCTCCTTTTCAACTAGAAAAATGAAGACTATATGTATGTATGTGTGTGTGTGTGTGTGTATGTGTGTGTATATATATATATATATATATATACACATATATCCCTCTAAATCAGAGATTGGCACACTCTGCCTAGAGGCCAAATCTATCCATGTTCTATGCCCCTGAATGTAAAATGGTTTTTATATTTTTTAAAGGGTTTTAAGCACAAAATAAAAAGTATATGTGACAAAGACCACATGTAGTTCACAAACCCTAAAATATTTGTTCTCTGGGCCTTACAGAAGAAAAAAAAATCTAATCCTGATTGATAGACTGTTTTAGCTGTATCCTATAATTTTGTTATATAGTATTTCCATTATTATTTCATTGTAAATATTTCTATTTCCCATTATAATTTCATTTTGACCTATATGTTATTTAGAGGTGTATTTTTTGATATTCCAATAAGTGACATTTTGTATTTTGTTTCATTGTTTAAGCAAACTTAGTTTCTTTTTGGTAAGATCAGTTGCTTTATGACTTACCCCATGATCAACATTTTTGCATGATCTATGTGTGCTTGGAAAGAATCTCTACTTTTTAAATGTTAGTTGTATGATTGTATTCACATCCATTAGATCTAGTTATTTAATCAGTTTGCTCAAATCATCTACATCTTTACTGACATTGTGTTAATTGATCTAGTAACCACTAAAAAAGGTGAGCTCCCATAACACTGGTAAATTTGTCAATTTGTCCTTGCACTTCTAATTATTTTGCTTTATGTATCTTGAAACTATATTATCAGTTGCATATAAGTTTAATATTTCTGTATCTTTTGGTGACTTGACTAAGTAATATAGATAGACATGATTAGCAATGCTTTTGACTTCAAAATATCATATACCTATATCAATATTCATCTATGTAGTATTTTTTGGTTCATCTTTTTACATTACTTTCAAACTTACTGAATCACTATAAATGGAAGTTAATTGAACTATTATAAATATATGTAGACCTGCCAGTCTTTTAACTGGAAGGTGTATTTTATTAAATTTATTTTGATTACTGATATATTTAGATTCCTTTCTATCATCTTATTTTGCATCTTGTTTTTCTACTATTTCTGCTTAATTTTTCCTTTACTTCAAACTTAGTTTTAATTCTCATTCCATTTTTTTTTCTAGGAGAAAAGAAGTAATGCACTATAATTCCATGGAAATATTCAAATGTGTATTTGACAAAATTTATGGTTAATCAGTTTATTGATAACAAGGACACTACAGTGATTAAACTGCAATTATTTCCTTTATATGCCACAAATTGACAATAATTTACTTTGTCTTGCTTATATTCCTTCAAATTAGACAATATTAATCTCATACATATTCATTTTTGCTTAATCTAAATGTTTACCATGTCTTCCTGCTTAAGTAGTCTTTATATGGTCAATTCTCCTATTTGTAGTTTCTAAATTTGTGAATTTACCTACTTATTAAATTGTGTAACCCCAAACTTAGCCATTGTAGCACTTTTGCAGTCATTTGCACACATACACATGCTCACAACAGCAAAAAATTTGAGTAATTTAATGCATGCACTCCTAGCTGAAGTTGAACAAGGTGACAGTTCTTTTAGTTCTCATTCTATAAACATGTATCCTTTTTGTGGCCTATTTAGTGTTGTGTTTTCTCATATTTCTTGGTGATTTCACTGTTTAAGTATAACCAAGCATAGTGCTGAGGTTTTGCCTAGTATTCTTGAATACAAAGAAGCTGTGATATCTCTTCCAAAGAAAATACATATGCTAGATAAGCTTTGCTGATGCGTGAGTTATGGTGATGTTAGTCAGGAGTTCAATGTTAATGAATCAACAATATATATTAAATAAGGTATCTTTAATACTCATTAAACAGTCATAAAACTTATATCTTGATTGGCTAGCAAAAATGTTATGATCAGAGACTCAAAGAATTTTGACTATTTCCACTAGGAGAAATAGTTTAGTATTTGCTAATTCAGTGTTCACAGCAACTTAATAGAACATAACTGCAACAAATAATAAGAATCAACTGTGTTATCACTTTCCTTCCTCTGGAATACATTCTTTAGAGATATCCTAATGGGGTTCTACTGGTTGTAAATATATTCAGCTTTCATTTCTGTAAGTATATCTTTAATTTATCTTCATTCTTAAAAGATAATTTTACTAAGCAAAGAATATTAAATTGATAATTACTTTTTTTAACACACTGATAATGTTTTTCCATTGTTTTCTGCATTCCATTATTCCTACTGAGAAATCAGCTAGCAGACTAATTAATTGTTCCTTCTTAAGTAATCTCTTTTTTTTATGATTACCTTTAGACATTCTCTTTACTTTGCTGTTCTGAAATCTGTTAAGCTTTTTGATTGGTTCTTCATCAGTTCTGGAAATTGTGCATTGATTTTTTTCCCCTTTTGGATATTATATCTCCTCCATTTTCCCTTTCTGGGACATTTAAGAGATGTACATTTTCCCTTTCTGGGACATTTTAGAACTTGTCAATCTGTCTTCCACCTATCTAACATTTTCTATTTTTTTGATTGTGCTTACCGTGAATATTTTTTTTTCATTTTAGTTTTCAAATCACTAATAGTCTCTTCATCAGTGCCATCCTGAATTTTAACTATCCATTTATTTCCTAAGTTCAATTATATGTACACTTTTTTTCCAATATTAAAGTTTTATTTTATTTTATTATTTTTCTTAAGTCTGTCTTGTCCATTTTTATATGTTTGCATTTGGTTCTTCCAGGCTTCTAGACCTAAGACCAATTGCCACTAAATTTTCAGCTAAATTCATACAGTATGAATTCTTACCTTAGGCTAGAAATGCTTTGGAGTGACATTTTCTTTTCTTACTCTATTCTAAGCCAAGAATGATACAGACACAATTGAATCCATACTCCTTGCAAGGGAATTATTTCTGTAATTCATCAATTGCTTATCATATCAGAGAATCCTGATTTATGCAAGGTGAAAGGGTGTTTCTAAATCCATCTGAATAGGAAAAGGTCCTCTACGATCAACAGAGATCCTCAGGATATACATTAAACTCAGTACTTTCAGTACTCAGTACTTTTCTGAATTCAAAATTACTTATTTTTATGCTCTCCCAAAATACATTTAAAACGTCCTTAAAATATTTCATTTTGTACATCTCTTCTGCCATACAGCCAAAAAGGGGTTTCTAAATCAATGTTTCTAATAGAAACAAAAATATTTTTATTATGATTACAGTTAAAATAATGATCAAATTCTTTTAGCTGCCTTCTCAAACTAATAAAATAAAAAATAAAAAGTAGGTAGATAGATAATGTATATATTTCAACCTTACTATAATGCATTACTACATACAGGGCAATGTTGCTACAGTAAGGAAATAGTGATAATAAAAAATATGATACATATGTTATGGACTGAATTGTGTTCCCCCCAAAATAATATGTTGAAGTGCTCTCCCCTAATGTGACTATTTTTGGAGATAGGACCTTTAGGAAGAAGATAATTAAGGTTTAAAGAGGTCAGTAGGATGGGGCCCTAATCAACAGAACTGGTATCTTTCTAAAGAGAGACACCAGAAGAATCTACACAGAGAAAAGACCATGTTGAGGATGCAGTGAGAAGGTGGCCTTCTACAAGCCAGAGGAAAAGAAGCCCAGCAGAAACTGAACCTGCCAGCACCTAGATATTAGCCTCCAGTACTGTAAGAAAATAAATTGCTGTTGTTTAAACCACCCAGTCTGTGGTATTTTGATATGGTGACCCTAGCAGACTAATACTATATATGCACAGACATTTAAAAATATTAAGTTTTAAAAAGTACACATTCATAACAGAAAGATATAGTTGCAATATCATGATGACTGCCTTATAAAATTTAATGGAAGTGTTTTCCAAAACAATATAGAGCAAAGCAAAACAAAACAAAACTTCCTGATGTGAGTAAAACTCTACTGACAAGTCAAAAATGTCAATAATTGATATTATACTGCTTAACATTTTTTATGCCTCATAATAAAATGTTTCACTGACATCTCATCTAGAAAATAACAAGGATTATACCAAAAAACTAAATTTGTTCAAGCAAGAAAACATATCTTACAAGCAATGCTATTTTTAATACTTTGTCAAATACATGAAGAAAGACAGGAAGTAAAACTAAGATCATTTTCAAGTAGAAAATGGAAACAAATTTTTAAATTATTTTAACTCAAAGGACAATGAATATAAAACATATTGAGAATTGTGAGATGCCATCAAGGCAGTGCTGATAGAAAAATTTATGTATTTAAGTGCATATATAAGAAAAGAGGAAAAGCTAAAAACTCCAAGATCTAAGCTTCCATTTCAAGAAGCTAGAATAAGACAGCAAATCAAAACTTAAAAAACAGAAGAAATGAAATACATGTTAAAAGCAGAAATCAATGAAATTACTAATAGGTAATGAATATAAAATCAATGAAATTACTAATAGGTAATGAAATTACTAATAGGTAATGAATATAATGAATAAAAACTTTTAAAACCATAGTGCCTCTTTAAAAAGATTAATAAACTTTACAAACTACTAGTAAGATTAAGCAAAAAAAAAAAAAAAATGCACACAAATTACCAACTAAAGAAGACAAAGGGAACTATAGACATTAAAAGGAAGTAAACAGATATTCATAATTTTATACTAACAAATTTTCAAATTTGGACAAAATAGACAAATTCCTTTAAAAGATACAACTTAGTAAAAAATTAAATTTTTAAAAATATGGTTTAGTAAAGTAGACCAAAGATAAAACAGAAAATCAAACTACCTAGTTGAATCCATTATTTAAAACCTTCCCAAAAATATAACTCCAAGCCCACATACCCTCATCCATGAATTCTTCCTAACCGATCTAACAGAAACACTTTTATATAATAGAGAAAAGAAAGAAAGAAGAAAGAAAGAAAGAAAGAAAGAAAGAAAGAAAGAAAGAAAGAAAAGAAGAAAGAAAGAGAGAGAGAAAGAAAGAAAGAAAGAAAGAAAGAAAGAAAGGAAGAAAGAGAGAGAGAGAGAAAGAAAGAAAGAAAGAGAAAGAAAGAGAGAGAGAGAGAGAGAGAAAGAAAGAAAGAAAGAAAGAAGAAAGAAAGAAAGAAGAAAGAAAGAAAGAAAGAAAGAAAGAAAGAAAGAAAGAAAGAAAGAAAGAAATTGTCCCAATATTTTGGTAGGAACTAGCACAATCTCGATAGCAGAAGCTGATGAGGACCAAAGAAACTAGAATTATAAACCAGTCTCTCTCAAAAACATTTCTAAAACTCCTAAACAAGATATTATTAAATAGAACTCAGCAACACCTAGTAGGAATCACACAACATGTCCAAGTGAAGTTTATTCCAACATTTGGAATTACGATGTTTACAATGTAATTTTTTCTAAAATCTTAAAAATCTCTTTTTCTGAACCAACCTAAACTGTATTGATAAAAGCCAAACAAATTAAAATACCATGGCATAACAGTATTTCTGAAATATTCTCAAAGTATATTTATATAAAATTCTTAACTCAAAACTTACACTAACAACTAAAACCTAGGTCTAACTTGATGCTGCAGTTGCATTTTATCTCAAGAAACAAAAGTAGCTAATGTTATTCCCAAGAAATCTTCTATGCTTTCTCTACAATGCATCTTTTCTTATAAATCCAATGATTTACACATCATCCTTATAAATAAAATTTATAAGTGAATTACAACACTATTTTAGCCTATTGCACACAAAAAGAATGTTTGCACTTTCACATTACCTGAGAGCAATATAACTACTTTTTGTCCAGTGTTAGTAAATAATCAAAATATCATCAACTTCTTACCGTACAGCCAGAATTTCATATCTATCAAAATGACAACACCAAATTTAAACCTGCTAGCATCAGGTAGCTTATACATTTCTGCCCCTAGAAATATGCTGAGTTTATATTTCAAGCAAATATGGTATGAAATTAATTAAGCTATATGCTCAATTTCATTACTTTCAAAAAGGACTACTTCTCTAATAAAAGAAACTTCATCTCTCTTGAGTTAATTAATTAAATGATATATAATATAATCAAATTTTAGCATAGTCACTAAAATTTTCCAGTAGGTTATTTCAAAATAATATGAGTCTTCAAAATCTTACTCAAAGCAATAAATTACAGTTAAGATCAATTTAATACTATATCCCATTAAGGTTTTGAATGAACTATTATTTGCAACTTTGCAACTAACCAACTGAGGGTTTTATGGCTACATATACTGTTGTTAATCAAGTTTTATTTTCTTTATTGGTCATAATAAAGCATTAAGACTGCTCCTTAAAATGTTCATAAACCTAATTCATATTTTTCACTTGAATCATTTGTTCAATCATCTCAGGAAAGTCCCAGACACTTAAATAGATTTAAGTATCATATTTTTCTAGTTACCTAAAAAAATTAAAAGTTTAAAGTTAGGATAATGTATTATTAAGTAGAGAAAGACAATATTTGTAACCAAGATACTATATTCTTGAATACCAATAAAAATTTTGGAAAGTTATCTATCGAATGCTTACTGCCAGTCAATTCTGTACCCATGTAATTTTGCTTTATGTAGAAGGGATAAGTTAAGAGATATTTACTTGGAGAGATAAATAATTGAAGAATAAGTTCTTCAATAGTTTTTAGAGAGCATGAATTCATTTATATGGATGCTGCCATTATAAGATGTCAGAAGACATCATAAAAAAAGATTTAGGTTAAAGTCAAAGCCCTCAAAGAAAAGGTGGACTTCTTGTGAGTTCAAAAGAAAACAGTAACCAGAGGAGCACTGAGTTGACCATCAGGTAGCATATACCTGAGAGCAGAACAGTATAAAAGTGACAACAAAATTGGACAGCCATATGCAGAAGAATGAAACTAGACCATTCTCTTACACCATACACAAAGATAAACTCAGAAGGGATGAAAGATCTAAATTTGAGAGAAGAATCCATCAAAATCCTGAGGAAAACACAGGCAACACCCTTTTTGAACTTGGCCACAGCAACTTCTTGCAAGATACATCTATGAAGGCAAGGGAAACAGAAGCAAAAATGAACTATTCAGACTTCGTCAAGATAAAAAGTTTCTGCACAGCAAAAGAAACAGTCAACAAAACTAAAAGACAACCTACAGAATGGGAGAAGAAATTTGCAAATGATGTACCAGATAAGGGGCTAGTATCCAAGATCTATAAAGAACTTATTAAACTCAACAGCAAAGAAACAAACAATCCAACCATGAAATGGGCAAAAGACAGAAATTTCACAGAGAAAGACATAGACATGGCCAACAAAAACATGAGAAAATGCTCCACATCACTTGCCATCCAGGGAAATACAAATCAAAACCACAATGAGATACCACCTCATGCCAGTGAGGATGGTGAAAATTAACAAGACGGAAAACAACAAATGCTGGAGAGGATGTGGAGAGAGGGGAACCCTCTTGCACTGTTGGTGGGAATGTGAACTGGTGCAGCCACTCTGGAAAACTGTGTGGAGGTTCCTCAAAGAGTTAAAAATAGAGCTACCCCTATGGCCCAACAATTGCACTGCTGGGGATTTACCCCAAGGATACAGATGCAGTGAAATGGCAGAACACCTGCATCCCGATGTTTGTAGCAGCAATGTCCACAATAGCCAAACTGTGGAAGGAGCCTCAGTGTCCATAGAAAGATGAGTGGATAAAGAAGATGTGGTCTATGTATACAGTGGAATATTACTCAGCCATTAGAAACAACAAATACCCATTTGCTTCAACATGGATGGAACTGGAGGGTATTATGCTGAGTGAAGTAAGTCAATCGGAGAAGGACAAACATTATATGGTCTCATTCATTTGGGGGAATATAAGAAATAGTGAAAGGGAATAAAGGGGAAAGGAAAGAAAATGAGTAGGAAATATCAGAGAGGGAGACAGAACATGAGAGACACCTAACTCTGGGAAATGAACAAGGGGTGGTGGAAAGGGAGGTGGACGGGGGGATGGGGTGACAGGGTGATGGGCACTGAGGGGGGGACTTGGCGGGATGAGCACTGGATGTTATGCTATATGTTGGCAAATTGAACTCCAA
Organism: Canis aureus; assembly: GCF_053574225.1. Classification (NCBI taxonomy): domain Eukaryota; kingdom Metazoa; phylum Chordata; class Mammalia; order Carnivora; family Canidae; genus Canis; species Canis aureus. The sequence continues at coordinate 32,509,525 of NC_135641.1, read as the reverse complement.
TAAAAAAATACAAAAAATTTAAAAAAGAAATAGAGAAAAAAAATAAGAGTGACAACAAGAGCAAGGAGAACATCAAAAGCAAAACCTAATTCAGTATCTGACAAAGATTACATGCTCATTATATATTTGCTGAATAAATGTTTGCTGAACAGATATTTGTTGAACAAGTAAATTAAAAAATAAGTCGATAAAAGTATTAAGACCATTTCTGCTTCTTAATGTATCTGGGTATGGGAGAGTAAGATTATACTCAAGAAAAGAAAAGGGTGGAAAAAAAAGACAAGAAGAAGGAAGGAAGGAAGGAAGGAAGGAAGGAAGGAAGGAAGGAAAAGAAAGTAAATCCCTCAAAGAAGAGTTTGGCATTTATTAAGTCAGGGAAATAATGGGACATTCTAAAAAGGAGACATTTAAGAATGAGAGAAAGGATTCCTCAAGAAGTTAAAAATAGAGTTATCCTACAGGCCAGCAATTACACTACTAGGTATTTACCCCAAAGATACAAATGTATTGATCCAAAGGGGCCCCTGTACCCCAATTTTTATAGCGGCAATGTCCACAATAGCCAAACTATAGAAGGAACCCAGATGTTCAGCAACAGATGAATGGATAAAGGAGATGTGGTATATATGTGCAATGGAATATTACTCAGCCATAGGAATGGATGAAATTATACCACTTACATAAACATGGGTGGAACTAGAGGATATTATGCTGAGTGAAATAAGTTAACCAGAAAAAGACAATTATATAGTTTCATTCATTTGAGGAATATAAGTGCAAAGGATCATAGGAGAAGGGAGGGAAAATGGATCGGAAAGAAATCAGAAAAGGGGACAAACCATGAGAGACTCTTAACTATGGGAAAGAAACTGAGGATTGCTGGAGGGGTGGTGGGTGGGAGGATAGGGTAACTAGGTGACAGGCACTACGGAGGTCATGTGATGTGATGAGCGCTGGGTGTTATATGCAACTGATGAATTATTGAACTCTACATCTGAAACTAATGATGTACTATATATTGGCTGACAGTATTTAAGTTTAAAAAAATGAGAGAGGAGATATAGAACAGAAGGAAAGGAGGCAGATCATCAGTGCCTAGAATAGTGACACTATTCTCAATTGATGCTCAAAAGTGCCTATTAATAGGATTAATGGAATCCAGGAGAAAATGACTATGGAAGCACAAGTACATCACTCTTCGGGGAAATATTTCATACTACATACACCCTTAACACCCTTCAAAAACAAGTATACGGTATGTTTTATGATTAATGAAACCATGTTTAGCATTTCACCACTTGTCCCCAGTACCAACTATGGTGTATGATACATGTAGGAATATGTATCAGATATGAATGAAAACAGAAGGAAAGAAGGGAAAAAGAGAGAGAGGGAATGAAGGAGGAAAATGAGATGAAGGGAGAAAGAAGGGGGAAATGATGGATAATGGGGGACAATGAGGTTTGAAAACAAAGCCAACCACTCTTTTCCTTAAATTTTATTCCATGAGGCAAATTTCCAAGAATGTAGATGCAAAACTCCTCAAAAAAATATTAGCAAGCTGAATTGAACAATGCATTAAAAGAATCATATACTAGCTACAATCGAGTAGGCTTTATTCCAGGGACGCAAGGACAGTTGAACATCTTCAAATTAATTGTGACATATTACATTAACAAAATGAGGAATAAAAATAATATCTATCTCTATAGATCCATAAAAAGCATCTGACAAAATTCAACACCCATTCATGATAAAACCTTGACAGCCTTGGTACAGAGGGATCACACTTCAAAAGAAAAGTCCATATATGACAAACCCACAGCTAACATCATACTTCCTGATCCTACAGGAAGAAGAAAAGGATTATCACTTTTGCCACTTTTATTTAACATAATCCTGGAAGTCCTAGCCAGAACAATTAGCCAAGAAAAAGAAAGAAAAGACATTCAAATTGGAAAAGAAGTAAAACTGTCATTTGCAGATAACATGATATAACACATAGAAAATCCTAAAGACTATCAAAAAACTATTAGGCCTAAAAAATAAATTCAGTAAAGTTGTAGGATACAAAATCAATTAATTAAAAATCAAGTGTGTTGGGATGCCTGGGTGGCTCAACAGTTGAGCGTCTGCCTTTGGCTCAGGGCCTGATCCGGGGTCCGGGATTGAGTCCCACATTGGGCTCCCTGCATGGAGCCTGCTTCTCCCTCTGCCTATATCTCTGCCTCTGTGTGTCTCTCATGAATAAATAAATAAAATCTTTTAAAAAATCAAGTGTGTTTCTATACACTAATAATAATACTATAGAAAGTGAATTTAAGAAAGCAATCCTATGTACAACTGTATCAAAAAGAATAAAATACCTAGAACTAGATTTAACCAAGGAGGTGAGATTTGTACACTAAAAAATATGACACTGATTAAAGAAATTAAGGAAGACACAAATAAATGGAAAGATATTCCATGTTCATGAGTTAGAAAAATCAATGTTGTTAAAATGTCCATAGTCCCCACAGTGACTTACTGATTCGATGCACTGCTTTTTAAAATTTTGATGGTATTTTTCACAGATATAGGAAAAGCAATAATAAAATTTGTGTAAAACCACAAAAGACCCCCAATAGCCAAAGCAATTGAGAGAGAGAAGAAAAAGCTAGAAGTATCACATGGCCTATTTCAAACTACACTGTAAAGCTATAGTAATCAAAACAGTGTGGTATCAGCATAAAAACAGACATAGATCATTGGAACAAAATTAAGAACTCAGAAATACACCCGTGCATATGTGATCACAATTAATTTATGACCAAAAAAGCCAAAAAATACAAGATGGGAAAATGAAACTCTGCAATAAAAGGTGCTGGGAAAACTGGACAATCATATGCAAAAGAAAAAACTGGACCACTCTTACATTATACACAAAAATCAACTCAGAGTGGATGAGAGATTTGAATGATAATCTGAAACCATGAAACTCTGGAATAAAACAAGCAGAAAGCTCCTTAACATCTGTCTTGGCAATGATTTTTTGGGTCATAACAAAAGCAAAGGCAACAAAAGCAAAAGTAAACAACTGGGAATAAACCAAGCTAAAAAGCTCTTTAAAGTAAAAGAAACCATCAACAAAATAAAAAAGGAAATCTACGGAATGGGGGGAAATGTTTGAAAACATATATATGATAAGAAGCTAACAGTCAAAATACATAAAGAATTCATACAACTCAACAGTGAAACAACAAAAATCTGGTTAAAAACCAGTCAGAGGGATCTGAATAGATATTTTTCAAAAGAATATATACAGATGGCCAAGAGTACAACAAGATACTCAACATCATTAATTATCAAGGAAATGCAAACAAAACCACAGTGAAATATTACCTCATACCTGTTCAGATGGCCCCTATCAAAAAGACATAACAAGTGCTGGCAAGCATATGTTGCAAAAGGAACCCTTGTGCACTACTGGTGAGAATGTAAATTGATTTAGTCACTATGGAAAACAGTATTAAAGTTCCTCAAAAAATCAAAATAAAAATACCCTATAATCCATCAATCCCACCTCTGGGTATATATCTGAAAGAAACAAAGTCACAATCCCAAAGAGATATCTGTACCCCTAATTCACTGCAGCATTGTTTATAGAAAGTGAGGTATGGAAATCTAAGTGTCTATCAAGGATGAATGGATAAATAATATATGTATAATATGTGGCCATGAAGAAAGGAGGAAATGCTGTCATTTACAACAACACAGATAGGCCTTGAAAGCATTATGCTAAGTGAAATAAGTCAGATAAGGAAAGACAAATTACATGATCTCAATTTTATATGAAATCTGAAAAACAAACAAACAAACAAAAAACACAACTCATTGAAACAGCATAGATTGGTGGTTACCAAAGGTGAGGTTTGGGAGAAGGGAAATGGGCGAAAGTAGCCAAAAGGTATAAACTTGCAGATATAATAAGTTCTGGAAATGTAATATACACAGCATGGTCACTACAGTTAACACCACTGTATTATATATTTGAAGATTGCTAATAAGTGGATCTTAAGTGTTCTCATAAGAAGAAAGATAATTATGTGAAGTGATGGATGTAAACTAAATTTATTATGGTAATTATTCCACAGTACCTATGTATATGAAATCAAAATGTTGTAAACCTTAAACTAAAACATTGTATGTCAGGTGTATCTCAATAAAACTGCAAGAAAAAATAGATAAACTAATTCCTTGAATCATTGTCTAGGTTTTGGCAAAACACAATCTCACCATCTTAATTCTAGACAATGCCAAGTGTAATAAGTGTGTTTTCAAGTTTCCAGATCAGTATGATTTTAAATTTTGTCCCATTTTTATCATAAAAATGATAAATTTGACAAATTTGGTATCTCAGTTAAAGTTCAGAAACTTATGATCAATATTCTAATTTAAGACCATGAATTTTGCTGAGTGAAGTAAGTCAGTCGGAGAAGGACAAACATTATATGTTCTCATTCATTTGGGGAATATAAATAATAGTGAAAGGGAATATAAGGGAAGGGAGAAGAAATGTGTGGGAAATATCAGAAAGGGAGACAGAACGTAAAGACTGCTAACTCTGGGAAACGAACTGGGGGGGGGGGTAGAAGGGGAGGAGAGTGGGGGGTGGGAGTGAATGGGTGACGGGCACTGGGGGTTATTCTGTATGTTAGTAAATTGAACACCAATAAAAAATAAATTAAAAAAAACCATGAATTTTATTAATTTTATTTATACTATATGACCTTTAAAGTTATACTGTCCTACATTTGAGAAGAACCTCAAATCATTTTCTCTCCTAAACAAAGAGACCTTCCCAACATGCTTAAGAACTAAAACTTTTGCTGAAACCCCTGAACCTCTAGGAAGCTTAGAAACCTCATAAGACAGCCTTTCCCTTTTCAGCCACTTGTTCTACTTGGCAGACCAGTCATCATCAATTACCAATTTCCTATGATAGTTCTCTCTTGCCAATCTCCTTTGAGAGATTGTAAAAGTAATGAAATACTCTTTAATTGTAAAAGTAATGAAAACCTTATTGTTTAAAAAAAATATTTAAAGAATGCAGGTAACGACACACAGATCCCTTTGATCACACAACTTAACGGTCTTTAAAATCTCATTCTTCATCTAACTTGAGACCTAAGTGCATATATCCTAATGTCTTTCTTGCTAACAAACAGTATCACTTTTCTCCCTAGAGTTTCCTAAGGACTTTTAAACTAAATCTAAAGACTTTGAAAGAAGCTCTAGCAAAGTTAACATCTATCATCTATCCATCCATTTAGTAATTTATTTTTAGAAAGTTATTTATTCAGTGACTATTTTGTTTGGGACCCTGTGAAGTATCCTAAAGATATCACACACATTCCCTGTCTTAAGAGCTTACTACTTGGTATAAGAGGCGGGTACAGAATGCTAACTTATGTGTCCCATGCAATTATCTCAGTCAAATTCAGATTTGCCACATCTGCATGTGGACAAGTCTTCCTCATTTATGTTGTTCCTAATTTATTTTGCTGGAAATATCCAAGTATAAATTTTGCTAGAAACATCCACAAGCTGAGAATGAAGCACCCCAGGGAACATCATACCATGAATCTTTAGAGCCAGAGCCAAAAAACACCACATTTCTTATTTCATATGGCATGGAAGGTTAGGGTTTTTTTGGCAGGTGGGGTGGGGGGGAGGGTCCTGCTGCAACTAAAATGCTTCCTTTCGAAAATACATCAATTATTGAATCTTAGAAATGGAAGGAACCCTGGAGATTATCTGGTCCATTTGCCCATTGCAAAAATTGCTTCTCCAACATAAGTAGTGTATTTTTGTATCTCCAGGGATAAGAAATCTACAAACTTATGAGGAAATCGTTTCCATTATTAAACGAATCTTAGTTTCTAAATTGAATGGAAATATGTTTCCATATAACTTCTATTCACTTTTCCCATTTCTAATATTTGAATCCATACACACCAAATCTGCCTCCCTTCTACTAATATTCTTCAGACTCTTAAATATGTCAGGGAAACAAAACTAGATGAATGTGTTCATGTTTTGACATAGTCAGAGTTTATTGAGCAAATATTACTGGAACTTGGGTTAAAAGATGTATGAATGGCAAACAAGTCTTGAAAGTTAATGACAGAGGTATCTCCCCTGGAGCTATTTATTTATGGTTCAAAAGGTAATAGACCCAGGGATCAGCAGCTTTTCTTCTTCCCAAAGATGATTTATATTGTTTATGTTACAGAGCAAAGCACTGTCTCATTCCTCCTCCCTCCCTTCCTCGGTCTCTGTCTCTCTCTCTCTATCCTCCCAGAGGTGAAGAATAACAGCTGTGCCATCAACCCCTAAATAAGCTCCGAGATTCATAATTCTGGAGTTCCTGTCCTCCACTGTATGTGCAGATGACATCTTTCCTCATTATGTCAGCCCATGGGGGTTTGGGAGGTAGGGAACTGATTAAAATGTGAGTAATTAAGAGTCTGTCTCTGAGCCAGAAACCTCTCATTTCCTGTCAGAATAAAATAAATAAATACAGATATAACAATTTAGCAAAAAATAGCTATTATTAAGGTTTCTCTTCTTCAGGCTGAACATCTTGAGATTCCTTAAGCCTCAAGCCAATTATCAATCTCCTCAGCACATTGATAGCTATTCTCCATTAGCATGCCAATGTCATCCATAAAACAGGTCCCTAAAATAAAATAATAACTAAAAGATAAGAAATTATGTATCAGTCTTTCTAATCCAACTTTATATGTTTTTATTAGTATATGCTAATGAGTCTTACTCTATGTCTTTGTGTTGATGAGGCATAACGTTAGTCTTTCTTAGGCTACATTAACTTGAAAACCTATCCCCAGCTTTCTGCAGTTCTGACTGTATATGTCTCCGATTATATTCCTTGGCAGTCTTGGAATCCTGCCTATAGACTACTAGAAGAGGCCCATAGCATTTTGAGTCACAGCAGTGTCTCAGGAGAGTGAAAGTAGGTCCTAACAACTGCTTTCAAGTAGTCTTCAAATATGATTACATGAAATAAACTGAATTATGAATTCAACTTTTAAGTAAAGTTATATATTTGTGCAAGGTGAACTCTTTACACTAAAGTGAATGTTAAGGTGGGAAGAGAGGTTGCTTAAGAACACTCGTCCTTATTTAACATAAGGACAATAAAGCCAAAGTAAAAGTTTGCCTAAAACCTCATAGTATGTGATAGGATGGCTTTAAACACGGATTCTTGGGCAGCCCTGGTGGCTCAGCGGTTTAGCACCCCCTTCATCCCAGGGTGTGATCCTGGGGACCTGGGATTGAGTCCCATGTTCGGCTCCCTGCATGGAGCCTGCTTTTCCCTCTGCCTGTGTCTCTGCCTCTCTTTCTGTGTGTGTGTGTGTGTGTGTGTGTGTGTGTGTGTGTCATGAATAAATAAATAAAATCTTTAAAAATATATAAAAAAATTTATAAAATAAACATGGATTCTTGAAGACTCAGAATTTGGACTGAGCACAGTATCAAAATGTTTGGCCAAATATTGCATGTAATAATCATTCTTGATAAACTTTTATTCATTTAATGTGATTATTTTTTTATGTCTCCTAGAAACACCGGAGGACATTTCGTGATCTGACACATCAGGTGCTATCTCTAACACATTTACAGCTCTGAAAGAGAGACAATTTACTCAATAGTCCTGTATTGTCTGCAGTAAAGAGAAACTTGAATAAGTAAAAAGCCATTTTTTTAAAATAGATCTCTTATTAGAAAAATGTACCCATTTGTGACATGATCTTTTGCCTACATGACCAGCATGACCCCCATATTTTCTTTCAAAAGATCTCCACTATATACTATAAACAACCTAGCCAATAAACTTTCCAGGTTAGGATTAAGCATCTTCTACAAAGCAGCTACAATCCTAGAACTCATGTTTTTAATCATTGTCCAAGTCAATTTGAAATTTCAAAGTAATTAATTCTCCTCCTTTAACAATAATTATCAGCAAGGATTAATTTATATAATTACTACAAAATAAAACACAGAGGATCACTTTTTCTTTTTCCTTTTTTTTTTCAAAGATACAGACACTCAAAGCAATGCATCTTTAGTCCTCATCCCCAAATTCCTCACACTCTATAGCCTGGCTTTATTCTAAACAAATGGAACAATTTTATTACTGTAACTGACAATATTCCTCTTAGCTTTGCCCATATTCATTATTTTGAGTCTGGTGTTCTTTTATCGAAGTTTGCATCCGGGGTTGAGCAGCTTTCCTAAGGAGAAATTTTGTGTCTGAACAGTGGGCCCCTGTCTTTAATGCCAGAGTTGACAAGGTACAAGAGTACTCAAAGGGGGTTTACCTAGCAAACGTGCGTATTGAAATTGGCAACAGTCCATACTTCAAATGCCAGCAACTCCCAGTGTGCCTTGGTCTGTCAGCTAATTTCAGCTACAAAATGATTCCTATGGTGGCTTTCTTCCATTAATTATGCTTAAGAAGCAGCTAATTGTAGGCATGGTGTTAAAAATAACTTTTTCCAAATGTTTTCAGGTTGTATTAAGGCCCCTTTGCACTTCATTGTCACTGAAAAATGGTGATACTCACGCCTTTGAGGTGCTCAGCAGTGGGTCATGTCTCTTGTCTCCCGTGGCAGCTGATCCATGCGCTCAAGTGACAAGACTGTGCAGCAAGCCCAGCCTTTCTAAGAACCATCCTGCTTGATGTCTTTCTATTTTTTCAAGATGAGGCTCTATAGAGGGAAAATATTGGGTGAGACGATTATCATTATTATTATCATTATCACCATTATCAATCTCTGAAAATCAGGCCATATGTGTTTTCCTGAGATCACTCTTGCTCCCCGAAAACAAGCCAACAAAAATAAACAAGACAAACAAAAATAAAACAGTGGCTTAGCATTCACATCAGCACTTTTAATATAGCCCAAATTAGTTTAGCTATAGCTCAAAAAACACTTCATTGTTTCAGGTTGTTAACCACAATGTCTTATAAAATGAAGCATGTTTACTGTCATTTTGCAAAAGTCATTTCTTCCTTTATGAATTTGGCAACGAAGAATTTCAAAGATACCAACGTGGGATTGTTATCGTGCACCAGCCAAAGCTGTCAGGCCTCATTACCTCCAAGACAAAAATTACAGACTAATGCATTAAATGCTTGAATAGAAACACACCGCGCACCACCTCCGTTCTGCGGTAATAGGATGACACCAGCAGCCCACAAGCTGAACTACAGCCCTCTCCCCTCCCCCCTCCGCATCGCAGTGCACAGAAGTGCAGAGATGATAAACATCCCAGTCAAAATCCAATTGCTGGATTTATTGCCAGCAGGCCCCAGCAGCGCTGCTGTTCCTGTGAATGCAGTGCATTCATTTTTAACAAACCCCATTTCAAGGGGTCTGTCATGAAGAAAACACACTTCTTATCTGGCTGAGTATTAGCATAGCAGCTCCCAGCCCCAACTTCTCTCTTAAAAAGGGAACTAGAAGTCAATTTGAGGGGTTTGTTCTGATTCTATAGAACAAATCGATTTCAGTGATTGCATAATGATGTCATCCCGACTGAAGTGGATTGATTTTTTTTTAATATTTTTAATTTTCCAGTCACTTCTTCAAAATGCACTTTTGTTTCTCTACAAGGTTCATACTTTCAGACTTTACAGATAAGTCCTTGAACACATTTTGCATCCCTAAAACAGACTGGTGAGGTCATAGTTTAAAATCCATCACGCTGACCATGACTGTGAACTTTCCCTCTTCCACCTTGTTCATCTATCGGATGCACCTGGCCAACAAAGAACTCCAAGTGAACTCCTCCTGCCTGAATGTGAGCTGTGAAGTCTAGCCTTAGCTTCCTAAATCGTTAATGTTTATGGTGGACACCTGCAAGATGGGGGCTGGCAAAAAAGAAAGTGATGGAGCTTAAATTACAACAGATAAATATGTTGATCTGCCCATGGTGCATAGAGAATCTGAGCCTCATCCTAAGCTGGAAGGAGTCATTCTCTCGTCCTGACCAGGCACATGTATAAGCATACCTCTCATATTTCTAATGTGGAAATTTCCAAAACTGTCAAACCGTGGAAAACTTGCAGGAAAGACCACTCGGGAGTAAGGTAAAATAGGAAGACACGTGGTTGGGAGTGAGACTGACCTAGATGGGAAGCGTGGCTTTAGTACTTACCAGCTGGTGACCCTGGGCAAGTTCCCTGACCTCAGTTTTCCTTTCTGTAAAATGAAAGGCAATAATGCCTACTTCATAGGGTTGTTGGGATGAGTAAGAACTATAATGTATGAAATTCACTTAAAATAGAGGGCACACTATGGGGTACCGGGGCAGTTCAGTCATTTAAGCACCTGACTCTTGATTTCAGCTCAGGCCTTGATCTCAGGGACGTGAGCTCAAGCCCTACAATGGACTCCACCATGGAGCCTACTTTTAAAAGGGGGGCTGGGCTACAATGGAAAAAAAATCAATGGTGGTTAAAGGTTATTACCTTGATTTTGAATAATTATTTTAATTCATTTATTAGGTATTTTCATTTGCCAAAATGTTATGAGCTTTATGGTTATGTCATAAAAATCCAGGCTATTATACTTTCTGAGCAATGTTTTCTAGGCAATTACCTCTCTCTCTCTCTTACCCCCCATTTTTTACAATGTTGATCAACAACATTTAATGTCTACTCAGCTGTGAACAGCTTTCAAGTATTAACTCTGAAGCTTTGGGTGAGTATGTGACATTGAATGCACATGGACATGTGGACATAGCTTCACTCTTAAGTCCACACCCCACATTCTACTCTCCCCCACCCCATAGCTCAAAAATCAATCAGACTGCAAATACTCTATTGTGCATTCATGTTTTAGTTCAATATTTTGCTTCTGCTCTCATAGTATAGTACACATTAGTGGCTTCAGAACATAAGTTAACCTAACACTTATTTTCTTAATTGAGTAACTATGATGACCAATGTAGCATATATGAGGTGCTGAAACAGGTCACCAGAACATAGCATCTTCCCTCCAGGCCAGTGCATTCATTTCAGGAGGAAATAAAATGACACCCAAATGGCTAAAATAGAAGGTGAAATGGCACAAGTGCCATGTGAGAAAAATAAAATCCCAAGGAAATTTCACATACTAAAGGGACCAGAAATGGCTTCTATGAGGTCACATGTAGCATAAGCTTTTGTGTATTCTTAGGCTTTCTTTAAGTTGAAAAATAATGGGGTGGGTTAGGGGAAGAACAGGTGCAAAAGAAAGGACAACAATTGAAGAAGAGGAATATTTATTTAGGAGGAATAATAAATGTAGTTCCTATTGTAGAGGATTCTCAAATGCTTTGGTAAACTTTGGCCCTAAAATTGTAAGCAATGGTTAAACACTAAACATGTTTGAATGAGGAAATTATGGGATTTTTTAAATTGCTTTAAAAAGATGAACCTAGTAGCAATGTGAAGGTAATATGATAATAAAAGAGAGCAAAGAGATCTTGGGACATCAGTGGCATCCTATTTCGGGAAATTATTAACAAAGGCCCAAACCATAAGCCCCTGGGTGAGCCAACATAGTTCACCTGGTACAGTACCTATTACAAAGCTTTGTTCAATTAGGTACTTATCAATTCTGAAGGGGATAGATGCATTCATGTTAAATAGCCAGGCCATCCCCTTTTTATGAACAGCAACTCCTCATCACATTCTCTTTTCCACATAGCCATGGAAAAGCCTAAGATGGCTTTACCGTAAAACACGGTATACATGTTCTTCACCTAGTTAATTTTTATAAAGATACTCTTTGGGTAAGGTAAAATAATAATTGGAAATAAATCAGAGAAATGAAGGAAATAAAGGTAATAAGTGGATAAATACCAGGGGGAAATGATTTTGCAAAGAGGGAGAACTTGCCTGTCGCCTCTGTAGTGTTAGGAAGAAGGCACTCCACCTTCCTGCATTACAGAGTTAACCATGATCAAAGAGCAGGCCCGTAACTAACTCCATTTCCAGAGTCCTGTTTCAGAGATGCCATTATAGGCCATAGGTGGCCGTGAAATAGCTCCTTTTCTTCATTCCTGGGAAAATAACTAAAATTTTCTCCTTTTATAAAGCATTTTTTTCTTCAATGGACTCAACGTGTTCTTTTAATAATTCTTTCTTTTTTAACGATTTTATTTGAGAGTGAGAGAGAGAAAGAGAGAGTGAGTGAGTGAGAGAGAGCATGAGCAGGGGAGGGAGAGGGAGAAGCAGATTCCTCTGCTGAGCAAGGGAGCCCAACACAACATGGGGCTCGATGGCGGGATGCTGGAGGACCTGAGCTGAAAGGAGAGGCTTAACTCACTGAGCCACCCAGGCACCCCTTAACAATTCTTTTAAACAGCCCTCTGAAGGAAAATATTGTGCAAGAATTATCATTCTATCTTTACATATGAGGAAAACAGAGGCAGGGAGATTGAGTGTTTTGTCTGAGGCCACATAGAAAGTCCATCTTAGAGCCAGGAACAGTCATCTTCACTGTGTCTCCAGAGCTTTGGCACAATACTATTTCATGGTGAAGTACGTTCCTTGTGAGCCATGTAAGTGACAGCAAACATTACAACGATGCTCACATTCTAGGTGCTGATAAATATACACCAATGTAATGAATGCCACAAGTGAGAACTAAGCTTTCTGAGAGGAAGGATATTAGTTTTACGCCCTCTCTCCCTCTTCTTCACATATATAACTGCTTTATAAACTTCTAGTGTAGTCTATACTTAGCCTTTAAGTTTTTATTTACTTTCTCTAGTTTCTCACCAAAGGTGAAGTCTAAACAGTATACGATTTTTCCCAATGGGATAGCATGCTTCTCGGAAACACATAATCCATTTTTTTCTTATTTTATGGCTCTCACAATGAAAAACAATACAAAAGTGTTGTAAGTTCCAGGTATGTTATTGAATGCATTCAGTTCTTATATCAGAGATGATCTAGGCTGTAAATAACAGAAAACCCAACCACCAAGGACTTAAATGATAATTATAGTTTATTTAGTAAGAAGTGTGGAGGTTAGGGATCCCTGGGTGGCGCAGTGGTTTAGCGCCTGCCTTTGGCCCAGGGCGCGATCCTGGAGACCCGGGATCGAATCCCACGACAGGCTCCCGGTGCATGGAGCCTGCTTCTCCCTCTGCCTGTGTCTCTGCCTCTCTCTCTCTCTCTCTGTGTGACTATCATAAATAAATAAAAATTAAAAAAAAAAATTAAAAAAAAAAAAAAGAAGTGTGGAGGTTAGATGAGCTCCGAAGTGATTCAGCAATATAATGCTGTCATCAAATGCTCGGGCTCCCATACTGTTGTGTTTTCAATAATGACTCTTTTTGTTACCTCACAGTGGTAAGAAGCCTGCTGTAGGTCATGCATCAAATCCTTGTTCAAGAAGGGAAGAAAAAAGTGGGAAGTGGCAGTACCAGGAAGCAACCTTTAGGTGCTTCTCTTTTATTAGGAAACAAGAATCTTTACCAGAAGCTTTCTAGAATCTTGTTTGTATCTCAGTGACTAGAACTGGATTATGAGGCCATTTTAGCTTAAAGTCAAGCCATCTTAGCTTTACAAGCAAGAGAAAGAAAAGGAGAATAGGGTGAGAACCCAGCATCAACCACAGCTCTCATGTCAATCAGTGGAGATTCGTAAAACATGGTACATGTTCTTCACCTAAGTAATTTTTATAAAGATACTCTTTGGGTAAGGTAAAATAATAATTGGAAATAAATCAGAGAAATGAAGGAAATAAAGGTAATAAATGGATAAATGCCAGGGGGAAATGATTTTGCAAAGAGGGAGAACTTTGATATGACTGGATAAACTAAAAGATATTCTTTATAAGAAAAATCCCTATATGCTTTTGAAATATGCTGTGACAATCATGCAGAGAAATTCAGCTTATCTGGGCTCACATTTGGAGTTCTTAACTTTTTACTCCTCCTTTATTGATAATATCACAGCCAGGATTATTTTACAAAGATAGTTTCACATGGCACGATTTATACCCTTTGAGGAAAACAATTCTTAACTTTCTAATCATCCCGAAAAACACTGGAAACAGTGCTCAAGTATACCTCAGAGATTCTTGATGGGTCTGCACAACTAGGGCCGCCTATAGACCTTGGGCGTCAGAAATTTTCCTCTGGCTGGCCCTAGCTAGAGAAATGACCAAACCATCAGGATTCAACAAAACTCCAATTGGCAAACATGCAAGGCAGAGCAAGAAAGCCTTTTATTTTATTTATTTATTTTTTTTAAGAAAGCCTTTTAAATGGCACCTCAAACCTGAGAACGTTAACAACTTCCAATTGCTACTGCCACTGTTGTATGCATTTTAAATAAAGGTATTTTCATTTTCAGCTATACCCTGAGGCACATCAATCCAGAGTGGCACCAAGTTATAAATTTAATAAATAAAAGAATGTTGTCCATTGTGATATCTTAATGCCAGGCATGGGAAAGGCCTTTTCTCCTCAGATTCCTGAGCTTCAGTAAATACTAAGCGTTCTCATTGGTAAAGAGAGAAGTTGGGCTGAACTGCTGGTTCTCTACACAGCTGGTGTTTACTCCCCTGAAGATAACAGGATCAGCAACAGCATGGTAAAAAACGTCTATGGAGCAATTAGAATGTGTCAACCCCTGTGCTAAAGGCATGATGCGCCTCTTCATTTACTCCTGACAATTACTCAGTGAGGCAGACAATGTTATCCCATTTTACAGATACAGAAACTGAGGGTAAGTGATATCAAGTAACTTATCTAGGATAATACATCTTAAGTCATTTGTCAGAGGGCTACCATGAGGACCAGTTATAAAATCCAATGATTTCTTTTTTAAGATTTTATTTATTTATTCATGAGAGATACACAGAGAGAGAGAGAGAGAGGGAGGGAGACACAGGCAGAGGGAGAAGCAGGCTCCATTCAGGGAGTCCAATGTGGGACTCGATCCCGGGTCTCCAGGATCATGCCCTGGACTGAAGGTGGCGCTAAACCGCTGAGCCACCGGGGCTGCTCCAGTAACTTCTTCTAAAGCCACTGCAATTCATAGCAATGCTTGGTAAGAAATCCTTCTCTTTATATTCTGGCATTCTGGGACCACTAGAAACCTCTCAACCCAGTAGATAAAAGCATTTCTAATGTAAGAGTATATTTCAGACAGTATAGTGCCATAGTGCAGATTCTTAATAGACGGTAATTAAATTGAAATGCACTGTTTAGCCGCTTGTGTACCTTTCTTTTCCAAGAAGCATTGCCTTATTAAAATAAAAGTGAATACAACAGAATGGAGCAACAAAGCGTTTCAAGTTATTGCCACCAGAAGCCTTTATATACCATCAGCCATGAGGCATATTCTCTAATAATGCAGGCCCAGTAGTTACAGGCAACCAAGTGGAGTCAAACAGTTCAGAGCTTAATTGCCTTCTAAGTTTTTACAACACCAAGAAAAGGCTTGACCCTACCAAGCAAGCTGGCAGGAAAATATGTCTTCTTAAAGCCTTCTGACCTTGAAGCAGTCATCTCAAAAAACTTCTTCCACCCATAGGCAGATACGTTTATCCATCATCTTGTGTGTGAAAGAAAATGAGTCTACAGAGACAAGTTTCACTAAAAGAATTATAGATTAAAAAAAAAAAAAAAAAAAAAACACTTGGGTGCATTTGCAGCCCATTTCTCATTTCCAAAGGAATCTCATGGGTAATGCCACAGTGAGAATATTTCCAGAGCTGAACTCCCTAACTATCTACACATCTAAGGGATAGCTGGCTTCGGAGGATTATCTGCATACCAAACAGCAATTAACACTCATTTACAAAATAGCATAGTTTCAGCAAATATGGACTCGGTTTTACCTAAATAATACTAAGTTATTAAGGTACCTATTCATTATTTTTTATAGGATTTGGTCTCTCTTGTCCTTCACCTTTAAAAAATCCTTTTAATGCTATGCCCCTCGATACCACCTTCCAAACACACACACACACACACACACACACACACACACACACACACAGATGTCTTGTGGTTAAAAGAGCAATATTTTGGAAGCTCTAGTTGCGAGATTGCTTAGGATATGATCTCTTGCCCGACACCATTTACCTGATTTTACTGTTTCCTCTTGTGTAAAAGACATAACAGGGCAGCCCGGGTGGCTCAGCAGTTTACTGCCTGCCTTCCGCCCAGGGTGTAATCCTGGAGTTCAGGGATCAAGTCCTGCATCGGGCTCTCTGCATGGAGCCTGCTTCTCCTTCTGCCTGTGTCTCTGTCTCTGTCTCTGTCTCTCTCTCTCTCTCTCTCTCTACTCTCATGAATAAATAAATAAATCTTAAAAAAAAGGACAGTAAAATCTGCATTTAATTGTCATTATGTGCAGTAGATATATTCTACAAACTTGTCACAAACACTGAATGAGCAAATACTTAACAATTACTCTTAGGGAAAATGCAGGGTTGGGTTCCTGCAAGTCTCTGGTCACATTTCCATCAGTCAATGAATATTTACCTTTGTTATGTATGTCTGTTTTAAGGAATCTTTTATAATATATATTGATTATTCATTAGCATTGAACTTATGGTCAACAGGACTGTAACTCATCTTGAAAGAAGTTTCGTAACACACATATTTTTTTCCTCTCTGTAAGGTACATCACAACCTTCTCACAGTTAGGAGCATTAGACAACACTTGAGCCTTGTGCTTGGGACCATATTAAAGGGCAAAATCACCAACAAAACATACAACACTGAAAGTAGGGACCCAAAACCCACTGGACTACAAAAGGGACATGTTTCAGTATATGAGAGCTGAAACAAGAAAGCAGGACAAAGCCTTGTTCACATACCATGCTTCAGCTGGGAACATCAGCATTGGGCAACTCAAATTTCCACTCGCTTTTGTGTGTCTGGCTTGAAGGTGCTGAGAGTATTGATTTCGGGAATGCAAATAAATTCTAGCAAATAGGTAAACACGCAAATACAGAATTGGCCAATAGCAAGGATATCCTTGGGAATATTAAAAGTTAAATTCTGTTTCTCTTAGATATAATTCTTTAGATTAAATAGAAGTCCTGGAACTTATTTGTCCTTAACATACCCAGGGAGTGTAGACCTCCTGCTCCAACTTTTGCATGACCTTAGGTGTCAGAAGATGAAGAGAAGGCAGTGCTCCAACAAAGATTCATGAAGGTGCCAATTTGCAAGAGCCCAAGGAGCCAAAGCAAGAAGGCAAAAGCTGTTTCTGAATTGTTCACGTCACACTGCTTCTAAATGACTTCCACTCATTCATTTGTTTAGCTAACAATTTAATATCACAGGAATTTGGCCAGGCAGCAGGGACACAAAGAAGGCAAGATGGCCACTCTTTTCCAGGGCTGTTCTAAGCTTTTTGGGGAATGTACACAGGCCAGACTTCTAGCTCTATCTGCTTACGTAGGAAATGGCAACACAAGCTTGTGTTTGCTTCCGTGTGTATCTTGTCAGACTAGACTGTACTCCTGGACAGATCACATTGGGAAAATGGGGTGAAGATTAAAGCAAAGTAACAACTACCCCCCATTCCCTAAGGGTTAGTAAAAGGCTATAATGCATGTGAGAGCAAGATGGAAATTGTCAAGAATATATTCAGGTTAACCCACTATTATTATTGATGATGGGAACAAAGCTTTACTTTCAGCATAAGTCACCAGCCTCGTAAGGTGGTTGTTTGTTTTCCCTGAATGAATGACTATTTTGAAGAAGCACCACAGATTGATTTTTAGAAGGCGAATGTTTTTTAAGACATGCTGAAAGCTACTGGTATGTGCTTCTCCCCTGTGGTTTAAGGATTTTCAGACCATCAATATAACTATGTAACAAAGCATTTATCATGCCTCTGCTAACAGAATGTAAGTTGAAATTCAATGCTGGTACAAATAATTTATATTCCTGGAATTGAATTTTTAACATATAAAATTAAGAAACAGCAACACAAGTTCATTTATAGATGATCTGTGTCTGAACCTACTGCATTGAAAGTTATTCCCATCTTCTCGAACTCCCTTTGTCAATGATGGTAGCGTCATCAATCATTCCAGTCAGTATGTGACAGAAAAGAGTTTTAAATCATATCTTAAAGTCAGTTTTTCATCATCCTTTTCTTAACCCTAACTATCCAATTCTCAGGAGTTGGATATTGTGCATATTTTTATCCTCATTTTTACTGTGCTCTACTATTTAATAGGCAGCAATGAACATCCTAGAAACTATCATAAATTCCATCTTTTCTGTTTGATTATATAAAAAATGTGAGTTGGTAAGAGAAGAGGTAATTGTACCATTTCTTCTTTGTTAATAGAGTGCCAGAGTATTTATAAAGGGTGTTGGCACATCAAGGCAATGGCATTTCCTACTTTTATAAATATTACAATTCTGAGTAGAAGAATTTGACCATAGTAAGATATGCATAATCATGTGACTATCACTTATCTTGGTATTACCATTAGCACAATTGTTTATCTACACATATCTTATTGATTTACTCATACTTCACTAGTAATCATTGTTTAAGTAATCTAATTTACTCATGCTTCAACTGTCCACCCAAACTAGCTAAATTAGATTCGCATGGAAAGAATAGTACCCAAACCCCCTCTTTTTAAAATTGTTCTTTAAATATCTTTTGCACATTCCAGTGAGCTGTTGCTATTATTTAGGGTGTTATTCCTCATTACTCCTGAGGAGGCCACAAGAGAAAGAACCCACTGAAGGAAATAAGATTCAGAAATAGAACACGACCCAGTCAATAAGAGTCTGGGTACAGTTCTGCACAACAAAAAAATTATCAATTTTTCTCAATTTGCAGAAAACTAATGGCAGATGTGAGAGTGGCAAATTATTACCTAGAATGTGGTTATGGGACAAAAATGATGTTGAAAAATTTTAAATAATAAATATCATCATCTAAGCAGTCTTTGATGAATATCAAATGGTGGCATAAATCTGAAATGAGCTTTTGCCTTAACAGTTGTATATTAAAATATTTTTAGAGTCTTTCTACAACCCCTAAGGTGTTTCTGTGTTTTTGCTTTTTTAAATTAACTTCAGGCATTTTTCTACATGCATAACTATAGAAAGATACTCGCACAAGACAAGGTTGATGGGTTTTCTATGGGATGTCTCTACTGAAATATAAGGTAATGTAGCCTCCTGTGGATTTTGAGACCTGGGAAATGGTCAGTTGTCAGATGAACCTGCCTAATCCTAAAGCATGCTCCCAAAGAGCCAAGACCAGTCATCCGTTCAGTGTTTAGATGCTTATTGAGGGTCTACTACTTGCTAGGTTCTGTTCTGAAATAATGCTGGTAATGGGAATCAATTTGATCATATTGCCTAATTTGAATGAAAATTCAAGTAGGATTTCATCCTGTGCCCAGTGATTAATACTGTCACATATTACTCTGTCTTTTAATTAAAGAATGGAAAGCAGAGTCACACTGAATGCTATGTGTTGGGTAACATACCAAAAGCTTTTGTTTTGTTTTGCTTTGTTTTATAAGTGACCTCATTTAATCCTCTTTTAACCCTGAAAGAAGTTCATCTAACTGTTACACATGAAAAAACTGAGTCTCAAAATGCCTGAACACATTACTCCAGTGACACGCAATCTGGAAATGGCAGAAGTAAAAACAAAATCCAGTTAATCTGAGATATTCCATACCACTCTTCTTTAGTCTTCAGAGTTATAAAGACTTTTCTATCTTCAGGAATCTAACTGTACTAAAGCAGACACCCTTAAGGAGATCATACCCCATGTTCCTATCAGGGAATAGATGCCTTCCTTTCCAGTCAGTGCTTCAGGAAAAATCTACTATCACCTGTACACTAGAATAAAAGCCAAGAATGGCATTATAGCTGGAGAAGAGATCAAGAGCCTAGAGAAAAGCAAAGAGGGAAAAAAAATTTAAAGTTCTATTTCAAGTCTTACCAAGGGCCAGCCTAGTCTATGTAATTCTTCTTTGATATTTTGTTACAGTGGATTTACCAGAAACAGATACATTCTTAAGCTACATAAACCTACAAAATCCCTAGGAGAAAAATGGGGTTTCCCCCTTTTGGGATTCTGATATATACAACTCCCAAAGTCCCTGGGAAATAATAGGTGATCTTAGTTCTTACATTTTTGTGTTTCTTTTGTTTCATTGATTGCAAATGGCTTTGAGTATAGACTCCCCAATGTGTTTTCCAAGTGTTTTTCTTCTGCATAAAACATGAAATTGTCAAGTGTGGAGGACTACACAGTTCACTGCAGCCACCAGAAGTCATTGATTCCCGAATTTATTTTTTTCCGGATTTCAAATCTATTTTTCATGCTGCTTGTCATATAGGGTTGACATGTGTCACAGGATGCTGCTACATACTGAAGTGATGCATAACCATCAGGCAAAATTTTCGAAGAATAATGCATTTTAAATGCCTCTCTATTGGATCTGATACTCAGACAATTGCCAAAAATCAACATCTAGGGAGTAATATAATATATAATAAAGATATTTCTCAACTGACTTCTAAAAGCTAATAAACAAAAATCAAAGAGAGAGACAGTCTTCAGCTTCATTATTTGCTGACTTTAAATGCATAGAATTAACAATGTTTATTAAAATGTCATTGAAAGGTTAGTCGATGATAACTTTCCATGTCTCTTCTTGATACTTAGAGTCTTGGATTTCGGATTCTCATTTAATTGTGGCACTGATTTTCTCTGAGTTATCTGCAGATCCCTTCGTTTACTAAGGATCAACTTTTCTCATCTTTTAAATCCTGCCTCTTCTCTGGAAATTATTATGAGTCAAAGGAAATGAGGACTATAAGAGGAAAGTCATTTTTATTCTATAACATGACATTTATCCAAGGATTCCTATAATAAGGTGAATATATATATTCTACATTTATAGATAAAGCAGTATCACTGTGTTAGGTCAATAGAATAACATTGATGACAAGGTAGGTGGTGGGCCTTGCCATGGTCCGTGCAGGAAATTTAGATAGATTACAGATCAAGAGAATGAAGTCACCATCTCTGCTTCACTGTGAAATATATAAAGCAAAAATATTCATCAAGCCACACTGCCTTCTATATCCTAACACATACAGATGCATGTACATACCGTTATCTGGACTCATGTCCCATAGAGAAGCAGAGTCAAAATGCTGGCACAATCTTCTCAATGATCAAGTTTCTTTGTGCAGAGTGCGCACAGTGAAGTAAGGTTGAAGTGAGTTAAATATGAATATGGTGGGAAAATACAGTATACCTGCTAACGACTTATTAGATACTATTTTTCCATATTAGTAGTATTCCTACTTGACACTTTGAGTTTTTCAGAAAGAAAGCAAGGTAATTCATCCATTCCACATGGCTTACGTGGCTGTGTATTTGGTACCCACTTATCTCTTCTGTCTCAACTCTTGTCACTTGTTCTCATTATTTTCACTGCACAATTACTCATATATTAGGTTGAACTACATGGAATTGCCAGTATTGAACCTTTTAGACTATAAAAACATAACTTTAGTTTACTAGTCTCACCATGTTACATCTCTCTGGACTCCAGCCTTTATTCAGTTAGCTCTTCTTCACTTGCTTCTCCATACCCAGCCCCTTCCTACCTTGGCTTGGCTAATTCTGACTCATCTTTTAGGCATCTATTCCTCTTTCTGTAGAAAATTTTTCATTGGAAAACAAGGAGGGGTTCCATGCTCTTCCTAATCAGAAAATACAAAGGATCTAACCTTTGCTGTTCTCACATACAGCTATCTACAGAATCCATTCTTTGAAACATAGCTCCATTGAATTGCTTTATCTGATTTATTATTCTGTTTTTGACAATTTATACCACACTAGAAATACTTGCATAGGTTGGGAATTTATTCATTTTTCATGGTAATTAAAAATTATTTTGATGACGCTCACCTTCCTCAGCCAAATAAGCAATCACAAATACCTGCAGCACATGTGTTATTCTCTAAATTGCATGAATTCCCCAACCTCCATACTTTTTGCTCACCAGCTTTTTATACAGACAATAATCTCTATTATAGTCACAGAGAAAGCTATGTTTTCACCTGATTAGTCATCAGTACAATTTCAGGTGCTGCCAGTCCCTAATCTGATTCGTACCGATATAGACTGATTATCTGTTCTGACACTAGGATGCTTCAGGGAAAGAGCTCTACAAGATGCTATTATACACCCAAATATTACTCCTACTGTAGCCTGAGCTTGAATCCTGCAAAATGGATAAAACTTCCCAAACTCAACAAAAATCTATTATAGAGGATGTTTCTAATACATTCCCAGTAGATTGACAATAGCATAGACCCGAGTTTTTATTTTTATTTCCAGGAAAAGGGATCACTATAGGATTACAGCAATCACTGAGGTAGAAGAAAAAGACAATCTAAAGGTTCTTCCAGTAAAAAAAAAAAAAAAAATAGGTAAACCTCTTGACACAACCTTTAATTATTATCAAACTAGAGCTACACTATAAAGCATAGATACAAGGAAATACTGAAATTTGGACAACAAAACCATTTGGACCACCAACATCAGTGATCATGTCAGGGTTACTTAAGGAAATTTCTGAAGAACATTTATGGATGAAAAAACTTCTAAACTTAATACAGTTATAAACAAAGCTAAAAAATATAAATAAACAAAGCACCCAGAAAAGAGTAAAATAAAGTCTTATAAACACTATCTTTTCCTGAAATATGCTCATAGACATATCAAAAGGATAAAGAAATGAACTCTAGGACTATATGTTTTACATGAAAATCAACCTGATTAAACAATCTACTGAGTGAAATGTGTTTATTTCATTTAATGACTATGTAGCAATATTTATCAAGTACCCGCTGCTCTACTGAGCACTAAGAAAACAAAATCAATTAACAGAAATTGACAC
This sequence comes from Canis aureus, assembly GCF_053574225.1. Classification (NCBI taxonomy): domain Eukaryota; kingdom Metazoa; phylum Chordata; class Mammalia; order Carnivora; family Canidae; genus Canis; species Canis aureus. Next base: position 32,486,525 of record NC_135641.1, on the reverse strand, counting down.
TCAGAAGCTTTCAGTATAATACAGAATAAGAATAAACAAACAAAAAGGAAAATGTATCTAACAAGCACCATGATTCATAACTCTATGTATGGAAACACATGGCAAGAGATCACAAGGATATATGCCTGTAGGACCTTAGCAGAACTCACAAATTCATAGGACAGTCTTTTTTTTAATTTTTTTTATTTTTATTTATTTATGATAGTCACAGAGAGAGAGAGAGAGAGAGAGAGAGAGATAGGCAGAGGGAGAAGCAGGCTCCATGCACCGGGAGCCTGACGTGGGATTCGATCCCGGGTCTCCAGGATCGCGCCCTGGGCCAAAGGCAGGCGCTAAACTGCTGCGCCACCCAGGGATCCCCATAGGACAGTCTTAACAATATCTCTCACCACACTGATTTGGTTCCAGCAACCAACATATTCTGCCAACAGGCAAATAGTTAAGAGAACGATTTCAGCTACATTTGGCCAGGTCAGAGAGTTCAGGTATTTTCTGGTTGTTCTTGTCGCTGCTTAATGGCTTTTGATTAATTAGCCACAGAGACATACTATGGTGGACAACTATTACTTAGATTTATGCTCATAATAATTTTCTATGCCTCTTGTTTCTGAAATGTCATAGCAGTTTTCAATCTGTCCAACCCCAACAACCCCCCCACACACACTCAAAGAGTTTAAAATTAAAAGGCCTTTCATGTGGTGACAAATAACAACAATAATGATCAAATCACCTCACTATCCAGAAGAGATCATTAAAAAGGATTATTGTACTATAACATAACAAAGAAAACAGCAGGCAGAGAAAAATGAATAGAGAACTTTAGGTATATATTTTAATCAAAGTCAGGACTGATTGATTTTTTTTTTCTTTTTCTGGAAGTAAAGCTTTTGAGATGAGCTTAATTCTTACACAGAAAAACTCAGGCTGAAAAAGAGGCTTCTTAAGTCAGGAAGGAACATATCTTTGTCAGGTGGCCTTTGAACTTGTTGAGCTGAATCTATCAATAGGGTCAATTTCATTGCACCTTTTAACCAGATACAGATAGTTTTTCAATTTAAAATGAGCACCTACCTTTAACACCAAGAGCCATCAATAATGTAGAATGTGATTTTGCCCAAAGGGTGAAAAAAAGAAATTCTAAATCTTATATACTTTGAAAACCTACTTATGTCATCTACTGAGCATTTTTAGGGCTGGTTATGTGTGTACACCTTATTTTTTTCTAAAAAATAAAAATACATAAGATCATTACCTAGAGAAGAAGCAAAGCACTTGCCAACAGTACCAAAATAAAACAACGTTTCACGTGCCCGATGATCCTGATTGAAGTACTAAATTGCTACACTTTGAAAATTTAACATATGGACTTCCTCTTCCGCCAAATGGAGTCACAGGAAACAGTTTTACTTTCCTGACTCAAACTATTTAAAATCTAGAATCTTTGAAAAAATGGTTTTTAAACATTGTCCATTAGGCAGTGCAGAACTATGATTCCTGAGAGAAAGAAACAAAGCCCTATAATTGCCCAATTTACGTCCTTGAAAAAGTTTCCAAACTGTAGCAGCTGGTGGGGGACCAGAGAGAGCCTGCCTATCTCACTGAATGAGGAGACAGAGCTGGAGTCCAAGGAGGACAAAGAGTCTCCAAAGGGCAGAGAATTGGAAAGGAGAGAGCTGCACAGAGAGAAAAGTTCCAAGATCTGTCAGGCTCCCAAATCTAGTCTTAGACTGATTAATTCATGCTTGTGAGGGAACTATGTGAGGCCCAGATAAGGATCCCTAGAATAGATTAGGGATAACAATCCTCAGAGTTTACACAGGACTGGAAATAATTTGTGCTGCCACCAGCTAGAGTGACAAAATGTCTTGTAGTTCACAAGATATTATTAGGTACAGTAACCACAATGAGCTACAGAATGCTTCATTAGTGGAGAAAATCCAGATTAGACCTAACAGAGATGTGTACCCCACTCAAAATAACAGACCCAAAAGGATGAAAACTTAAGTGGGCCTCTGAACAAAGCTCATGAATATTTATCAGGATACAAAAATAGCCAGCATCCAACAAAGTAAAATTTAATTTTGATATCCAAGGGTATCCAATCAAAAATTAATAGCATGCAAAGAAGCAGGAAAATAAAACCTATAACAAGTAGAAAAATAAATTCATAGAAACAGACCCAGAAATCACATGGATGATAGAATCTGCAGACAAGAACATTCAACTGGTTATGAAACAGTTATTGAAACTATATTACATATATCTCTAGATGGTAGATGAAGATTGAGTATGTTAAGTGGAGACACACACTCAAGTCAAACTTCCAGGAATAAAAACTACAGTTTCTGAAAGGAAAAACACATAGGATTAACAGCAGATTAAACCTTGAAGAAGATTATTTAACCTTAAGATATAGGAATAGACACTATTGAAAATGAAATATAAATAGAAAAAAAGTGCAGGAGAAAAGGGAATATTATATCCTGAGCAGTGAGACAACTTCAGGCAGCCTACTATCATGCAGTTATAATCTACAAAGGAGAAGAGAGAGAAAAGTGGGAGAAAAAATATTTAAGAAATAATAGACAATTTTTTTTCCTAGTTTTATATAAACTATAAACTCACTGCTCCAAAAACCTCAACAAACCTCTAATACTTGAAACATCAAGAAAACCACCCAAGCTTAACATAATCAAATGGCTTAAAAAAGTGACAGAAAAACTTAAAAGCACACTTTTTGTACAAAGGAAGAATAACTGTGTTTCTCATTTGAAAGAATGCAATCCAAAATAAGTGAAGTAATATCTATAAAGTAGTGAAAAAAAAATATATCGCCCCAGACTTCTATACCTAGCCTTATTATTTTTCAAAAATGAAAAAAAAATGAAAGAAAAATTATTACTTTTTCAATCATCACAATGTTGGAAGAATTAATCACCAGCAGATCTGCACCTCAATTAATGTTAAAGGAAGTCCTTCTGAGTGAAAGAAAATGATACCAAATTGAAATATCGATTTATGCAAAGAAATGAAGAACACAAGAAGGAGGATAAACTCTCACTATGTAAAAGGATGCTAAAAATTGAGACCCAATATGATAGATACTAAAGACTAGACAGATTGCCATGTGCAAAATTTAGAATAGAGAAGGTCAAGAACTACCTTGGTGACTTCTACTCCCTCAGCCAGGTAAGACATGAAGTGGTCAGAGGCTTAGGAGGGAGGATTTGTTGCCAACTTCTTTTCGGAGTGTTGCCAACTAGGTTCCCACCATCTTCTTTGGTAGGGGATGTGGAGTACTTTCCCTTTATCCCAAGCTTGAGGAAAGGGATGCATCCAGAAACACTGGGAGAACTTATAGTTGGAGTCATGGAAGGATTGTCCCTATGTTACATCTGAGAAAATTTAAGTCACTTAATGCTGCAGAATAGAAATGAATGTATAGTTTTTGCTAACTCCCAAGTTTCTAAGAGCAAGGGGTATGAGGATACTTCCCACTGACTACAGGAGAGAGGGCCAGTATGACATGATCTTAGGTGCTCTCATATAGAACAACCTAGAGGATGTTCAGATGACAGTAGCCAGTACGTGGATGTGGAAGTGAACACCAGATTCCAGAAAAAGGTATGGTAAGCAACTATCTGGAAGAAAGAAGCATCTGCCCAGGTCAGGAGAATTGCAGAAAAGTGATCCTCAGTGCAGCAGTGAGAATTCATGTAAGTGCCCCAAATGTCATCCTTAACCATCTGTTAAACTAAAAGAAATGCAAAGTCACTCAGCCAAGAATCACCTTAAATTTTTTGCCTCTCTCATCAACCTTTTTCATGTTATAATTTATCAGGGTACAAAACAACAGCTATCACAGGTGGGGCAGGAGTTCTTTAGATGGGAGAAAGCAAAAATCAACCACAATCCCTCATGGAAGGCAAAAAGCCACCAGCTACAGTTCACAACACAGGCAGGGGAAGAAGATGTACTTTTGAAGAAAGATTATGTTGAATTTTCCAAAATCAACAAATACTTGTTTAAAACGAAAAGAGCTATGTTTATTAAGAAGAAAAATCATGTTTATGTCATTTTTTAAAGATTATCTTGAAATCTGTTGAGTTTTGAAAGAAAACATGCACATTATTCTATTTGTAGGTATGCAGACAATTTGCGAAGGTACACACCAGGAAATGGTAAGTAATTATTACTTCTAGAAGACCAAACGTTGAGGATAGGAGAGAGCTTTCCTTTTGTATCTTTTATACTATTGAATCTTTTTGTTTCCTCACCAGGTACCTCATGGCAGCACTGGCAATGGCTACCCAATACCTACACCCCTTCCTACCAAAGAACCCTGATTTTGTTCAGGACAGCAATGTACCTAGCCCCAAGAGATGGATCTCAAATAATCTACACTAGGTCCCCTGTGAAATGAGCTGTATTTCACTTCTGAAACAGAAAGTCACCAGTAAATACATTGTATGGCATTGACTTTTCACTTTGTCTTCTCATTCTGCCATGAATGCAGACTGATGCCTGGAGCTGGAGCAAACATCCTACACCACTGAGACACGGAAAAATAAATCACAGACTCTGATCTTGACCTTGGGGAACTAGTAAATCAAAGTTACAACCTCCCAATCTCTTGTTATCTAGGAGTGTAGGTATGTTCTTACCAGTGTTAGCAGCATCACTTGATAGCTTCTTAGAAATGCAGAAGCTCGGGCCTCACCCTAGACCTAATGAATCTGAAACAGCCTGTTGAGGAGCTCCCCAGGTGAGTCACAGATACGTCAGAGAGTGAGAATCACTGCTCTGCAAAAATATAACTTCCTACTGAAGTCGTGGTCAGGTATGATGTTAATTGGAGCTGAAATTATTTAAATCATATGGGTGTGTATTGCATTCTCAATTGAAAAAAAAGAACTATTTGAAAATATAAATTATAGTATAATAAAAAATATTTACATAAGCTTTTAAAAATGTTTAGGAGTTATTTATTTCTCTTTAGCATAGGTACAAAAGAGAAAAACAAAAAAACAAAACAAACAAACAAAAAACCTACCACAGTAAATGAGGTTTCTATTCCTTTCAGAATGAAAAAAAAAATTCAAATTCCAAATGCTAAGGACGCCTGGGTGGCTCAGCGGTTGAATGTCTGCCTCTGGCTCAGGGTGTGATCCCCGAGTTCTGGGATCAGGTCCCACATCGGGCTCCCTGCAGACAGCCTGTGTCTCCCTCTGCCTAGGTCTCTACCTCTCTATCTGTGTCTCTCATGAACAAATAAAATCTTTAAAACAGAAAGCTATGGCTTAACATTAAAAAGGCTTATCTAATTTTGCGATGATATAGATTTAGGTATATAGATACAGTCAACTTTTAAAAATTTTGTTAAATTGTTCTTGTTTACCCTAGATTTGAATTTCATCAAATGTAAGCTCTGCAATATTTTTATCAAAGTCAACTCTCTGTGTAATTTTTTTTTTCTGATGTTTCAACCCCAGATGGCGACTTAAAGCACAGGCTGAAATCACCTGCACTTGGTAAAAACTCCCACCACCAGCATTTCTTACGTCTGCTGGCTGCTCAATTGAACTTTTTAAGTGTCCTGGCTCTACTGTAAGAAAATTTGGGGTTCAAATCCCAGGACTGATTCCATTGCAACAGGACTATCAATGGTACAGCTTTCCTTCCTTCTACATTTATTTAACCCAAAGATTTGAAGTCTCAGTCACCAAAACTTTTGCACTAACAAAAATTTCACAGGGTAACTAAGAGAAGCAGAAAGAGATGACTGAATCAATCAGTTGTATTCCCATATTCTCAACATATTCACAGAATAGAAAATGAATCTATTTGATAACCCAAAAAGCTATACAGTGTATTCTATAACTATATTTTTAAATGTGCATGCAAGGTGGAAGTGGAACAAGACTCAGGGAAATAACTTATGCATGTAATCTGCATCAAATAGGTAACAGCATCACTGCCATTGAGATTTCATAACCACGTTTTACATAAAGAAGAAAGGAAAAGGATATTAAAGTGACTAAGCCTTGGTTTCACACTGATGCTGAAAATATCAGAATGATTAGAACTTCATAAAAATCCCATCAAACCGATTGTGTGTTGAAAAAGTGTGTTCTTTTTTATTTTTATTTATGACTACCTTCAATACCTACTTCCAGTGGCTATTTTTCACCAGGTAAAGTCTGAAGGATATTGTTCATCTGACAGCACTCTATTTCTCTCCACTTTCCATACATATGTATCTCTGTCTCCTACTTGCCTCTGAGCCCCATCCCCAGGATTATGCGTGGCTCCTCGTAAGTACTCCATCTTTGTTCTCTATTTAGTTCTGTGTTAGCCTCACTCTGCTTCCAGTACTCATAAAAATACAGGTGTTCTGATGTGCTTATGCTGTTCCATTTTATTCATTGGATGCCCTAGAATTTTCTTGCTTGCCTCTGAGAGACGGTTTTTAGAGATGGAAATCAGAACTGAATTGGTGGAGTTTCCTTCCACAGGGATGGGGGTGAATGGTGAAAATATGAGAACTTAAAAATACGTATATATGAGAACTTGGATTCCTTTCTGACAATTATTTCATAGATTTTGGGTAAATCTCCTAACCTCTCTGGGTTTCATGTTCTCTGTAAAGTGAGGGGTTTGCTCTAGATTCGGTGATCTTCAGAGTCCCATCATCTTCCACCTTTTAAGCCCTCTGCTTGTCCAATCTTCCAACACCAGACACAAGACTCAACACCCTCATTGCCAGGCACAGAACTAAGAAATTAAGTTTAGATGGAGCCACTCAGAGTTCATGGCTCATAACACTCAAAATCCAACTGCAAAGGCCTTTGTATCATGATTGTGTTTTAAACTACAGGTAAAAGGTAGAAGCCCAAGTACAACTTTAAATGAGTAGACACCAAACTGTCCTACCTTTAAGCTATGCTCCAATTCAGAAACAGGTTTCTCCTCCAAGATTAATTACTGCTGTCTGACACTATTACCCATTGAAATGTTCTATAAGACCACAATACCAAGAGTTTCAAAAAGTGTCACACACCAGCAGTTCCTATTACTGGAAACACGAATATGACAACTGAATATAAAGTGGGAGGGGGAAGCTGCCCCCAGGTGTTTTTCCCAGGCCTCGCTTGTACTTGCACAGGGGCTGATGAAAGCGGGCACTGACCTTGGCAGAACTACCCAGGACATCTTTCTAGTAGGTTAAGGTTTCTTCTAAAATGCTCTGGAAGGGAGGAAATAAAGAGGAATTCTGTTGTCAACAACCAAATGTGCCTCTTTGTGTCACCTTTTCAGTTTCATGACACACATATCTGCATAGCAATTGCTAGAGAAAAATCTCTTTTTTCCCATCTAATTGGATTGAATTGCTCCTAGATCTTTCTTCTAGTCCCGAAAGTGATCATAAGGGGGTGGAATATCTTAAGCTAAAAGGTAGAATTATTTAAAGTGCTCACAAACAGATTCCAATGCCACTGTAGGTGTTTCCTCCCTCCCTCCCTCCCTCTCTCTTTTTCTCTCTTTCCCCCCTCCCTCCTCCTTCTTTCCTCCTTTCTTCCCTCCTTTCTTCTTTTTTTTAAAGATTTTTTTTGAGAGAAAGATGATTAGAGAGTGAGTAAGGATGGGGATGAGGAGGAACAGAGGCAGAGAGAGACACAGAGTCCCCACTGAGCAGGGAGCCAGATGCAGGGCTAATTCCAGGACCCTGAGATCATGACCTGAGCTGAAGGGACAGGCACCTAACCGACTGAGCTACCCAGTCACCCTTCTTTTCACTTTTAATGAGTTTCCTTGGTTATATTTTTCCTTATGAACATCCAATTATTTTGTTTTCATTTTGCCTTTGGGTGCATGACTGCTCACGTGTGGCACTGAGCTGTGCTAAGGTATAAGTCAGTAGGAGCCCCTACATTAGGAGAAAATTGCTGTAGTTTTTGGAAGCCTTTACTTGGGCTATACAACCCTCGGTGTGGAGAGGAGAAAGGAAGAAAACTGCCTTGAGGCTAAACCCGTTCTTGGGAATTTGAGGAAGCCTTTCTCAGGGTGCTTCACATGGCTTTCTAGACCTTTTCTACTTTTTCCCTCTTCTTTCCCTCCCTCTTCTCCCTCTAAGAATGCCAAAAAAGAGATCATCCCTAATGAGGATATATGCAAAATGATAAGGTCTAGCTGAAAACCAATGAAGGAAATGGATAAGATCTTAAAAGGGCACATGTCATATACTCAGAGGGTGTTTCAAGGGAATGGGAAGAAAATCATTGTGGACAGGTACCAGCACTTTACATTTTTTGTCTCCCTCACCACAAATAAAACTACCATCCACAAAGGAGGAGTTCAATAAAAAAAACAAGCACAGCAATTGAGAAAGGTCAGAAAGAGACAAATTTGACAGAGGATTCTGAAATGGGTTGGAGGAGGCAACTCTTCATTTAATCTCAATATACTTCTTATACTTTATCTTCACAGAGGACTCAGGGAGGGTGCTTTGGGTAACCTGAAGGAGTACAACTCATTTATTGATCTCTAGTTGAGATGATGACCACTGTTCCCTTAACAATTTGAGAGGATATCAGGGAATAAATCCGAGGAAAACTTGAGTTTCAAGGAAACTATTATAATGTAGGGGCCAAGGGCAGCCCACTCATGACAAGTCACTTTGGCATAAAGATTATTTGGAGTTAAAGAGCAATCAAAACCCAACAGATTTAGGAAAAGCTCTTCACCTCCCCCCAGAACTACCTAAAAAGAATTTAGATCAAGAAGATGCTCCAGGAAGGAACTGTTATCATAGATTTAATTCCATTTGGAAATGAATTAGATATGGTAGACAGGTAGGAATCTAACAAGAGCTGTTTGATCAAAGTCCTCCTCCTCTGTGTCCCATAGATTCTCAGCAGCCCAGTAAACATTTGTTTACCAAACATTTACTCTTCTGCATTCTTCCTGAAGATTGCATTCCTTCTCTTTAAAGACCCAGACCCCTACCCCCATCTCCTTAATTCAGAATGACATATATACCTTATTTTGCCTGTTTTTGGAATTGCTATGTCCATGCAAACTCCTCACATATATGCTATTAAATTTGATTTTCTCCTGTTAATCTGTCTCATGTCAATCTGATTCTTCGTTTGGCTAGAAGGACCTTGAAAGGAATTCTTGCTCCTCAATAATTAATTTTATTATAGATCATGTTAATGAAATGAATACATCTTATATTCTAAGATTTAAAAAGAAACACGTAAAAAAAAAATAAAAAAATAAAAAGAAACACGTGCTTCCCTTCATTTAATTTCTCAATTATTCATTTACCATAAAATATCAGTAAGTTAAATATTTTTAAATAAAATCAAATTGCCACTTCCCTTCAGTTGAGGTTTTCATTTTAATATTTCACTAGAAAGTTTATACTTTCACTCACGGCTGCTATTAGAGCAATAGGTGAGATAATGGCATTCCAGGACAAGTAGCCTGATAGACTCTACTTTCCTTGAAAGAAATGTTGAAAGTAGCAATTTCTTTAAAGATAAAATCTATTTGTTAGCTTCTTTAAATATTCTACTCATTCTTAAGAAGAAAAATTAGTTTTTAATACAGAATAGTTTTCTTATCTCGAGCATATACATTTTCTGTATACTCTCATTAAAATCCAACATATTATCCAATACCTACTAAAAGTAAAATTAAACACACACACACACTCATGTGTAGGCCACCACATATGTACACCAGCATAGAACAAGCTGTATATGGTTAAGCTCTCTACTACCAACTAGATCATTCTTCCTTCCTCCAGATTGCAATATGGATTACTGGCCAAGACAAATTTGTCACCATTGACCATGGTGTTGGGATGGAAATGAGAAGTATTATTCACCAAATCATCAGAGATTTTATTTAGAACCATAGGTCACTAATTTCACTTACAGCCAGTGCTCATTTTTTCCTCCTCTATCTCTATTCCATATATTATATTAGTTTCTTCTCCTACTATATCCCAGCCTCCTTCTCATGAATATTTTTTATCTTCTCTTCTCCTTGAAGTATTTGGCATGTGTGTTCATAGTAGATGATTAATAAATAATGCATTGTTTACCGTGTGTGTGTGCGCGCGCGCACCAAGGCGCATTTAAGTTGAGGGTAATTTCATATAATGTGATCAGAAAACTAGAATGACCAAACCTCATTACTATATAGGCTTTTAAGAGCAGGTTTATTAGTTTAGATGTGATGCAGTAAGTGCCAGGTTGCTACTCTGAGTAATGATGCTTGGTATCAAACACACTTTGCCAAAGATGTTTCCTACAAGAGACCATACATGTATTTTTCCTTTTAAAATATTTTCAGAAACTCATGACAACAAAAGATGGTCCCTCTAATTATTTCCTTGCCCAGGAGTCAATCACCACCCTAAATTCCTAAAGCTGGTAACATCCAACCAATAACATCAATGAGAGGTCGCTACCAACCAATAGATGTTTGGGTTGCCTGTCTTGACTCTCCTACCCCCACCCCATGCACACACCTACCCTCACCACAACACCCCAGGAGGCCAACAGAGCAAATGTTCAGTCATGCATGCAGAATACTAATTCAGGGGTTTCAGTTTCTCTACCAGAAACATATCCCAATGGGATGCAAAATGACCAAAAATGAAAAGAAGCAAAAGCAATCCTGCTTTAGAGGGGCTATTCAGATAGAACTTTCTGAGGTAAGATTTTTTTTTTTTTTTACTTTGGATTCGACATACTGTTTTTATTCATTGCTCAGAAGAAAGCTTCAAAAAGAAAAGAAGAAGATACAATATGGCATGTGTGTGCCTAGGAAAGAAATTTCCTCTTAATAATAACATACCATTTCTTATAAAAACCACTGTATCAGGAAAACAAATGTTAGGGACTGTTGTATAAGAAAGAATTTGTCTGGTGTCCATCCTGAGTTCCTGGAAGGAAGCCTCTGAGCCCTTGGAATTTACATCCAAGTTCCACATTTGGGACTGTCTGAGGCTTCATCCTCTATGTCTCTTCATTAGTCCTGATCTGTATCCTTTATGATAGAACTGTCATCATAAGTATAGCACTTTCTTGAGTTCTGGGTTATTCTAGCAAATTATGGGACCTGAAGGGTTGGTGGGAGACCCTGAATTTATAGCCTAGGAACCCTGGAGCTTACAGCTCACGTCTGAAGTGAGGGGAGTTTTGTGGAGGACTGTGACATCAACCCACATGGTTTGCACTAACTCCAAGTAGTTAGTACCCAAAGGGTAAATAACAAATTGAGGGGAAAAAATATTAGAATCTTAATTATTAATTCCCATTCATGAAATATTTAATTAAGCTTTTTAAAATCATCCAGCTAAGAACATTTTAACTGGATCATTTATTCTATTTCCATGTGTCATGTCAGGTTGTATTATTCATGTAGCTTTATTTTTTATCTTCTCTTGCCTCCCCATGAAAATGGAATAAATACCTCAAACAATCTGGATTACAGTCATTTTGTGATAAGATATACTGATAAATGTGATTGTGAGCACTGACCATTTACAATAATAACAATAATACTAAAATAATAAATTGTCAGCCTGACCTAGGCCACAGAAAAGAAAGAAAAAAAATTTTAACCCATAATTCTTGATCTTCCCACTCCTCTGTTGAAAAGGAGCAATCCTCTATTTGCTTGGAAACCCTTTTCAATGGCCCTGTGATTATATTTCATTTACTCAATAAACCCAGTTTCCATTATAAAGCTACCTGAAACTAACTTCTGCATAAGTAAGCAGGTGTCAGCATTCCTAGATCTTTAGGCCACTACCTATGTGTATTATATGCACTGCCTAAAATTGGGGTGATCAATACAATTTTCATAATTCTATTGACATTTCCATAAAAGAATACAATGCCTTTCTCCCTCAATTAGTAATGATCCAAATTAACAATAACCCAAACCAAACTATAATTTTATTCCATTTTCATTATAAGTAAACATCTACACTAACTTTTCACTTAATATAATTTACCAACAATGATTAATCAGTATGTAACACAAATTTCTCTTGATGTAATTTCTCCTAATATAATCCTGTTCTCTTAATATAATTCCGATTAAAGTTTTCTTCCTGTAACAAATCTTTAACTTGTCATCTTTCAAAATCTCACCAATTCTATTTGTGTGTATATGTTCATGCACACATGAACACACACACAAACACACACACATCAGTCCTCTCTAAGCCATATACTTCTATAGCACTTGAATGTACAAGGGGTTGGGGGAGCTCAAAACAAATCTTTTAAGTTACTAATGTGACAAAGTCCCCCACACTTAATTCCAGATCCCTATAGCAACAACAACAAATAAGACAACAACAAAGGTCCTCTTTAATACCCCATATACTGGGTTTAAAATGTAATCAGAATTACCAGAATTACTGACTGATTAATTCTGGTAAGAACACTGTCACTTACCAAGGATTCCTGACAACTGACTTTCTCGTTATTGGCATTCCCTAGGCTACCCTGATTCAGAGAAGTAACCTTTACATGATAGCTAATGACTTTCTAAATATTCTTCTTTAAATATTTTAGCTATAGTACGTTCTTCATAGAACTACTCTGACTCAGTGACTCTTACGTACAAACTTCTTTTCCATCACAGTAGTAGCAAGGACTTGAAGGCAGAGGCAAGTTGTATGGTATATGTGAGACCAGGGAGTACCCAGAGACAAAAGCCAACTTTGGGAGAATGTGATTGCAAGAAAGCCTAAGGAATTATCTGTTACAGCAGAGCAATGATGGGAGACATCAAGCCCAGACAACAGCATATTCTTTCTTTTAAGCCTCAGTTTAAAAATAATTCCCATCAGTAGTCAAGAGGAAGGAACAGACATAAGTATATAAGAAACTGAAATAATATTTTGATATTTCCCTTATTTATATGCTGAAAATATTATTAGCCAACTCCCATAACATTATGCATTGCACTATCTATGGAGATGAGAGCCTTATGAGACTTTGACTCTAAAAGTCTTAGAGTGAACTACTTATGCAAAGTTTTGGAAATTCTCAGTTAAAATAAAATGAACATCAGACACATAAAAACACTAAATGGGGGATCCCTGGGTGGCTCAGCAGTTTAGTGCCTGCCTTCGGCCCAGGGCGTGATCCCAGAGTCCCGGGATCAGGTCCCACATCAGGCTCCCTACATGGAGCCTGCTTCTCCCTCTGCCTGTGTCTGCCTCTCTCTGTGTCTCTCATGAATAAATAAATAAAAATCTTTTTAAAAAAATACTAAATGAATTTGCACATAGTGGTAACATCAAAACTTTTAACTTTACCACTATGTAAAACCATTGTATACTGACTATATGAAAGCCCATAATATTGAGAAACTCTAGTTATTTGGACTGATTTACAGGCCATTCTGATTTAGGAAAAAAACTGAGATTATAAACTACCATTTTAAAGCTAGATGGTTACAATAAATACTAGGGTAAGGAAATGCTTTCTCTTCTAGGTCCCTGGAAGGCCTGTTGTAATAAATCACCAGCACAAAGTTAGTCCCAAGATCACCCTCACTTCTGACACCAACTGCAATTTCCAGTTTCCCAAGACCACCCTCAGGTTTAATAATTTTCTAGGAGGACTCAAATCATTGAAAGCTGTTATGTTCATTGTTACAGCTTATAATATGGAAGGATACAGATTAAAATCAGCCAAGAGAAGAGACAGATGGAACAGAGTCCAGAAAAGTCACACACACAGAGCTTCCAGGTGTCCTTTTCCACTGGAGTTGTGGGAAATGCTCATTTCTCCCAGCAATGATGTGTGATAACATGCATAGAGAATTGCCAACCAGGGAAGCTCTCCTGAACTCGGGTGTACAGAGTTTTTATTAGGGCTCTAACATGTAAACATGTGGCAGACCTGTAGTCTCCTATAGGGCTCATATTGTGTGACCCAAGTCCTCACAATAAATCATATTGTTAGACTATCTAGTGTGGATCCAGGACCCCACGTAAACAAAGGCACTCTCATTTAAAGACTTAGAGATCACTTCCTTTGCTGAGGGCAAAAGTCCAGAATTTTTAGGGGGATAAGGTTTATTCTTTATTACACAAGTAGGAATAATTTTTTATGGTCCAGATGTTAATCTTGCCTTAAAAAGTTTTAGAGGAAATTTAAATTGCTCCTTACTTATTTTAAGATTGATTGATTGATTGATTGATAGTATAAGTGAACAGGGGGAAAAGCAGAGGAAGAGAGAGAGGAATCTCAACCAGATGCCCTGCTGAGCACAGAGCCTGATGGGGGTTCAATCTCACACCTGAGATCACAATCAGATACTTAACCAACTAAGCCACCCACATGCTCCACTACTTATTTTTTTAAAAGCATTCTTCAGTTTTCAATTATATATACCTACTATAAATGAAGAAAAAAATTATCAAGGTATCATTCATTTTTCTATCTTATTTTTCATGTACTATAAATTAGTGACACCCATATCGAATAAGCTTATATTTTAAAATGAGATTATTATATTTATAATTCCAAACATCCCTTCAAACAGTGTATCTGTCTCCTATGGAGATAATATAATGACTGCGTAGTGAAGAGGCAGAACTATGATTTTATACTTTTTCACCAAAAAAGGAAAGATACATTGTAGAGAATGCATTTTTTTCATGCCATAAGTTTATTTACAAACATATTGAGTATGTTGTTGTTTCCCCTATTGTGGAGAATATAAAACACTCATTCTCTTAAAAGGCACTGGTGGCTCTTAATAGAATATATTATAAGAAACTATTCCATATGAATCCACATTTATCATAATGAATTTATGAATGAAATTGGATCAAAACGATAACATATTTTTACTCATATACACAAATTTGATGTTTCAATATATACTAATTCCTTTTTTTTTTTTAAATATTCCTTTTCTAGAAAAGAATGCTACATATACGAGTTCCTAATACAGCAAATCTATAGCCATGGCAACTGCTACCCCTCTCCCCCCAAAACAACTATGTATTTCTGTGCCTGCTAATAGAACATTCATTGAAAAACTAAATATAATATGAAGTAAGAGCAACTCCAATCAAAAGAAATCAAGAACCAGAGACACTGATGCATCAACTCCTTTGCCAGAATAAGCCAGAAAGGAAGTATCATTATCATTGCAACACTGTGTTCCTCATACATATTTTATGAACTAAGTTTTTCACACGCTTTAGAGGTTAGCAGTGCATTACATTTTTGTCTGCTGCTTGATTTAACAGAATGAAATGCCCTAAAGGCATTTATTAAAACCAGAGGAGGAAAAAAATGCGATTACTGTTAACCTCTGCCTATAACTTATAAAGGCTTTCATGAAACAAGTATCAAAGTGCACTCCAATCACAAAGTGAAATATGAGCTGCTCTGTCACTTAACACTCACTGAGATTTAGCATTTGCACACTAACGTTCAATAGGTTTTTATTAGCTTAAACCATGGCATCTGTGCTCCAATTTCCAACTTCCAGAGTCCAAATGCATTGATATTTTGTAATTACTAAAACTTGTAAAGGTTGATCTTTTAGCATATACTGAGTTACTTGCTTGCTTGTTCTTCTAACTGAACTTATGGAGCATCAACTATGTGCAAAGTGCTATGGAATACTGGCTCCCCAAGTATCACCAGCACCTCTCTTGAAATGACAGTTCTGAGTTCTGCTCACTGTGGTAAAGACTGACAAAGATTTCTGTGACTCAGAGGGGAAAAGACAAGGTCAGGATTAATTGAGAATTTGAAGTTTGGTTTCACTGAGTCTTTCAATGTGAGGGAATGATTAGGGTTCCTTGTAGACAGATTGTAGTATCAGTTTAGAATTGCTAGAAACAGCAGGATAAGGATTTTAAGGCCAAAGGTCTGGGAGTCTGGGGGCTTCAACAGTTGGTGCTTCCCACTGAAGAATGGCTAGGTCTTTCTGGAAGTTTCCCTTATCCAAAGACTCCTAGAATGAAAAGGTTATGCTAATGAAGGCAATAGGATAGTAAAATCACATTAAGTAGACAGTAAACAGCATCATGAGGAGATAGTTTTGTCTTTGGTGTCCTGCTAGTTGCTGAAGGAAGGACAAAACTATAATTTCCCTGTCTTTAAAGTGGAACTATAGCATAAAAAAAAATTATCTCTGGATATAACCAACTTAAACAGATATACAAGATGAAAACCGAGACCTATATAATGGTCAATTAGGCAAGGGTTTCTAATTTTCATAATACATGCATATGTATAAATGTATTCAGAGTCGAATTATATTTATTAACCAATGTCTTTGTGCTTTTAAAATAGAATCTGATTAAATCACTTTGTTTTGTACAAAGGATTATATAAATTACATAAAATGATATAATAATGATATTATTATATTTGAAATACCCTGCTCTAGAGAAATATATGAAAAAGAGAGGAAAAATTCACTGGCATTGTTGGATAAAGAAACTGGATGTTAAGGAAGAGTTTTGGAAATAAAGTGGGGAATGTATCTTTAAAAGTACAAGTAGCTAACATATAGCATGTGACACAAAAGTTTTTGACCAGAAAGAAAAAGCAGACGCCAGAGTAGGACTGAAGAATATTTGTATGTGAGAAGGAGGCAATCAGGAGATCGATGTTTTGAATTGGACAGACAGCCGTTCAAGGGGCCTAATAATGCAAAAGCTGCAACAGAAAGAAATCTTTGCAGACTCTCCCATCTGCTGAAGAAGATTCTTTCTCAGGACCACTTAGCTTATTTTTGGTGCAGAATAAGTGAATAAAATGATTGAGAAAATGGCCAACTTGTGAATGTATTTACACAAGAAAAGGAATAAAGGTATGCATACAGGAGGAAAGAAAAGATCCTAAAGGCAGGAAGAGAATTATTGATCAAGGCACAGGTGAGAGAGAGGGCAAAGGAGAAAGGAAAAATAGAGAAGGAGAGAGAATCAGAAAGAAATTGAAAGGAGCTTAGAGAGAGAGCAGCAGTGGGCTGAAGGCTCAGAAGGGTTGGTAAAGAACCACTGCCAGGATACATGTGCCAGTCGGAGAGGCCTAGTCTGGATTTTAGGCAGTTTTGCTATGTGATATGCCCCTGTGCTAACCCCAGCACATACAGGGCATGCATACCAGCACCAAGACAGGTCTTTCTTAAAGAGAGGACAGTGTCCATGCAACTGACTGTAAAGGGCAAGGCAAATCCCAATCAACTACTATTGAGCTGTTAAGGAAAATGTGATCTGCACTAAAACAAAACGCAAAATTCTCCATGGTTTGGGCAAAGAAGAGCTTCTGAAAAGGCATCGCTAGATGATAAAGCTGGGAGGGAAGGGGAAAAGAACTCATCCACTGAGTGTATGGTGGGTGTCAAACACATCATGTTTTCCATTCCATTTTACTGTTTTCTCAGGGCCACGAAGTGAGTTTCAGTCTTCCCATATTAGAGATGAGGAAACCAAGACTCCTTAGTCCCTTAGGCACAACATTATGCTACCCCAACTTGTCTCTAGTGGATGAACTTCTCATAGAGACTTTGCCCAAAGACAAAGACAGGGGAGTAGCAGTCACTCTTCCTTTGAATCTTTAATGCACTACCCTCAGTCTGTGAGAATGTGTCAACCATCTGAGTACAGTATATCTGTCTTACCTGCAAGCAACTTCTCTCGCTAAAAGCCATGAGTAGCAGATGAGAAGGGGGCAATTGGTAAACTGAAAGAGAGAAGCTTTAGTCTGGAGGGGGGAGGTCACGTCCAGTTTTAATCTCCCAGCTTCTTCCCTATACCCTCCTCCCCAGTTTCAGCCCCGCCACCCTCAGCTGGCAGCAAACACTGCAAGGCAGTGTTCATCCAGGACACTGACAACACGTCGACGCAAGGAAGAACATCTCGGGGAGGAAGAAAATGCAGAGGTCACACTGAACCACAGTTTGAAAAGAGATTGTGCTGACAAGGAGTTCTAGAAAATGAAAAACCTCACTAGTGATCACAAATCAAAAGGTATTAGGATAAGGTAGAAAGAGCATTCAATTTTCATAATGTAATACAGCCTGGGGTAAATTTGACAGAATTATATACATTAGTGGGACTTATAAATGTACTCATTATGGAGAAAAAAGTAAAGGTCACACTTTATTAAATTTAGTCATGACCCAATTTGTCATCCAGGTAAATAACACAAATAAATATACAAGTTAAGTGAAGTGCATGGCATTTGTTTTTTGTTTTTTTGTTTTTGTTTTTGTTTTAGAAAAAAATAACATACAAACACTAGAATGATCACTAATTTCTTAAGTCACCTATATAGCACTGCTTCACAATGCTTCACATGGCCTCCTATCACCTGAAGTAGGAAAAGCTGTTTAAGGAAATAAGGAAAGAGAAAAGGCAGCATGGCTAAATCATAGGAATAAAAGGAAACTGAGATTATTCCTGAAGACCTGAGAGTATTGGCAGGGATCATATTATGCAGGGTCTTGTGAGCTACTCTAAGGACGTGGGACTTTATCACAATTGTAACAGAGAGGCACTGTAGAGTTCTAAGCAAAAGAATAACAATATTAGTTTTGTCTTTTGAAAAGATCATTCTGGCTGCTTAATGAATAATGAATCACAAAGTGGTAAGAGTCTGCTCTTGGTGGAAAGCATTTAGGGGACAACCGCAGAGTGCCAGACAGCAGTGACATTGGCTTAAACTAGAAATTTGCCAAAGATGGAGAAAAAACAAGACCTGAGAAAACTGATGAGAGGTTAGAATTTCCTAGATTTGGTGGTTTCGTGGATGCATGGGGTAAGAGAGGTGCTGAGAATGAATCTCAGGCTTCTGGCAGGCGCAGTTGGATGGTCAGCGCGACAATATGCTGAGTAAGGAAATACTGACAGGAGGTCATTAGTTCCACTTTGAGGATGTTCAGTTTGAGGTACTTGAAAGGCATCCAAGTACAGCTCTAAGGTAATACACAAGATCTTGTGTTGGGGGGGGGGAGGCGGTAGACTAAATATAGGAACTTGGAAACCATCCTCATATGCACAGAAAATGAACCCATGTCAATAGATGAGAGAAGCAGGGAGACAAGAATGATAGAAAAGGTTATGGATAAGTGTGGGAAAATCTAACATTTGGACTTTGGGTAGAAGAGATTTGGGCAAATATGATTATGAAAAAGGATCCAGAGGCAGCAAGAAAAAACCAGAATCACTGAAACCACTGTGACATGTACTGTGGGTATTTTTTGCATGTTGTTTCTAATCTTTCTATCAGCTGTGTAAGATTAAAAGGAAGAAGGGATGAATGAAACCTCATAAAAATATCCACCCTGGAGAGTTAAGCCTAAGAATTTCCTATACAGTGAATTTACCTTTAAGGTACTCCATGCCACCTTACATTCCCCCCAAAGCCTGTGGACAGCACAGCACCAGTCACTACTACATTATAGAACTATGGAACCAATTCATTGCTAAAAACATTAATTTTAATAGAACAACATGATATGGACTTTTAATTAAATATACTGAAAAGAGAATGCTTCTGGGGAATTTTTTTTTTTTTTACTTTACTTTCTTTTCTCCTATTTCAAAGCTAAAAGTAATGCCTAAAACATTTAAATTATAGGGTGCCTAAGTGGCTCAGTCAGTTAAACATCTGCCTTCAGCTTAGGTCATGATCCCAAGGTCCTGGGATCAGATCAAGCCCTGTGTTGGCTCTGTGCTCAGTGGGAATCTGCTCGTACCTCTCACTCTGCGCCCCCTGCCCCTGCCCCAACTTGTGCTCCCTTTCTCTCACTTGCCTTCTCTCTACAATAAATAAAATCTTTTTAAAAAATTTAAATTGTGGTGTTTAAACATTTCAATTATTTTCCATAGGTAGATTTAATAATTTTCAAAATCTTGCTTGAGGATGAGCATAGTGAAATCTATAAAAGCATGATAATGGAAGGAAAATAAGAAAACGCCACCAGAACTAGGTGCTGTAACTCTGAGCAAGCAAAATGCTGTCTTTATATAATTAGAGAAAATAGATCTTGAGGAGTTAGGACTAGATGACAGATAATAATGAGTCTTCATCTTGGTTTATCTGTAAATCGGAAGTAATATCACCTTTATATAGGTGATAGGGTTCAGAGGGTCAAAATAAATGATATTGGTAAAACTGCAGTCGGTACCAAGCTCACAGAAAGCATTCAATAAATATTCATTCTTGGAAAATCAAATTCAAATGGAAAAAAAAAAAAAAGATTATCACACCAGCAAATAGAGAAAACAATGAATGAAGAGTTCGGTCTTTTAAAATTCAAACAAACTATGTTGGAGATCTTTGTGAAGACAATCTTATATGGTGACTAAGACCCACACCACCAACACCAGACTGCCAAATTTCAAACCCACCTCTACCACCTAACAGTGTGCAACCTGGCTAAGTAGGTCAACCTTTCCCCACCTGAATTTTCTTTTTCTTTCTTTCTTTTCTTTTTTAGATTTTATTTATTTATTCATGAGAGAGGCAGAGACATGGGCAGAGACATAGGCAGAGGGAGAAGCAGACTCCTGCAGGGAACCCAATGTGGGACTCCATCCCCAGACTCCGGGATCACGCCCTGAGCTGAAGACAAAGGCTCAACCACTGAGCCAACCAGGTGTCCCCAGTTTTCTTATTTATAAAATGTTAACAATAGTATCTATCTATTTCACTGGCTTCTTGTAAAAATTAAATGAATTAAGACGTGTAATGTAAATATATATTAATATACATAAAGCTCTAAACACATTCCTACACAGGGCAAGTGCTCAAAAAGGGTAACCTTTTATTATTTACAGATATGAAACAGTAATTCTATGGCAGGATATGAGATATTAATTTCTACCCTGGTCTTGCTGGTACAGGAGAGAAAAAATAACAAATTTTCTCTTTTACTTTCCTCTTAGAAGAACAGCTAAGCCTTCTGTCCAAGGTCTAAGTTCCTTATTATCTATGTCTTTGAGACAAGTTTTTAGCTGCCTTGAGATTCATAGGCATAACTGGAGGAAAAAAACCCACTAAGTTCTTGAATCATAAGATCAAGCACACAAATGTCCATTAACAGGTCAATCCATAAAGAAGATGTGGTATATATAGATACAATGGAATAGTAATCAGTCATAAAAAAGAATGAAATATTGCCATTTGCAACCATGCAGATGGAGCTAGAGTAATTATGCTAAGCAAAACAAGAGAAATTTAAACACAATATGAATTCTTTCATATGTGGAATTTAAGAAACAAAACAGATGAATAAAAAGGAAAGAAAAGAAAAAGAGAGGGAGGCAAAAGATAAAATAGACCCTTAACTATAGAGAACAAACTGAGGGTTCCTGGAGGGGAAGGTGGGCAGGGGGATGGGCTAAATGGGTGATGGCTACTAAGGAGGGCACCTGTGATAAGTACCAGGTGTTATAAATAAGTGACCAATCACTAAAATCTATACCTGAAACTAATATTGTATGTCAACTAACTGGGCCTTAAATAAAACATTTTATTTTTTTAAAATTTTTTTATTATTTTTTTAAATTTATTTATGATAGGCAGTGAGAGAGAGAGAGGCAGAGACACAGGCAGAGGGAGAAGCAGGCTCCAGGCACTGGGAGCCCAACGTGGGATTTGATCCCGGGTCTCCAGGATCGCGCCCTGGGCCAAAGGCAGGCGCTAAACCTAAACCACTGCACCACCCAGGGATCTCAAATAAAACATTTTAAAAAGTAAGCTAGGTGTCTCTAGAAAGAGATGAGAAAGTGCCTAATTGTGGATACCTATGAAAGAGTGATATGGCTCAGAGACCAAGATTCCTGAAGACCTGAAAAACAGAGGCAAGTCCTACAAAATCCACAGATTTATGTCCTCAACACATGCAGAAACCTGGATAGGGAGTGAGTTGCTGGAAGCTTTGGATTCTGAACAAAATAGCAAGTGTTTCCATCTAATCAAGCTTGTTGTACATCCCAACTATCCATGCCTGGTATATGTCTACGGCCAGATATGAATATATCAATGTCATACAAATTTCAGAAGGCCGATATTCAATTGTGGCAATGGTAATAAAAATAGTAATTAACGTGGCTATTGCCATTGTGGTGCCCCTAAGGCCCAAGATATCCTTACAGACTAATGAAGATAAAGAAGGAGCCAATATTAAGTAATATATAATTTCCTATCAACACTGTTGTGTGGGGACTTGAAACCAGCTTTATCTTTAAAAAAAAAATTAATGACCTTTACTGTATCTGAATTTTGTGGGTTGCATTCAACCAAATAAGAGTTCTGTTATCTGAATGTAGAGTATCTATTATGTTGATCTAGCTGAGGTTGTTCTAACCTTGTTCTAAACTAAGTAGACATTGACTGTTTTATAATCCTTTTGGAAGTTGCACCTAAGGATATAATGAGTTTAATAAAAATGGTGCAATGTCACACACTTTCTGAGAGGGCATTTCTTTTTATCTAAGTACATGACATAAAAAGGAGGAGATAACACATAACTATTAAAATAAATATGTCTTATGAGTTAAGTTGGGTATGAAAATCACTTTAAGGAACAAGGCTATAATATATATTCTGATATCTATATTGAGTTTTAAGAGACATATGGACCTTCAAATATAAAATTAACAGATAAACTCTATTTTGCACTAAGTTTTGCTAAAATTCAATAATCCAAGTCTTATTTAAAAACTTAGAATAATGCCTTCTGGAAATCTTCAAATAGTTGTAATGATTGAGAACATTTACTCTATTTGCATACTTCATATTCCCACAGGTCCATTTTAAAAAGAATATTAAGAAAAAAGTTTTCCTTATTTTCTTGTCATTTGTATTAACACAGTTTTAATGTAAAAGTAGTGATTTGGCTTCTGGGTCAAAAAGGTACATTTTAAAAGCTCCCTCTTGGGACACCTGGGTGACTCAGTGCTTGAGCATCTGCCTTTTGCTCAGGGCATGATCCTGAGGTCCTGGGATGGAGTCTCATATCTCCCTTGCAGGAAGCTGTTTCTCCCTCTGCCTATGTCTATGTCTGTCTCCCTCTCTCTTTCTCTCTCTCTCTGTCTCTCTCTCTCTGTCTCTGTCTCTCATGAATAAATAAATAAAATCTTTAAAAATAAATAAATACTCCTTCTTTCTGTATAAACCCAGAAATGATAAACAATAAAAAAAGTCTTTTGATTTTTTTTAAATACCTACCTCTGCTTAGAAGGAAAAAAGAAAAACTCCATAGTTTAAAAAAGGTTGATATATTTCCTTTAAAAAAGAGAGAGAGGGATAATGTGAGGAAACAAAGGAAAGGGGAAAATGATCAGAGAAAGGAAATAGATAGAGTGAAAAAGAGAAAGAGAGGCAAACCACAAGCATTTCACACAGCAATTGTCCCAACCCAAGGCACACCAAAGAGAAATCTTTTTTTGAAGTTGATTTCCTAAGGTATAATAATGATGTTTAGAGAAACACCTACACTGCGAAACTTGGTATTCAATGTCTACAAATTAGAGGTTTTCCATCTAAGAAAACAAAGATAAAAGAAATCTGTAGAGAGCTTAAAGGTATGCACCTCTGAAAATCCTCATAAATAAAGGCACAAGTAGCATCCACAAATTAAAATGGAAAGTTGTAAAATACTAGAGTATTAACTAAGTAGAGTCAAATATTTAAAAGGCCAACTTAGAAAGAAAGTAAATGTTTATTAACACTTTAAACAGAAAAGATATCCTAAATTGTTGAATTAACAAAACCAAAGAGTAAACAGGAAAATCAAAGAGAAAGCAGAATGATAACAAGATAAAATGCTTTAAAAATTGAGGAAATAGAGAAATAGACAATTTAAACATAATAAAACTTCAGGAAGAGTGACCAAAGAGAGTGGTGAGTAAAGAGATATGATGGCAGAAAATTTCCCAGGACCGAAAAAAAAGGCTTGAGTCCTTATTTTAAAAAGCCCCTATGTATTCAGTAAGACAATGAAGACAGACAAAATGAAATACCCAAGCACACATGCACATGCCCACATGCTTCACAAACCTCATGAAATATCAGAAGATAACGACATGCTGGAAAAGCATCATCAACAACTTCAAAAGCTAATAGTAATTTTAAGAGTATCCCAAAGGCAATGATTTAATGTATGTAGTTACAAAATGTGCACTTAGGTGTCACTCTGTAAATGATGACTTTTCACTAATATCAAATGATTGTTCTTTAACATTTATTTTACTGATGTTTTATGCCAAGTTTTCTTATGCAAATACAATATGTGACAGTTTAACTGTAAGTCTGTTGACTATTAGCAGAAAAACCAAAACTCTACAAATATATCAAAAATCGAAGTAGATGGGTGCCTGGGTGGCTCAGCTGGTTAAGCACCAACTCTTGATTTTGGGTCAGGTCATGATCTCAGGGTCCAAAGATCAAGGTCTGCATTGGGCCCAGCAGGGAGTCTGCTCACGATTTTTATCTCTCTCACTCTCCCCTGTCCCTCCCACATACACACTCTGTCTCTCTCTAAAAGAGTAAATAAATAAATCTTCTTAAAAAAATAAAGATAGAAATTAGACAAGATTTAAAACTGAATAGTAATATATAAATATCAAGACTAAAGCAACACTCAAAGGAGAATTTATAAACTTAAATGTACACACTAGGAAATCAAAAGTGCCCCCACAATTTAAAAGTTTAAAGAAAATAAAGCAAAAGAAGAAATAATAAAAAGAAGAAATAAATTAAATGGAAAAAAATACAGCCATAAACTAATAGACTAGTAGACAAACCTCTGATAAAATTAAAGCAAAAGTAAAGAAGGTGCACACAAACAATATGTACATATAAAAATATGTATTTTAACCATAATTTTATGAACTTTTCATATTAAACTTGAAAACTTAGAAAAAATAAATACCTTTCTAGAAAGCATAACTCACCAAAACAGACTTAAGGAGAAACAGAAAATGTCAAAAAAAAAAAACTTTCAAACATTACCAAAAAATCAAATTGTAGTTAAAATTCTATGTGTACATAAACTTACATGCACAATCCACCAGATTCGGATGGTTTCAGAGGTATGTAATGCAAAAGATGTAATGAACATAAAGCCAATAGATTTTATAATCTGCTACAGAGAATGAATAAATAAATTAATTAAATACCTATTTATCATTTCTCCAATTTGGTGAGGCTGATATAACCTTTATACAAAAAGACATAAGGATGGAATGTAAATAGAAATCATAAGGCAATTTGACTCATGAGCACAAAGCCAAATACACATACAGACACACACACAACCCACAACTATATGGTCAACTAATCTTCAACAAAGCAGGAAAGGATATCCAGTAGGAAAAAAAGATGGTCTTTTCAGCAAATGGTGTTGGGAAAACTGAACAGCAACATGCAAAAGAATGAAACTAGATCACTCTCTTAAACCAAATACAAAAATAAATTCAAAATGGATGAAAGACCTAAATGTGAGAGACGAAACCATTAAAATCCTAGAGAAGAGCGAAATAAACTCTTGGAATTTCATCAAACTAAAAAGCTTCTACACAGCGAAGGAAACAATCAACAGAACTGAAAGGCAATCAACTGATGGAATAAGAGAAGATATTTGCAAATGACATACCTGATAAAGGGTTAGTATCCAAAACAAATAAAGAACTTATAAAATTCAACCCCAAAAACAAATAATCCAGTTAAGAAATGGGCAGAAGACACGAATAGATATTTTTCCAAAGAAGGCATACAGATGGGCTAACAGACACATAAAAAGATATGCAACACTGTTTTTCAGGGAAATGCAAATCAAAACCAAAATAGATAAGACCTCACATCTGCCAGAATGGCTAAAATCAACAACATAAGAAACACAGGTGTTGGCAAGGATGTGGAGAAAGGGGAACCCTCTTGTACTATTGGGGGGTATGCAAACAGGTGCAGCCACTCTGAGAAACAGTATGGAGTCAAAAATAGAACTACCTTACGATCCAGCAATTGCACTACTCAAAAAGTCAAAAATAGAACTACCTTACGATCCAGCAATTGCACTACTAGGTACTTACCTGAAGAATACAAAAATAGTAATTCAAAAGGATTTACATGCACCCTGATGTTTATACCAGCTTTATCTATAATAGCCAATAATGGAAACAGCCCAAGTGTCCACTGACTGATGAGTGGATAAAGAAGAAGTGGGATATATAATATTACTGAGACATAAAAAGAAATGAAATCTTGTCATCTGCAATGACATAGATGGAGCTAAAGAGTATTATGCTAAGTGAAACAAGTCAGACAGAGAAGGAAAAATACCATATGATTTCACTCACATATGGAATTTAAAAAACAAAACAAATGAGCAAAGTGGGGGAGGGGGCAGTGGGAGAAAGAGGCAAATCAAGAAACAGACTTTTAACTATAGAGAACAAACTGATGGTTACCAGCGGGGAAGGGGGTTAGTTGGGAGGATGGGTGAAATAGGTGATAGGGATTAAGGAGGTGATTTGTGATGAGCACCGGGTGTTGTATAGACATAGTATCACTATACTGTACACCTGAAACTAATATTATACTGTATGGTATACTGGAATATAAATAAAAATTTATATATATATATATATATATATATATATATCCACAAATAATACATATTATTGCTATCAGCCCAACTGTTGTAATCTAATTGTTGTAACCCAATGGAGTTAACCCAAGAAACACAATGATAATACTATTTACAAATATTTTTAAACACACAAAATAGTAGCATTTATGGAGACATATGTATATATAATAAAAATAGACAAACTTTCATGGGAATAACACAGGACAATTTCAGGAAGGTGGTTAACCCTGGAGTGGAAGGAATTGAGAATAAAGGTGATACCACTTTCACAGTATCTAATTTATTCTTAAAGAGGAGACTTTGAAGCTAATATGGCAAAGACTAGCATTTTTAAAAAATCTTAGTAATAAAAAAAAAAAATCTTAGTAATATTCGTGGATGTGTGCTATTTACTCCAGTTTTTTATTTGCTTGGAATTTTAATAATTATCACATGCTTTTTTATTTTAAACCTGTTCACAGGCACTCAAAATTATGGGGACTGTTGAGCTCCACTGGTACAAGGTGTGTAAGAGAGTCCCAAATACCGCTCTCTGCGTGTCTGTTTCAGAGGATTCAGTTTCTCCAAACCTCCAATCTCCTGCCTGGGGGATTTATCCAGCTGCAAGCCAGCCACCTGTTTCAGCAGAATACCTCCACCTCTCCCTTTTACATGTCTGGGCCTAAAGAGTCCAGAGTACGATGCTCCTGAAAACAAATAGCCAGTGGTCTTGAGGACAGAGCTAGGCTAATCAACTTACTGTGTGGAATAGGAATGGGTATCCAGGTATTTTAATTTGTCCCTTAAGCTCTTCTAAAAATCTCGCCCTCCCCAGTTTTCATCACATCCTTCACTTCATCTTTCTAGTTCCCTGGTTCCTGAGTTTCTGAGTTATTTTGGCAGGTGAATCAACTGGCACTGGTTAGCAGCCCCCATATTTTTTTAGATTTTAGCCTCTTTCACTCTACTAACTTTCCACCCAACTGTCCACTTCGTCTCTTCAAAAAATGTGAGGCCCTACCAACACTCACCCACTGTTACCTGCTCCCTCCTTTCCCTTTGCTCTACGGACATGTAATTTCTTTTTAAAAATGTAATGACTGTTACTTTAGAGAAATTTGCAAAGGAGTAGAGATAAATATGTGTTCTCATCATTTTCAATCAAAAGTCACTTACTTCTCCAATTAAAAAAACAGCATAAAACAAATGTAGCTTTCATTTTTAATGTAAAGATTTCCCATGTAGTACTTACTAGATCCAAAGCTAAAGGAATGATCTGAGATAAACCTAATAGTAGGATATTACAACTCCGAAAAAGGTTGAAGTCCTTGCTGAAGACCAAACAGTGCTTCGAAATACTATATGCAGGTGCTTTGAAGAGGTAATTTACTCCAGTAGGCAAATTTTAAAATCTTTACAAGAAGTACTCACTTTTAAACCCATTTCCTTTCATACTATGGGAATATCAGAGTGTCTTTTCACCACGAGTTTCAAACTAGTGGCTTACACACCTAAGCAGTCGTATTAGGCTTAAGCATATAAAATCAATTTGAGGCTCAGCAGTTGAGCATCTGCCTTTGGCTCGGAGTACGATTCCAGGGTCCTGGCATCCAGTCCCACATCGAGCTTCCTGCATGGAGCCTGCATCTCTCTCTGCCTGTGTCTCTGCCTCTCTCTCTCGTTCTCTCTGTCTCTCATGAATAAATAAATAAATAAAATCTTTAAAAAAATTTTTTGAATCTATTTAAGCATGCATTTAGGTTAGGCCGACACTGGCCTGTTTGAGATAGGTCTCATATTCCCTATTTTCTCACCTCTCTTCTTGATTTATGTATTTACATTATCTCCCTGGACCCTGTAGGTAATTGGGGTTAATAATCTTTGCATGGAATTCTCAGCAAACTAAAGCCAGAGCCTCTCCCATGACCCCAACTCTTAACAAAGACAGAACAAGTGTTAGGCATCAGCGTTATAAAGAAATCTGAAATGATACCTTCCTTTCACAGACTCTAACAAAATATAAAAGAAAAAAACATGGGTTCTGTAAGTCACAACAGAGCTGCTTTTTATGAGTACCACTTTGGACATTTTCAGAGAAACACAGAGCAATCCCTAACTCCCTTTGTTCTTAATCCAGATTAGTTAATGAGTCAGCTTCAAATATTTATAAGGAAAACGCTGTATGTTTTATGTTGCTTGGGGAGTAGCCTAAGAGTTTCAGTTACAAATTGATGCTTTCACCTTGAAATGTCTGCTACCTCAACTTGCAACAGCTGGGGGGCCAGTGTTCTGAGGAAAAAAAAAAAAGCCTGGCTAACCGAGCAAAGCCTAGCGAACACCCCATCTAGAGTTTTATGACTTCTTAATGGCTTGAATCACTTGTAGGTGTTTTTAATACCTGCTGTCAGTTTGGAAATGTTTCTCACTTGGCAACTGGATAAGGACAATAAACTTGTCAAGCAGGCAACTAACTATTCAATCTATTATTAAAAACATAAAATCCAAAGAAATGGAAAAGCTGTTTAGGTCTATAGCTTCTCACTAACACTTTTCATCCATAATGTCTTTTAAAAGCACTTTCCTGAAGTTTATTCCCTTATTAAGAGAATTATCAGAGAATAAATTATGTGGTAATAATCTAGTGCTCTTTCTAAATAACAAAAAGGAGCAATAAATATGAGAAGATATTTATATTATGTGCTTTTAATAACTGCTGGTAGTCACAAACACATCATTTTAATTAAGGAAAGGCTTAGCAGAAATCAGTTATGGAAAGTATCTGTGGCTAACCCTTTTCTTTCCGGAAAAAAAATACAAAGATAAAAATAATTTTTTGCTTCTGGAGAGAATAAATTCATTGAGCACACAATTATAATTCCCAGACTCGGGTTTTATTTTGTTGCCCCTGAAATAAACTTCCAAACTCTCCTTTTCACCTACTCAGATATGTATTTTCAAAATAATTGATATCCATTGAGTAATAAAATGGTGCCTGGTGTTACTGTAAAAATTTCAATTAATAAGGCCTCTCCTTTATCATTCAGGAATAGACTTAAGATACTTGAGAGAAAATAACTCAACAGAATCCATCTGTGGATATTAATTAAGACCCCAGTTTCCAAAACCACTAGTAGGAAAACTTCCAATCTCTGGATTTTGAGAGAGTTCGATCAGATGCATTTTATCAAAATTACTTATTGCACATGGACTATTTCAATATGAACAAACACCTTATTCATTCTGACCAGTAATCCATTGGTTACCAGTAAACAGTTACTTATCTGTAACAGGTTTATTAAGGGGGGGGGGAGGTCACAGTTCAATGGATTATAAACATGAAATGATTTCATTTTTCCCATATCCACTCTAGGCGTTACAGACTTTTAGCTACTAAACTTAAGTAGTACTTTGTTTGGGCTGGAGAGTTTAATATAAGAGTGATTTGGGGGCACCTGGGTGGCTCAGTGGTTGAGCATCTGCCTTTGGCTCAGGGCATGATCCCAGGGTCCTGGAATGGAGCCTGCTTCTCCCTCTGCCTGTGTCTGTGCCTCTCATGAATGAATGAATGAATGAATGAGAGTGATTTTGAATTTAAGTGAAGCATGCACCTCCTTCCCTGTCACTGTCCTCCATACTCTCTGTGGTAGGTGGAATTCAGTTTTAAGATGGCCCCTGCATCCTCACCCCCTGGGGCACACCCATGCATAATAACCTTCCTCGGGACTGTGGCCAGGACCTGTGAATATGACTGATGCCCCTCCTGCAGGTAAATCACGATACATTGCAAAGGTGAAGGTACTTTCCAGATTCAAGGAAGGCTCCTTATCAGTTGACCTTAAGCTATTCTGAAGGACAGTATCCTGGTGGCCTTGACCTACTCATCGGTGCGCATTCAGAGTGTCTTGGCCCTTCCTGAGGCAGCAGAGATGCTTTCTGGCCGGCCTTGAAGAAGCAGACAGACGTGCTGTGAACTGCTCATGGAGAAGGGCAGCTGAGGGCCTGAATTCCACAATTGTAAGGAACTGAATTCTTCCAACGAGCTCCAGAATTGGATCCTGAGCTCCAGAGGAGAATGCAGCCTGTCTGACTCCCTGATTGCCATCTTGTGAGACCTTGAGCTGAGGACCCAGCTAAGTCATTCCCACACCTCGGATTCTCTGAAAACCATGAGATAATAAACATGCACCACTTGAAGCCACAAAATTGGTAAAGATTTATAAATCAGGCACAGAGCCCTCACCTTGATTCACACATATCCTCTTTCCCATCTTTTTTACATCCTAGAGTTTCATTAGTGATCTCAACTGTTTTGGTTACTAAAATTTAGTCCTATCCAGTTCACAGTTTTAATGTCATTATCAATTTAAAGATCCTCCTCTTACTCAGTACAAGTCATAGCTGTGACACCTGTCTGCTTGGAGTAACGTGGGTAAAGTTCTGTCTTTCCCACTCTTTCAGGGTCTAGATTTCTGTGTTGGGTTCTGTCAAGAGGAAAAGGAGACCCAGAAGTAACATTATATTGGTATATGTGGTGGGAGGTTTGATCAACTTGGTCTGATTTTACTGTCTACAGAAGTGGCACTAATGTCTTTCTCAAGGATGTTCAGCTTCACTCCAGGCCCCCTCTGTGGCTGAGGGTTCCCCCTAGAGTAGGGCAGTCAGACCTCCCCTGGTCTCCTGCCAGTAGCCTACACCCAAAATGTCTTTCCAATTTGACATAATGACTCCTTGTCACTGAACCTGTCTGAAACCCATGGTCCCTCCTCTGACCTCACTCTCTCCCTCAGGGGATACCTGCATACGTCGAGGTTCTCTTCTCTGATTTCTGAGGATTGTGGAGAACTGGAAAGGGATGAGGTTGCCCCCAGCACCTGGCATGTTATGCTACAATACCTTCAAGCCCTGCAGGAAAGCTCCTTTAATTCTCCCACCTTCGGAAATGTGTTAAGAGGGAACTAGTCTTTTTTTTTGGGGGGGGGGGAGGGGGACTAGTCTCTAAATTCATTAATGCTCTCCACTTTCAGGGAACCCATATCAGGCTCTCTCACAAAACCAAAGAACAGGACCAGGTTTGGTTTGGTCTACATAGACCTTAGTTCAGTAATCATCGCGCCAAAGAATAAAAAGAAAGATTCCTTTTTTGGATCCAAACACTGTATATTATTGGTACCTTCCATTAGAATTTAGAGTACAAGAGACTTTTCCCTCAAATTTGAGCATTAGCTAAACTTCCTGGACAATAGGAAAAGTCTCGCATCTGGTCGCATAGTTAATTTATCCAAGACAGCAAAATCAGCTATGTAAGGAGAGAAAACTATAAAGCTCTAAAGACTAAAGCGCCATCTACACTCCTCCTCCTCCCTACAAATAAATATATGCTTATTCACCATTCATAGAGCAAGCTGTCAAAAAATTTCCATCAGTTTTTCCCTCCGACAATCTTCACCAAAAATAGAAAAGATACCCAGGCTCTAGGTTTGAATTTCCATACAGAGGATTCTCAATAAACAGCAACAGTTAGACTGAGACCCATTCACAAAAAAAAAGCAAAAGCTTACTTCAGGTATTGTGGATGTACCACCTTACTGATGTCAGGGCTCGGCCCACTTTCTGACTGTGAGAACTCCTAGAAAAGTCTCTGGTATGGGATGCCTGAGTGGCTCAGCAGTTGAGCATCTGCCTTTGGCTCAGGGTGTGATCCTGGGATCCGGGATCGAATCCCACATCAGGCTCCCTGCTTGGAGCCTGCTTCTCCCTCTGCCTATGTCTCTTTTTCTATCTGTGTGTGTCTCTCGTGAATAAATAAATAAAATCTTAGGCAATAAATAAATAAATAAAAAAAATCTTTTTTTTTTTTTTTTTTTTAACAACATGATTTTTTTTAAAAGTCTCTGGTACAATCGCTTCTCGGCCTTTTGGCTAAGATCAAGTGTAAAAGTCTCTGGTACACAAGACATCTGCCCCAGTTGGATATGAAACAAACATTAACCCTGCAAAGCTGCATATCCGCTCAGGAAAGCATACATCTTCAGTGTCATCTTTTTTTAAATTTATGAACTTTATTTTCTTAGAGAAATTTTAGGTTCACAGCAAAATTTAGCAAAAAATCCAGAGAGTTTCCATATACCCTCATCTACCTCACTGACACACAACTACTGTATTACCAACATCCGCCACCGCATGTGCACGTGTTACAACTGATAAACATACACTGGCACATCATTATCACCCAAAGTCCACAATTTGCATTAGACTTTAGTCTTGGGTGTTGTAACATTCTGCAGGGTTTAACAAAAGTACAATGATATATATCCATCGTTATGGTATGGACTGTAATAGTTTAAATGCCATAAAAACCTATGTTGACACAAAAGTGCACAATGATACATAGTTTATCATAGAGTCCATTCTCGATTATGCATATTCTAGGGCTTGGACAAATATACGTCATATATCCATCATTAAAATGTACAGAATAGGGATCCCTGGGTGGCGCAGCGGTTTGGCGCCTGCCTTTGGCCCAGGGCGCGATCCTGGAGACCCGGGATCGAATCCCATGTCGGGCTACCGGTGCATGGAGCCTGCTTCTCCCTCTGCCTGTGTCTCTGCCTCTCTCTCTCTCTCTGTGTGTGACTATCATAAATAAATAAAAATTTAAAAAAATAAAAATAAAACAAAAAATAAAATGTACAGAATATTTTCACTGCCCTAAAAATCCTCTGTGCTCTAGCCATCCACCCTGCCCCCATCCCAGCAACCACTGATCTTTTTTACCATCTCCAGTTTTGCCTTTTGCAGAATGTCCTATGGCTGGATTCCTATAGTATGTAGCCTTTTCAGATTGGCTTCTTTCACTCAGCAGTATGCATTTAAGATTCCTCTACATTTTCTCATGGCTCGATAGCTCATTTCTTTCTAGTGCTGAGTAACAGTCCATTGTTTGGGTCTACCATAGTTATCCATTCACCTACTGAAGAACATCTTGGTTGCTTCCAACTTTTGGCACTTAAGAATCAAGCTACTGGAGACATCTGTGTGCAAGTCTTTGTGTGAACATAAGTTTTCAATTCATCTGGGTAAGTACCCCGGAGCAGGACTGCTAGATCTTACGGTAAGGCAATGTTAGTTTCATAACAAATTGCAAACTCTCTTCCTAAGTGGATGCACTGTGTTTTATTTCCACCAATAATGAATGAGAGTTCCCATTGTTCCACATCCTTGCCAGCATTTTGTGTCGTCAATGTTTGGAATTTTTACCATTCTAATACATATATAGTGGTATCTCATTGTTATTTTAATTTGCATTTCCCTGATGACAGATGATGTGAAGCATCTTGTCATATGCTCACATGCCATCCGTATATCCTCTTTGGTGAGGTGTCTGTGAAGCTATTTGACCCAGTTTTTAATCAGATTGTTTTCTTATCCTTGACTTCTAAGAGTTCTGTGTATATATTTTGCAAATATACATATATGTGTATATATTAGATGTATTAGATGGGTCTTTGTCATATTTTCTCTCAGTCTGTAGCATGCCTTCAAATTCTCTTGACTGCCTTTCACAGAGCAGATGTTTTTAATTTTAATAGACTAATTAATTTATCAATTCTTTCTTTCATAGATGGTGCCTTTGATATTGTATCCAAAAAGTCATTACCATACCCAAAGTCATTAGCATACCCATACCCAAGTCATTACCATGACCCAAGGTCATCTAGACCTTTTCCTGTTATCTTCTAGGAGATTTATACAGGTTGGTGGCTTTATTTGTCAATTACTAAAATAACACCTAGTACATGGTATACACTTAAATTTTTTTTTTACACTTGAATTTTTACTAAATCAATGTACTTGTTTATTTGGTATCCCTGCATGCAGTATAATAAAGAATTTGTTTTCTTGCTTTAGGTTTCTGACAAGGAATATCAAAAACCCTTACAAATTCCTAAGTGAAATGAGTCTTTGCAATGTTAAATAGGTGACTACTGTGGACCTCTAGGTAGCTTCAGGATGGAGCTGGTCACAAGAAAGACCAACCAAATAATTATAGGTTTGATTTTTTTAGCCCTCTCAACCTCCAGGGAGTGGAGGGAGACTACAGATAGAGCTTAATGCCTTGACCATTGATTTAATTAATTGTGCCTTTATAGTGAGAAACTCCGCCATACTTTTTCCTGATTGGTGATCACATGGTTATGCTGGGAGCATGAACCACTCCAATTCTTCAGATAGAAGGCATGGAAACTCAGTATTCAAGATCCTCTCCAACTCTGCTCTTTATGCGTGCCCTATTAAAACAACAACAGCAACAAATAAGTCTAGTGCTTTCCTGATTTAAGCTGTTTGAATAATCAAACTTGCTCTGGGTTGCGGGAACTCCCTAATTGGTAGTTGGTCAGAAATGTGAGTGCCTTCAGGATCCCCCAGACTGGCTTCTACAGTAAGGGCATCTGGATGAGGACTCTCTCCTTAAACCTATGGATCCTCATCATAACTGGGTCGTTCACATCAAACCCTTAATTGCATTTCCACAAGTGTGTACATGGTATTTGCCTGGTACCTACAACCAAAGCTCAGTCTCAGTCAAACTGCAAATTCTCACAATTAATGCATGCAGTAATTTTTAAACTAACTGTACGATAAAATGACAAAAAGGAGTCTAATCAGTGCATTGATTTTTTTCCATGCTGCTGAATGTTTGCCCTTCTTTACTTTTTAGCCAGTGACCTATATATATATTTGTTTCTCTGAGAAGTATCATTAAGGAAAATTTTATGGACATAAAAATAAAATTGAGATGCCAGGAACTACAGCTTTGAAATGAATTGATTAAGGTAAATCAAGCCATCATTAACAGGAGCTGAAATATATTGTCACTACATCAGTTCAAATGGGACACTCATTAATTTTATGTGTTCCATGAAGAGTATATTCAAATAACTTCTAGGTTAGAAGGGGTAAGTAAATTAGGCAAAACATTAGGCAGGCATTAGAAAAGCAGGTGATTCCTATTACACAGGTTTTTCATAAGCTGAGATAAGGATCTACAATAGCGGCAATCAATTATTTCAAAAGAAATTCAAATTCAAAAATCAATAACAGGCTTGCTTTGTGCAAGGGGAATATCTAATAGCAGCAATCAGTAACTAGGGCAACTTCTAACCTGATACATTTAGCCAAAATGATTTCAATTTCTATCTCCAAGTATGTTTTAGTGCTTCTATTCCATCTTATTACTTTGAAAATTTTCATTAGAGATTCAAGGCTTTTCAGAACTGAAAGTCACCATAGAAATCATTATGAGAGAACATCTGCTGGAGACACCTTATGAAGTTAAATTTGAATTTGGTTTAAATATGTAATAAGGGTGATTGTTATATTACACTAATCCTCTTGCTTAATGAAAGCAAAGTGAATAAATATAGGTGTTGTGTTTCACTTGTAAGTAAGGACTACAAGAATTTAGGATATTTTAGAAGTGCTGGGCAGATTTTATCTTTATCCGTCAAATATAAAATATAAAATTTGTTAGCAAATCAATAGTGCAAAGGAAGAAAATGTTTCTTCTACTGGAGAGTAAAGGACAACCACTGTTTCAATCACCACTTTAACAGCAGTGTTTACATTCAAACAATAAACTGTTAATTACAAATGATCGTTATCCATTTGTAAAAAAAAACAACTTCTCAAAGATATATATAGCCGCCACTTCCTCCTCGAAAGCCACCATCAAAATATCTCGGTGCCCTAGAACCCAACAAACCTAAATTACATTTTTAAAATAGTCTATAAATTTGATTCCTTATAAAGTTAGATTACCCTCTTGGCCACTCCAAATTAAAGGATTTTTTCAACGTGTGCAAAGAACGAACTAGCTGAAAATATCAACTACAATTCTTCCAGGGGAAGAACTTAAAGGACGCTTTTTTTGTTTTTTTCTTTTTTTACAGAATCCAGAAATGAGCCCAAACCAATTAATCCCAGTCCCAACAATATATTTAAAATTCTATATCTTTCTACCTTTTCAGTAAAGATCATTGAAAAAAAAGTTCAGAAAATCAATACATTAATAAATGATGAATACATACATTAAATAATTATAATTGCCAAATATAGATGCTACCTATTTAAAAAAGCAGATTTTTAAACTATTCTTGTGTGTAACAGGATTTCTCAACCTCAGCACTATGGACATTTTGGGCTGGATAAACGCTTTGTCATGGAAGGCTGTCCTGTGCACCATACTATGTTTAGTACCATCTCTGGTCTCTGCCTACAACATGCCAGCAATACCCACCCCTACCTCAGTTGTAACAACCAAAGATATTTGCAAACATTGCCAAATGTCCCCTGGGGGTGGGGACAGTTTGTTGAATCCCATCCTCCAGGAATTCTTCCCTGCACCCACGCCCCACCACAGCAATTCTGATTCAGCAAGTCTGAGAGATCTTCATTTTTTTTTTTTACAACCTCTCTGCATGTTTCTTATGCGGGTTTTCCCAAACCCCATTTTTGAGAGGCACTACAGTTACTTGCAAGCTACATCGTAGGGAGGGGAGAGGTATTCACAAAAGGCTGAACACTTGTTCAGTAATTTGACCTCAACAGCCTTTCTGACTGTCCAAAGCTGGGAGCCAGAGAAGAACCACAAATGTCCTCTTATTAATAAGAAACCCATGCCTCTTTTCAAGCCCCACAGAATATAGAATGTTTTCAGGAGCTCTGGATTCTCCCAACAACCCTCTGAGGGGGAGATAGGAAAGCTATTTTACAAACAGGTTTCCATAACCATTTCTATCTCATTAGGATTTATATTTCTAGTTTCTGTAATCATGAATAACAGCACAACAAAACCTAATCAACTCCTTTAACTGCATGGCACCCCTAGAGGAAACAGATTCAGGCTTGTCTTATTTAAAATTATACACCTAAAATCCACCAGAATTCAAAGCTTAGGATTTTTCATTATGTAAAAGATTTTTTTCCCATGATCCACATACCTCTTTCCTTCAGCTGGTATAACTAGATCAAACAGATCAGTTCCCTATAAATTGGGCATTACTATATGTTGGCAAATTGGACTCCAATAAAAAAGAAAATAATTAAATAAATAAATAAATAAATAAATAAATAAATAAATAAATAGGGCATTAAGTTCTATACTCTTACCTACACGTAGTACTAAAATTATATGTGAACATGTGCAAAGTTTTTTTTAATGGATTTTTGGATTTTTTTTTCCATCAAGTAATTTACAAATACAATAGTCATTTCAGTCAATGTCCCATCTTCTCTGCAAGCTGAATTATACATTTTTGTTGTTGTTTAGCAGTCATATGGCTCCTTATTCAGCTTCTGGTCAAATAAATTATCCTTTCCCATGGTCTACTATCAAACCTATCCTGCACTGTGCAACTGACTTTTATGAACTAAATACAAGAGTGCACAGTTATTGCTGTAAAATTTATCTTCTTGATTCAAACCAAATGTCCATTCTATATAAACCAAATAATCAAACTGGTGATAAGGCTAGATGTAAATTCTTGTATAAGCCTGATATAACCACTATCTTTCCTTTTAATCTTTCTCCCGACCATTATGAAGAGATATTTATACTTCTGAGATCCTCAGAGCAAGATGAAATCATAAGGACATGTCAGGTAAATGGAACAACCCCATAAATAACCAAGTGGATCAGCCCAGAGTGCATTGGCTTTCAACAGCCCACTAAATAATGTCCGACGACACGGTATTTGAGTAGCTCACTACCAGCTTTCAACCTCTCTTTTTAGGCTCACTTCACCTTGATCTTCATCCTCTATGCTATAGTATAAGCCAACAGGACTGTATCTATTAATTGAATTCACAGGATATTGTACCTCAAATCCTCTACTCACTCTCTCTCGAGTCATCCATTCATGAGATTCTAACTTTGCCTGCTAATCCTTTTTACTGTCCAACACAACTATCTCCTCCATAAAACCTACCATCATTACCACCTTCATTATACGACGTTTTTGGAAACAAATTCCTCCTACCGAATTCTCATGGTAATATATGAATATATAAGCCTTAAGGTACTCATCAATTGCTAATTCCCTATTTGTACATCACACCTACCTAATACCTAACACAATGTTTTTCACTTGGGGATTTTTTATTGGTTAGATTAAATGAATTAATATTATACCTCAAACTTGAAACTTCTATGTGAAAGCTAGAAAAAGGTGGCAGCTAAAGTTGGCACAAATTAGGAAGAGGCTTAAAAGTAAAAATAAGAGTGAATAAGAAAATATGTCAAAAAAGAAAATATTTCATAAACAATCCTGCATTGAAAAGGAATAGCAATAAAAATGTGTCTTCTAACCCAAATTTTAAAAATGAGATTAATCAGTCTAATGGGTTTCCATAACCATATCTAGATCCTTAGGATTTTAATTTCTGGTTACTGTGATCATGAATAACAACCTAACAAAAGCTAATCAACTCTTTCAACTATAGAGCATCACAAGGGGAAATGGAGTCGGATTTCAGAAAGAGCACTTCAGAAATGATGCAAAACATATAGTGGCCACAGGTGCCAAAGTAGGTTTGGGCCAAAATAAAAAATTACGTAGCAAGTCTTTGGGTCACTAATTCCTTTTAAAATGATTTGACCTGGAGTAAGCCTGGTAACCCTAACTCTACCTGCACTAGATAAAAACTACTTGGAGTAGGCAATGGATTCCCCCAAAGGACTCCAATAAAAAACAACTTAAGTTAGAGAAAAGAAAAGAAGAAGCTAAGAGCTTGAGCTACAAATTATTTATGTATTTCAATCATGACTGCTGAAATAGAATTTAAGTTGGAAAAAACTTACAAGTGAAAACTTAGATTTTTTTCCTGGAACCAATATCTTAAATTTACTTGACTTCATCAATTTAATAGAATAAAGCAATACCAAATAGATTTTAACAAACACTATTACTGCAAAAAAAAAAAAAAAAAAAAAAAAAAAAAAAAACACAAAATTTTGCTTAAGTAACTTAATCATATGTTCTTCTTAAGCAACAACCAAATGACAAAATTCCAGTATGAACAAGAGTTTCTTAAAACCTTCTACATTCACTTCAATAGAATAATATATATTTTATCAAAATTAGTTGACATAAATATGCATTACAAAATAGATATAGTAACAATTTCCCACCAACATAGTTCATTATTACACATGTCTAAATATACAAACATATATATGTGTATATATATACATATATATATATATATATATATATATACTAATGTCAATGTGATATGATATAAATAACACATGCTTGAGAGCCCAGAGATCTGATTTCAAGTTCATCATTTTGACTTTAATTCACTTTACGCCTTATGGTCACTCTACCTTTATAGAATTTATTTCAGATGTAGAAAAGACAGATGCTTGGACTACATGAACTTTGGACTATGTGGGCTTCCAGTATTAACAGTCTATGCCTTTATGATTTTGTATGATGAAGGTGTATAGTGCTGAGATAATCTACACATTAACCACAAGGCTGTTAAATCTATTCTTCTTGGTACCAGTAATTTAATAAAATAAGAAAAAAAATGATGTCCAAACAATAAAATAAGATTTCCCTACACCCTACCAGGCTTCTGGTGTTCTAGTACTCATTCTTTCAAAAGCACAAAAAATTAAGCATTTGTTTATTCATTGAACACATCATTTTGGATCATCACTTTTATGCCAGGGACTTCCTAGGCAGTGGGAATGCAGTAATAAACAATATAGACAAGCTATTATAAATATCACAGATCTTATAACTAGTAGGGGAGACAGATAATAAATAAGGTAAGATAGTTATGGAGTATGGTAAAAGGTGTGGAGGTACCTAAGATATAGCTGGATGATCAAGAAAGTCCTTTTTAAAGAGTTGAAATTTTGAGCTGACGTCTGAGAATAAGCCATAAGCCAACAATGTAAAGAGATGGGAAATGTGCATTCTCAGCAGAGCGATGTAAAGGCAAGGACAGGTCACCTAAAATGTGCCACTTGACAATACTGATGATTTTTTAAATGAAAGTTACTTAAGAGACAGCCTGTGCAGGGACTCTCAGACCCTACTCTGTCCCCCTGACTACAAGAAATAATTCTTCTTCAAGAAGAGTACCCTACTTACACTAAAGAGTAAAAAGACATCCTTATCACTAGAGGTAGGGGTGTTAAAGCCAAGAAAGTTGTATAAAGAAAGCTTGTTACTTTTTACTAATCTACTACCTCAGCCCAAATTCCACCTGGAATTCCTTGCTTATTGAAGATCCCAAAGTTAACTTTTATTTGTCCTTTCAATTCCTCACAGATTTATTGTCAGTCTACAAAGTATAAAAACTGCCTGCCTTGGTCATTTCTTTAGTCATCATTATTTGGTCTCCATGCATATGTAATAGAACTTGGCAGGTTTTTTTTTTTCCTGTTAATCTGTCTCATGTAAAATTAGTTCTTAGTCCAGCTAGAAGACTCCTGGGTATAGGAAAATTTCTTCCTCCCCTGCAGGGACCAACAGAGACAAAGGCCCAAGGAGGAGAAAGGCATGGCTGTGTTGGTCATGAGAATCCACTTTAAGAAAGAACATGGAGCACTGGTTTAAAACTTATGTAAAGGGTTATTATGAGTCATTTTTTGGATATGACAAGAAAAACAGTCTAGGCTTTTGGAGGAGTTCTTGACTCCTATTGTCATCCCACTGGCCACAACCAGTTGATCACGAAGTCGTATTAATTTAAATCATGATAACCTACATACACTAAGCGCTTAAAAGTGCCAGTCAGCCATCTAAGAGTTTTATATTTATTAACTCATTTAATCCTCACAACCTCCCTACTTTGTAGGCACATAACTATTATTATCCTCATTTTATATTTGACCCAATAAGAGATATATGGATTGAGTAACTTGCAAGAAACACAACTGGAAAGGCAT
The DNA here is from genome assembly GCF_053574225.1 of Canis aureus. NCBI lineage: Eukaryota > Metazoa > Chordata > Mammalia > Carnivora > Canidae > Canis > Canis aureus. The sequence goes on along the minus strand of NC_135641.1, from coordinate 32,444,905 downwards.
AAAGCCAAGATTCTAAGCATGTCTGGCTGCAGAGCCCATATCTTTCTCCATTACATTTCACCATCCCCTAACTATCTGTCAATTCTGTATCCTCCTTACTATCCCACTGCTTTGGCTTTATTTAATTCAAGGACTCATATTCCCTGGACTGGATTCTTGCAAGGCCTCTAATTATTATCCCTAACTCCACCATCTTCCCTTCCCAGAACAATGCCTTTTCCACATTGATGCCACTGTGGCATTGAACACGTAGCTATTAGATATACAAAATGTGTCTGGGCCAAATGGAGATGGGCTCTAAGTACAGCATACACACCAGATTTCAAAGACTTAATAAGAAAAAAAAAAGAATGCAAAATATCTCCATAATTTTCCCTTTGATTACATATTACTGTGCCTTGTTGCTGAGGTCCAAATGAGCTAGCCAAATCCGCAAACGTTTCAAGCCCTCTAAAGATGATATCTGCCAGTATTTTGTGAGAAAGCCCCTAAACAAAGAAGGTAAGACACCTACAACCAAAGCACCCAAGATTCAGCATCTTGTTACTCCACACATCCTGCAACACAAATGTTGGCGTAGTCCTCTAAAGAAACAGCATACTGAGAAAAATAGGAAAGAAGCTGGAGACTATGATAAACTTTTGGTCAGGAGAATAAGTAAGGCCAAAGAAAAGCATCAGAACAGATTTCTGAGACCCTGAGGTTGTCCTTTCTGAGAGCTTCCACCTTTAAATTTGACTCTAGTCAAAAATGCGATTTTCTAAGAGTAGCAAATAAAACTAGATATTAAATAATTAAAAAATAACAACACATGAAGAGATAGAATCCAAAAAATATAAGCAGGAGACAAGAAGGGCTATTTTCTAGAGAAAACATATACATTTTAAAAAGGCTGCATTAAAGTTTTTGACCTACTACTTCTCCAGGTCTTGAATGTAGTGTTAATGTGCATACACAGGGCATGCTTTGCAGGCCCCCACTCCCTCTGTGGACAAAAGAAAGAGGCTGTTTGTATGCAGAGTGAACACATCTAGAGACACACCTGCACCCATCACCTTGGGCTCTTCTGTGTTCCTATTCACACATGCTCTTACTAACTCAGCATAGACTCTTTCCCAGGAGAAGGCCCCTATTCTCAACAACCTGCGTAAGTGTCTGAAAAATACAAGAGAGCCCCTGGGTCTCCATTCCTAAAAAATGTTTAAACTTTGAAATTATAATATTTGAATATATTGGGTTAAATAAAATATATTATTAAAATTTACTTTACTTGTGTGATAAAGATGAGAGGGAGGAAATATGCCCTGATGAGGAGCAAAATAGTGAAAGGAAGTACAGGAAGTCTGTTTCCCAAGGATAATTGGTACTGAGAAAAATCACTTAAAGTGAATCCACAGAAAATGAAAACCCAAAACTTCATAACTATTTTTAAATGTTTAATGCAGATTTTTATATTGAACAAGAATTATCAAAAATACCATTTTTTAAAAGATTTTTTACTTATTTATTCATGAGGGACACAGAGAGAGAGAGAGAGAGGCAGAGACACAGGCAGAGGGAGAAGCAGGCTCCATGCAGGAAGCCTGACGTGGGACTCGATCCTGGGTCTCCAGAATCATGCCCTGGGCTAAAGGCTGTGCTACTGCTGAGCCACCCAGGCCACCCCAAAAATACCATGTTAATTTTTATCTTGTAAAAGATAAATGTTTTAAAAGATTTATATTACAATTTAAACTACCCTGATTTCTTAAACTATGAATATACCAATGGGGCAGGGCTGATTTTGTTTAATTGATTGTACCACAGAACTTCCCTCCACATTTAACTCACATAGCATGACTATAAATAAGAGTCAGTTTCACAGATCTATTCAAGAGTTTCATTAATTTCCCTAAGGTCCTCTTTATAATATTTTCAAAATCAAACCATCCTTTTTAAAATAATTATCTTGTTCTCATCTTTGTCAATTTTTATCATATTGTTTTCTGGTTTAACTTCCAAATCCTTGCTTATCAATGGCTTTATTCTGATTTAAGTAATTTGCCAGTATTACTTGCAAGTGCTTTATCCAGTAATTCTTAAGAAAATTATAATTTTTACTTTATAATCCTGTACTTTTCATTCACTGTTGTACTGTCCTAAGTTCTAACAAGAAAGTGATCTTCGAAGATATTGGAACAATGGACCAGAGACACTAGCATTGAGCCAAAGGGGGCATTTGAGTGAGAACTAATTTTTATAATAAAGCTTATCAGTTCATACTAAATAATCTCTGGTTACAATAACTTTATTTTCCATAAAATGTTGTGATTTCAGGGATACAGAGAACAAAAATATATTTATAGGAGACATGTGCTAAGTAGAAAAGCAAAATTAAAATTATAGTCAAGACAGTACACCATTACATAGAAATATATAAGAACTCCAAATATAGAACCTAATGTATTGAGCAAAAGTCTTCATTTAGTAATTAGAAAAGTGGTCTTTCAACTTTATAGAGGGAAACTTTCTGAGGAGAAGGAAGCCTCTGAGAAGGGAAAAGAGCCAGAGAGCGTACCCTACAGCCCTACTTAAAATGAGAGTGGCTCTGTTGTTCTATGCACTAAACTAGGTCCTCTAAGCAAGAGAGTCAAAACTATGTCATTATTCTATAGGATGCACAGAAATCGGTCAAAAATTCAAATCATGTATAAGGCCTGAAGCTGAGAAAAAAAAATGTTCTGTTTTAGACTTATAAAATATCCAATCTGAGCAGACTGTGTGGGAGGGGCAACTGGGAGCATAGTTCACTGATGTCCAGATGAACATCAATATCACTAATAATGTTTTTTTTCCTTCTACAAAAGTTTTCTCTGCCTCAGGCTACGTAGGCTTCTAGCCCAAGGTGACACTGAAGTTGGAGAAGCCAGTTATAATCAGAGCTGTCAAGGATTTGCTGTTGGAGTTGACATAGCCTCAGTAACTAACCATCTTTGTAAAGAGTTATTGATAACTTTAAAAATCATAGCTAAAAATCCAATCTCAGTGTTCTTCCAGAACTCATAGTTCAACCATACTTATTCAGTATATAAAAAACAAAGAATTTATGAAATATACACAAAACAGCACATAAGTGTTTGAGAGTGAGCTATCTCTATAAACATAAGATATGTTCACTTCTCTTTGGTTGAGTCCACCTTCAGGCACTTAGCAAATGCTGACTCTGAGCCTGAAAAGTGTCAGGCACCATGCGAGGAGCTGGGCAGCATGGATGAAAAAGGTTCAGTGTCTTCTTCATACAACTCAGCAGATGTATAAACTAGTTTGAGCAGATTGCCAAGCTAGTAGAACGCACAGTTTGATTGTTGCTCTATTGATTTGGGATTGGTTTTATATTGATTTGGCAGACAAATTCTGTAGCACGGTCTGCATGACTCCCAATCCCATATGCTCTACCTTGGCATGTGCAATACCCAACCACCACCTATAGACTGAGTTGTTTCCCAATACCTGAATGAATAAAGGGCCCAATTAAATTAGTTCCCTCAAGTCAGCCTTCCATTGACTTACTGTTTCGTAAGTGCTGTTCTCCTGAGACTCACTTCCCCTCACCTCTCGTTCAGCTACCTATTCTTTGTTTCCTATCACTCAACCATCTGGACAAGCCATAGACCCCCACAATCATTCAGCAATTTGAAGTCTGTGGTCAAAGAATGCCTGCATCAGAATCACTTGGTTGCTGGGTCCCATCTAGACCAGCAGAATCAAAGTGTCAGGGGGGTAGGTAGTGAGGGAGAGAGAGAAAGAATGAATTTTAGGGTAGAATGTCAGAGTCTGAATTTCAGGAAGTGCCCTCAAGGTGATTTTTACATCTTACAGGGTTCCAAATTCTCCTGGTTTTTCTCTTACCTCAACTGTTCATCCTTCGCCAGTCTTGTTTGCTGGTTCTTTTTTTTATCTGCTGACTAGTAAGTCACTGTAAATACCACAGGACTCAGACCTTAAAATTCCTCTCTTTCTATCTACATTTATTTCCCTGAAGTCTCATGATTTTAAATACCATCTGGTTATCTCCAAATTTATAGCTCCAGCTTGGACAGCACCCTTGAAATTCAACTGCCTACTTGACATCTCCACTGAATGTCTATTAGGCATCCAACACATAACATATCAAAACTGAGTTCCTGAGCTTCATCTTCAAACATACTCCTTCTTCAGTCTTTTCCAATCTCAGCAATGGCAACCTGACAACCCAGTTACTTGAGCCCAGATTTGGTATCATCTTTTACTTCTAATTCCCTCCCTCTCCTGTACTCTCTATACTTTTCTTTGTTATATTTTCTTATCATTACAGAATTCAATATATTTTACCTATTTATTCTGCTATTTGTCACCCACAGTCACATTAGAAAGATAAAGACTCTTGTCTAATTTTTTTTCCTTATTACTACAACCTCATTTTCCAGAATAATGCTTGGTACATAGTAGGCACTCAGTAAACTTGTGTTGAATAAACAAAGCAGTGCCTACCACACAGTAGGCACTTAATATTTGGTGACAAATAATGAATTTTTATTTAATAATCCTTAAAATAAATTCCTTTGCAATCTTCCAAATTTCTGAGCAGTGTCACCATCCTGCAGTTCCAGGATTACCTCCAGACTATTTTATTTGTTTTCCAAGTCCCAGTTAGGCTACAGTGTGGAAATCTATAAAAGAGCAAATACGAACATGACCTGAGTCTACCTGCCAGGCAACAAGAGAAATAGATATTCTTTCCTATTATTGTTCCTAAGTCCATCAAATAATTGATTACCAATATTAACAAACATTATTAGCATCCTTACTACCATCATTATCAAGGTGTTAATACCTAGTTTGGAAAATTTTTGCCATAACCAATTCTGTGTGTACAGCCCAAGGGCACAATGTCTTATTAACTCCAAAAGAAGATCTATTTAAACTGGAAGATTTTTAGTCTAAGCAATAAGCTCAAAATTGATAGACCTCAGACTACATACATATTTGTTTGGCCTACAGGGTCTTTTAATTCTTTACATGCAATGCCAATATTTAAATATTAGGAGATGGCATGTAAAAATCCAAATTACCAGTTTATTCTCAACGATGGAGAGATCAGATGGTGCTGGGCCTGCATTTCTGCACAAGAGGGGAGCCTATCGATCACCTGCTCCCTCCTGACAGCTGATGCTCTCTCCAGTTGCCACAATTGCTATCCTGTTAGATTCGTCAATTCACACTGCCTTCCTGGTCTCTGTGACCACTTAAATTGGCAACTGTGACTCAAAAGTCCAGACTCTTGCAAAGAGATCTAATACTTAAGACCCAGATTGCTTAGTGTGGTGAAACAGAGAAGGAAATACAGAGGCTGAACCACTAGCTACTCCTCAGGGGGAAATCAACCAGATAAATCCTCTCTCGAGTTTGGGGCTTACAATTTTTGTAACCAAACCAAATAAAAATGCTCTCCAGTATTCTAATGATCTTTCACTGGTGACATTCTGTGAGAAAAGAAACAAAAATACTTTTGTTTTTATCCAAAGCAATGAGCGAGGACTCAAAAGGCAAGAGGATGCATCCCATTACTTTCAAAGGAGTTTGAAGGGAAAAATCCCATTTCTCTTACATTCAGCACACAGCATGCATTTGGTGACAGATGGTCATTCCAAGTGCCGTGGTCTGTCTCAGTATATAATGAAAAATATATAAACCTTCTGTTGCACAGCATAGGCGTGAGGCTTAAACACCTGTTTCAAATTATTCTGATACTATAAACATTGTTGGAAATTGGAAAGCCTTGTGTTTTAAGAAAGTGAGAGGTGCCATAGCCAACTACACTAAATTGAGTAGGCTTGGGTCCAGTGAGCATTAAAAAAAGAAAATTATGCCTGCAGCTACTGGCAACCAACTGATGGTAATAATATTACTGAGTGGGAATACAGTTAAAATCTATTGCAGTAGAAATCTTGTATATTCCCCAAGGTGTAGTTAAACTAATGCTATATGTTTTATTTTCCATCTCCTTTCTTTTCAGTGCATTACTTCTAGCATGATCCTTGGGGGATATATTTTGAGGTGGTGATGTTTTGATGCTCTAATTAATAGCAAGATTAGTGACATTCTCTACTATGATTCCTTCCTATGTCCATCAAATGATCGATTACGAATATTATGCCCAAGAAACTGAACTTCTGGAATTTCGGCTCATCTAGCAATTCCACCTAAAGAAGATATCTGAGTTTTTGTCAGTCTACAATAAAGTTGTCACTGTACTTCCCTGATTCCTTCAGGGAAACATCTGCCTACTTGAATCGCTCATAATGAAGCACTGTCGGATTACTGACGGACCGCACATCATCTAACAGCTAACCTGGAAAGATCACTTGCCAGTGGCACCTCGCCACGACAAACAGATGTTGTCTCTGTTACTCATCTGAAAAAGAGGTCAAATGTTCCCAAACCAACACATTCTGCTCTCTGCCTTGTGGGTATATATTTACTCATCTAAGAAGCTTTTCATTTTGCACTATATGAAAATCAGAGGTAGTTTTCAGTTCATTGATTGACATATTAGATCATTTTAAAAGCAGACTTATCTTGAGAGTGATTATGCAATTGAATCTGACTTCAAGATTGGAGGGCTGCAAATAGCTTGTCAGAACTCACGTCAATTGGCACTGCCTTTTACATTCATGACAGAGTTATGTGAACACTGTAATCAGTCTTGCCAAAATACATAAAAATAAATTTAATATTAATAAATAAACATTTGAAACCCACCTTATACTCAGGGTTAGATTATTATCATGGATCAAACTGAACAAATTCTTTCAATCCTGAATCACTGGGCAGATACTTGATGAAGAAATAACACTTGCTAGGCCAATAGCAATCTCAATGAGAACAGTATTTACTAAAATATATTGGGACCAAAAAACACTGCACTTGACCAGAAATACAATTTCTGGTCTTATAGACATTACTTCTAAGTAAATATAGAGATTATATTTAGGAATTAAACCTCTTTAGAGGCTTATTAGTTAAAACTTGAGCCCAGAGCAGCCTGGGTGGCTCAGCGGTTTAACACCACCTTCAGTCCAGGACCTTCAGTCCAGGACATGATCCTGGGGACCCAGGATGGAGTCCCATGTCGGGCTCCCTGCATGGAGCCTGCTTCTCCCTCTGCCTGTGTCTCTGCCTCTCTCTCTCTCTCTCTCTCTCTCTCATGAATAAATAAAATCTTAAAAAAAAATTGAGCCCATAGAGTAAACATTTGTTTCAACATTAAAGAGGAAAATACTTCCTTCTTTTTTACTCAGTTTTTTGTTTAAAAAAAATTTGTGTGTGTGGGTTTAAAAAAAAAATCAGCAATCAAAAGATGTAAAATGAAATAACAGTATTCTCCTCAGGTCCTCATTCTCACTCCTCAGAGATATGCAGTGAACACTGTGTGTCCCTCTCCAGAAATTTTCATGTCTACCTTATGAATGATACCATACTCACTGTGTGCACCTTGCTATTTTTAAGTATATATTTTGGAAAGCTTTTTATATTTTCATGTGAGGATAGATTTTCATTCTGCTTAGCTGATGTATATGCGTATTCCGTAATTTATTTAAATATTCTCTAATGGATGCTCATTTCGTTTCCGGTTTTTAGCTGCGGCAACAATGCTGTAACGAACAAAAGAGTGACTTTCTAATAGCATTTATTTAAAAATGGAATGTGTTTCTTTGAGAAATTGAGGAAATTACCCAAGTGCCTGCAAGTGAGGAGGGTCAGAAGAACTTCTAGTTTCATTATTACTTCAATCAGCCTCACTCCTAGCAAAAAAGACAGGCTTGTAAAAATTTGTCCCAAATGTTCATTTATGCCCTGTCTTTGAGGTCTCATCGTAGTCAGTTACATCTATGAATTAGGGAATTTCATGGCTATTTAAGGCAAGAGTATATGAAGGTTCATAGGGCTTCTCTCTTTGCGTGTATCCCCCTGTGTCTCTATATGTGAGCATATATGTCTGTCTCCCTCTCTCTCTTTTCTCTCTCTCTTTCCATATGTAGATAGACAGATATATAGGTAGACAGATATAGAGGAAAATATATTTATATTCACACATATTCAGATAGACTTATGTTATATTTTTATTACGCTTATAATACATATTTTTTTGTCCCAAATCCTCTTGTACATCCCTTTGATGCTGGGAAAGCCTAAAAGAAGACAAAAAGTAGTCTGGCTCACAGAATATTTGGAGATACTGAAGTTCTCAAGACATCAGGGATATGAGAGCGTGGATACGATACACCCAGCCCAGTCCCAAAATCAACATTTAATTAAAAATGTAAAAATATCTTTCTAAAAAATAAAAATTAAAAAATAAAAATAAAAATATCTTTCTTCAATTTCACGATGCCCCTTCAATTTATAAGCCTTTTGTCCAACCAAAAATTTCTGAGATTTATAGTAGAAACATTTTAAGGGGATATTGAGGAAAATTAGCTGGCCATTGTTTTTAACTCAGTGTTGTTGTTTTTTTTTTTTATAAATTTATTTTTTATTGGAGTTCAATTTGTCAACATATAGAATAACACCCAGTGCTCATCCTGTCAAGTGCCCACCTCAGTGCCCATCACCCAGTCACCCCCACCCCCCACCCCACCCCCTTCCACCACCCCTAGTTCATTTCCCAGAGTTAGGAGTTTTTCATGTTCTGTCTCCTTTTCTGATATTTCCCACTTATTTTTTCTCCTTTCCCCTTTTTAATTCAATGACTTTTGTCTTGAAAATTCCTCTCCTCATCTCTTTATATTCTTCAGGCGTCTTAGGACACTCAACTTGTGCCCCTCCCAAATTTCCAATGTCAGTGGACAAATTCATTGAAAGAAGGCACCCCTCACTCCTGTGAACTCTCCATCTACTAATCAAAGGGCAATAGCATTCCTGCATTGTAAATAAGCATTCGCTGGAGTCATCTGGTTACTATGAGCCTAAATTTGAGCTGCCTGCTAATACGCAAATGGCTTACTGAGTCATAGCAACTTTTCCTTCCCAAATGCACTACATTTAAAAGCCTTTAGAAAACATCTATAAACTTTTAAATATCAGGATAATTGATAATTTATTGTTTTGGGCCATTTTCTTTCATATATATTATGATTTTATTATATATACTTAAAATCATAAAATCTATGCTGCTACATACATCTTTTCCCACTTACTGATGGTTCCTTTAGGCAAATATCAGATGTGAATTATTTTTGGTAATCTCATAAACATTACTATTCATCTGTTTATCTTTCAGTTATTTTTCTTTACTCTCCAAACCTCTGAACTTACTTTAATATCTCCTTTTGTAATATCTGCTTGGTATTTAAGAGAGTGTAGATTCTTTGTTTTGCCTTCATCATGACCTACTGCCTGCCCTGAGTGTGAAGTAGAGCGTATCTCCTGGGATCCTGTCAGTTTCCCCCAACAAAGTGCATACCAACTGCTTAACCCAGTGACTTTGGGCTGGAGGGGAAATGAATAGGAGCTTTCATGGAAGCTAGGACTCTGAAAGAAAAAGCAAAATACCATGACACTTTGGATACACAACCCTGAGATAAAAAGTAATAAGTATATGTTGGATGATAAGTAGGATACTGCCTATTACAACCTTTCAGACCTCAGCTTATTAGCCTGACCTGCATATTAAAATCATATGTTGAGTTCTTTTCTAATTCTGATGTTAGAATATACTTCAGACTAAGTCAGATTGGTCAGACAGGAGCATTAGTAGCTCGTAAAACTGCCCCAGGTGATTCCAATGAGCAGCTACACTTGAGAACCAGTATTTTGGGGTACAGTAAAGCAGCCACCTGATATTAAAGTCTCAAACCTTTGGAGACAAAGGCTGTGCCCATGGTTAATTAATCCAGACCTTTCAATAAGGAAGGTAGAACTGCATCAGTATTGGTTGAACACTAGACTGTAACAGAATCTGAAGATACAGTGTTCCACTGGATCCTACTTAAGTCTTTGAGATAGATTTCAGGTCTCCATTTTAAGATGAAAAAGCCAAGGCTCCCATAATTCACCCAAAGCTGACCAAACTAAGATTCTACCCCAGGACCATACATGGCAATACATGATGCCTCTGCTGCACGGCAAAACAGAGGTAACACCTATCACCACCGCCAATCCTGTCTCGTTTCAGGCTCCCTGTCATTGGATTTCATATCTGGCTCCTGGAAATTCTCTAGGAAGGGAAATGAAGAAGTGAAGGAGTCCTAAATACACACAGAATTCAATTTTACTCAGAACAGCCATTCAATCAAGCAGGCTCTGTGTCTCTGACATTCTGATAACAGAAAATAATTCCTTTCTTTTGCAGGCTCCCTGGCACATCAGTACCAAGTTTCTCATGTCACGTCCACTTCAATTTCAATTTTACCCTAGGACACATGCACCTCAGCATGGTCAGCTCAGCAGCATATCAATGATGGCAAAATTTAACAGCCTTTAAAAGAGAGCTGGATGAAAAGGATTCCTAAATGCTTTTCGGTGCACCCATGAATCATCTGCTTTCAATGGAGTGATATTTTAGAATCGCCCACTCAAGTTGACACCAATTCTGAATGGCGAGGTCTCACCCTTCTTACAAAGATAAGTTCCAGTGCCATTAGTCTCTTTAATGCAGACTTAGTACCAATGAAACTATTTCTGCTGCTGCCTGGAATGGAAAGATAGAAGAGTATTTTCCTTGGAAAATACTCATTTTAAAGCTTTAGCCCCATAGTTTAACAAAGCCCAGTAAGCTCTATATCTTGACTATATCACTCTGGCTTCTTGCAGAACTGTTTTTGCAGATCTAAGATGTAAAATTACTTGTTCAATATTCAGTAAGAGCCAATCAAGATCTACCAAGAATCCATTGTCCTTTCATTATTTGTACATTGGGGAGAGAATTACAATATATTTCACAGATTTACTGTACAGGTTAAAATGAGGAATGAGAGAAATTAAGGGCAGCTTAATAAATTATATGGAATTTAGTAAAATTCGATACTTATTAGCATTAGTCCCTTAATTATTTATAAGCTACTAAAGTTCCCTTATTTAAAGAGCCTAAGAACAAATTCCATTCAGGAAAAGATTTCAGGAAAGCTTCCTCTTCTTATAAACTGGATACTCACTTTTGCTAAACAATGGAAGTTGTGCAATCTAATGCACTTCCCTCTTTATCCTAGCTACCAGAAATCTCAGTGTTGTTTCTGCTACATTGCTCTTCCTTGAATCAAATAGAGGTTATTTTATTTTTTTTATTCATTTAAGTATGTCTACCTCTCTTTTCAAAGCAATATAAGCAGCATACTACAGAAGCATGTTAATAGAAAATAATCTATACAAAATAAATACAATTTGAAAAAAAAGGAATTTCTTGTCCTCAAACTCTGAGAGAGAGAGAGCCAGTAGGGTGTTAATCTCATAGGAATTGAGCCTTGACTAGTCTGTTATGCAGATAAGATGGATAGATGATTGGGTGGCTAGATGAATACATATAGTTCCCTCTTCCTGTCTCCCCTTTGCTACTTGGCTTTTGTCTTTAATTTATCATTAAGTATTTGATTTATAATGTTAATAACTCATTGTAAACTGCCTAATTTCTTTTGTAGAAATATAATATAAAAATACAGAGATATATGCACTACAAAAGTGTTATCTCTCTCTTTCTCTCTCCTCCCTCCTTTATTTTTATTTCAACATCATTGAGTAAAAACCAAAGCCATTCCATTTGTTCAGTAAATATTACATTCCAGGCTTTATCCTGGGAAGAAGGATTACAATAGTAAAGAAGACAGGCAAAGTCTCCTGAGAATGACATTTTAGAGTAGATCTTTCCTTTCCAGTTTAGGGTACACCAATGAAGCTAGAGTTGTACCTCTCAGTCTTTGGGTGGTTAGGGTTAAGCCTGGGCAGGGGAATACTGAACTCTAGAATCACATACCCAGTTTCATAGTAGACATCATTACTTGGTGTATAGTAAGCATGTAAACCACTAGTACCTTTAACCCCATATTCCAAATGCAATCCACCCGCATTATTCAATAATTCTAGATTTGTGAATTTTCCTACTCACCAAAATTTATTCTAACACCAGAGTCAATGCTCCTAGCTTTTAACAGTCATTCATAAACATGTGCAGAGCAGTCAATATTTTCAGTTATGTGACATGAACATTCCAGGCTAAAGCTGAGCAAAGTGATAGTCTCTTTTTTCTTTAGCTCATACTGTAAACAAGTGCCATTTCTATAGTTTTAGTGCCACATCTTCCACACTTTTGCACTTTTTGTTGGTGATTCACTGTTTAATATGGCTTCTGAGCACAGTCTCATAGTGCTGCCTAATGTACTGCATTATGCTTTACAGAGGGGAGAAAAAGAATGTATTAGAAAAGCTTCATTCAGGCATTATTATAGTGCTGCTGGGCATGAGTTGAACATTATAAATCAACAATATATTTTAAATATGGTTCTTCAAACAGAAACAAATAAAATAAGGCTGTGTATTGATGGGTTGACAATGGTGTGACCAGAGGTTCACAGGAACCTAACCCTATATTTTCTTTAGGATCAGTGGGTCAGTATTCAATATGTCAGTGTTCACAGTGGCTTTACTAAACATAACTTCCATGAATAACAAAAGTCAACTGCATTGTTTCCTAGGTATGCCACCATGTAAAAAATGTTGTGAAGAATAGTTTGAAATGAAAAAGATACATGGCAGGGCATTAGGTGGCTCAGTCAGTTAAGCAGCGAACTCTTGACTTCGGCTCATGTCATGATCTCAGGGTCCTGGGAGCGAGCTTCATGTCAGGCTCTGCACTCAATGGGCAGTCTGCTTAAGGATTCTCTCTCCCTCTCCCTCTGTCTCTCTTCTTTCTCTTTTCTCTCTCTCAAATAAAGAAATAAATCTTTTTTTTTAAAGACATAAACAAGCAAATAAAAGCTTAATAAACAGGGTGGTTTCAAATATTAAATTCTATGAAGAAAATTAAGTGCAGGGGCATCTGGGTGGCTCAGTGGTCGAGCATCTCCCTTCAGCTCAAGTCATGATCCTGGGGTCCTGGGATCAAGTCCTGCATCAGGCTTCCTGTAAGGAGCCTGTTTCTCCCTCTGCCTATGTCTCTGCCTCTCTCTGTGTGTGTGTCTCTTGTGAATAAATAAATAAAATCTTAAAAAAGAAAAAGAAAATTAAGTGCAATAAAAAGAAAGAATATGACTGGGAGGAATGAGACCACTTAGGATTAAATGGTCAAAAAGGTCCTCTTGGATGCAGTAACATGTGCTGAGCCCTGAATATCCAGAAGCCAGACATGAAAAAATAGAAGCAGCAGAGGATTCCAGGCAGAGACAGTAAGCATAAAATCCTTAAGGAAAGATTAGGCTTAATGTATTCTAAGAGAAGAAAAGGCCAGTGTGGATGGAACATTGTTCAGTGGTGGGGGAGGAGGAAGGCAGCGGTTTGGGACCCTGGTAGGAAATTTGTACTTTAAACGGAAGCCATATGAAAACTCTGAGAGAGTAAATGATATGATCTAACATACATTTTTAACCTCCCTTTGGCAGTGATGTGAGGAATGAATTGCAGCCAGGCCAAGAAGAAAACAGAAAGAGCTGGTAAGAGGTGATGGGAAGATCCAGAGGAGAGATGGTGGTGGCACAAGACTATAGCCCTGGGGATGGAGTGACACAAGTTGATTCCAGATGCTGACAGCACTTGTGAAGGGCAAGCAAAAGGAGGGATTTGGGGATACATCTTAAGTAGCTTGAGCCATTTGACAGAGAGTTATACTAGAAGAAAAAGAGTTCTAGGTGAAAGAAATGAATTCTGCTGGAGAGGTCTAGAATGCAGTTTGAGAGAGGACTCTACAGAGTTCAGTAAGAAAATTAGAGGTAGAAATATCAATTTGGGCATCACTGGCATATAACTGGCATTTAAAGTCTTGGTACTGACCCAATAAACTAGCATGAGGAGCAAAGAACTGAACAACATCTGGAATAGAACAACATTAAGGACAAATATAGGAGAAGGAAAAGTCAGCAAAGAAAACCAAGAATGAATCTCCAGATGAAGCAAAAAGGAAATCAGGGCTTAAAAATAACTTTTACAAGAGTGCTAGAATGATGTAAATGTGGTTGTCTGTATTAGGAAAGTTCTAGTATAAAATAGAACGACCACTCTGTTGGCATATTACTATTCTTGTTATTATCATTATTTGCTTAATCAATAACAACTGATATTTAGCATTTGGCTCTTTTAATGTGAAATATTTGTTCTTAGATTATACAAATCTACAAAATGAAGAGTTTTTTTTCCTGCAGATAAATCATTCACTGCCGTAGGTTTCAGGAGACTTTTAACTCTCAGGCAGTGAAAAGAAACATAGCAACTAAGGTCACTCTCTAGGATGCACGGCTATGGCCCATATGCTATGTTTGGTCCCTCTACACTCAACATTCTCAATTGTTTTTGGCAGCTGAGGTTACCTATTTCTAAATTAAGCAATAAAATGCTGAAATATGGCCACAGTTACAGATGGGCCAGTACAATAAACTTAATGATAATTTTAGTGTGGGTTTTTGTTGTTGTTGTCTTTGTTGTTGTTGTTGTTGTTGCTGTTGTTATCGTCTTACAACAGAACTTAAGGAATTTTTATTCATTTTTAAATCATGTGTTTTTATAAAATATAGAAAACTAGGCTTGTTGCCACCAATTTCAGGAATAGCTCAGAGCTTGATAAAGATGAATGTAATGCCCTCACACAGCATCATTCTACTCCATGTTGAAATCAACCTGAACCTGGGCTGACTACCTTTTGAAAGGAAAATGTCCCCCACCCTGACCCTATGTGTGTACCAGCACCCTACATGATCTCACCTTGCCACCCGCCTTCACCCCACAAAAACTCAGCTTTATGTTCAGAAGCTTTGCATTCTCTTTGTTCTCATTCTTTTCATTTATATCAAGGACTGTGTCCAATTTATCTCTCTGTCCTTAGCACCCAGCAAAGTAGCTAAAAAATTACAGATTCTCAATAAATGTTAAAATTATATCCTCAGTATGCTGCTGCCCTGCTTTCTAATTTTTTTTTGTTTTAATGCAGAATCTCTAACTCTTTCAGTATCATTAGTTAATTCTCATGATTTGTGTTTTTTTTGCTTTTTAAAAACTCATCCTGTAGCATCTACTATAGACAAGACCTTTAAGTTTAAAACAAGATCTTTAGTAGCTGTTATAAAAATCCTACCTTTGAGGAATCGACAGGTTAATTATTGAAAATATAATTTGAAAATATCCAAAAGAGTGCCAAATATATATTAAAAATATCAAAGTAGTTCAAAGCAAAGAGAGATTAGCAAGTGTGAGAGTCACTGGAGAACATTTCTTAGAAAAGACAGAATTTAAGCTAAATATCAAGGCGAGGACAGAAATAAGGGCCGGGAATATCTTGCTATAATAACAAATATGAGCTAGGGTCCAGAACCAAAAATGTATGGCAAGTTTCAAGGACTAATAAGAAGAACAATTTGTGAAAGTAAAAGATCAGTGCCCAAGAAAAAAAATGAAAAAGGCAAAATGAGAAAGAGAAGTCAGGCCCTTGTCCTAGAAGATAGCTATTTTTAATACTTAGGATACTTAGGTTCAGAATCTCTTTTAAAGCAGCAGGGAGCAACTGTGAGTTTTGTAATTATTAAAGAGAAGAAAGATCAATTTGTAAGAAGGTTTTAAGATTGCTCTCAAGAAAAGAGACACTACAGAGGGCAGTGAATCCAGTGAGAATATGGGTAACATAATATAAGGATTAGGAATGGTAATGAAAACTAGCACAATATATTGACTGATTAAATATGGCTGAAGAAGAAAGACATGAAAGACAGCACTGAGGCTTCCAGCTGGGGCAGCTGGAGCAATGAGGATATTATTGACAGATATGAGGATGTCAGGACAGATCAGAGGGAAGCTGTTTTAGGAAGGGAAGAATTCAAATTTAGACTTATTGACTCTGGGGTGCTTTTAGAGCACCTCAATAAAGCTGTTAAGGAAAATAAAGTACTTTGTAGAATCATCTATCAAGAAGGTAGAGGGATAGGATTGGACATTAGAACAGAAACCTTTCCAGCCTCCATGGAAGATAAAGGCTACCATTTTTGGCTTCATATTATATCTATATATTGAGTACAGACCTGGTTTTCAGCATTTAACACGTTTATAACATTTTGAATTAATCGCTAAGATGAATCCATATGAGTTCCTTTGAATCAAAGAAAAATAGACACA
Organism: Canis aureus; assembly: GCF_053574225.1. Lineage (NCBI taxonomy): Eukaryota > Metazoa > Chordata > Mammalia > Carnivora > Canidae > Canis > Canis aureus. The sequence goes on along the minus strand of NC_135641.1, from coordinate 32,428,585 downwards.
TTTCTGAGCTCTAAAATACCCTTAAGGACCATTATTTCAATGAATATTTACCCATAAGAACCATTTAAAACAGCTACCAATAAATGGGAAGTGTGGTTCCAGAGAGAACACTAAACTAAAGAAGACATAGGTATTTGTAGCAGTGCTCATTAGCTGTGTCTTCGTAGGCAACTCACAAGTTGCCGAGTCTTTGTTCCCTACCTGGGAAACAGCAACACAAGGCCAGATAATCTAGAACATTTCTTCTATTGCTCATTCTTGTTTCTATCAAATTCCACTGTACTAAAGCAACAATGCCATAACTTATGAAGAAAAGTATAAAAAAACAACGCAGAGAAAGTTGAGAGGCTCTTCACTTGAAGAGCTACTTGTCCATCAGGGCAATGCCTCCCTTGCATTGCTTAGGCTTGTTCAAAAAGCATTTTCTCTGTCTCTGATGACTAGTTAAGGTAATTAAAGGGCTGCTTAGATATGCAACAACATGGATGGAGGGAGAATTCTAATAGAAATGAGTATTAACATTATGTTTTAGTACATGTGCATTTAATGAGTAAAAGCCCATACATTAATTTTTCTTCTTAATGTGACTGATTCTTCCAGAGGGAACTCAATGCACTCTGTATTTTTACTGCACTGATCAGAGAGTAACCAGGAGAGGGGAACCAATATCCACTGCTACTATTTAGTGTTCCTTGTGCTTTACACAGCATAAGCTCACTGAATCCATCCAAAATCCATCCAAAATCCAAAACAGCCATCTAAGATAAATACCATTTTGATATTAGACATTTTATAACAAAAGCAGCTAAGACTGAGTTAGAGTAACTTATTCAACTGTCACTTGATTAGTACATGCGAGAAGCAAGATTTGAATGCAAATTTTATTCCAAAAACCCTTTGCTTCCTATACCTCTACCCTTACTCACACTTAAAAAACTTAATTCTAAAATGTTCCATAAGAGGCACTCATTTAGAGGGCACCATTTCAACTGCATGACCCAGAGTAAGTCACTCAACCTCACTATATCTCAGTTATAATGGGGATGATGGCAATGCCTATACCATAAGGCTATCTTGAGGGTTCTATATGTTTGTAAAAGTAAAATATTTACCTCACTGTGCCCAGTCATGCAAATACTAGCTACTATTATACCAGGCACCGACCTAGATGTTTTATAGTCATTACTTTATCTAGTGTTTATAGCCAGCTCATGAGATCAGGAATATTATTATCCCCATTTTACTGATGAGAAAACAGAAGCTCAAAGAAACCAAAGAACTGGCTGAAGATCACACCATAGTAAATAGCAAAGCTTGGATTTTCATCTGAATTCTCTGAGGTCCAAAGTCTCCATTCTTTTCTATTCCATATTTAAAACAGATGTATCAGGGCAATTAATGATAGGCACCACAAAGGAAAAAAAGAATTGCAGGGACTTAAGTAGAGGTTTGTTGCCATTGTACAGCCCAATCAGATCTGATATAAAACAGGTGTCCCTCCTCCAGTCTGAAACTATACCAAATGGAATACGTGGACTCCACAGTCGCTGTGGCCAGGGGCAAGAGAGAGAGAGAAGGTGCATAGCTACTCAATGACTCAGTCAGAGTCACACAAACACATCCAAATAAAACCCACTAGTCCAAAATAGTCACATGACCCTAATTTATTTGCAAGGGAGGCTGGGGATCTCAGGGAAACAAATAGATATTTCATAAACTTTGTCTATGTCAAACTAAACCATTGCTTAATATTTAAATTCTTTGATGTCTTCTATCAAGTAAAGAGTTTTGTGTTTTGGGGAAGCACATTACCAAATTTTAATGGCAAATATGTTATAATAGACATGTATCATTTGATCTACTCAATCAAACTTCCTTCCCTCCCTAGAAATTCTCACTAAAACAGTGAGAAAATCAATATTTGTCCAACAACAGCTTATACATGTGAGCTTCTCCAGCTGTCAGTAGCCATTGGGACTCAGCCACTCTTCATTGGGAAGGAAATGCAGGGACACAGATGTAATATAAGACAATAGACAGAAGCAGTCTGTCAATGTCTAGAGTTCTATTTCCAGTGGTTCCTGGAGCATGAGTTAATTAATATTCAGTATGGCCTTACCACGTGTTGATGATTCAGCCCTAAACAGATTGAATCAGTATCCATACTGATTGGTAAGCATCTGTTTTCTGCTACAATCTAATAGCTTTAATATTAATCCTACCTGGGGCCAATTTGCAGTCTTGGTTGGATCCCTTGACCAAACCTCATTTGCCTTTTAGTTTGAATTAGATTTCTCTTCTTTCCAAGCAAAAGTATTTAATTGATTCACTTAATAAATACTTTTTAAGCACTTACAATGGACTAAACAATACTTTAAACGTTGGGCATGGGGTGGTGCACAAAATAGACTGTTGCTATGGAACTTACAGAAAAGCATGATTTCTGTGAAAACATCATAAATCCACCAGTTTATACTATGTAAAGTGATTCCCACCTATTCTTCAGTATTTGAGATTCCAGAGTAAAATGTAGTGTTGAATAGCTGAGTGCATAACTCTCACTATATAATGACCTCAAGAAACACAGAGCTAATACTTTTATGTGGGTTTGGGTAGATAGAATTAGAGTCATGTACTGATTAAAAGAGAATAAAACAGCCATGTCACATAAAATACACACACACATAATCCCTGACTGACAAAAGCAAAACATAATATTCCATAGTTCTCTACAACACTGGCAGTAAAATGTTTATATTCCTTTTTAACAGGTAGATTGCCTGCAGTGATTATTACCAGCACTGTGCTCAAGTCCCAAGATGGGGTAGAGGTTGAGGGAGGGTGGCTCAAGAAGGGTGCCGGTCATGCGTTCTTCTCTCCCGTATTATTTCTTTTATATAATGAAGCATTAACATTTTCCTAAATAGCTGGATTAAAGTCCTCAGGAGTAAAGAATTACCTTGTGTGTCTATGAATATAAAGAAAGCCCCTAGAGATGTGAAGGTATGAAAACTCTCAAGTCAGCAGTTGAAGGATATATTAGTTCAATTAAAAGTAAAATAATGTTTTGCCACATTTAAAATATACTTAAATATCACATTTTAAAATATTATTTCTTTTATTCATTTTTTTTCTAGAAAAATCCCAGTATTTGTTTTAAGATAGAAAGCTCTGGAGGATTTAAAAATAAAAGTATGTCTTGGGCATCGAAGTGTTTTATGCAAAATACATATTTAAATTACATAAGCCTTAATGAATAAGATATGAATTCAATCTCTGTTAAATTATATGTTACTTCAAAAATTATGCTGATGATGTTAGATAAACATTTCTAAAAATAAAGTATCCAATACTCAATGAATCCTAAGTTTATGGCCCATCTCTAGGATTAATGACAGGCCAGGATTTTTACCTTCTTTTCACTCAGCCATAAAGGTTGAGTTTATAAGTTCTTATTTTTGTGCCAAGAGATTCACATTTAGAGAATTTCTTTTCACTGTGCTGGAGCATCTTGTCTTAAACTGTCATTATGCACCACTCATCACTATCAACGTCAAATGTAATAGCACCAGCTGCTCCTGCCTCAGGGAAAAATTCTCCAGCTTCAGAGTTTAGATGCTGACCATCCTATAATTTCTGTACTACTTATTAGACTGTCAGTTTGATTAGTAATGAGAATTTCCAGCTGGACTTAAATAACAATACCCCTTTATTTTGTAAGTATGGGCTGGAATGGCAGCTCCACTAGTTCTTCAGCAACTCTCTCCATCCCTGCCAGCTCTCTCCCCCATCTCTTAAATAAATCCCCCATTCACTTAGTCCAAGATGACAGCCAGAACTCCAGGCACCCTATCCTTATTCCAGGTCTCAGAGGGTCTCCCTCTTTAAGATTTTCCAAATGTCACATACCATACTTTCACCTAAAACCCAAATGCTAAAATCTTGTCACATGCCTGAGCTTGGATTGCAGAACCAGATAGGGAGTATAGACACTTACCTCACTGACAATACGCCCAACTAAAAAAAGAGGCTATTTCTAAGGAAGAAAAAAAAAGAAAAAGAGAATGGATAGTGGGAGATAGCTAGAACACCAAGCAGACGTTTGTATAAAATTTTACGCTTTTTAAAAAGCACACACTATCACATGTGAAGAAGAAAGAGCAAATATTTTTTTTCCATTTTATTGACAGAATTGGATGGAGTCCTAGGAAAAGTTGTCAGTGGGAACCTGGTTGGTAATCAGTATTATCCATATAAAGAGAAAGCTGGTCCACGGTGAAACAAAGAGGAGGGGGGAAAGGGAGCAGAGATAAAAGAGTGATAACCTTACCTTTCCTTGAGCTAATTTAATGTACTTCTGTTCTTAGCTACCAAAAAGACATTGAGCCAAATAAACTATAAGGAACACAAAAAGAGGGAGAAAAGAGCTGATATTTTCTTCCAATATTTGCTTTGTGTTAAGTATTATGTCAGTATATTTATGCCTTAAAGTGTATACAGAGACATCATCTATTGAGTCATTAGTAAGAAAAGCAATGGGTGTGTGAATGTAACCTATTTCCAAAAACAATGAAACCAATTTCTTTCATTTTGGATTCCACATCAGTACAATGAGGACAAACCCACCTGACTTGCACCAACCCCCACTAATTATTTTGTCCTATGAAAATCAACAACACTTGGGTTGTGTGGTCAAAGTAGTAATCTGCTCATTCAAACCTTATTTCCAATCAGTTTTTTCAATTGCTGTCCTCCAAGAACCTGGAAAGCTAAACATTTAATTTCACTTTCACTCAACAGTAGTCAAGTCACAGTTGGCAGTCCTGGACAGTTCTGGAAGTATAGGTCTCTTGAAAGAGCATCTTTCTTTGAATTAAAGAAAAGGGGGGGACTTTGGAAGAGAATAAGTTTTGCTTTTCTGTATTTTGACTTTCCAGAACCTTAATGCAAGGTCTACGGGCTAAGCAGCCATTTTGAAACCATAAGGAGAAAAAAATCACCAATTAAGAATGTCTAGGTAAAGAATAGAAAATACCTAGGTTCCCTGATGACACTTTGAATAGCTATGTCAACCTCTCTGACTACCTATTTTGGAATTCTTATTATATTAAAAAAAATAAAGATTTAGTATTCAAGTTACTCTTTGTCATCATCTTCTGTGTAGCTTGTGGCTACTTTCTTAAATGAACAAGGAGTTACCTGGCTCCAAAAGCTCTTCTGGCTACTATGTCAACCCCAGGATCTACTAAAATCATTGTGCTCTGTTTGTTCCAGAGACTGCTTCTCCACGTCACCTCCTCTTTCTCAGGCGACCCTCAAAGCTGCTTCTCCCTTCCCCACCACAGTGGCCACCATCAGAGTTGCCATGAGCTGATCTGTTGTTCTGGTATCAGCAGGTTTTTGCTAAAAAGAGTGATGCTCAAATACTGGTAGAAATGTGGTAGATGTGTAGAAAAACACATCTTTACCTCTTCAGAAATTGTGACATTTATTGCTGCTTTCCTCTTCTGTGTGAATCAAGTAACATAGGAAACCAGACACTTGTCTACCATAGTTTCTATGTGAGGGATACCCTTCTCTACCTCAGAAGGTAACTGCCACTTCTATGGAAACACATACACACACACACGCATATCCGCCAAGTTATTTAGAGATGCTACATCCACGTTTATTTTGAGGTCCTCTCTAAATTTAAAATCCATTGTTTAATCACACAAAAATCTTGTAGGATTTGAATTGTTATCCCTATTTTTAAAAATAACAACATACCTAAATTCAAACAGCTGGTAATTGGAGAAGATAGATTAAATGTCATATGTGACCCAAAACACTCTATTTTTCCACTTTATTTCATTTCCTCTATTGACTGGCATACTAACTAAATCTGCTTCTAACTAAATTACAATTTAAAAGAAAAAAAATAACAGGAAGAGTTAAATGACTTTTAATGCAGCAAAATAAGTGCCAAATGAGTGACACAATAAGTTACCCTAGGAACTCAGAGGAAGAATAAATGTCAAAAGGAAGATTGTTTCAATACTTAACAATCACCAATAAAATGAGTCATAATTACTTTCCTGAAGAAATTCCAGCTGTTTGTCATGGCTTATGTTGTCCTTTGAGTGGTTCTCTAGTGAGCATCACGGTCACAGAACAAACAGATTATTCAACTCTTTCCTGGCTGAGACTGATTTACAGGAGAAGATCATTCAAGCTGCAAAAACCCAAGGGAGAGCAGAGTTCCTGGACAAGTTGGAAACAGTGTGCCTCCATGATCTTTTACCTGTGGTTGTTTGCATAGCACTTATCTCAATGTGATCTGTGTTACATCTTACAACAAAAGGCTCTGAAATTTGTGGCAGCATGCTTCACAAAATGAATGACATCTATTAAATCAATGCAAATAATTAAGAATTAAACTTGCTCAGGATACAGTATATTCCAGTGTGAAAGATTGTGAACATGGTACTAGATTTGTTTCTTCATTCAATAAATGCTGTCCTTTATTTTATTATATTTAAATTCAATCATTTAACATATAGTGTATTATTAGTTTCAGAGGTATAATTCAGTTATTCATCCACTGCATAGAATCCCCAGTGCTCATTATATCACATGCCCTCCTTAATACCCATCACCCAGTTACCCCATCCCCCTGCCCACTTCCCCTCTGGCAATCCCAGTTTGTTTGCTATAAAGAATCTCTTATGGTTTGCTCCCTCTCTGATTTCATCTTCTTTTATTTTTTTCCCTCCCTTACCCTATGATCTTCTGTTTTGTTTCTTAATTTCCACAGAGTGGCTCAGTCAGTTAAATGTCTGCCTTTGGCTCAGGTCATATCAGGGTCCTGGAATAAAACCTCCTGTTAGGCTTCCTGCTCAGTGGGGAGTTTGCTTTTCCCTCTCCATCTGCCCCTCTCCATCACTCATGCTCTCTCTCAAAAAATCTTTTTTTTTTTTAAAGATTTATTTATTTTATTTATTTATGATAGACATAGAGAGAGAGAGACAGAGAGGTGCAGAGACACAGGAGGAGGGAGAAGCAGGCTCCATGCCGGGAGCCCGATGTGGGACTCGATCCCAGGACTCCAGGATCGCGCCCTGGGCCAAAGGCAGGCGCCAAACCGCTGAGCCACCCAGGGATCCCCTCTCTCAAAAAATCTTTAAAACATAAAACACTGTCTTTTACAGGAGACACTGTGCTAAGATCTGGGCATTCAGAGATAATTTCCTTTGGGGAAAAAAAAGAAAAAATGAAAAGGATGAGGAAAGAGAAATGAAGGAAAGAGGGAGGGAAAGGAGAAGGAATGGAAGAAGGGGATGAAGGAGAAAGAAGAGAGAAGGAAGGGAAAAAGAGAGAAAGGAAAGAGAAAAAGTGAGAGACAAAAATATTTCATATGAACAAATATAAATGAATGATCAACTCTATCCAGACTTTTTTATGGTGGGGAGTGAATTAATTTGTTAATTTATATTTTCAACAGACACATGAAAAGATGCTCAACATATACCTGAAATTACTATGGAACTGTATGTTAACTAACTGGAATTTAAATAAAAACTTGAACAAGAAAAAATAGATGCTCAACATCATTCATCATCAGAGAAATGCAAATCAAAACCATTTTGAGATATCACCGCATACCTGACACGATGGCTAAAATCAGTGAGACAAGAAATAACAAGCATTGGAAGAGTAGAGAGAAAAAGGAACCCTCATGAACTGTTGGTGGAAATATAAATTAGTGCAACCACTGTGGATAACAGTATGGAAGTTCCTCAAAAAGTTACAAATAGAATTACCATAAGATCCAGTAATTCCACTACTAGGTATTCACCTAAAGAAAAGAAAAGCACTATGTGAAAAGCTATATGCATCCCTATAGTTTGTTGCAGCATGATCTATAACAGCCAAGATATGGAAGCAACTCATGTCCACCAATAGATAAAGAAGATGTGTGTGTGATGGAATATTACTCAGCCATAAAAAAGAATGAGACCTTGCCATTTGTGACAACTTGGAAGGACCTAGAAGATATTATGCTAAGTGAAATAAGTCAGTCAGAAAAAGACAAATGCCATATGATTTCATTTATATGTGGAATATAAAAGGAAAAACCAATAAATAGCAAGCAGGAACAGACTAATAAATACGGAGAACTACAGTTGCCAGATGAGAGGCGTGGGAGGGGGTGGTGGGAAAATAGGTAAAGGAGAGTGGAAGATACAGGCTTCTGGTTATTAAATAAATAAGTCATAGGAATAAAAGGCTCAGCAATGGGAATATAGTCAATGGCAGTGTAATAGCAGATGATAGCTGTACATGTGGTGAATACAGCATAACATAGAGTTGTCAAATCATCATGTTGTATACCTGAAACTAATGCAACAACTATTATGTGTCAACTCTATTTCAATAAAAAATAAAGTAAAATAAAAATGTTTTAAAATTAGGCAGGATCTCACTCCTGGTGGAGTTTATGATCTAGTAAAAGGAGGACGGAGTCAAGAATGTCTTAATGAGCATGCCCCTTTTATTGGTTTTTCGTATGTTGAATCTGGTATCTAAAGCAGGTCATTTAATTGCCTGGACTTCAGTTTCTGGATATGTAAAAGTAGCAGCTTTCCCTGCCTTTCCAAACTTGCCAGATTTTTTTAAATAACAGAAGAAATGGTGTTTTTGAAATGATTTGGGGGGGATTGTAAAACATTTTACAAATAGAAATGGAATATTTTTTCCACTTGGCCATCCTTCAACCAATGGAATTTAGCATTGAACAAGAAAATTACATGCTAGAAAGGGTGAGATCAGCACTGTAAACTCACTGTCAACACCAAGAAAATCAGAGAGAATAAATGTAAAAAGCAAGCTTTTCTAGCTTCTGGCTGATGGCAGTTTATCTTCCAAGCCTTTGCCATAACATATCAAAACAAAAAACACCCATCATGACATCCATATAATAAACCATCTGCCTACTTTCCTATAGATGACTACATGAAGGTTTACCCTCAAACCTCCTAAAAATATACCCCATTAGGCTTGAAATGCGGTAGCTGTGCCAAAGCACATAGCAAAGACGATTAAATGGCACATTTCTATGATTAGACACACAAACTTCCTGGAAGATTTATCATCCTCTAGACTTAAGATTCATTGTCTCCAGATAAAACTCCATCACTTGCAAAAAAAAAAAAAAGTGATTTAAAAAAAAATTTTTTTTTAATTACCACTGTGCATATCCTGCAATTAATTTCTTATTAGATTGCCTAAACTTTGCCAGTAAAGCCTCTTCTCCTAACCCAGGAGCAAACATTCCCAGGAAGACATATAGACACGATTATCGTAAAGCACTTAAGCGGTCCCAGTGCCTCTTTCAATCATCTCAATTGAAGGCAATATTATCTCAAATACTCATATAGAAACTTAAAAAACCCAGCAATTTAATAGGTTTTATTTTAAAATTATTTCTAATTGTTAAGGACTGAAAGATTTTTTTTAAAATTTTCTATCAAATTAATAAGGGTACAGGGGGCTCAACACATGCTTTTTTCTCTTAAAATGCCACTGGGCAAGTTATTGAATCTATTGATGCTTAGTGACATCACCTATTAAATCTGATTCAGGGTGTAATTCCCATTTTTCTGAGTGACCCATCTTTCTAATTTTTCTCAGCTTCTTGCCCTCATCCACTGGTAAATTTGAAGTGGAAGCAATAATATTCAGCTTGTCAAGTAGGAGAAGAGCAGGTGGAAAGCTGGGTGGAAGACATTTTCTGAAAGAAGTCATGGGAAAGGACAAAAGGAGCATAATGCTCAGCCTGGGGTAAATAACTTTTAACTGTCAAGAAGGAGATGAAGATTAATAATATCTATCAAGGAGGAATGGAGTAACAGCAATTAAAGGTCAGAAAATATGGGGTGAGAAATGCAGATATGTAAGTAGCTTGATGCAGGAGACCGGCAAGTAGAAAAATCCTAGTTGATCTGGCTACTGAGACACTTACTCTATGTCCTTGACTTTCTTGTGATACTTCTTGCCTAAGGTGGAAAGAATAGGGAAAAAAAGAGTCAAGAGAATATAGATAAGTGGGAGAAGCAGCCACAGCAAGAAAGAGGAGAAACTTATTTTGTAATGATTAGTATTCAATTCACTTTTATTTATCTTTGTTTTGATTTATCTTTGTACTTGGGTCTACTGTGATGCTACCGATGACCCTGAGGACAATAGCTATATGTAGTCTTTACCATCCATTCAACAAATCAATACTGAATACTGAATGACTATCATATTCATAGAACTGGAATGGAATCTATTCCAAAATACGCAAGAGTGTCTTGCTCACCAAGTGTCTTAGAATCTAATAAGGAAGATATCACTTATATTCAAATAACTTCTAATTAAATGAGGATTAAAGAGCAACCAAAATGCTGTAAGAATTCAGAGGGGATGGAGCATAGCCCAGCTGAGATACTAGATGCCTGCCCCAAGGAATCAGAACTGAAACTGCATAAAGGACGGGTAAGATTTCAGTAGGTAGAAATGAATGAATAAATAAGATGAATAAAAAAAAAAAAAAAGAACGTGCAAAGGTAAAGACAAAAACTCTAAGAATTATTTGTGGAAGCAATACAGAGTAAATAAACTCCTTAAAGAAGAAATTGGAAGGTGAGATTGAAAATCAAGGTCCCTAATAAATTCCAGTTAAAATAAGAAGTCTGATTCTGATTAAGAAAATGAAGAGCTTAGCACGGGTCTAAATGTGAATTGGTGCAGATCAGTTCCTTAATTCCACTATAATTAGAACATCTCTGTAGAGTTTATTAAACACAAACCATGAAATGGACATTGCACTACACATTTAGAGAAACTAAGTATTTTCAGGACAAAGGAACATCTCATTGCTTGCACAAAATGATTTGACAATACAAACACAATTGCACCCAGTTGTCCAGTAGTAATATTGCTAAAATCTTCCAAGAATATTTTATACATTGATCTCTCACAGTAGAGAGGTGCTGATGATCTGATTTTGTAACATATGGGGTGACACCTGCCTATTCCCCTCAGTCTACACATGCAGAAATTATATAGGACATGCACATGAGACTTTAAATTCCTTGTCACCCAGTTTTGGTGTTGCAATAAATTAAAAACTGTCCTACAAACTGATTTTGAAAATGAATTTATGTAAAGATTGAGTACCGAAAGTAGTGAGGTGGATACAGCAGTAAAACATGGCAGGTATGCAGGCAGCTGCAGGAAAAATCCAGAAAACGGGTCAGATATATCTTCGCTTCCTGCACTGGGTATGGAAAGATGTGAGAAGAGGGTATGGCAAAGCCAGAGGAGGTCTATTATTGTCATATTTGCATGAAGTTATAAAAAACAGAACTAAAACAACATTGTGTTGTGGAAAGAGGCTTTGAGAGATTCTCTTGGATAAATCTGGAAACTCTTTATAATTGGGATAGACAGAATAAAAATTACCCATAAATTTTGAGGTGATTTCAGTTTCCTTCCCACATCTCATACACAGGAATACTGTGATTTTCTGAGACCATAATGAGACCCAGAAGGCACAAGTCAATAATGTAAAGTCATAATCACTCTTTACCATTTTATCATGGTCAAAGCAAAATCATGCTTAGTGAATAAGATAGATATAGGGAAACCATATAGAGATATAGCAATCGGAAGGCTATTTTGACAGTAGCATAACCTAATTTCTGAATTATTTGGGTATTACTACTTTACATTATTATTGAAAACTAACCTGTGACATCTGGTTTGCCATTGCAACATCAACATTTTACATTGATAAAAGATTTCCCAAGTCCATATATGATTTTTACAGTTATTATGAAAGGACAGTCTACTGATTTATTACTTGTGTTTAATTCTCCTTGCATTTTTCCCTTCCATTCCATTAAAAAAATAAATAGCTGGGGTTTGAACTCTGTAGTTGTCTGAAGAACAATCTCTATTCTTTTGTTTCTGAAAATAAAGGTTTTTAAAGGAAGCATGTGAAATTATCCCACCGGGAAGAAAGACAGGAAAGTACCTGAGGTGAAGACAAGTGTTACACATTAGCTCCTAGGCTAGAGAGAGGAGACTGTCTTAGAGTTTTGAAAATATCATTACCAAAGCTCTCTGCTTTCCCAGAGGTGAGAACTGGCAGTGTCTCAGAAGGAAATGCCTGTTCAACAAATCTAGGGAGTTTGGATGCCAGTTATCAAAGGCCTCAGCCTCAGCAAAGGTTGCCTTCAAGACACCCTGTGGGCTTAGATCCATGACTACAATCCACAGTGACTGAAATACCTCACTCTGCATCAGATCCTCCCAACCTTTCCAAGACCTGGAGTCTACAAGACTACTCCGGGAGGAAAAAGGCCCAGTAATGACTGAGACTGAATTTCCCATCAATCCCATGACAGCTTAATGAGAGCTTAAAAATCAGATTCTATTTTATAAACACACACAAACACACACACACACACACACACAACTATATATATAGTACTGTGATACTTCTTGTACATTTACTTCTTCGGTACAATTTGTACCCTCAAAGAGGGTACATGCATCATGTAGCACAAATGTACTACTATATTCATAACTGAATATAATAATTTTAATCTGGAGTTGTAGCACTTTGGAGCTGTAAGATTTTGAAATAGTACATTGGCATTTATCTCTCATCTAACATTTGGGAACCAAAATATTTAAAAATCTCTTTTTCCTAAAAATAATGACTTCTACTTTGCAAATTCTGCCCCATAAAAATGTATTTAGTTATGTCTTTGTTCTTTCTACTACCCATCCTCACTTGCAACAGACGGAGGCAAGAAACCCCGATTTGTCATCTTTAGCCATTCTTGGAATTAGTATTTATTATTATTCTGATAAGTCAAGGAAAAGTTCCTTTTTAAAGGCACAGTGAAATAGATTTCATTTAAGTGGTCATGGATTTCCACTAAGAAATCCACAACGCTCTGCAGAAACTACTGGGAGGAGCCAATTCAAATTTAGAAATCTATGCTGCACACTGAGACTCTTCTGGTCTAAGATCACTGTTACACGCAGCTTCATTAGTTAGTTCTACTTGGTTAGTTCCCTAGGAGATGCATTTATTTTTCCCAGGCCTTGAGCAAGTACTCTGATGCATTTGCTTATGCTATTCAAATTGACAAATGAGTTAATAGAAGAAAGACATATTGCTAGTTATTAGGAAAGAACCATTTACTCACTAACTTGCCATGAGATCTAGGCAAGATGCAATGTCCTGATCTCAGTTCTCCCCGCTATACCAAAAGTGAATATATACTAATATCCCTTCCAGATTTCATACTCAAAATCTCTGATTATATAGTAAACAAACAAACCCATCTACCATCAAAGGTTCTGCAAAAGAAGTCTTAGAAAGTGAGGATAAAGTGAAGTCTGTTCATCGTATGACATGAGAATACGTTTATTCTCCAATATGTGAGTGATCCTCCAAAGAATCTGAGGAGCTCAAGATTATTTCTATTTTTTAAATAACTTTGTTTCCCCAAGTGATACATTCACCTACATTTTTTTTATCTGAAAGTATTAAAGGATAGAAATGTGGTAGCAAAAATTATCCAAAAGTTGGAAATAAAGTAGAATAATGAGTATGGTGATTTTTTTTTTTAATATGAGAGCACTTCCTAATAATCCCATTTTATTAATTACTTTTATTCCCTTCGGGAAACATAACTTTGTATCACATACTATCTAGAAGTGGTTCACACCTAAGCATTTTACAACCCCATGAAGTCAGGAGTCAGTTTATATAAAACTGATAAGGGATGATCTTTTTCCTTTGCCTGGTAGAGATAGCAACCCCAAAGTTATGGTCGCATTGTCCTATTGGACATAAACCTTATTTCATCATTTCTTTCCTCCAAGACTATAAGTCTCCAACTATAAAACACCTTCAAATCAATTCTGGCTTTTCTGCTTGTGATCTAATTAATGAGCTAAATAAAACTTTAACCCATGCTGGTTATCTATTTGTACAAGACTATGTTTTTAACAGTTTGAAAACTGCGCTTTCAGAAGTGGGATACAGTACTGGACAGAGAAACTTCTTCCTTTAGGGAAGCACTGTCAGAGACCTCTCTAGGCCAGTTCTCTACATTTCAAAGCTCCACCTTATTAAAACAAATTTAATAGGAGGCGCTGATTACATTTCCATGTACTCCGTATCTAAGCAATTTAATTTCTCCCTCTACTTACTTCTCTTATATGTATAAATAAGTCTTTTAATTCCTGTCAGATTGGCTGTTCCTTTTCCCCTTAGCTTAAACTGAAACAAAGAGAAAATCTTGACAATTCACCCATTATAATAGTATCTCTCTGTATTTTTTTTTTTATTTAACAGAAAACAGCTTGTCTTCTTAATGGTAAAGAAGAAAGTGACAGAAAATAAATGAGTTTCTAAATTTAAAGCAAGCATTTTGTTGCCAAAGCAACCAGAATCTACAATTATACAATGCAGATAATCTCTTATCATAAGAACACAACCAAACATATGCTGGATATGAACTGATCTTAGAAATTATAATTATTGAAAGAAATTAAAAAATGACATTTTTCAGTTTACTGAAGAGTACAGTAACATCTTAAAGTGATAATCTGTTCTTATTTTTATCCTCATGAAAACTAAAACGAAATTTTTTTCACAACATGCCTTTAGACACAGAAGAGATGAATGTGAAATCATAGGATTCCCCAGAAGGCTATCACAAATACTTGAAGTGCTATCACATGGCCAAAGTTTCTATGGCATCTATGAGATTCATTGCCAATCAAGTGGACCTTGGCCTTCATTTTATTTTAAACTTTAGGTACATGAAACACATACAATAGCCACGATTCAAACAACTGGAAATACATTCATGAGTACACAAATATAACATCAAAACTATAAAGAAATTAATGACTAGCAATGACATTTTCAATTGAGATTCATCTTACACTCATTACAATTTGTTCGTGTTATGTGAGGATTGCTTTTATCGTCAGCTGTTTTTTAGCTACCTTTTCTTCAATATTTTTATTCCTTTTTAAAATAGTCCTTTTTTTTGTTTTAATGTTAAATTCAATGGACAAACTCAAGTCCACAGTTACAGAAAAACTATACTAAAAGCTATACATTCTAGTCTCTTAATGAGTCCCATAAAATTGTAAAGAACTAAGTATATTATGTTATTCATTTCAACTATTTTGAACTATTTTCCCTCCAATTCCCCTATTAGTATTAGTATCTCCTGTTGAGATATATGACTTGGCATTGGGACATTTTAGAAATTGTTCAAGATCAAAAGATTAAAGTAAAAACTCAAGTTTGTACTTGATATCAATTGTCTAATATTCATGCATCATTTTCAGGGGAAAAGTTGATATAATGGGAACTATTTTGTTTAATGTTTCTTTACAAATGATTCACTGATTATATTAAGAGTACTAACTTGTAGCTATATAGGAAAATGTTCTGGGGCACCTGGGTGGCTCAGTGATTAAGCATCTGTCTTTGGCTCAGGTCATGATCCCTGAATCCTGGGACCTAGTCCTGCATCATTCTCCCCATAGGGAACCTGCTTCTCCCTCTGCCTGTGTCTCTGCCTCTCTCAATATCTCTCATGAATAAATAAATAGAATCTTTTTTAAAAAAATTTAAAAAAGGAAAAGGTTCTGCTGTTTGATTTTATGGAAATATTTGTGAGCCTTCCAGTTGGGAAGTTAAATATACTGAATTCATGTAAGAAAGAATTTAGAAACAGCGCAAATCTCTTCTTCCTCTTTCTTTGTTTCATGAACAATGTAAGGCCAGACCAATAGATGGGGTCAAGCAACATGGACATTCACACCTGGAAAGGGAGAGGAATGCAGCCACAGTGACCTGGAGTAGGGTTAAGAGCTGAAGGCTGTGAGCAGACAATCGACCTACTCAGAGGCCCTGAGTGGGACCAATAGAGCCCAGAAAGGGCAAAGGAAGGCTTCTGCATAGGAGGGTAGCTCAACACTAAGTTTTAGAGATTAAGCAGGTGAAGAGGTTATCAAACAAGTCAGGGTGAACCAATCTGAGATGTCAGAGCCAAAACAAGGTGAGGAAAGCATTCAGTTAAAGTAGGAGGGGTAAACCGGTGGAATTATCAGAGTCCTAGCTGGATGGGGACAGCCTCCACCAGGGGCATTCCTGGAGTCAGGTAGGGAGGGCTACTGTCCAGGTGAAGGTGTGGTGGTAGAAATAGGAGATGGAATAGATATACAGTTGATCAAATAAGTTAGTATATTAAACATAATGGAAGCAAGTTTCTCATTGTTGGAAAAGACAGTTACAAATATGGAAAAGGAGAAATTCAGAATGAACTCTGTGCTATTAAAATGGAATTGGATACGTTGATTAGAACTCATGGCTTTTAATATACAATCATATATATAGAAATATAGGTGTAAATGTGTATGTATATATATATATATTTGTGTGTGTACATATATGTATATGCATTCATGTGTGTGTGTTAATTTTTCCCTGTCTAGTTCTGTGAGCAATGAGACTCCAAAAGCAACAAACAACTCAATATTTAAACACCATTTTCCACTAAAATGAAATCAGTGCTCCTTGGAAAAAAGACTGATCCTAGCTGGATTAAAAAAAAAAAAAAAAAATACAAAAGGACTACCATGTTGTGCCAAAAAGCAGGAAAGTGCTCCAACAACTAAGGGGACATATCCATAAGACCAAAAAAGTCCAATTTGAAGGAACACGCAACTGGCCAAATTAGGTCAATTTTTGCTTCAAAATACATGATGATAGTAACAGATTATAAACCATTGATTGATTAAAATAGAACTCATTCATTCATATTAACAGGTTGTTTCATAACAAAGAGAATATTTATATAGTTTCAAAGTACTTCTCTACACAATATATAATTACAAAGGGGAGAAGGGATAATTTTGCAGAGGAGAATCAAAACAGACATCACTGTAATCAAATATAAAAGTAAACATCATCAGTAATAGGACAAATGGAAATTGTGCATCCTTTGATGGATGCCGTAAGAATACAGTATCACTTCTAAAATGTTCCTGCCAAAATGTATAACCTGAATCTAATTGTCTGAAAGTCAGACAAACCCAAATTTGCAGAACATTCCATAAAATAACTGGACATACACTTCAAAAGTATCAAGGTCATGAAAGTCAAAGAAAGTCTGAGAGACTGTTCTAGAGAAAAGGAGAAGACTATAGTACAAAGTGTGATTCTGGACTGCATCATTTTCTTAGTGGGGATGATTACTGGAATTTGAACAGGGTCTGACAGCTAAGTGGCATCACATATCAATCCTAGTATGCTTATTTTGGTGGTTTTATTGCAATATGTAGGCAAATGTCTTCATAGGAAATACTAAAATCATGTCAGCAACTTAGTCAAAATGGTTCCAGAGAAAAAAGTTCCTTTGTACTGTACTCACAGCTTGTCTGAAAACTTGAGATTTTCAAGATTACCAACATTGTACTTTAAAAATTTCAAAATGAAAAAGAGCAATACCTCTTACCCTCTTTCCTTAAGTCCTCCCCCCCCACCCTATTCCCATCACCAAAATTCTAACTCTGTAGAAGTGTTGCATCTTAGCTTCATGACAGGAAAAATGCTTTAATTTTCTAGCTATGAGATTGAAGTTTAAGATTTTAAGTTAATTTCCTTTATCTTTTGATTTTTTAGTGTTATAAACTGTGTTATTTTCACATGGCCTCTTAAAACTCTTAGAAAAATGTTTTAAAAATATGGAAGCCATTGAAACAAAATATGGTACAGAGCTTCCTCGGAGAAAATGTGCACCAATACAATACTATGTTTTTATTGATCCTACAAATAGAATTTATCATAATTGACCTTCTTGCAATATTTTTAACAAACCTACTTGAAGGAAGAAATCTAATGCCAGGGTGAAAATGCTTTGAAACAGTCAACCATTTCTGTGGAATCAAGGCAACTCTCGAGACCACTATGCAAAATGCAGAAAGGGCTTGACTCATATTTGTGAAGATAGATTTATGATAAGTTGGACTTTTTTAAGCATAAAGGTTAATTAGAATTACATGCAGTTCAAAAGGTGCACCAAGATTAACTTCTTAAAACTAATTTAACATAAGGTTAGACAATCTATTATCACAATCAGTTTTTGCTGTATCATTTCTTATTAGAAAGTTAGCTTTTTTATACCATGTATTTTATAACCTGTTTTTGTGTCGATATATCTATTTTTATTATTCAATAATTGAAAACCACTATAAAAAATCTTCTAAGATTCAGGTTTTAGTTAATAAAATTAATAATTTTTTTTTATAAACTTGACCTTAAATTTTTAATAGTTTTACCTTAGAGAAAAAATTGCAACAATATTCCAAATTTCAAATTATAAGAAAAGTACATTTGTCCATTTTCAACATAAAAACTATGATGCTCACTTCCATCATTCAACATAATTACAGCATGAAAACTCTACGTACACTGAGGTGGGTCAATTCAGTTCAACATGCAGGGTGGAAATATGTGTTCTGCCCACAGCCTTTACTTACAATAAAAAGCACAACACATAAAAATAAAAATACAGGGATCCCTGAGTGGCGCAGCGGTTTAGCGCCTGACTTGGGCCCAGGGCGCGATCCTGGGGATCCAGGATCGAATCCCACGTCGGGCTCCCGGTGCATGGAGTCTGCTTCTCCCTCTGCCTGTGTCTCTGCCTCTCTCTCTCTCTCTGTGTGTGTGACTATCATAAATAAATAAAAACTTAAAAAAATAAAAATAAAAATACAATGTACAAATATTGCTATCCAAAGAGGATGCCCCATGTTGTCACAGATTGTAGAATTTTCTTTTTTAAGACTGAATAGTGTTCCACTATATGTATATGCCACATTTTTGGTGAACCTTGAGGACATTATGCAAAGTGACATAAACTCGTCACAGAAGGAGAAATATTGTGTGATTCCAGTTATACAAGGGATTTAAAATAGCCAAATTCATAGAATCAAAGCATGGAATGGGGTTTTCTCAGGGCTAAGGAGAAGGGGAAGCAGGGAGTTACTAATCAACAGGCATACAATTTCACTTAAGCAACATGAATAAGCTCTAGAGATCGGCTGTACCGACAGTCAACAGTACTGTATTATATACTTAATTTGTTAAGAGGCTAAATTTTATGTCATGTGTTCTTACTACAAGGAAAATATTTGTTTAAAAAGAGAAAAAACAATAAGCATTGTACTAATTCTATAGGTAGAATTTTTCCAAAAATATTTTTCCAAACATAACTTGCTATTTGGTATGAACAAATTTAAGTTTGTTAGGGTCCTGCTTAGATGGTAAACAAAACAAACCAGATTGGTTTTAAGCCACTCACTGCTAATATTCCAGATGTGTATGAGTGTGTGTATGTGTGTGTATGTTAGGAGGCAGAGGGAAGGGTAATTCTTCAAACACAATATTTCTGAAGTTATTTTGTTAGTGAACATGTCAAAGCTTCACCTTTTTCCCTAATATCATCGGATAGTTGATCATTCATTTGCTTATGCTGAGTATTAAAGAATGGTAGCTATTATCTATCAAGAAGTATCTGGACAAGAACTCGAGAATAAAGAACTTGCTGAAACCAAAAGTTTATAAGTGCAATAATACTGTACACAAAAGTAGTTGCCTCCCGAGTGAGTTGAGATTAACACAAACATAAAAGAATCGCCTCTTGCCAACTTTATTTGGAGCACCCAGCCAGCCATGTGTGATGGAATAAATTTTAAAGTCCAGATGATGCAAGAGATACTTGGAAAAGACGGGCCAGGGCATTCAGTTAGCTTTCAAATTTATTTCCTCACACATGGATGACCATTCAGTTTAAATGAAAACAGAGAAGCACTACTCATCTACAAATATGTCCAAGAAATGTTTGGTTTAGTTTCAGAAAATTTTGTCTTTGGCTCAACTGATTTGCCTGGCATGCTTTAAAAGAAGTACTCAGTTGTCTCAATTTTACAGCAGCAGATCAGATATTAGATCGTCTGAAATTGGATTCACATAGGACGACAGTACAACATCTGAATCTTGATTTTAAAGTGGCAGACATAGAAAAGAATTACACACCAGGAAATAGTAAAAGAAACTACAGGTCAAATTATTATTGAACAGAATCCATAAAAGCGATGAGAATAAACTAAAAATGTAGAAATTTTTATCCTAAAACTAACTAATGGTAAAAGCTAGTCTTACATGTCATGAAAATATATGCCCTAACTTCTATATGCCCTCAACTGCAACAAAGAATTTCTCTCCATTTCCACTAAAATTTATTTATTCTTTATCTCCACATAAGTTAGAAAATAAAAACATCCACAGTTTATTTAAAAAGGGAAACGAGCCTCAAAAACATGCTGCATTGAACAGAGATTGACACAGAAGAGGTGCACAAAGGGAATGAGTCTTTTAGTTAAATTGGATCAACAGAGAAATCCATTAGGAATAACACAGACCTGAAAAACAACAGCATTTTTAAATGCACTGCTTGCTTCGTAGTTCATTTGTTGTATATTAAATGTTTATTACTGTAAATAAAAGAGAAACTTCCTTTTTCCTTACCCCCAATTAAAACATAGACCAGTATGAAGAAAAAAAAAGAAATAAATGCAAAAGGAATATAGATAAAAACATGTCGTTTTTACTAATAGAGTACACAATAAAAAAAATCAAGTAAAAACAAAAACATCGATCTTCCTCTAACCACTTATCGATAGTGTGTTTCTTTGAAGTCATTTCTACATCCTTATGTTATTGAAATAGTTCTACTATAGAGTACAAATATATTTACGTCCTTTATCACTCAAGATTTCAAGCAGATTTTATTATCAATCTATTATCAATTGATAATAATCTATTATCAATTTAATGGCTACCTAATTCAAGAATGTGTGTTTAATTAGCCATATCCCTATCAATGGACATTTAGGTTAAAGAACATAATTTCTAAAATGATGAGGGAATTTTGATTCCCCAAACAAATATTACTTTGCCAATGTTGAAATGTCCCAGACAGGGCCATATACCTAGATGAAAGTACTTTACATATGTAATAGGATTAATGTGAAAATACTTGATAATATGTCATTTAATCAACAAGCACTTATCTACTACACTTCACGGTATTTTTCTAATCTAGAAATATCCTTGGAGTACTTAGAGAATAAAGCAGACTGGAGCCTACTTTCTAGGCATAGATAACCACAGGTCCATTGGGTATGAAGTGGAGTTCATTATTAGGACTCAAGGTTGTGATACAGAAGGTGCCATCACACAAATTCACTATGCACCAAGAGCATTTAGAGATAAGGTACAGACATTCCTCACATTTTCAAAATGTAGATAGAAGATTCAAGAGCTAGACTGGGAATCAAGACATCTAATATCTGGTCCCAATTTTCTATTTTTTAATTCTCTGACTACCCAAAAATCATTTGGATTCTCTGAACCACAGCTTTTTCATCTCTAAGATAAAAACAGCAATAGCTGTAAGCATTGAGAGAAGTAAAATCCAAAATATGTATGTACAAGCATACAGTAATTTATGACAGCTGGCTAATGAAAACTCAATTCAACTCTGCTTTACACATAGCAATGTAAGATTGTTGAAGGAAAGCTTAGATTATTACATCAGGCCTATGTATGAAATTCTACTCAAAATCTAATTACTAAAAACTTCTTATATGTGAACAAAGCTCCCAGATTTAAAATATGCAGATCTACTTTTAAGATCTCTATGTCCAGCTGGAAGTAGGAGAAGCTTCTGAAAGATTCTACTCTCTCTTTCGAATCATCTCCACTTTCAAAATCTGTGCCTGATCCATTTTAATGTTATCATAAAAGTTGTGTTTTTAAAAGGTACAATTATAGTCAAAGAATTTTACTTTCACTCAGCAAGGGCCTTCTCTTTATATTGAATCTGCTGGATTATGTCTATTTAATTTTTTTCTTCCTAACATCTAAATAATTTTGAATTTATATCCTCCTTTCAGGTAGAGAGAATTTCACATGTAAGACGATGCATGACTAAGGAAGCACGGCCACTAGGTTTTATCATTAATCAGTCTCTTTTGAAAACACAAGCTCCTTGATTTAGAATAGCTTATTTTGTGTCTGTTTCTGCTATTGTTTTTCTTATTTCTTATGAGCTGGACTTATGCCTTTTAAAAAAATGTTTTTGTTCCTAATGCTTCCTTAAATAGTTCTTGAAAAAAATTTAAAAAAATTTCATTTAAAAAAGAGAATCATATGGGGCATCTGGGTGGTTCAGGGGGTTAAGCATCTGACTCTTGATTTCAGCTGGGGTCATGATATTTAGGTCATGGGATCAAGCCTCATGTCAGGCTGAGCATGGAACCTGCTTAAGATTCTCTCTCCTTCTCTCTCTGCTCCTCCCCACTCACACTGTCACTCACTATCTCTAAAAAAAGAGAGAGAATTCTGAGAGTAATGATAAATATTCTGCTCAAAATAGTTATGCCCTGCAATGAGTATAAGATGGGAAATATGACTGCCATCTCTGCTTACCTTTAAAAGTATGAGCATCTCTCAGAACAGAGGGCTATTCTAGTCCAAAATCTATGTTTTTTGTCATAATATGGTCCCTAAATGTAAGCATTAGCTAAGATAATATTATGTATTTATGATATCAGGGATCTTCCTGAGTAGATGGTAAGACTACATCTCCCAAATCTTACTGCATACAAATAGAATTATGTGACTGAATTCTGGACAATGTAATCTGAGTGAAAGGGATGAAGGCTGATTCCAGGCCTGACTTCAGAAACAATCCCCTCAAGATTGTGTGCTCTATTTCTTCTCCCATTCTGCTAAAAGGATAATGCCCCAGTGACCTGGATACCACAATATAGCAAGATGGGATGGCCACAGGATGGATGTAATCTGGTTCACCTGAGTGATCACTCACAATACAGCCAACAACCCAACTTTGGCACAAAAGCACAAGCAAAAGATAAACTTTTATTACATAAAGGCACTAGGATCTGAAGGCCATTTGTTATGGCCTTTCCAACAAAAAAATAGATGGTCTTGTCTAATTCAATGTCTATTGAATAAACTGGAGCTCCCCAAAAGAAACAACCCAGTGTTTCAATGCTGAAAAAAAAAAACTTTAAAAGTTTTTTTTTAAGTTTTTTCCTATGAGATTTTAAAGGATAGCTTTTAATTTTTTTAATAATGATAAATTTATTTTTTATTGGTGTTCAATTTGCCAACATACAGAATAACACCCAGTGCTCATCCCGTCAAGTGCTTTTAATTTTTTCCTCACTAACCAACTTAGCACCTGCCTAAGACCTTACTCCACTGTAATGATAGAGGCTTTCCCTTCAGCTCTGCCATACACTGTCTCCACTTCTCTAAGACTCCGTTACCTCATTTATTGAAATGAAAAGCTTGTGCATGATAATCTCTAATGTCATTCTGAGTCCATAATAATAAGCCTATAAATCTAAAATATTATAATCTGGACTTTCTGTAGGTAATAGAATTCATTAAAACTAAATAAACCAAGAAATTTGAAAACCCTTACCAAGAAAAATAAGTCAAGTTACAATTCATGTTTTGAAATAATTATATGAAGCTCTTAATATGAAAATATTGGTGTCAAGGATTTAATCAAGTTAATATTACACAACAATTTTGAACACTAACTTGCTGTGGGAATTAATATAAGCCTTCCCCCCAAATAGGCTATTAATATTGGTTACACTCATTCAAGTGCACTATCTAATATGTTCTAAATCATAGAAATCATGAAAAATATGTCTTGCAGCAGGGGAAAAGAAAGAATACAATGTAGTTAAGGGACTAGAGTATGGTTGTAGACTGAATTTGACTCTCTCTACTTGACTCTACCAGTGGTGTGACCTTGGCCAAGCTACTTTCCCTCACTGTGCCTTACCATCCACAACTGCAAACGAAGAAGATTAATAATATCTGCTTCATGGGGCAGCTGTTACGAGTGTTAAGTAAGTGAACATATGTAAAGAACTTGGAACAATGCCTGCATTTAGTTAGTGCAATATAAGTTTGCTATTATTATGCACTGAATTTGTATTAAAAGTAAATTCCTTCTCTTTCCAATTCAGATAGCTTTGATATACAGCATAGCTATAAAATTAGATTTAAAAAAATTTGCCTTAATGTTATTTTTTAGTACTGTCAAAAGCTATAAATTATGCATCATGAAATAATAGTTTAATTCTTTTTAACTGACCCTTTGTAAGTCTCTCTAGCTAAATACATTAACAACATTAATTCAAATTAAGATCCTCTCATTAAAACTGTTATACTTTGGCATAAAACAAGAGTTATTAATATGAATATTTCCAAGAAGAGATAAAAGTCAACAACTTGAACTCATTGCTTAATATAGCAGAGAAACACTTTCAGGGAAGAACTAAGATATTTGCATAGGTCAAAACTTATGATCATATCAAATTATTAATTTAAAATAATTCATGTCAAGGACTAGGCACACACATGACAGAAGGTCAAGAACTTTATAAGATATCGAAACAATATGTATAAATAAACATAAAACCAAAGAATCCAGAATTGAAATGAAATTGAACAAAAATAAATTGTAAAGTGTTAAGACTATTTTAAAAAGAGAACACACAAACGTTTCTGGAGTGCTAGACTTGAGGCTAACAGCATTAACTGTCTTCAAAGATATCAAGATTACAATTATTTCTTACTATATGGCAAACTAAATAGCCAAAAAAACTCCTTCTATCAAAAAACCTGGAAATACTGGTTAAAGTATAAAAAGCATGCTTGGAAAAGTGAAGCTCAAAAGGAAGGAAAATTCACAGAGCCCCAACCAAGTCAAGTAGAAGCTGAACACTAGAACAAAGTTGGAATTTAGGTATTTTGGATGCCCTGAGAGTAATGAGGTTTGAGTTTAAATACTACAAAAAAAGAGATGACTAAATTAAGGGCCTTTGGAAAGAAGGAAGTGAGGTGCAAATTGCTACTCTACGTGAGGAACCCAAAGGGCGACATATGCAGTGAGAGGATGGAAAAAAATAAACTGATCAATAAACAGAAAACAGAAGAACGTTTACATCAGGATCAGCATTTTCCGAGTGAAAATGCAGAAAGGAAGAAAAAGGGAGAAAAGGAAAAAGAGAGGGAAAGGAAAAGAAAAGAAAGAGAGAGAGACGCCACAGAGAATTAATAAGCAGAGAAGTACCATCATATAGGTTTAGGGGTTCAGACTTCTATAACTCACCTTGTCCTAGAAGCCCCAAGCTGAAAATGGTCATTAAAATGTTTCCTGAGAAGACATACAAATGACCAACTGGTACACGAAAAGGTGCTCAACACCACTCATCATCAGAGAAATGCAAATCCTAATCACAATGAGATTACACTTGTCAGAACAGCTATTAGCAAAAAGCAAGAAATAACAAATGTTGGAAAGAATGTGGAGAAAAGAGAACCCTTGTGTACTGCTGATGGGAATAAATTGGGGCAACCACTGTAGAAAACAGCATGGAGGTTGCTTAAAAATTTTAAAACAGAACTACCTTATGACACAGGATTTCCACTTCTGGGTATTTGTCCAAAGGAAAATAAAAAACTAAATTGAAAAGAGATATGCACCTTAATGTTCCCTGCAGCACTATTTACTACAGCCAAGATATGGAAACAACCTAAGTGTCCACCATCAATTGAATGAAGAAAATATAGTATATAGAGAATATTATCCAGCCATTAAAAAGGAAATCATACCATCTGGTGACAACATGGATGGACCTTGAGGGCATTATGCTAAGTGAAATAAGTCAGAGAATGACAAATATATGTGGAATCAAAAAACAAAAACAGATACAGAAAACAAATTGATGGTTGCTGGAGACAGGGGGTAGAAGGCAAGCAAATGGATGCAAAGGACCAAAAGGTAAAATAAATGAATCCTGTGGCTGTAATATACAGCATGGTGACTATCATTAGCAATACTGTATTGTGTATTTGAAAGCTGATAAGAGTAGATCTTAAAAATTCTCATTACAAGAAAAAAAAATTGTGATTTTGTGGTGTGTAGTGTTGGATATTAACTAGACTTATTATGGTGATCATTTCACAATATATGCAAATAGTATGTCATTATGTCATACACCTGAAACTAGTATGTCAAATATATCTCAAAAAGACTCTAGAAAAAAAATTGCCCTGATTGGTAACATTTTTGAGGTCCTAGAGAAAACAAAAACAAAATCTCTCTGAGAAAATACAAGAATAATTTAATCTTAGAAACTAGATTAATGTATTTCACGAAGTTAAATCAAATGAAGAACAATATATAATTATCTCAGTAGATAAAATGTATTTAATAAAATTTCAACACATTCCTGAAAAAAATAAATTATAAAAAGGGAACTTTCTTAACATGAGAAAAGTTAAGTTGAAAAAGGCAACCACAAGCAGCATATTTACAGTGAAGCTTTAGAAATATTCCCATTAAAGTCAGGAGTAACATATGATTCCTTCTATATTTTGCCTCTTCTAGTTAAGATTGTATCAGAGGTCCTAGCTTGTATAATGGTACAAGGAAAAATAATCTAAGTTATAAGGATTAACACAAAAGAAATAATATCAGCCTGCATATACTATGATTGTCAATATCCCAAGAGAATCTACAAATAAATTACAAACATGCTCCTGTACTACACGAATGTTAAAAATAAAATATTAAAAGGAAGCTATCATTTAGAATAGTAGCAATAATTGTAAGGTATTTGGAATAAATTCAACACATGTGAGCCTTAATAAAGAAAATTACAAAACCACTGACATTAAACATTTATATAAACAAAAAGATTTCCTATGTTCACAATTGCAAAGTTCCAATGTATAAAGCAGTTAATTTTTCCTCAAGTTGTTACGTAGAATCAAAGCAAGTCTAATGAATACCCCGAGATTAATTTTTATTAAGCTTAATAAAATTATTCTAAAACTTATAAAAGAAAAGCACAGAAATAAGATGAGTGAAGACATTCTAAAGAAGACTAGGTATGTAGATTTACTATACCTTGTAAATAAAGGTTCTAGAAACTGGCCCATATACGTATGGGAACTGATAACATTCCGTATCACTAAAGAAAAATCAACTGTTCAGTAAATGGTGCTGAAGAATTTATGATCTACATTGAAAAAATATAATCGGATCCCTACCTCATATATATCGGAATTCTTTGTTCTTTAGAGATTTAAATTGAATTTTTAATGTTAAATGAAAGTCTTATGGCCCAATGACAAGGAATAATACAATTTTACCCTTAAATAAAAATTAATTTGATAATACACCCCTGTGATAAAGAAATTTTATCAAAACCATATCCAGTCTATTTTTCCTCCCATTTAAATTCTCAGATAAGCTTATTTTCCTTTACAAGTCATGTGATAAAAAAAAACAAGTCATGTGATAAATTGGTTTATGTGTATTTCTGCTAAGATTATGTACTTTCTCATGCATCACTTGAGTCTCTTGTATATCCAAAGTCGTATCATCAATTCCTGTATGCTTCATCAATTCTTGTGTATATACAAACTATTTCTTATTATATAAATAACAAAATATATACACACTGTTAAGCTTTTTTCTACATATTTGAGATGGTTTAATATCAATGTATTAAATAAGTAAAATAATTCCTCATTTTAAAAAGGCTACACACTTATTCCACACAATAGCCAAGATACAGAAACAATCTGAACGTCCATTCATGGATAATGAAGATGTGATTTATATATACAATGGAATCTTATTCAGTCATAGTAAGAAAATCCTGCCTTTTGTGGCAACATGGATGACTTCAGGGCATTCTGCTAGTGAAATAAGTCGAGAAAGACAAGTATTACATGAGTTACATGAGTTACATGTGAAATCTTAAGAAAAAAAAAAAAAAAAGCTAAACTCGTATAGAATAGAGAAGTAGTTGCCAGGGGTTGAGGGTGGGGGGTGGGAGGGATCAGTAGAGGTTGATAAAAAGGCACAAAATTTCAGCTGTAAAATGAATAAGGTCAGAAGATCTAATGTAAAATGTGATTATAGTTGCTAACATTGTCCTGTGTAATTGAAATTGGCTAAGAGAACAGAATTTAAATATTCTCACCAATTCTATAGATGGACTGAAAGAGGAAGAGAGAAATATTAGTCAACTACATGAGAACACTTTCACAATATATAGATATATCAAATCATCAGGATGTATACTTTAAATATCTTACAATTTTATCACTTCTACCTCAATAAAGCTGGGGAAAAAAACTACATACAATTCCTTTATATATATATATAATATATGTAATATATATTATATATATATATATAAATTCCAAAATGTATTCACTCCACTACCGACAGGATCCAGTCTGTTTCCAATCCTTTTGTATAATCGGACTATAGATACATAGTTGTGATAGAAATTTTGATAAATATTTCAAATTTCCTTTAGAGTCTGTATCAAGTCACACTTCCTTAAGTTTAATATGAGAGTGTTGTTCCACATTTTCACCAACTGGATGTTATCATACTCTGATATACGCCAACGGTTTCTCTCATGAGACTAAGGATCTTTTTCATTTAAGAACATTTTCTATTTTCTTTTCTAAGAATTGTCTGTTTCTTTACTCATTGTTCTATGGTGTCATTGTCTTTTCAATGCAGATTCTTCTTTACTGGGCAAATTAGTACACCATGGTATTGATACATAAATTGCAAGTATTTTCCCTATTTATTCTTTGGTTTTGATTTATGATAGCTTTCTCATGCTGAATTTTTATATTTTATGTAATCTAACTCATCAGTCTTTTGTGCTTTCTGGGTTTTGTGAGGTACTAGGAAAGTATATTACTTTTTTTTTTTAATTCTCACAGTTTAGCCAAATTTAAGTGTATCTTTTTTTAAAACTATGATCTTTCATTACTATTAATTTAATTTGGTATAAGTTATGAAGTATGAATCCAACTTTCACTTTTTTTTTACATGATTATCCACTTGCCCCAAAAGTTATCCTAAATATTACATCTCTCTTTACCTCTGTTAGTTTGAAATGCTACTTCAGTATAAAGTAAATCTATTCTATTTCTGTTCTTTTTTAGGTTTCATCGATATATCTCTCTTTTCGTATGCCAGTACTATATTAACATCCAATAAAGCTAGTTCCCTCTCATTATCCTTTTTTAACACTTTTTATAATTCTTGAATTTTTAATATAATCTTAAAGTCAGTTTTGTTATTTTCATTATCTTTATCTTATAAATTACATAAAATATGTAGGTTACCTTTGGAGAACTGACATCTTTATGATGTTTGATGTTCTATTTTGACATTACATTCATTAGTTCAATCATTTTGACTCCTTCTGGAGGATATAAAGGTCTTCATCTCAATTCTGTACACTTCTCATTGAGCATATGCCTAATATTATACCTCTGCTATTGTTGAAATTATTGTAAATTGGTCTTTTTCAAATTTATATTCTAATTTATGTTTGCTTACATTAAGAAATTTTTGTATAAAAATTACATACCTAGATATTTACTGAATTTTTGAAATAGTTTTCTTACTCATGTTCTTGAGCTTCCTAAATACAGAATCATAACATCTGCAAATACCAAATTACACACATTTCTTCAAATTTTGTACCTTCAATTTCCCCTTTCTAATTATATTATCTAGATCAGTATATATAATCATCATCATACAGGAGAGCTGTTATTCCCATTGAGCGGGAATATCTCTAAATATGCCTTAGCATATATATGTACAAATTTATATATTTAGCATGTTGTCTGTATCTATATATCCATGTATATTTATGTATGTAGTAAAAGAACACTACGCATGGTGCTAAAAGTTATATTCAAATGTAGAGTTGTACAGAGAAAGATGTATCTGTACATATCAAATTCATAATAAACCATTTTTACCCATAACATTTACATTTGTGTTAGGCTTAGATTTGTAGTTAAGTAGATTTTTAATGATCCACATTAGTCCTTTTACCTCAGTTCTGTCATTTATCTTTTGGTTAGATCAAGTTCTTTATCTAAATTCATTAAGAACTTTTAACAGCAGGGATCCCTGGGTGGCGCAGCAGTTTGGCGCCTGCCTTTGGCCCAGGGCGCGATCCTGGAGACCCGGGATCGAATCCCACGTCGGGCTCCCGGTGCATGGAGCCTGCTTCTCCCTCTGCCTGTGTCTCTGCCTCTCTCTCTCTCTCTGTGACTATCATAAATAAATAAAAATTTAAAAAAATTAAAAAAAAAAAAAAGAACTTTTAACAGCAATAGTGCCTCTCCTGGTAACAGACAAAAATGTTTGTCTGTTACTCTTATCTTTGAACAAGAGTTCAGAATAAAATTCTAGGATCATTCCGTCTCTGAGTACCTTATAGAAATTACTCCATTGTCTTTTAGAACTGAACATAATTATGGCAACATCTGAGGCCAGCAAGATACCTTTTTCTCTTATAATTTAACTTGCCATGATGTCCAAATTGTTCTTTAGTTCTTTTCAAAGTTCGTCTTTATTAGGCTATGTGAGTTTTTCCTCAGATATATCATGTCTTTTTAATCCTTAAATTAATATCTTGATTTGCTTCTGGAAAGTTTTAATGTAGGCACGCCTTAGAATTATTAGTGGTTCAGCTCCAGACCACTGCAATAAAGCAAGTGAAGCAAGTCCAGTGAATTTTTTGGTTTCCCAATGCATATAAAAGTTATGTTTACACTACAAATGAAAAAGTCTGAAATATTGAGAGAATTACCCAAATATGACACAGAGACAAAGTTAGCAAATGCAGTTGGAAAAGAGGCACTGATAGACTTGATTGAAGCAGGGCTGCCACAAACCCTTAACTTAAAAAAAAAAAATAAAAAGCACAGCATCTGTGGAGCACAATAAAGTAAAGCACAAGAAAATGAGGAATGCCTGTAAATAATTGTTATATTCCATTATCATCTTCTCTCAGGATCAAATTATCTATTTCTTTGTCTTCCTTGCCTCATCTTCAATATCATTTTCTTTTCAATCCATTCTATGATAGCTTTCTCTTTTTCTCATTCTCTATGCTCTCTTCCAGTTGTAAAGCAACCAATTTTTCTATTTTTGTAATTATTCAATTTCTTTACTTTTACTTTCACCTGAATTTTGCCAACTCATATTCTATCTTTTCTGTTATCTCATCATCGATTTCCTTTATACCTACTAAAAGTTTTCATTTCATAGACTCAATTGTTTCATATATGTAATTTTTTAATCCCTAAGAAGTGTATGACCACACTTTCTATTTGTGCAATAGCAACATTTTTCTATGGCATTTACTTTTCATTTATCTAACGTTACTGTTAACTCTTTCTTCATTTGTCCTTATATCTTTGAATGTATCCTGTGCCAATTCATTTTTTATTACTCAACATTTTAGGAGTAAAATTTTGTAATCAAAATGTTGATTACTCAACATTTCCTGTCAAGTCATCTATATTTGTTTTTTTTTTATTTTTTAGATTTATTTTTTATTGGTGTTCAATTTACTAACATACAGAATAACCCCCAGTGCCCGTCACCCATTCACTCCCACCCCCCGCCCTCCTCCCCTTCTACCACCCCTAGTTCGTTTCCCAGAGTTAGCAGTCTTTACGTTCTGTCTCCCTTTCTGATATTTCCCACACATTTCTTCTCCCTTCCCTTATATTCCCTTTCACTATTTCTTATATTCCCCAAATGAATGAGAACATATAATGTTTGTCCTTCTCTGACTGACTTACTTCACTCAGCATAATACCCTCCAGTTCCATCCACGTTGAAGCAAATGGTGCGTATTTGTCGTTTCTAACGGCTGAGAAATATTCCATTGTATACATAAACCACATCTTCTTTATCCATTCATCTTTCGTTGGACACCGAGGCTCCTTCCACAGTTTGGCTATCGTGGCCATTGCTGCTATAAACATCGGGGTGCAGGTGTCCCGGCGTTTCATTGCATCTGTATCTTTGGGGTAAATGCCCAGCAGTGCAATTGCTGGGTCGTAGGGCAGGTCTATTTTTAACTGTTTGAGGAACCTCCACACAGTTTTCCAGAGTGGCTGCACCAGTTCACATTCCCACCAACAGTGTAAGAGGGTTCCCTTTTTATCTGATTCATGAAGTGGAGTAGATCTCCCTTTGCTTTTGGTCGGAATTCCCACTATGACAACTTTGTGTATGTTTTTTCAATCTTTATTTCTTCCCAGACTACAAAGTATCTTTCCTTGCCCTTGCTATTGATATACTATTTCCTAAAAACATAACTAGTCTTTGTTACTCCTTTTTCAGCCACAGTTAGGTATAGGGAAACTCTCAACATCCAGTTCCCACCCACCTTACAAAGAGAGCTTTAAACACTGAATCTTGTCCTCTTGCTTAAAATGTTTTCCTTGTGTCTTCTTTTTGCAATCAGGGGTGTTTCCTCTCTGCTACTTCTCACACCTCCTGCTTGATAGTCATCATTATTTGATACCATTTTGAACTCTATTTTGATTCACGTTTAAGTTTTGCTCCAGTTTCACTGAATCAAGTAGAAAAAAAAAAAATGTTTCTTGGTATCCTGCATATTTTTCAGGAGAAAGAGTAAAAGTTGAGTCCATGCCCAATCATTGAACCTCAATGATGAACTTCAATGATGGGTGGGCACCTGGGTGGCTCAGTGGTTGAGCATCTCCCTTTAACTCAGGTCATGATCCCAGATTCCTGGGAGCAAGTCCCACATCAGGCTCCTCATAGGGAGCCTGCTTCTTCTTCTGCCTATGTTTCTGACTCTGTGTCTCTCCTGAATAAAAAAATTTAAATAAAAAAGCAAAACCAGAACTTCTGTAAATGGATTTCTTAAGGAAGTTGTCCAACAGAAAATTTAACACTAGACATATTAAGTACTATTTTAAAAAACAGTGAAAACACGCCACAGACCTTGTATATATTCTTAGAATATAGAATATAAAGAATGTATGTAAATAATAACAAAAGGACAACAACCCAATAGAAACAGCCTGTATAAAAGACAATTTCTGGAAGAAATTCAAATGACCAAATAAACGTAATAAAAGATGCTTAACTCCAATAGTAGTCAGGTGGACAAAAATTCTTAAAGCTAACATTATTAAACATGCAATAGGAAGTGAGAGATAAATTCATACTCTTAAGTGAGCATAATTTTGTGTAAATACTTTAGAAAACAACTTGACAATTATCAGATTAAAGACCTAGCAATTACATTCTCACCTATATACTTTAGAAAACACTTGCCCAAGACACAAGTTTTTAGGAGCAGTTTTATAACAGTAAAAACTTGGAAACAATATAAACAATGGCCACAGAGGAATGGATAAACATTTGTAGCATCCTTTAACAATGAAACACTATAAAACTACCAACATGAATTTCATATATAAAATTATATATATTTCAAAAAACACCATAAAATTAAGCATAAAATATATAATATGAAATAATTTACCTAAATTTTATGATGTATAATGAAATGCCATATATTATTGAAAATTGAATTCCTTCGCAATAAAAATATAAAGAAAAGCATGGGAATGGTAAGTACTAAATGCATGATTTACATTCTAAGAATCCCTATAAATATTTGGGGAAAGTGAACCAAGTATAAGGGCAGACTTTATGCAATAAGGATTTAGATTTTAATCAAATGAACATTGAAAACAAAGTGGTAAGTAATAGGTGACATCTAGGGCATTTGATTGCTAATATATAACCCAGAGTAGCCAGATGAAAATATTCCTGAGAAACTCATTTGAACCACTCACAAACATTTCTATCTCTATTTCTTTTCCATTTTACTCCCCTGCAGCATTTCAAAAATATAAGCTTAAATATCAAATGAGACTGGTAAATATGTCTAAATATGTATAGATATAGACAAACACATACAGTATTAAAATAATTAGCCAAAGACATTCCATTCTGTAGAAGAGACAGTACAATGAAGCCACTGTTATTCTTTCAGGCTGAGCAGCCATTTTCAGGGTTCTTGTAACAAATTTCCATAGAATAATTGATGACAGACTTATCTGTCTCCTGCAAAAATGAGGCCAGACCACACTGGATATGAACCAGACAATCATATTATTTTGTATCTTTATTTTTTCTTTATTTCCTTTTATCTTCTAAATTTTATTATAAAGATCTCAAGATATCAAATCAAGGACTTCAACTTTATAACCACTTACAAAAATATCACGAACCTAGCCAATTATTTCTAATTAAAATTAGTATTTGTTTCAATATAAAGAAAGAAAATTGAATTATACACTGGTTTTCTACTCTGCAGGGGAAATTGATTAAGCCTGTAACTGCTCATCATCTTTCCATAGTAATATTGAACCTTGCCAACCTGCACAGTATTCAGAGGCAAATGAGCAAATGATCAGAAATCACATACACATTAGACCTTCTTCGAGGGCATTTTTTAATAAGACTCACAAAGATAGTAGGAGGAGAGTTGTTTCCCTATCACTCTTAACACTCTAGAGTAGTTCACTAGGATTTAGCAAGGACAGCCATCAAATTTACAAAGGTTTTTGGTACGTGGGCCAAAGGCATTCAAGCTGTACCAGGAAGGGGAGCAACCCATCCCCTGGTACAAGAAAGGCCACACAAGCCTTGTGGAAACAACATTAACCAGGCTCCCAGATCTTACCACCTCAGCTCTCTACCAAGGATAATTGCCTTAAGCAATGAGCTGTTGCCAGCTTCATAGAGCAATGTTTAGTTTCTAAATCATCTACCAGAAAAGAGGTAAATTCCCTTTCTGGGGGACCAGCCCACAGGAAGTTTGTCTTAGACAATTAACCCCACCTCTCACTACCAAAGTTAGAAGCTGGAACTTATTTCCTTGCCATCTTTACAGACAGGACACTGGCATGTGACTTCAGCAAGGCTAATCAGATACATCAGCCAGAAACTTCAATTTGGAAATGAGCAACATGAGGACACAGCCCTGATAGGGGATTCATATTCTGCCCAGAATGGTGAGAGAAAAATCAGGCATGAACAGAGTTTCTGCTGTCTAATGCCTAATGTCTATAGCACAAGCAGAGCACTCTGTCCCCATGGCACCAGCTGTGATGCAGTTGCTGAGACGGTATTCCCAGTACTGCTTATACATTTTCTCTGGCTCTGCAGCTTCTAAGCCTAGATTGTTAACCCTCCCAAAGTTTATAGAATTTACCTAATGTGTTTTAACAATTTATTTTCCTGTTTTTTTAAAGATGTTACTTATTTGAGAGAGGGAATGAAAAAGAGCACACAAAAGGGGTGAGGGGCAGAGGGGGAAGCAGGCTCCCCATGGAGCAAGGAGCCCAAACCCAGCTCAATCCCACTGGAATCATGACTTGAGCCAAAGGCAGACACTTAATTGACTAAGCTACCCAGGCGCCCCTTCTTTTTCTGTTTTAACAAGCTAAGTAGATTCTTTTGTTTCCAACCGGAACGCTGACAGATACTGAAATAGCTGTAGGCATGAGTACAGACACCATATCCTTAAAAAAAATAGAAATCTGAGATTGGTTATATGGACAGGTTGGGTTTAGAGGTAGTAAGGATCCAGCCTCTGGCAGCCCATGGATAATAGTGATTGAAAATTTAATTAAATTATCACCTACAGTTACCTGCAATGCTGAGCTAATTGAAGGCTGGTTTCTGAGTACTGAGAAGCTACTGCCACACAACAGTATAAAGGACATAAAGATTACAATCCCTATAGGGTAAATGGTCTACTTCTACTTATACTAGAGAATTAAGAAAAAGAAAAGAAAAGACTCTAATCTCAAAATCCCAAATTCTCAGCTCAGAGTACAGTGAGAGAACCAGAAACTTTCCATGACTATCTTAAGAGAACTCTCTTCTCTCATGTAGTCACATGGCTAAGGTAAGCAAATAATTTTGTCAAATGACATCATCTGAATATTCATCCTCACCAGGTCTCTTAGGTGAAATTCAGACCACTGACTAGGAAAGAGTAGAACCCTGAAAATTGACACGGGGGTCACACTAGAGGATTCAAATAGTATCTAAGTTCTCTCAATTTCCAAACCCTACTGAGCTTCCTTTACCAATGGAAGCGGTTTCCCCTCTTTTTCTAAGCACTTGTTCACTATATAAACATCTGTCAATGTCCTGGACTATGATCTTGGCCTTGTGAAAGAAGGCCTGTGATGTATCATCTGTTTATCCTGTTGGGTAGAGGTAGGGGGAGCAACCTATATGTTTGACTTCAGATCGAAAAACTTTACTCCACACACACACACACACACACACACACAAAAGTAAAATTTTGCTAATGTGTATTAATAAAATCCTGGAAAATATGTGCAGGTATAGATCAGGCCTAGTAAGAAAGAAACTTTTAAAATAAACTAAATTTCTCGTTACAGGTGCATTTAGCAGAGAGTCACCATATTTACTTAAGCAACTAAAAATGAGCCAAAATATTGCCAGATTAGTTGGCTAAAACCAGAATTCACAGTGGTAAATAAAGTTAAAGGGTAAGAAATTCTTGGTCTAACATAGAAGGAACCCAATATCTTGGGAGTTACAATAACTGAAGTGGATTTATAATGAGTAGACTGATATCCACTCCCCCGGTATCTTCAGAACCTCAAATCATGTATGTTCCTTAAAAGAGCCCCTAATAAAATCTTTTCATAATAGTACTGAGAATAGCATTTCAGAGCACCATGGGTATAGTGCTTTTGAAATGGGCTTTCTATTGCAAGGGTGATAGTTGACTTCTTGAGTGACACAAGTGGCTTGTAAACAGAAGAGACAATGCAGGCATGGTTACGTTAACAAACAACAGAGTCAGCATGGCTCACAGAATGATCTGACCTGCAGAGATCTTGTGTGGTAGAGGTCTGATCACTAGGTTCTTAGGACTTAAGTAAATGCATATTTCACTTGAGTCAGTTCACAGAGTTGTTGTGTCTTTTATAAGAAGAAAACCTTTTATAATTGAGGAGTATCTTATAAATCAAAAGAACCTACTGTAAGTCTTTCCTTACAGCTTTCTCAAATGGGCCTAAAGTCAATAACCAGGCTAAATTATACTAGGGAAAGGGACATAGCAAAATACTTCAGAGATTATTAGATTATTACTAGCTTTAAACTCACAGTCCCTGAAGGCACAGAATATTTTCCTCTACTGGTAAGAATGGGGTTTTAGTTGTTGTTGTTTAAATAGAGTTGTGACCAGAGACCACGTCAAGTGGGTCTTATGGCACTCTAATCCCATCTGTTACACTTACAAATTATTCCAAAACTTAGTGGATTTTTACAATGCTTATTGTGCTTGTAAATTTACCACTTGGGCAGGACTTGGCAGAAAACCTTCATCTCCGTTTTGTTCAACATCAACTGGGAGCTAGAGTCATCTGTAGACTCCTTTGCTCACGTCTCACAGTTGATGCTGGCTGTCAGCCAGAGCACTTTGAAGTTTTAGCTGAGGCTGTTTGCCAGAGCACCTACAAGTGGCCACTGGATGTGGTCTGGACCTCCTGAAAACATGGTGATTGTGTTCCAACAACCCTAAGCATCAAGAGGGAGGGAGAGGAAAGAGGAAGAAGCTGTATCTCCTTTGGTAATGAAGCCTTGGAAACAGGCTGTGTCATTTTTGCCATATTCTATTCACCAAAGTAGTAATAAAGATCTGAGAGTATTCAGGGGGCAGTAACATAGACTTTTGCTCTTGATGAGGGAATCACAGGGTTCTGGAAAATTATATGAAACCAGAAAAAAATCATGGAAGTCATTGTAAAACAATGTTTCCCATTATTCTTACATTATTTATCTGGTTCCAAAGTATATAGTTGGAATGGATGCACTCAGTAACTGGAAAACATCTCCACACTCGCTCCCAAATGAACGAATCTTTTTCAGTGACAAAGATTATGATATACTTAATTAGGCAATTTCTCCCATTGCAGCAGTTTCCAAAATTTGGTCTCATTTGGGGAGCAAATGAGCACTGCCCCTGCTTGCCTGCTGGTTTATAAATACTGATCTGACAATTAAAAAAAAAATTTTTTTGCTATCATCACAGAAGTAGAAAATATAAGCAGCAGTTTGTTATTCTGGGGCAGGCCAATGGCACACTTACACTGTCCCGTCTCTGGGACAAGTCTACTATTTGGCACTCTGTCATAATTTAATATAAAAGGCTTTGATTTCCCCATCTCACAGAATACCACGCTGTTCGTTATATTGATAACATCATATGTCCAGGTCCTGACGAAGAGAAAAGTCAGTACTTTAAATGCCATGGTAACACATGGGTATTAGTGGCTGGAAAAAAAAATAATTCCAGAAAATTTCAGAAGCCTGTCACTCCATGTATTTTTGGAACACAGTAGCCTGGGGATAAAGACTAGTTGCTATACCATGTAATTCTAACCTCCAAGAAAAGGACACAACACTTAAATTTTAAGGGAAAAAAAATCCACATAAAACCATATTTTATGTGCCACTGGAAGCCATTTACTAAATGACCTGGAGTGTTAACTTGAAACAGGGCCTTAGTGAGGGATGGTTCTCCAGCTAGTCCAGACTACAAGGCAAGCAGATCTTTCTCTTCACTCATATGACCCAAAGGAACCAATGGTGCTTAGAGTGTCTGTGGCAACCCAGACTGCTTTGCGGAAATTAAGTCCTAATAAGAAATCTACAAACCAGGTGTGAAAGAGAAATTATGCCCTCTTTAGCTAGGATTAGTCTCTGTTGGCTTTATATTGGTCTGACTGAACACCAGACAATGAAGCCTGAGCTACCCATTACACAGTGAACATCTATCTAAGGTAAGCTGGGCAGGCCTATCAACGTTCCATCAACAAATGTAGTTTCTGAGGTCACAAAAAGTAGTCATCACCAAGTAGCTCAATTTCCTGTGTGCTTATAACTACGATAGTGTCATTGCTTCCTCAACCCATTTCCACAACCACATGGGAAGTTTGTACTACTTGATCACAGGGAAATTTCTCTGATTCACAGAGAATTCTACCCAATATGCGCATTAGTTTAAAATGGACTGGTGTGCCCTGACAGCTTCACTTTAGGTATCCCTAAGGGATAGAAGGATGGATATTCCTCCCATGATCCACTTGTCCTAGGAGGAGAGGTTGCATGAGGAACAATTCAAAGACAACGACTAATGGCTTGACCAGATGGTCTGGGACAAAGAGGTTCAGATAAACCTCTCAGAATTAACTCAGAGTTAGAGAATATTTTTGTATGCAAATGTCCAGCAAAAAGTTCCTAATAAAGAAGAGTCCCAATAATTAGGGGGACAAGTTGTTCAAACATGTGGATGCCTACCAGTCTCCTGTCCCAATAGTGTTTACTCAACAGGTTCATTTTAAAAGTGGTCATGGTGGCATAAGGAGATTTTGAATAGGCTCAACATATGGACCTCCCCTTACCAAAGCTAACTTGGCTCTCATCACAACTGAGTGCCATGTTTTCCAGCAGCTGTCCCGGAGCCCCTGAGAGATGCCCATATCCTGAGGAGACCAGATAGCCACTTGGCAGCAAATTGATTATTTTGGAACCTTCTCCGTAGCGGATTTTTCCTTATTGGAATAAACACTGATTCTGGGTTTGGATTTGACTACTCTGCTTGCCATGCTTTGCCAGCAACACCATCTGTTGACTTACTGAATGTCTAGTCATCATCAACTTAAACCAAACAATATCATTTCCGACTAAAAAAGCTCAATTTACAATGGAAAAAGTAAAAGGGTGGGTTGATATTCACGTAATTGGGTAGTCTTGTACCCCAGAAACAATTGGCCTTATGGAGTATTGGAACGGTCTTTTGAAGACTCAGTAGCAGTATTAACTGAAAGACAATCCTTTGTGAGATTTAGATCTTATCCTATAATTTACAGCCTACTTTTTGATGCTGTCC
This sequence comes from Canis aureus, assembly GCF_053574225.1. Taxonomy (NCBI): domain Eukaryota; kingdom Metazoa; phylum Chordata; class Mammalia; order Carnivora; family Canidae; genus Canis; species Canis aureus. The sequence continues at coordinate 32,388,490 of NC_135641.1, read as the reverse complement.
TCTCAGCCAGAAAACAAGAAATTTGTTTTCCCTTTGTCCAAGGGATTGGTTTATTTCTCAGAATGTGACTAACAACAATATCTATTTCAACTGAAGAGTTATATCCCTATACTTTAAGGTGTATTTATTGAGATAAATGAATTTAATCTCATGATTTTCAATTAAGATAAGTTGTTCTCAAAACATATAACTAGTGGCTTTAAGTTATTTATCCACATACTTTACCTAATTCAGACGTAAGAACATTTAAAAGTAATTCACCTAAGAGAATTCTTCTGTTTAGTAGTCATAAAATACCTGCTATGTAGTAGGTTCTTAATATATATTTGTGGAATACTCATTATACTGTGGTATACTTACTTAGCTAACTCGTTCAGTGAATTTAGTATCCACCATAAATATTTAGTTTGCATATAACTTGTTAGAAACATACCTAGTATATTAAAATATTGTTACTCAACAGTTCCTGCTTTATTCTTTTTGTTGAAGTATTTTTAGATCATTTCTACCAGTCTAATATTAACCAAAACTTGTATTGCTATAAACAATAGACTTTTCAGCCCATAGCCTACGGAACTAACTATATCTGATAAATATTTATTTTTCCTAGTCATAACATTACTTTCTGTCTAAATTAAAACAAGTTAGCACCAACAAGGAAACATATGACAATTTCTATGAAAAGAAATGCTAGTCTAAGGAAATAAATATGTTTTATTGCTTTTCTCATAGATAGTAATTTAAATATGTTTGCCCTCTTTACAACTATGAAAAATCTCTACTTTGTTCCTGGATTTTATTTTTAAGGGTTTGAACCTGTGAAGTAAATAAGGCTATCTTTTTCTTTCTGCTGTAGACATTTTTAATCCAATTCCTTTAATAGTGAAACTGTGGGAATCTCAAACAGATAGGAGGTTACTTTTAACAGGCGCTGATCTCATGAGATTAGATTTTTGATTTCCCACCTGGCTACCAGAGAGAAAAATAAAAATTAAAAAATAAAAAAGTAGACCTAAACTCTGCATGTAAATTTCTATCAACTCTTCAGAGATCTACTAATTCCATGCAACAAAAACAAAACCTGTGCATTAAACCAGCTTCTTACCAGAAGTGGAAATACATATTAAAATATTTGTCCTGAGGCTCAAATACCCATTTTTGTAATGTTCCAAAAAATTCCAAGTCACTGGATTACAAAAGTATCAAAAGCAGAAGTCATAGGGATCCCTGGGTGGCGCAGCGGTTTGGCGCCTGCCTTTGGCCCAGGGCGCGATCCTGGAGACCCGGGATCGAATCCCACATCAGGCTCCCGGTGCATGGAGCCTGCTTCTCCCTCTGCCTATGTCTCTGCCTCTCTCTCTCTCTCTCTCTCTGTGACTATCATAAATAAATTAAAATTTAAAAAAAAATTTTGAAAAAAAGCAGAAGTCATGTAAAAGGTGTTAAATTACTTAAGAATGAAATATTTCCCATTTTATGTATTAAAGTATGAGAGGAAAAACAGGTTACATACAAAATTATCAGGTATCCCAAACAAAATAGCTCTTGGTACAGTGTATCAGTCATAATTCAGTTAAAATTCTCTTCCATTTCTATTAGGACTAATACCAAAAAAAAAAAAAAAAGAAAAAATCCTCATAGTTAAGAGCCAGCCATCAAAAATCCCTTTCTTACTTCAAATCAACATTGCTTTGTAATCCAAACATTATGACATCTTCAGAATTTGAGTTATTCTGATGGTGTAAATTAAATATGTATATGATGCAACTCTATCATTCACAGATTTTTATTCTCTTACTAGACAGGGATCATATTTATGTCATTCATTGTGTCCACATGCTAAATCAAAGCACTAGGAAGCACTATTAGAAATGCAGATATTTTCCTCCAGGCTGGAAGAGAAGACAGATGTGTAAATTAATAAGAATAATGTAAGAATGAATGAAGTATATGTGCAATAAAGTTATAAGTCAAGTGCTATGGGAACTAATCAATATATTCTAGTTTGAATTTTAAAGAATGTTCCAAAACAGGTAGCAATTTTTAAGTCCAATTCTAAAGCTGTTATGCATCACGATATGTCCCAAAATGTCTGCAGCAGCTTCTTGCATGTGATGGTTACTCAACAAATGGTTATTGAATGCATTTTTGTTGTTGTTGTTGAAAACTGTAGTACACAAATAATGAACTTTCTTTTATTTTTTTAAAAAGATTTTATTTATTTATTCATGAGAGGTACAGAGAGAGGCAGAGACATAGGCAGAGGGAGAAGCAGGCTCCCTGCAGGGAGTCTGATGTGGGACTCCTTCCCAGGACTCCAGGATCAGACCCTGAGCCAAAGGCAGATACTCACCCACTGAGCTACTGAGGCATCCCCAAAAAATGAACTTTCATAAACAAAATCAGCTTGTCTGACGTAACTGCTTACGAGCGATGTTAATAACTGATGGTAATTAACCCCACAATAATATAATCTTGCTATGCAAAGATTAAGGGTCTTTCCTCAAGGGGAACACAATTTGATCTGAAAGGCTGTATCAATCCAGAGAACAGTAACTTTATTCTTAACAGTGTGAATAGCACTCTTAATTTAATATCTTCCAGTTTAAGCTCATCAGAAATATTTACAATATGTGTTTATATCTGATCACTGCACCGGAAAATAGCTTTTCTGGGTTAAAAAAAAAAAAAGATTAATACAGGTCAAAGGAATCCACTCTGGCTATTGTGGGACTTTTGTAGCTATCATAGTCTGGTAACAGATCACCTTCCTTACAGGGACCTCTTGTCTTTAAGCAAACATTTTTGTAAAAGTATGACTTAAGAAATTTGGTCCAGGCAGAGACTAATGAGCAGGGTAGATAAAGAATCTCTGCTTTCAAAAACTAAATGTTCTCCACCAAGTATATATTTTATCACACCAGATTGTCAACATCTCCTCATTTGACCTTTCAAATTTTCAGAAAGGCAAAGGGACAAGCTATCCCTAATAATCTCCCAATCTCACTGCATCTGCTGAAACATCTTGGTATCCACCATTAGTGAGATGGATGATGGAAGGGGAAAATCAGTAGCTCATCTGAGAAGGGTCGCATTCACTCCCCTGGTGATGGATGAAAGCTATTTCTTTGTTAGCAGCAATCTTCCTTTATTGTCATGCAAGTCCTGCAGTGGGAACCAGTTTACTCAAGTGAAGTGACACATCCATTCCACCCTGAATAGATTACTGCAGGAACTACTCTATGTCCCTAAAAATTGTATTTCTATGTGTTGTGGAATCTCCCTCATGCCACCTCCAACTGAACTGAAAGACTGACTTTCCTTTAAAATCTAGAAAGCATTATAAATACCTAAACTGGTAAGCAGGAGAATTGGATTGTAGCTGCATGAGTCTCTAATTAGGTAATTTTGTGAAAGTAATTTGGTCCTGCTATGACTCTGTTTCTCTACATATCTGCTTTAAAGGCTTTTTGAAAGAAGTATAAAATGTATAGCGTATATAAAGGTGTGAGAAGTAAAACAAAAATAAAAACAATTATTCAACTAGAAGTTGGAAAAAAGATCCTAGTTCAGCTTTTAAAAAGAAGAGAATGTTTGTTGAAACCAATCTTGGAAATTAGTCAATGTGACTGACCTAAAACTATTAAAATCAACAGCTTCAAAAGAGGGACTAGACACTGCTGAAGAAGCAGATGATGTGCAGCAGAGCTCTCAGATTTGCCCTCTACCTTATCTAATCTATCTTTGGTAATAACTCATCTTTTTTTTTTTATAACTCATCTTAATATACTTAAGTCAATATTTTATATGCCACTTCATTGTTAATAACATTCTGCATAGAAAATACAACAAAAATCTCAAAAGGGGGCATACAATCTAACCCCTACCCACTACTATTGTTTTATGCCTCCTCGCTACATTAACAGACTGATCAAAGGAATTCCATTCCTAATCAAGAACTTTATAAGAAAGACACCTCTCCTTCTCTTCCAACTACCACTAAGGTCCAAATCAAGATCATTCTTTCTTAATGACTTTAGAGATCATCCCAAGTCTCAGGGACCTCTCCATCCTCTGTAACCAATAACTTATAACTGGTTTGGGCACTGAAGAAATGAATATAAGAAACTGTACACATGATAAAGAAAGGTCTTAGAGATAATATGAAAAAGGAGCTAAAGAGAAAAAGAACTAGAAGGTAACCCTAATGAGGACCTTTAGGACTAGATATGGAAACTAAGATTAAGACGGATCACACAGCGAAAGGAATATATGGAGCTATCCAGCAAGAGCTAACTTTGAAATAAATAGAAACTTTTCCTTCTGTGATTCTTCATTATTTATTCTTTCTCATGTTTTGCTTAATTTTTTCATGTCTGCAAAACAGGGGCAGAAATAAATAGAAAAAATCTTAAAATATAAATGAAGTCTATAATCCCTAAAACTATGCCTAGTATAGGGAGAATACAGAATTAGAAAGCATGGTCTGCACCAGAAAGTAATTTATAAACCAATTTGAAGCCATTTAAGCAAGCAATGATGATAAATTTAATATTAAAATTTAAATTATATGGTATAGATTTCACGTATTCCTCTTTCACCAAAGGGCCAGGGTACTGTGCAGAAGATAAGCAGTGGCTTTATAGAGAAGGTGGGATTAACCCATACTAAAAGAATTGGGAACAGAAAGAGAAGAAGGAGAAAGGAAAGAGGACATTCAAATTCAGGGATAGTTTGAACAAAAGCTAAACCTGAAAACATAGGACACTGTGCATAGAACTAACTATAAGGGGCACGTAGAAGATAAAAGTCCCAGTAGAGGGATAAGACTTCCATTTCATTTCATATCATATCCAGAAAAGAGTACTGAAACAAAAGGATAAGCAATGATTTCTACTGAGCAAGTTGTTTCTATTCAATGGCTACATCTATAATTGGGGGGAAGGAGTATTATACAGGGAAAGATATCTAGCTTTCCAATATTATGAAAATAGAAATAATGTGGCTAAAGCACCAAGGTCAGGGCCATGAATACATGGTAAATAGCTGTTAACTTTAGATATTTTTTTCAGAACAATCAAAGCAATTACTTCCAAACAACTTAGGGCTGTCCATCAACAGAAGAGACCAACTCACTGAGGAATCACCTCTTTATCACTGGACATGTTTATATACATCCTGAGCCAATATTTTTTTTTCCCCAAAATGAGTTGTGTATAAAATGATCCGCTAAGAGAAAATTATTTTTGTCATTCTTTTTTAAATTTTAATATAATTTACAATGTACATACTATATTAGTACAGGTGTACATGTTCATTATTTTACAATAAGTATATGTAATGTTCTCAAAAGTTACTGAGAGAAGAAAGTAATCCAAAAATAATGTGATTGTTATTTATCGAGGAGTTATAGAAGGAAGTGTAAACAAGCTGAAGAATAAAATAGAAATAAAGCTAGATTGGTATGAAGGGTTTGGGTTACGAAAGACTTTGAAAGTCGAGCCAGGTATTTACCCTGTGTGGCTTATGCATGTTTACAAGTTGGATCTTTATATGCATTTCATTATTATGCTTACAGAAATTGGTTATAAAATGTGTTAACAGAAAATGCCAGCCAGAATAATTTATTAGAGGGAAAATAAATATAAATTTCTTTTGAATCTGTGTGTTCGAATTCAAAAACATAAAAGTACCAGATTTGAGATAAAATTCTAGTTGGTAGCAAATATTTATTGAGTCTTCATCGATTTTAGTCACTATTCTAAGGACTTTATAGGAATTATCTCCTTTTTTTTCTTAACAAACTTGTGAGGTAGATATTGATGTCATAAGTCAAATTATGTAAGTTACCTATGGTAACACAGCTAGTAGGGAGCAGAGTTAGGATTTGAACTCAGGAAAGTCAGTTCTAGGGTCTGCATTATTTGTGTTTATATAATGCTGCCTTTCAAGGTGACTTTCAAGAAATTGTTTCTTCCTTTGCCTAATGGAATGATATCTAATCTTTACCACCCTGGACTTCTGTCAAAGAAGATAATTTTTAAACCCAAAGAAACAGTTTGAAAGGGGCCAACCAGGGACGCCTGTATGGCTCAGTGGTTGGCATCTGCCTTTGGCTCAGGGTGTGATCCTGGAGTCCCAGGATCAAGTCCCACATTGGGCTCCCTGCATGGAGCCTGCTTCTCCTATGCCTATGTCTCTGCCTCTCTGTGTTTTTCATGAATAAATAAATAAAATCTTAAAAAGGGGCCATTTATCCAAAGATAAAGGGCAGATGTTGCAATTTTGTCACATATTTTCTGTCTTTCATGCCCATTTGTCCAGGTGTCTGTCTATTCATTCCTGCCTAAGCCATACTCACACTAGACAAATGGAGGAGTAAGATGTCCCAGGAGAAAGAAAATAATAATCAAGTCTGAAGCAGGTAAACAGAAGAAATTACAGAGAAAGAGAAGGAGGGAAAAAGAATGCTTATTGAATCACCATCGTCTTAATACACCCAATCTTTCACTTAAAGCTTCTGCTCACAATGTTTCCTTTAATCACAATTATTTTTGTTGTCTCTCTGATAAAAGAGTATCATAACTGTATGTACATTGAGTGAGCACACATCCCTTATTTACTAAACTGCCTAGAATTTCCAAACCCACACATTGCTTTAACTCCCAGTGTCTACACACATGCATTCTGCAACCATTTCCCTTACTTGCTGAGTTTCTATAAATATTTCAAAACCAACCCAAGAATAACTTGTAGGTCTTCCTGACCTCCTCAGAATTAATCACTCTTCCCTCTGTGTTACGTCTGCCCCTTGTTTCATAGAAACTTCTACCAATTTGGCACTTTGTAATTAATGGACAGACACATTTTTCTCTTTAATTGGATTCTGGGCTGCCTTGAGTTATCTTGTATTTGATTCATCTATTACCAGTGAATAGTACAGTGCTTAGTACACAGTCAGCACTCAGTAAGTATTTTTTGAATTAACTCTGTGCAAGGCATGATATTCAGAGGAGATAGATATACACAAGATATAATTGCACCATTCAGGAGGCCAGAGTCCAGCGAATCAACTGAACAATGTATAAGTGCTGTCATAAAGGAAAGCACTACTATCACAGGGAAGAATGCCAAGAAATGGAGCCCTGATCTGGAACTTAAAAAGTTCACTCGGCAGACAAGAGACAGAAGGAATTTCTAAGAGGACATTTAAAAAAAAACTCATAAAATAACAAAGTCTGGGAAAATTTATGAAGTTCAAAATGGGTAGAGCATTTGAGGCACACACAGAAATATGGCTGGAGATAATAAGGCTGGAAGAGTGAGTAGACCCAGATCATCAAAGGCCATCAAGACTATCCATGTACAGTCTATGCCTTCATTGAAGCAAAACGCTGTCATTTCATACATCCCAAATTTGGAATCACCTCAACATATTAAGAATGGAAGTACATGCACACACACCAACAAATGGATCCCAAAGAAATAAATAATTTTTATTTTTTTAATTTTATAAAGTATCTTACTGAAGATTGTGTGGGAAACATGCTTAAATATGTCATAAGCTATTTTGTAAATATTCATTTTAAAAACTCTCTAAGAAATAACTATCATCTAAACAAAGACATGTGAATAATTTCCCTAGATCAATATTCATATTCCAGAACTGTCCAGGTAGACCAGGAATATTTTATCACCCTATGCCTTTAAGCATTGCTATCTCCAAACTTTCTCCCTGTGTACTGATGATCACTTGTCATTTCTGTCCCCCAACCTCCTGATCACACTTTTCAAGTCATCTTTTCTATCAACCCAACCTTCCTTATCACTTTCCTTTCCTAACCACCTCTTCTTCTACCACCTGTCTCATTATTTCATTATGCCTCTTTTTAAAGAGTGAGGCATGTAGTCTTCTCGATTTCTCCCATTTATATCATTGTATTCAGCATCCCCTTACTGAAGAAAGGACCCTCCTTAAGATATATTTTCCTTAGAAGGCACAAACTATCAATAAAAAGTTCCTTCATTACAGATTCTTTTCTTGACACCTATGCAAAGGAAGAAGGCCCTATCATTAGGACATTCATGATGAATAAGAAACAAAAAATATTCAACTTGAACTGTAATTTGAAAATTATACAAAATCAAAATTTGAAAGATTTTGCTAATGATAATATTTGGCATTGGGCAGAGCATGAAGAACCCAATATTCAAATACTTCTAGTGACGTACAAATTAGTGCAAACTTTCTAAGGATAATTTGGAAATATTATTTTAAAATATAAAAAGTATTTAATTCAGTCCAAGAATTCTGCTTCTAGAAATGAAATTAACAATTATGAATGAGTACAAATAGTACTCATATTAACCATGTGATATTGTTTATCACAACGTTTATAATAGAGAAGTCAAGAAACCACCTAAATATTTAAAATAGAAAATTATCTTCAGGGACACCTGGGTGGCTCAGTCAGTTAAACATCTGCCTTCAACGCAGGTCAAGATCCCGAGGTCCTGGGATAGAGCCCTACATTGGGCTTCTTGCTCAACAGGGAACCTGCTTCTCCCTCTCCCTCTGCCTCTCTTGTGCTCTCTTGCTGTCTGTGTCAAATACATAAATAAAATCTTTAAAAGAAAAGAAAGAAAATTGTCTTCATAATTTTTACCTACACACAGGATGAAGCTATTTAAAATGATGCTGTAGATTAGGATTTTCCAGCCCTTTCAGCAATAAAATCATTTTATCAAAAAACCTCCTATGCATAGCTAGAGTATAAAAAACAGACACAAGTGGAGCTCCTCTGTTTGAAATTGCGTGAAGAGGCCCAGCAAACTGACCCCTGACCTTATGGCATTATGACTTAAGAGTCTGTGATAAAGCTTGCTGCATGTGAGAATATTAATAGGACAAATTTCACACCAGAACCTAAGTAGCAAAAGACAGTCACAAAAGGAGTATACACAAATTTGTTCCATAAAGTCAGTGGGTGAAGGACAATATAGTCAGAATCCATTACCAGAAACACAGTCCTTTTAGTAGCTGATAAGGATCCATTGGATAGTGCAGTCTTAATTCTGTACTTTCCGTGCCACCTGAATGATGTTCCAGCCTTCAGAAAACCTTCATTCCTAGCTCCATCCAGGAGTGCAATTATTGCTCCTTATAGTGCTGTTTATAGATTCTTAAGAATAAAACAGTCTTACTATTGGTGATGTCTTTCAAGATCAAATCTAATAAAGCATCAAGTTTGATGCTTTATTAGATTTTTTAAAAAAGAAAAATCCTTCTACCATCCAACATACATCAGGGCTAAAGATGAATTCAGGTCTGGGATTCCATCTCAATCACTTTGTTCTTTTTTTTTCTTTTCCTAACACCCTCCCACACTGAGTCAGGTCAGGTGTAACCAACAGAATATAGCAGAAGTGTTGGTCTAGGACATCTGAGACCAGGTCCTAAAAAGCATTCAAGCTTCCACCTTGCTCTCTTAGATTGCTTGTTTTGGGAAAGCCAGTTGTCTTTCCCTAAGAACATTTAACTAAAAAAAAAAAGTCCACATGGAGAGGAAGTAAGGGTCCTGCACAATGTAAAACACTAACTTGCCAGCCATGTGAGTGAACCCTGTTGGCAGTGGACCCTCCAACCCCAGTTAAGCCTTCAGATGATTGCAGCCCCAGCATAGATCTAACTATTAGCTCATGTGATATCCTGAGAACTGATAAACACAGCCCTCCCCAATCTTGACTACAGACACTATAATCAATGCTGGTTATTTTAACAATCAAGATTTGTTGTGATTTATTGTGGAACAATAGACAATGAAAATACTCTTGTCCAAAATTACCGAGACAAGGGACATCTCCCTGATTCTCAGAGTTCTAAATGAGCTGAGCAGGACTATTCATTACTACTACTAGCATTCATTTGATATTCACCCCTTTTGCACTATCCTAGAAAAAGAAATTCTGTTTTCATTATAAAACTAGAAGATCTTTCTAAGGCAAATATTTAAGAAATTAATTTTCAGTTCTGACCATTTCTGTCCTTCCAGCTATGTCAACCACCAATATTTAAAAGACACTCAAAGAGAGAAAAAAATAGAAAGAAAGAAGCAACCATCTAGATAAAGAGAAGAATCATTATTTTCTAAACATATGAAGTACCTCTAAAATGTAAGGATGTATAAGTGACTAAGAAACAGATTTTTATTTTTCCATTGGACTGTGAGATTAGGAAACTCATGTAGGTGGCCTTTTGCTTAGGAAACTGGTTGTAGTTCTTCATAGCTGGTTGTCTTCTGCTGCTCCTTTCCTAGCATCACAACAAAACTATTTAAAATGTATTGCTATTTAAAAAAAATAAAAATAAAATGTATTGCTATTTTCAGGGACCATTTGTCTAATTAGGACATCAGTTCAATAGACAAAATGGAGTGCCTCAAAATTAGAGTGTTTTCAACAGCTATTTCTCACAATAAAAAGTCTAACAATGCTGCTTTTCTCTGTAAAGGTCTCAGGATCTAGGCTCCTTCCTTTATGTTTTTGCCATCACGAAGGTACTGTCCTTGTCTACATAGTCCACAATGGAGTATAGGGTGATGAGAGGGAGGGAAGAAAATATTGATTCTTTTCACATTCCATCACCTGCAACATAGTTACTGGGATGTGAATATTGCAAAAAGACTAAGAATTTATTATGATCTCACTCAGTATTTATCCCTCTGTGACATATGTCACACATGTATATGAGAGTCTCCAATGGCTCTATATAAGTTTTCAAAATCCCTCTGTGTAGTCTAGAAAAAATTTCTTCAACTTTTTTTATTCTACATCCCTTTTGCTTAATATTAAAATCTCAGTCAGCTCCCCTCACTCTCCACCCCAACCAGGTATTGAGAATCGCTGAATCAGACAATGCTGGTACAATCCATTCCAACAATCACTATTAAACTATTAGAACTATGTCTAGGCTACATGGATGGGTGATTTATCAAGCAAGAAGTGTTTTTCTTCCCACACGAAAGCTTCATAAAACAACATAATGACCATTTCATTGCCAAATAACTTGAGTGATGATTTTCTCCATCTGTAAAATTCATATTACACAACCTGAGTCATGTTATTTTAAAATTGCAAATGATAATTAAATGATCCAATTACAAAGAGTGTGTCACTCTTTATCTCATCTTTCTTCTTGGATCTGTTAATGGTTCTTGGGATAAATATCTGTAACAATCAGTCTACATAGTAGGATGTAATAAAAACACAAATTTAGCACAACAAATATGAACAGCACTCACCATGTGATGGGCAGGGTATCTGGTAGTTAGGAAATAACCACTCCATCTACAGCCATACCACCCTGAACACACTCAATCTCATCTGATCCTGTGAGCAAAGCAGGGTTGGGCCTGATTAGGACTTCGATGGGAGGAAAAAACCACTCCCACCCGGAAAGCATTTGAATCAAAACTTGAATAAAGAAGATTTAAACAAGCAAATATAGGCAATACAGGCAAGGCAATCCGCCCAAGGCAATATTTTACCAAAGATCTAGAAGAAAGAAAATGGCACAAATACACTATGTACAGATCATAAAGGAAGAAAGATGGGCAAGGCTGAAGCTGGAGATGGAGTCATCAACTGCATCATGAAGAAGCTTTGGGGATTTTATTCCAAGGTCAACTGAAAGTCACCAAAGAATATTAGGTAGGGGACTGAAATAAGTAAATGTTTTGTGGAAGAAATCACTTGGTCTCTCATGAGAAGCATATGATGGTAAAAACAAAAACTGGGCAACAAGGATGGGCCAGACTGCTTGTAGATAAAGTAATTTAGGAAGCAACTGTAATAATCCAAGCAAAGGTCAGAGACTAAAGTGGCTTAAACTAGTGGTATGGGAAAAGAAAGAAAACATGAATGGACCTTAAACACTGTTTAGCAGACAGAACTGACAGGATTTGGCATAGGAAAAAAAAACAAAAAAAGAAACTCTGGAAAAAAAGATGTTAATTTATTGAGTCATTTCATGTAATAGTATTCTAGGCAACTTTAATTGTGATCCTTATTCTCTGCATAAGTACTATCAGAAAAACTGACCTAATAGGAATGTGCAATTTTGTTTATATTCTATGATACCAATAAGGTAAATAATATAAGCAAATAATCTTTCAGGGTTCACAAAAAAATTTTATCAATGGTGTGATAGAATTGCTTTTTTTCTTCCTCTTTGGTAATGTTTGCAAATATCCTATAATTTATCATTTATTCATTCAATCATTCAGTCAACAGATCCCTATTCAACACTCACACTCTGCCAGTCACTCTAATAGACATGGGATATAGCAGCAGCAAAATACCTAACAACCTTTGCCTTCATGAAGTTCATATTCGGGCAGGGGGGAAATAGAAGGAAATAAAATTAAATGGTCATAAAATTGATAGGGGGACTTCCTTTTTTATTTTTTTAATTATTTTTTGCTGGTTGATTTTTTTAATTTAAATTCAATTAACATAATGAACGATTGGTTTGAGAGTTAGAGGTCAGTGATTCATCAGTCTTATATAATACCCAGTGCTCATTACATCACAGTCCCTCCTTAATGTCCATCACCCACTTACCCCATCCCACATCCATCTTCCCTCCAGTGACCCTATTTGTTGCCTATGATTAAGAGTCTCCTATAGTTTGTCTCCCTCTCTGATTTCATCTTATTTTTTCCTCTCTTCCCCTATGATCTTGTTTTGTTTCTGAAATTCCACATATGAGTGAGATCATATGATAATTGTCTTTATCTGATTGACTTATTTCACTTACCACAATATTCCCCAAGTTCCATTCACATTGTTGCAAATGTCAAGATTTCATTTTTTTGATGGCTGAGTAGTATTCTATTGTGTATATATGTACCACCTCTTCTTTATCCATTCATCTGTCAGTGAACATCTGGCTCTTTCCATAGTTTCACTATTGTGGACATTGCTGCTCTAAGCATTGGGGTGCAGGTGCCCCTTTGGATCACTACATGTATATCTTTGGGGGTAAATACCTAGTAGTGCAGTTGCTGGGTCATAGAGTAGCTCTATTTTCAACTTTTTTGAGGGACCTCCATACTTTTCTCCAGAGTGGCTGTAACCAGCTTGCATTCCCACCAACAGTGTACGAGGGTTTCCCCTTTCTCCGCATCCTCATCAACATCTGTCATTTCCTGATGTATTCATTTTAGCCATTTTGATGAGTGTGAGGTGGTATCTCATTGCAGTTTTGATTTGTATTTCCCTGATGCCAAGTGATGTGGAGCATTTTTTCATGTGTAGGTTGGCCATTTGTATACCTTCTTTGGAGAAATATCTGTTCATATCTTCTGCCCATTTCTTGATTGGATTATTTGTTCTTTGAGTGTTGAGTTTGACAGGTTATTTACATATCTTGGATACTAGCCCTTTATCTGATATGTCATTTGCAAATATCTTCTACCATTCTGTCAGTTGTCTTTTGGTTTTGTCTACTGCTTCCTTCACTGTGCAAAAGCTTTTATCTTGATGAAGTAGCAATAGTTCATTTTTGGCTTGTTTCCTTGCCTTTGGAGACATGTCTATCTGGAAGCTCCCCAACCCTGGTCACAAAGGTTGCTGCCTGTGTTCTCCACTAGAATTTTGATGAATTACTGTCTTACATTTTGGTCTTTCATCCATTTTGAGTCTATTATTGTGTATAGTATGAGAAAATGGTCCAGTTTCATTCTTCTGCATGTGGCTGTCCAATTTTCCCAGCACCATTTGTTGAAGAGACTTTTTTTCCCTTTGGAAATTCTTTCCCACTTGTCAAAGGTTAGTTGACAATAGAGTTAAGGGTTCATTTCTGAGTTGTTTACTCTGTTTCATTGATCTATGTGTCGGTTTTTGTGCCAGTAACATACTATCTTGACGATTATAGGTTTGGAATAGAGCTTGAGGGATTTCCTTTTTTAATTACCAAAATAAACTTTTTCAAATACAAATAAGGAAGAAGTGGGATAGTAATAAGAGTACCAAATGAAGTTCTAACAGACTCATGGGCTTTCTCCTCATTCTTTTTGTTCCTTCTTTCCAATGATCCAGCTTCCACCTCTACTCACTGACCTCAAGGGACTCTGCTTATTTAGTTCTATAGCACTTATCGGCTTATATTAGAATTGTTGAACATATTTGTATTCCTCTTTTCAATCCTAGACTTATAAATAAAGTTTGGAGCCAGTGGTAGAGAGACAAGCGCTGTTCTTACGTTTTTATAGTAAATGTATCAAATGAACCTCATTTCATGTGTAAAGATGATGTGTTAGCAATACCCATCTCTTATGTGTAAAGATACTGTATTAGCAATATCCATCTCTTATTAATTAGGAAATACCCATTATAAACCCTATTTTTCAAAGAATACATGGTTGTAATTAGAGATTTCTATTTTGAAAATGTACTATCATAAACATTATCTCTTAAGTCTCACATACTTAATGATACCTGCATCTGCGTGGTTTCAAATTTTATTTGGGAGATATCTCCCAAATGGATAGAATTTATTTGTACACAAGACCCACAAGTTACTCTGCACCCCTCTGACAAACACTCACATTGCAATCTCTGAGGCTCAGAACAGCCAAGAATTGCTCATTTGGGGCAAAGAATAGTCAACAATCGATGTCAGCAGAAAAAAATCAGTCAGGCTAAACTTTTTGAATGATTTGAGATTTTTAGGTGAATTATCTTGTGGTTAAGTGGAAGAAACCATGTATATTACCCTGTCTTTTATACTGTGAAGATGAAGCTTCTATCTTATCTACAAATTAATGCGCTTTTTTAAATGATAGAATAAATGTGCTCACTTAATATTCATGATCCATTTGGTAATGCATCTTAAAAATTAATAGCATGCATAACGTTGTGTTTTTTAATGAAAAAATTTGAACATTCCTTAGAATGTGCAATGACTAAGTTTATTTTATATAATGAAAGTAATTCACCAAGTACAGTATGATTAGCTGTTAGCTGCAATGGGTACTCACAAATCCCCATGCTAGAAGAATTATGATTTGGGGGTAAGCTATTTCAAACCTCAATAACTTTGTTCCCTTTGGGTTATGGTAGGAATACGGTTTATTGATTTTTCTCAAAACATCCAGTGCTTTTCAATGAGGCAAAAGTTTCAAGTATCTTCATGCAGTAATTTCAAAACTCTCCTCCAATTATAAACAAAGGTTTTTTTTTCTCCTATATAGTTTAGTGAATATTAAGCAATACATATTATAATGAGGATCAGGCTCTCTATGACAGCAAAAAGGAAATGTAATTATAGATAAAAATCATCATCCAAAGTAATACCTTTCCCGAAGAGGCAGGAACATGCTTCTATAGCACATGGTATTTAACCCTTCCTAAACAAGATATGCACAAAAAAAAAAAAAAAAAAAAAAAAAACCGTAAGTCCATACTGTATTCAGGAGGATTAAAAGAAATAGAGTATACTTCATCTAACAGTAAAGTCCTTACATAATAATTATAATGACCTTACTAACTAAAATGAAGAATAAGCTACTCCAAAATAGAAAATTTGTCAAGTATTTGTTAAACAATGTAGTGGATTATTTTCAACTGCAAAGAAAATGAACTATGGCAGTGTTTTTAAATAGACATTTTTAAAGCTCTTCTTCAATTAATAGTACTTATAGTTAATCACTCACTATATAAATACTTTAGATATCGTGAAACAGGGACTAAGTGGAGACTGAGATTTAGATGATTTTTGCTTTTTCCTTTTTACATCTTTTGGGATACCAGATAGAACTTGCATTTCTAAAAAGTACAATCTTTTAAGATATTATATAAACATTATATTTCTTTGTTAACTAAACTTTATGGCACAAACCTCTCATCTGCAACCAAATTATCATTAATTTCAAGTTATTGGTATCCATTTTAATTGTATATTCTTGTTTTATATAAACATTATTTATAAATATGTAATATTAGTAAACTATCTTTTACCATGCATGTATGTTGTATCAGACAACACATTTGTTATTTTTAATCAACCAAGAAATCCTATGAAGTGAGTAATATGATCATACTTTACAAACAAGAAACTGGAACCCAGATGGACTTTTTCCCTAGAGTTGCACAGCTTATAAGTTATGATTTCAGTCCTTGTGTGGAGAATCCAATCTGGTGCTCTTTTAATTTCACTTCAGTGCAAGATTGAGACCTGGACATCATAAGGATTTAAAATAAGCAGAAAACATCTGCTCTATCATAAATTATTTTACCATCTTCCTTCAGGGAAGATACAAGAATCCATTAGTTGATAATATCCTTAACATTCATTTTTCATGTACTGTGCTGAACACTTCACATGAATGATGTCCATTATACCCACAACTGTCATCTGACAAGTTTCTGCCTAAATGCCACCTTCTCCAAGAAGTGTTCTTTGGCCTCCTCACCTCTACTGGACCCCCATGTAATAGGCTTATCATAAGCTACCCTATTCCTTCATGCTAACCCCCTTCCAGTTTTAGATTCTCTACTTATTGGATGAAAAGTTCCATGAAGGAAATGATACTGGCTCTTCTTGCTCTGACTTCTTCTATAATGTGTTGATCACATTTTAAAAAGTCACTAGGCAGAGAAAAAAAATTGAAAACTAGTATTAATCTTCCCTAAGTCATTCAAAATAAAGAAATTATCTACTCATAATCCACAATAAAGTATCTAAAAAACTTTGATCTCACTTTTTCTCTCTCTTTCACTCAATATCTCACTGGCAGCATAGTTGTCACCAAAAGTTCTCTTTCTCTCCTAACTCTGCAAAACTCCCTCTCAAAGCCCATTTCTGCTGCACCTTTCCTCACTCTCTATCCTCTCTCACCTAGTAGAGCTCTCAAGTTCCAGAGCCGGGTTCCTTTCAATTCCTTGGCTCTAGTGATTATTCTAAGTCTTCTCAACAAAGTTTCAGAGGCAGAAGTAAAAAAGACAGATTGAACAAAGGACATCTATCTTGCATGTCTGTTTAAATCATGTTAGTTAATCCTATGTGTGAGGTAGGACATGAAAGATTTTTGAGCAATGTCATGGTGATAGCAACTGTAAGAAAATTATGTAGATGATATTTTGTAGAATGAATTGGAGAAAAGGAAAGGGATTTGAGACTAAGGGCTCTATTAGAACGTTGTGGTAAGGACATAAGAATGAGGTACTGGTTTTTGAGTGGTACTTGTTTTCTATTTGTAATAATGGAAACAAATGTATGGATTTAAAAATCTACAGGAAAGAAATTTAAAAGAATGGCTGACTGTCTACAAGTGGTGAAGGGGAGGGAAGAATCAAGGATGATTCCAGTTTAAAGGCTAACTGAACAGAACAATACAGATGAAAAGGAAGTCCTGAGTTACGATCTCCATCTAGCTTTGACTTTAGAAAATAAAGTTATTCTTACTAAAAATGCTTAAGTATAATTCAGTATACTTATAATGCCTTGTTATAAATGTGCTGCTGTGCTAATGCATTTTCATCAGTGTTCAATCACTCAGTAGCAAAGTACATAATAACAAAGCAGTGCAGAAAAAAATATAGATTTATTCCAAAGTAAGTGAAGAAACTGAGAAGAAAAAGACTAATAGGGGATCACTGAGTGACTCAGCAGTTTAGCACCTGCCTTTGGCCCAGAGCGTGATCCTGGAGTCCCAGGATCGAGTCCCACATCAGGGTCCCTGCATGGAGCTTGCTTCTCCCTCTACCTGTGTTTCTGCCCTCTCTCTCTCTCTCTCTCTGTCATGAATAAAAAAAAATCTTAAAAAAAAAAAACAAAAAAGACTAATGAAATGGCTGCTTTTTCACCTGCAACTCTATTTAGTAAGAAGCAGGGGAAAATACGGAATCTTACTGTTATTAATCTTACCAGAGGTTTCAATCCAGTTATTGTCCAGAGCACGATAAAATGGAATTACTGGGAACAATGTAATAACTACCTCTCATCCAAAGAGGAAGTCTTATTTGCCCGAAGGAAGTGCTGTTATTTTGAAAGAAACTCTTAAAATGCCTGCCATCTTAAGCATGTAAGCATGACAGGTTCCATGGGGTTTGGTCTTATTTCATCTCCATCTTAACTTATATAGTGATATTTGTGAATAAAGAGTAATATGTGCAAAGTTTTTATGCACACCATTTAACACTGGTAAGAGAGACCTTGGAAACCAAAGTGAAGAGGAGAAAAGAGGGAGGAAGATTCAACAGCAGATTTCTGATACCAAAAAGATATCAGGAATTTACCTGGCAAACTGAGTGGGAAAAGTTTCTTCCATCCTCTCAACTCCATTTTTGCTTGGTCATCAAAAATGAACTATTTTTGGTAATGGATATTACATTCCTACTCTTCAAATATCAAGAATTTAGCAAAGATGTCACATAAATCAACATAGTAAGTCTGCTCAAAAAAAAGAAAAAAAATCTCTTAGAGGGACAAAATATACCCCAGAACATTAAGACCAGAGTGGACTCTGACTAAAGAAATTATTACCTTATCAAAGAATGTGATGATTTAGAGAGAGAAAAAAAAAAAAAAAAAAAAAACAATGCCTATAGTGAAAGGGAAAAAGGTGAATCAAAGAGGCCTATCTTTCATTGGCTTTGAAAATGCAGTTTCCAAGAACACTTTAGAATGCTTGGCAGAGATACACACGTGTGTATGGGTGGAAATGTATGTCCAGTATGAAGGTATATCAGTAATCAGATAATCAAAATTTGATACGATTTAATATCCTGATTATGTATTATCTCTGGTTACAAATTTATGCTCATTAAACAGATTTTTTAAAATCTGACATCAAGAGAGAATAAACTGTAGTGACTTTATAATGTGCCAGAGTAGCTAAGCTAAACCATATTTGTCAGAATTCTCTTTTCTGTATGTTTCCAGTTACAGTAAAGTGACCATAGTAGAGATTCTCACTGGGGAAACTTAGGGTAGAATTTAAGCAGGAGTCATTTTGTTGCTCATTCATATGACTTATCTTCTTTTAAGATTTTTTATTTTTTTATTCTTGAGAGACACGGGGAGAGAGGCAGAGACACAGGCAGAGGGAGAAGCAGGCTCCCTACAGGGAGCCTGATGCAAAACTCGATCGCAGGAGCCTGGGATCATGACCTGAGCCAAAGGCAGATGCACAACCATTGAGCCACCCGGGTGCCCCATATGACTTATCTTCTAACTCATGATATGGACATGAGACTGGATCCAGGCCTACAGTTGCTGTACTTTGCCCTTGGTTCTCCTTCAGCACTACCAACTCCTAAGCCAGGCATGTGTACTCAACAACAGCACAACAGAACCTTTAATTTAAGCAGAATATGCATACCATCCAAGTCAGAAGCAACAAGAACAGGTACTTCAGTCAGTCTCCATGGACTCTAGTTTGTAAAATCCAGCTTGCACTATTCTCTCCCAATTTATATCTATCTTTCCTTCTGAACTACTCATCCTGTGGACTTTAAGCTCCAGTATCACATCATATGTGAAAAAAAATGAGCAACACAGAGATGATTTAATTCCAGAATTGCATAACATAGAATTCATGAGTCTGTATCCTAGTGGTTCTAGGATAATTCATTCTAATAATTCATTCATTTAACCAAAAATTATTTATCAGTATGTGTCAAATATTATTCTAGGTGCCAGACACATGGATAGAGCAAGACATCCTTTCTTTATGGATTGCATAGTAATTGGGAAGATGAAAATTAGGGTACAAATAAGCAAGCATAAAGTTTTTAGATAAGGTGTTAGGTTCCTATTGCTGTTGTAACAAACTTAGTGGTCAGAAGTCTAAAAGGATCTTGAAGAATCTATGGGAGAATCCATTTCTCTTGCCTTTTCTGGCATCTAGAAGCACCTGCATTTCTTGGTTTGTCTCCCCGTCTCCATCTTCATAGGACTTCAATCCAACCTCTGCTACCATTGCCACATCTCTTCTTTCTGATGCTGGCCCTCCTTTTTCCCACTTATAAGGACCTTGTGATTACACTGGGCTCACACAGGTAATCGAAGATCATCTCTCCATATCAAGATTCTCAACTGCATCTGCAAAATCCCTATTATCATGTCATATAACATTCACAGATTCCTAGGCATTATTCAACCTATCACATGTTTATTTTCTGAACACAAATGACTAAGATCAGGGGATATTTTATATTGTACAGTCAGAGAGATCCTTAGATCATTTCTTTTGAGCAGAAACTTCAATGGTGAGGAGTATTCTAATCTAGACAGACAGACAAGGAAGTGTTAAAACCCCAAGGTAGAAAAAGTTGGATCTGTTCAAGGAAGAGAAAAACCACTTTGGATAGGGAATACTGAATAAGATGTGGAGTGGCGGACTCCAAAGAGATTTGAGACCAGATCTTATAAGGCCTTGTGCTAAGCAAATTGGGTTTTATTCAAAGTATAATGGAAAGCCAAGAAGATAAAGAGTACTGACACAGGAAGATACACGATCTGATATCCTTTAGGACATCACTCTGGCTAAATAAAAAAATAGACTGAAGGGGATTAAAGACAAATTGTTCTCTATTCTCTTATCCTGTTTGATGTTATCCATAGTTCAATTATTATCTGAAATTTTTAATACATATTTATATTCTAGTGAGGGCCATTGACCAACAGCACTCATATTGCCTGGGAGTTTGTAAGAAATACAGAATCTCAGGCCATATCCATGATTAAGCCAGAATCTGCATTTAATATTCCCAGATGATTCACAGGGATAATTTTGTGAAGCACAGTTTTAAGAAAAATTGCAGTAGTCCTAGAAAGAAAAAATAGTTGTGTGGCCTAGGGCAGAGACAATGGGGATTGTGAAAAGTAATCATTTTCAGAATTTATTTTGAAAGTAGAGGCTGATAAGAACTGCTGTCAGCTTGGTTACAGATGAGAAGAGACGGGAGAGAAAATCTACAAGGATAACAAATGTGGGGCCTGAGTCATCAGAGCTGATTGTGATACTATTTACTGAGATGAAGAAGATTGAGAGAAGAATGAAGGTTTTATAAACCTGTTATGAGATGCCTATTAGACATCCAAGTGGCAAGGTAGGTCATTCAATTAGCCACATTAGCATTAGAGCCATAGTAGGGCATATGTGATCAAGAGCAAATACTTCATTTCAAGTGACTCGTGACAGTCAACAATGAGCAGTAAGCCTATGAGCACCTATCAAGAAAAATGTCAAGCAAGCAGAACATTTCCCAGGACTCTTGCCCTATAAAGAACCAATGTTATCAAAATCTAGATTATCCAGTCTAATTCTGGGCAAGTGGCTAGCTTAATTTATATCCCACACAATGTATGCCATCCAAGTAAGGTAACACCAGCTTAGCTGGGCACATCATTCATAATCCTCTGCTTTAGTCTGCATATTTCAGGTCTAAGGGTAGTGCTGATTAACATGAAATTCAGAGATGAAGCTAGGACTAAGGATATAAACTTGGAAGACATGAAGGTACAGCTGATATTTAAAGTCATGGAGACTGTAGAAAATCCTTTTGTGAGAAAAGGTAGAAGAGGCAATAAATGATCCCAGGAGCACACTACCATGTAGAAGCAGGAGAGAGGAAAGAGAACCATCAAAGGTATCTGAGACCAAGTGGCCAGTGAGGCTATTTGGAAGCCCAGAAGGCTAGGGAAGAAAATGTCACATAATCAACCATGCCAAATGCTCTTAAGAAGATAAGTGTAAAAAAAAAAAAAAAAAGAAGAAGCTGAGTAAAGTGAGAAGAATTTTAACATTGAATTTGGCAATGAGGCCGCTGTTGATCTTGACTAAAATGAATAACAGAACAGGAAATGACTGACCTTGGCTCACGGCTAATTAGTGACTAAGCAAAGGTTTTAATGCTGTGGCACTCTATAGGAGATTCTTTGCCTAAGGCAAAGATGAACCACATTCTGAAGTGAGCTAATAAGACCAATATTCCACAAACATGTGGGCTTTATTTCATGTCACTGACTTTTTTTTTAAGATTTTATTTACTTATTCATGGGAGACACAGAGAGGCAGAGACAAAGGCAGAGGGAGAAGCAGGCTCCCTGCAGGGAGCCTGATGCAGGACTCAATCCCAGGACCCCAGGATCATGACCTGAGCCAAAGGCAAACACTCAACCACTGAGCCACGCAGCCATCCCCATGTAACTGACTCTTAAAGGAGATCTGTATGTATCATGAGTCACAAGAATAGCATAAATATCTATACTCCACACCACTTTTCTAACTGACTGGTTAGCAAGCTACATCTCTCCAAGTAGCTCTTAGCAAACAGAAGAAGCTTAGAGAAAGAATCTTGACTGAATTTCTGTATATTTGAACCGGCCAATTTATTGAAAAGGTAATGACCTTTTCTCCTTCAAATACTATTTGAAAAAGAGAGTTTTATAAATATAGGTTTCTGAGGAGAAGACATGCCATTCACAATGCTGAATCTTTTTATTTTCGTGTGTCTCTATTCTATTGTGTTCTAGTGGAATGGGGAAGGGGAAATCCTATTTGAAGTGGGTTGAAGAGTGAATAGGAAGTAGAGAAGTGGAGACAAGTATTGTGTATCACTTCTATGAGGAGCAACACCTCCTGGAAAAAGAATCAGACAAATGAGGTGGTACCTGGAGGGGATTATAAGATCTAAAGAGGGTTTCTGTCAACATGGGAGATATTATACAGTATGCTTACAGATGACAGAATAATGAGGGAAAATTTATTGATGGAGTAGAAAGCAAGAGAATTGCAGAAGCCAAGTTCTTAAAGTCAGTAAGAAAGAGCAGGATACATGAGCAACTGCCTGCTTTAGCCTTGGAGAAGAGCAAGGACAGTTCAAATTGAAAGTCATATTTCTCATTAACTAAAAGATTGACATTCTGTTTTTGTACCTTGGTCTCCTGTGAGTTTTGTTAGCAGAAAACAGCCTCCTAAATCTGAGTACTTCAAGACACTGACAAGACTGAGTTTCTAAGTCTTTAGGGCTGACAGCATCATACTGAACTATGGCAAATCCACTGACGCAAAGGCCATCCCATAGGGGAACTGTCTAGAAGGACAGCCTGCTTTTCCCTGGTGACAAGCCTTCCCTCTCTGTAAGCCAAGTTCATTATCTTTAGATCTCAATCCATACCAGCCAGTTTTTTTTTTTCCAAGTGTACCTTTAGCAAATAATAATTATATACAATTGATATTCTGAATCAACTAGCATGAAAGCTGCCGGGTTTCCCCCACCACCCCCCCCCCATACTTGCGTGAGAATTTTCCAAGTATAAGAATTAGCAAATGAGAAAAAAAAAAAAAAGAATTAGCAAATGAAAACCAGATGGTAGAAAACATAACAAGATGGTTTCTGTGGTTCCATACTACTGCATAAAGATGTTGTGTTACCAATCATATTACTGGAGTTAATGCAAATATTTATTTGGTGTTCCACTTTGTTACTGATTTCCGTGCTTAATTGGTAATTGACTTACACACTTCTCAAAAAAAGGAGTGAATAAATCTAAGAATGCACTAAGGCATTGCAAACCTAAGTTCTGTTTTAGAAGGAAGCTGGAGAAAAAAAAAAGAATTGTGGGTGGTATTGATGCTGTTGGTTATGCAAATTAGAAAAGCACAAGAAGTAAGAGTTATATCATTTCCATGATGGATAGAAATGGGCTTAGGGTTGACAGGCAATCTAAAAATTACTATTACCTCTCATTATATCCTTCCGAGCATCTCCGTTTATGCCGAATGGGATTTTAAACATCTTGATCAAGCAACAGGAATCTGCCTCCTCTCCTGACACTGATGATCATCTAGCGGGGCAATATTGTTGCTCTAACTGGCATCCTGATGCTGTTATGAAACTGCATGAGGCATTACTCAAGAAGTGGGTTGTGATTGGAAATAGCCAGCAGAAATTTAAAGGTAAGTATCATTTTATAACTCATGTAATGATCAAAGGCTTCACACAGAGTTATGCCTATGAGGGCTGGGATATGGTATAAGATTCACTCTGATACCCTAATTTCCAGATGTAAATTTGAATATCTTCAGCCATCTTAAATTCAGAGAGTTGTAGGACATTACAAACCGTCCAGTTTCAAATGTTCAAATAAGGAAACGGAAACAACGGTAGTACTACAACACCTACATTATCACAGGGCAACTGTTGGCTGCAGACATCAGTGATAATGACTCACAGACCATCGCTCCTTCTAGCTCATAATTTTACAGCAAAAATATAATAGGTATTTCTTTGACCTGAAAAGTCAAACTTCTACAGTTTTAAAAATTATTTGGAGATAATTTATCTAAAACACTTGAGGCCTTCTAGCAATAAAGTCCTATCAATCACAAAGTAGATCTGGGAAGAGTAAGGGTAGCAACAACTCTCTCAGCCTCTTCAAGCTTCAGTTTCCTTGCCCATAAAATATGGAAACGAATGTCTAGCCCCACACTGTTTAAAAGGATTAATTGTATTATAATCATAAAATGTTGAGTTTGAAGTTTAGCATACAGTGACCACTCAAAAAAAAAAAAAAATGATGATAGTCATCATCATCATTATTCTCTTTGTCCAAAAACAAAAAAGCCATGTTTTATCATAGACTCAAATGCCTGAAAGAAACTTGCAAAAGATATGTATTCATCTTTCTTGGTTTGTGGACCTGGGTTAAAATTCCACTTATCCACACTGACTCTTCCCTCAAATGATTCTAAGAAAGAAGATGACACTTCTTAGTGGATTGTTAGGACTATGTAAATAATGTTGTTTAATTGTTATTGTTATGTGTGGTCGTTTTCCTGTAAGACATTTCTGCAATTCTAAACCACAGCAGCTGACAGCTTCTGAGGACAGTATCTTAATTAAGGATTATTGTGGAGAAAGCTTTTCTCTGACTAGGAAGGGGGAGAGAGGCTGTTAGGAGGCAGGCAGAAATGTATTAGAGAAGTCCAGAGAGCAAAGGGCCTTTGTGAGCTTAAGGGGTCTCCTCTTTGCCTAAGAAAGCTCTCTGATTAGACAGAAACTGTCACAGGAGCATAAAAGCCATTTTTAGCACCATGTAAGGCTCTCCTTTTTTTTCTTCATTTTTTTTTTTCTTTTTTACTAGACCAGGGAAATGAGAACGACATCTCTCCAGTTGCAGCTGCCAATTATTTGAGAAGAGGCAAAACTCAAGAAAGTCAGGAACAAGTCTCAAACATAAAATGATAAAGTTGGAAACAGAAGTGGCTACAGCTTATGGATGGTTTCACGGTTGTTCAGTAAGACTAGTCTGGAAGCAGGCAGAAGATAATAAACTCTGACTTTACTTAATTAGAGGTAGATGCCTCAATATGGGCAAGACAGTATTATTTGAAATTAGCTTTTGCCAGGAAGCAAGAGGCAAAAGTCACTATCTCTCATCCACATTGGGAATGGAGAACCTAATAAATGAAAAGTGGTGCTTTTTAAGGAAAAATGAAGAATCAGACTCAGAAGGCAGACAAGAGTTTCCAAAAGATCCTAAGCACAGAACAGAAAGATAAATCTAATCAAAACATTCAGAAAGAGACCCTATTCCCAGGACCATCCCTATTTAAACTGTAATAGAGGATTATATCCAAGATGCCCTACGGGCTTTAGATTATGTGTTCACATTTGACGTCTGGTCTAAACAGGTATAGAGGATACTTGACTGGCATTCTAAAAGCTTATTAGGAAATACTTTAATTACTGACAATATGACAAATATTTATAAAATGCCCCGTGCAGACCAGGCATTGTGCCAGGCCCAGAGTTACACAGGAGAAAAAAGTATACAGCCCCTGACCCTAAGGACCTTAAAATCCAGTGAGGAAATTGGCTATTTAACAAGACAGACAGCTTGTGCCATTTAAGCACATGATGAAAAGGAACCCTCTTTCAACTGAAGAAGTAGAATCAAGCTCTAACCTGAGGGACTAGTAACAGCCAACAAAGAGTAGGAAAATAAATGTTTTGAAGCAAAGGCCTTGGGGTAAAGAGGAAGAGAGGAAGAGAGGTTGGATCAGCTGTACAATGAATAGGCTGCCAGCGAGACTAGTGTTGACCAACTCAAGGGAAGTGAAAAAAGACACACAGCTGGAGCATACAGGCCAAGCAGGGAATTCCTAATTAACTTAATCCTAAATTCAATGGGAGTACCCATGAATGTTCTGAGCGGAGGGAGTGAAGTCATTAGATTTCCATTTCATAAAGAAGTTGGCACAGTCCTGTACAGAGTACATCAGCACATAAGGGTATATGCAGGGATGAGGTAGTAGGGAACTGCAGTAGTCTGAGGCATGGCAGTGGCTTAGACAGACAAGAGATATAGAAAAAAGGGGATGCACTGAAGACCTATTCTTAAAAAGGCCACTGTAGGCCTGGCGATAGAGATGCTGGATGTGTCTGAGCGTGAGGAGTCAGTCTCTCTGGTTTCAGGTTGGAATTACAAAGTACAGTATGGTGCCATTTATGGAAATGAAAATTACAACAAAGGCAGAGCTGGAGGAGAGTGAAGAGAAGAAGAGTAACAATTCAGTAGGAAAGCACTTCATCATAGGCTAAAAAGGGGAAATAGTGAATAGTAGTTCCAGGAAGTATTAGAATCTTTGGAGTGGAGAATAATTTGAAATAGTATATCTTATTTTTAAAATTATTTGTATATCTGTATATCCTTTGAAATATAAGCCACAAATCTCAGAAGTCTTTTATTTATTTATTTATTTTTGTATATTTTTTATTTTTTTATTTTTATTTATTTTTTTATTTATTTAAAATTTTTTTTTGGCTAATGAGAACAGCATGACTCCCTAGGGCAATGAATCTGAACTACCAGTGGCTGTTGGTTATCAGAAGAGGACATGAAATGAAAGAGATTAGAAACTACAAATGAGAAAGAACTCAAGACCAAACAAATAATCAAAATCAATTTTAAAGTTTAACAAGAAATAGAGACAGTTGAAATATGAATATGTATTGAAGGAAAGCAGAAACATGCACAAGAAATAAACTAATGAAGACACCATTGTCAAAGATGGTTACCTTCAATGAAATATATAAGGAGAAAAGAACTTTGTGATTATAACTCTTGAAACAAGCATGTGGCAACCAGGGGCACCTGGGTGGTTCAGTGGCTGAATATCTGCCTTTGGTTCAGGGCATCATCCTCAGGTCCTGGGATTGAGTCCCTCAACAGGCTCCCCACAGGGAGCCTGCTTCTCCCTCTGCTGTGTCTCTGCCTCTCTCTCTGTGTCTCTCATGAATAAATAAATAAAATCTTTTTTTTTATTTTTTTTATTTATTTATGATAGTCACAGAGAGAGAGAGAGAGAGAGAGAGAGGCAGAAACATAGGCAGAGAGAGAAGCAGGCTCCATGCACCAGGAGCCCGACGTGGGATTCGATCCCGGTCTCCAGGATCGCGCCCCGGGCCAAAGGCAGGTGCTAAACCGCTGTGTCACCCAGGGATCCCAATAAATAAAATCTTAAAAAAAAAAAAAATAACGTGGCAACCATAGAAAATCAGCATAAAATGAGGAGATGTGGGACACAAGGAAAAGATGCTCATTAGGTCCCCAGAACCAATGCAGGACAACTAAGGTCTCCCACAGGGACCCTACAGGTAAGGATTATCACCAGTCCCAGAGTTCTAAAATTGGTTTCAGAAACAACTGTTTGTCTTTATCAAGTGTTTTATAAAAGTATAGCTAGTGAAGCATATATAGTTCTCATTACAGAGTACGGGTTCAATCAATCTCCACAAAACCTTTCTCTGCATAAAGTGCAAAGTTAAGGAATTCCTCTGTATGTTGTTTTTAAAGATATGTGGTCTGAGCAGATACTACCTGGTTCTTTCCATCAAAACTTACATGCCTGAATGGTAAAATTCATATAAATAGCAGCCTTTACAACATTTAACAGGTAGTCAAACTACCTGTTATGATGGCCCAAGAAGAAGCCAATGCATTATAAACTCTAGAGTTCCAGTGCTATATAAACTCTAGTGCTCTAGGGCTTCACAATCCCTACATTTCCTTACTTATCATTTGAAGGGCTCTACCATGAAATCCCTTGTTTCAACCTCAGTGGAAATGGTTATCCTTCTCTGTAAAAATAACCTAAAGGCTTTTGTATGGAATCTATATATATCAATTTCCTACATCCTTTCTTCACAAGCTTCTGGTTTCAAATTCATTCATCATTTTCATTATTCTTCTCTAAAATCCCTCCATACATTCCCCTCTGTTCTCCATAGTCACAAAGCCCAAAATCAGTCCCATTAGTGCTTGGCTAGTAATAGGTCTAGGGAGATGATATTTTCATGTATCCTGCACATATGAGATAACAATTCATGAAGAAGTGATGTGATGTCAGGATCTCAGAAATGGCCTTCAAGCACTATCTAAATCCTCACTGAAAATATATAAGCTAACACCATAAAGTAACTATTTCAAACAACCAAACTCCAAATTAATACCTGAAGTTCTAGGGTGCCAACCACCACCTTGCTTCTGCCAACACACATACACGCACACACACACTACCACCACCACCCCCTCTTTATTTTTATCTAATTTATGTGGATATAAAAAATATAAATCGAATGAAAGAGCAGAGAGATGACACCAGAAATGACTAGTAATTAGAATATAACATTCAGAGGCAAAGGCTGAGTATATTCAACATAAACCATAGAGGACTTACCAAGGAAAAGAAAAAGAAGCTAGTCTGGTTAAGAGCATAACTCTGGTTCCAGAATTCCAAATTCTGACTTTACCACTTACCAGTAGTTTGACATTCGCTAAGTTACTCAGCCTCTTAGCTTCAGATTCCTCATCTGAAAAAGGAGGCTAATGATGGTATTACATTATAGAGTTTAACAATCAGATGAGCTAAATATCTGTAAATGTCTACTAGATCTGAAGCACAGTCATATTATAATTCATATATACTTTTCCATCATTTTAAAAAAGAAGAGTATTTGTTACCTTGATTAAAATAAGCATACAAGAAGAGCAACTTAGACCATCTTTGCTGTCAAATTATTGAAAGAAAATCCCAGGTAATTGTCAGTTCTCCAGTTTGTATACAAATTTTTGACCAACATAGTGGCCATTGCCATTGACATCAAGTTTGCAGTTAATATAAAACAATTCAATACACATTATAGGCAGTTGGGAGAAATAACAAGCACATAGGACAGAAAACAAATGGCAGGGACAGCTGGGTGGCTCAGAGGTTGAGTGTCTGCCTTCGGCTCAGGTCAAGATCCTGGGATCCAAGATCCAGTCCCACATCAGACTTCTTGCAGGAAGCCTGCTTCTCCCCTGGCCTGTGTCTCTGCCTGGGTGTGTGTGTGTGTGTGTGTGTGTGTGTGTGTGATGAATAAATAAATAAAATCTTAAGAAAGAAAGAAAGAAAGAAAGAAAGAAAGAAAGAAAGAAAGAAAGAAAGAAAGAAAAAAAGAAAAGAAAGAAAAGAAAAGAAAAGAAAAAAGAAAAGAAAAGAAAAGAAAAGAAAAGAAAAGAAAAGAAAAGAAAAGAAAAGAAAAGAAAAGAAAAGAAAAGAAAAGAAAAGAAAAGAAAAAGAAAACAAATGGCAGACTCCCTGGCCCGGTCCTGTCAGCCAATGTTCCAACTGGCATTATTAATTTAACCTGTACCTTCACTGAAGTCATTTCTTTTCTTCTAGGGACTAAAAACTAAGTTAAATGTTCATAAGTATTTGGAATTTCAAGCTTTCCACAGAAGGTTATTTTGTAGAGAAAACACAGGCTCACTCAGCATTTTTACATATGAACACTTACACACAAGACACTTCTCACTTAAGCTCATAAATGATTACCCTCCAAATTAGTAGTATATGCTGGACCAGGTATTTATGGTTTCAACATCAGTGCTCTCAGCTGGAGTTGTCAGTATTTACAGATCTTAATTTTTTTAATTAAAATTTGGCTTTTTCCACTCTTCTTGTGACTTAATTAAAATAGAAAAACACAAATAAATATACATTTCATGATTCCATATAAATTTCTAGAAAATGCAAACTAATCTTTAGTAATGAAAAGCATGCCAGTGGTTGCCTAGGACAGGCAGGAGGGAGGAGGACTGTAAAAGGCCACAAGAAAATTTCAAGGTGATGGAAATAATCTGTTTGTTTATTGTGGTGATAATGTCATGGTATACAACTGTCAAACCTTACCAAATTGTACAATCTTAAATACAGTTTATTCTACATAAATTTATCTCAATAAAGTTGACTTGAATAATAAATGTCACAGGAAAATGTTTAGAACCACATGCAAAATATAAATGAAATTCATCAAGAGTTTTAAAAAAATGTTTCTAGCTTAAGATCAAGTTTAGTTCTATTCAACTATCTAAAATACAGAAATATGATTTTTACTAGCACAAATTAAATTAAAACTGGCATCTTAAAAAGGGTTGTAGAGCCAGGATGTCATCTATGAAAAGATGAAAGTCTGTGTTTTT
Organism: Canis aureus; assembly: GCF_053574225.1. Lineage (NCBI taxonomy): Eukaryota > Metazoa > Chordata > Mammalia > Carnivora > Canidae > Canis > Canis aureus. The sequence goes on along the minus strand of NC_135641.1, from coordinate 32,357,949 downwards.
ATAAACCTAGCACGATGGGGAATAAAACAAGGAAATGAAGACAAGTTGGAGGTGCCTGTCTCTTCACAGAAAATGAAATGGGCTATTGCATGCAGAGTTGTCAGGAATATTACAGTTACTGATGGTTCAACCTGAAAATTTTATGGAATCAGATGTTAAAACCCTTCTCAAAACTCTTAGTGGAACTCACATAAAGGATATTTGCTCGGCATTTTCCTTGTACTTCATAAAATCCTCCAACCCACATCACAATTTTAGAGTCCACATTATAATTAATTATGCCTATGAGAATGTTGGCACACGCAAGAGGGTCATAGAGAAGCCTTTATGTCTCATGTAAAACACCATCACAGGATTACAACATACTATCACACTCATAACAATTTACCACGAGCCTGACAACATAATCAAATTCACTGGATTAAAACTAAATTATTTCCCTAGTTTAAGTAGTAAAGCCTGCTTCACAAACTCAAAGTTCAATTATGGCTATATTTCTTTACTCTCTTCCAGTCCCTCACCCAATTCATCATACACCAAATACCTGCAAGTCTAAGGTCTTTCACTTAAAGTTTCTCCCTCCCCCCAAATTATTGGGAGAGGGGAATTGGCTACAGCAGTCAAGGAGCAGGGCAAGGAGTACGCAACCCAGGTTACCACAGGGTCCCCATGAGTCCACCATGGTCATTGTTTTTTGCTGCCACCCATGGTCACCACAGTGCATGGTGACCAGTTCATTTCATAAACACACGTTTCATTGGGGATGGTAAACCCTTCTCAGGCCTGGGATCCCTTTAGAGCGGAAACCCTTATGTTCAGGCATTGCTCCCCAAAGCTCGAGCCTGTGCCACAGTGACAGAGTCTAAGAGGACTTTCAGGAGTAGGTATGTTTTCTGCCAAAAGCTGCCTCCTTCATTCAATGCAAAGCCTTTGTCTGGAACCAGACACCAACCTAAAATCTCTCTCAAGCTAATTCTACTCAAGACAGTTGTATTTCAAGAGTCACACAGCCCTTTACATCTGAGCCTTGTCCAGAGGAACTCTCTAGTCCAGCTTTAACAGGTTTTCCTGGCTTCATTCCTGGAAAATGAAAGTTGAAGTACAGATTTCTTCCCTCCTACAGGGCCCAATGACCTTCACATAGCATAACCCATCTCATCTCCAAAACCTTCACATACCAGGAATCTCAAGGGAATCTAAGCCCTAATCACAAGAGAATGAGCATCCACCATAACAGATGCTGCTGGTGTCCTATTGATATCCTCTTGGCAGTCACCATTTTTGGATACACCTGCCTTTCTTCTTTCCACCTGCAAGCACTTTGCCTGAGGGCTTTTTCTGAACACTGGTATATACTCTGCCCTTAGATTGAACAGGCCAGAAGTGCTAGGAGTTACCACACCCTAGGAATAGCCCTCAACAGACACTGAGTGAGGCTTGTTGGATGCATAACTCTTGCCCTTCAACTGGTGTATCCGAAGGAATGTTCTACAGTATTTCCCAGAGTTACCCCCAAAGAATTGGGGTCTGGTTGCCCACAACGATCATTTACTTGGAAACTCACTTTCATTAGCTTTCCTCCCTTAGTTCCTTCTATACTTCCTACCAATGTTTCCTGAGATCACTTCCCAGTAAACTACTTGCATTCAAATCCTTCTTTCAGAATCTGTCTGGAAGAACACAAACTAAGACACCCACTTAATAGTTCAGCATAACCAAGAGGGACAAGGCTGGAGAACAGTCAGAAAAAAAAAAAAAAAAATGTCAGACATACAATCACAGAAGATGGAGGTCTCTTGGGGAAATAAGAGCCCAAAAACCAAAGCAGGGACGTTCTAGGACAAGAAAGCCAAACAAGTAGTCAAGAAGCTCTGGTTATAAACAAAGGAGTTAAGAGAAGGGCAGCGCAGAGAGAGGAGGCGTTGGGGGAGGAATTCATGCATAAATGCTCTGGGCTGTTAGCACTATCCCCAGCCACCAGGTAAAAAAGGAAGCTTTAGGGAAGAGTGCACAAGTTCCTTGATCCCTGCTTTTGTGCTTTTCAGAGCACCAGTAATAAGACCCCATCACAGCAGGAGCAAGTGCTGCAACACATGTATCCGAATCACTTCTCCATATCACCAAAGTGTATGCTGTCGTATGGTCCCAAGAGACCTCTGAAAAGAAATCTAGTCTTCCCAGTAAGATTATACATTTAAATAGACTATACTAAGTAAGCATAGTCTAGGGAATCCAACAAAATTAAAAAGGACATAAAAATAGCTTGAATGTTTATGTGGATACCTGTGTATGTAAACACATCCCAAATAGCAGCAATTGTACTGCTTTATCATTTACAGATGATCATGCACATTCTTTAACCCTCAGAGCCACTTTGCAAGGCAGGTAAGGATGTCTTTTCCATTCTTGAAGGAAGTATAATGTCTGTGGATTTCCATGTGGGTGTCTGGAGTTACTATATACAAATTGAATCACTCAGAATCCCTGGAATCGCAGAAGTCTGGTAGTAAATTCCAGCCTGAATTATAAATGCCAATATTCCTTCTCTGATACTGACTGTCAGCAATGCCAACTTCTGGACTCTGAAATACACCTCTGGCTCAGAATAAAGGTATTATAAAATTAATTATATTTTTGGAATTTTACAATAAACCAAGTCTTTCCTTCCTTTATTCCCTCTACTTTCTCCTAAAGATAGAATTTGTTTTGTCAAGAAAACAGACACGAGTATTCTTTAGAAAAATTGTTCTATTGAGTTTATTTTTCTACCTCAGGATAGCATGATCACTAGACATGTTTGATATGAATGTGTCACCAGCCAGGGACTATTGGATTAAGAAATATAAAAATCTGGTCCAGATAATTTTTTATAGATATGAAAAATTTAAGATGCTTGAAAACTAAGAAAAAGATTGGATCAGTTGCTTACATGATATTTATCTCCAAATAATAGGAAGCAACAACTATTATCACAAATATTACCACGTTCAGCTTCTAACCCCAATTCTGTTAGATTAGATTACACTTTAGTATATGCTGGTTATTCACTACAGGAATAGAACTAAGTGCTTTTCTTCATTTGGTGGGGCAGGAGGGGAGGAGTATGAAAGATGAATGTACATGTATATGGCTTAGAGAAAAAATTTTGAGCTAGACAAACCTTTGAGCAATTTGGTCAAGTTATTTAACCTTCTTGCAATGCAATTATTTAGATAAAGTACTAATACCTAATAATAGCTCCAGGGTTTTTTTCATTAGAGTTAAAGAAAATGATTTTTTGAAGTTTGGCATTGGGCCTGACCCAGTATGTATTTATTGGGATTTAGTGAAGAGTGGCCCTTTTTTTTTTTTTTTTTTTTTGAAATAGGCTCCACTGCCAACATGAAGTATGGCACGGGGCTTAAACTTACAACTCTGTGATCAAGACCTGAGCTGAGATCAAGTGTTGGACATTTAACTGACTGAGCCACCCAGGCACCCCAAATAGTGCCTCTTTTTAATAGGAAATAGTTAAGACACATAAACAATCATAAAGTTAAAAAAAAAGTGGTATTCTATAGGATTCAATGAAAAAGAATTTTATTATTTTCCCTCACTCTACCTTTAAACTCAGTATTTGGGCTCACTTCCTGGTCCTTTTAAAGATGTTGGCCCTACTTCGAAAAATTTCTATTCAGTCGTAGGAAACATTTTAATCTCCTGGGCATATCTAGTGATACAAATACTCTTGTATCAGTACTAAAAAAAATGTTTTAGTACTATGTAATAGTCAAAATTCCAATCCTCATTTACAGTTCAACTCTTCTGCTTCTCAATTTGGGTCAGTTTCAGCTGAAAGTTTGTAGGGGCAAACTACTCTACCTTGAGATTATCCTCCTCACCCTACTCAAACATTTCTAGCCATGGTTCTGAGCCTGACTTTTGCCCCAGTGATAATGAGGTTAAAATGAAATCTTTGGGGTAGGTCCTAATACACTGGGACAGTTGTCCTTATAAAGAGGGGAGGGGCAGCATTTAGATATAGCGACCGATACCCACACAGGGAGAACACCTTGTGAACACGATGGCAAGATGGAATGACACTTCCATTAGCCAAGGAATGCCAAACTACTAGCAAAGCACCCGAAGCCAGGGCACTTGCGCACAACAGATGCTCCCTCACAGCCCTCTAGAGGAATCAACTCTGCCAACACCTTGATTTCAGGCTTCAGCCTCTAAAACTGTGAGACAGCAAGTTGCTGTTGTTTCAAGCCTCCCAGTTTGTGGTATTTGTTACAGCAGCCCTACCAAACTCACTAGTATTTTACCAGTTACATGCACACTAGTTTACATATAAATACCTAAGAATATTTACACAAATATGTGTCTAATATATAAATTATGTATATAAAATGAAAAAAAAAACCTACTTCCAACCTTTTTGAATACTTCTTTTTGTGAATAGCCTAGGAATGTTGTTTTCTTATGTTTACCTCAATTTTTCTCATTCAATACTTTTATTTTTTTTTAATTTATTTTTTATTGGTGTTCAATTTACTAACATACAGAATAACCCTCAGTGCCCGTCACCCATTCACTCCCACCCCCCGCCCTCCTCCCCTTCCACCACCCCTAGTTCGTTTCCCAGAGTTAGCAGTCTTTACGTTCTGTCTCCCTTTCTGATATTTCCCACACATTTCTTCTCCCTTCCCTTATATTCCCTTTCACTATTATTTATATTCCCCAAATGAATGAGAACATATAATGTTTGTCCTTCTCCGACTGACTTACTTCACTCAGCATAATACCCTCCAGTTCCATCCACGTTGAAGCAAATGGTGGGTATTTGTCATTTCTAATAGCTGAGTAATATTCCATTGTATACATAAACCACATCTTCTTTATCCATTCATCTTTCGTTGGACACCGAGGCTCCTTCCACAGTTTGGCTATCGTGGCCATTGCTGCTAGAAACATCGGGGTGCAGGTGTCCCGGGGTTTCATTGCATGTGTATCTTTGGGGTAAATCCCCAGCAGTGCAATTGCTGGGTCGTAGGGCAGGTCTATTTTTAACTGTTTGAGGAACCTCCACACAGTTTTCCAGAGTGGCTGCACCAGTTCACATTCCCACCAACAGTGTAAGAGGGTTCCTTTTTCTCCGCATCCTCTCCAACATTTGTTGTTTCCTGCCTTGTTAATTTTCCCCATTCTCACTGGTGTGAGGTGGTATCTCATTGTGGTTTTCATTTGTATTTCCCTGATGGCAAGTGATGCGGAGCATTTTCTCATGTGCATGTTGGCCATGTCTATGTCTTCCTCTGTGAGATTTCTGTTCATGTCTTTTGCCCATTTCATGATCGGATTGTTTGTTTCTTTGGTGTTGAGTTTAAGAAGTTCTTTATAGATCTTGGAAACTAGCCCTTTATCTGATAGGTCATTTGCAAATATCTTCTCCCATTCTGTAGGTTGTCTTTGAGTTTTGTTGACTGTATCCTTTGCTGTGCAAAAGCTTCTTATCTTGATGAAGTCCCAATAGTTCATTTTTGCTTTTGTTTCTTTTGCCTTCGTGGATGTATCTTGCAAGAAGTTACTATGGCCGAGTTCAAAAAGGGTGTTGCCTGTGTTCTCCTCTAGGATTTTGATGGCATCTTGTCTCACATTTAGATCTTTCATCCATTTTGAGTTTATCTTTGTGTATGGTGCAAGAGAGTGGTCTAGTTTCATTCTTCTGCATGTGGATGTCCAATTTTCCCAGCACCATTTATTGAAGAGACTGTCTTTCTTCCAATGGATAGTCTTTCCTCCTTTATCGAATATTAGTTGACCATAAAGTTCAGGGTCCACTTCTGGGTTCTCTATTCTGTTCCACTGATCTATGTGTCTGTTTTTGTGCCAGTACCACACTGTCTTGATGACCACAGCTTTGTAGTACAACCTGAAATCTGGCATTGTGATGCCCCCAGATATGGTTTTCTTTTTTAAAATTCCCCTGGCTATTCGGGGTCTTTTCTGATTCCACACAAATCTTAAAATAATTTGTTCTAACTCTCTGAAGAAAGTCCATGGTATTTTGATAGGGATTGCATTAAACGTGTATATTGCCCTGGGTAACATTGACATTTTCACAATATTAATTCTGCCAATCCATGAGCATGGAATATTTTTCCATCTCTTTGTGTCTTCCTCAATTTCTTTCAGAAGTGTTCTATAGTTTTTAGGGTATAGATCCTTTACCTCTTTGGTTAGGTTTATTCCTAGGTATCTTAAGCTTTTGGGTACAATTGTAAATGGGATTGACTTCTTAATTTCTCTTTCTTCAGTCTCATTGTTAGTGTATAGAAATGCCATTGATTTCTGGGCATTGATTTTGTATCCTGCCACGCTACCGAATTGCTGTATGAGTTCTAGCAATCTTGGGGTGGAGACTTTTGGGTTTTCTATGTAGATTATCATGTCATCTGCGAAGAGGGAGAGTTTGACTTCTTCTTTGCCAATTTGAATGCCTTAAATGTCTTTTTGTTGTCTGATTGCTGAGGCTAGGACTTCCAGTACTATGTTGAACAGCAGTGGTGAGAGTGGACATCCCTGTCTTGTTCCTGATCTTGGGGGAAAGGCTCCCAGTGCTTCCCCATTGAGAATGATATTTGCTGTGGGCTTTTCATAGATGGCTTTTAAGATGTCAAGGAATGTTCCCTCTATCCCTACACTCTGAAGAGTTTTGATCAGGAATGGATGCTGTATTTTGTCAAATGCTTTCTCTGCATCTAATGAGAGGATCATATGGTTCTTGGTTTTTCTCTTGCTGATATGATGAATCACATTGATTGTTTTACGGGTGTTGAACCAGCCTTGTGTCCCAGGGATAAATCCTACTTGGTCATGGTGAATAATTTTCTTAATATACTGTTGGATCCTATTGGCCAGTATCTTGTTGAGAATTTTTGCATCCATGTTCATCAGGGATATTGGTCTGTAATTCTCCTTTTGGTGGGGTCTTTGTCTGGTTTTGGAATTAAGGTGATGCTGGCCTCATAGAACGAATTTGGAAGTACTCCATCTCTTTCTATCTTTCCAAACAGCTTTAGGAGAATAGGTATGGTTTCTTCTTTAAACGTTTGATAAAATTCCCCAGGGAAGCCATCTGGCCCTGGACTTTTGTGTCTGCTGCTTCAATTTCCTCCCTGGTTATTGGCCTGTTCAGGTTTTCTATTTCTTCCTGTTCCAGTTTTGGTAGTTTGTGGCTTTCCAGGAATGCGTCCATTTCTTCTAGATTGCCTAATTTATTGGCATATAGCTGTTCATAATATGTTTTTAAAATCGTTTGTATTTCCTTGGTGTTGGTAGTGATCTCTCCTTTCTCATTCATGAGTTTATTAATTTGAGTCTTCTCTCTCTTCTTTTTAATAAGGCTGGCTAATGGTTTATCTATCTTATTAATTCTTTCAAAGAACCAACTCCTGGTTCTGTTGATCTGTTCCACAGTTCTTCTGGTCTCGATTTTGTTGAGTTCTGCTTGAATCTTTATTAACTCCCTTCTTCTCTTGGGTGTAGGATCTATTTGCTGTTTTTTCTCTAGCTCCTTTGTGTGTAAGGTTAGCTTTTGTATTTGAGTTCTTTCCAGTTTTTGAATGGATGCTTGTATTGCGATGTATTTTCCCCTTAGGACTGCTTTTGCTGCATCCCAAAGATTTTGGATGGTTGTATCTTCATTCTCATTAGTTTCCATGAATGTTTTTAATTCTTCCTTAATTTCCTGGTTGACCCTTTCATCTTTTAGCAGGATGGTCCTTAACCTCCACGTGTTTGAGGTCCTTACAAACTTCTTGTTGTGATTTAGTTCTAATTTCAAGGCATTATGGTCTGAGAATATGCAGGGGACGATCCCAATCTTTTGGTATCGGTTCAGACCCGATTTGTGACCCAATATGTGGTCTCTTCTGGAGAAAGTTCCATGTGCACTTGAGAAGAATGTGTATTCAGTTGAGTTTGGATGTAAAGTTCTGTAGATATCTGTGAAATCCATCTGGTCCAGTGTATCATTTAAAGCTCTCGTTTCTTTGGAGATGTTGTGCTTAGAAGACCTATCGAGTATAGAAAGAGCTAGATTGAAGTCACCAAGTATAAGTGTATTATTATCTAAGTATTTCTTCACTTTGGTTAATAATTGATTTATATATTTGGCAGCTCCCACATTCGGGGCATATATATTGAGGATTGTTAAGTCCTCTTGTTGAACAGATCCTTTTAGTATGATATAGTGTCCCTCTTCCTCTCACTACAGTCTTTGGGGTAAATTTTAGTTTATCTGATATAAGGATGGCTACCCCTGCTTTCTTTTGAGGACCATTCGAATGGCAAATGGTTCTCCAACCTTTTATTTTCAGGCTGTAGGTGTCCTTCTGTCTAAAATGAGTCTCTTGTAGACAGCAAATAGATGGGTCCTGCTTTTTTATCCAGTCTGAAACCCTGCGCCTTTTGATGGGGTCATTAAGCCCGTTCACATTCAGAGTTACTATTGAGAGATATGAATTTAGTGTCATCATGATAACTATTCAGTCCTTGCTTTTGTGGAATGTTCCACTGAACTTCTTCTTAAAGAGGAATTTTAAGAGTCCCCCTTAAAATTTCTTGCAGAGCTGGTTTGGAGGTCACATATTCTTTTAGTTGCTGCCTGTCTTGGAAGCTCTTTATCTCTCCTTCCATTTTGAATGAGAGCCTTGCTGGATAAAGTATTCTTGGTTGCATGTTCTTCTCATTTAGGACCCTGAATATATCCTGCCAGCCCTTTCTGGCCTGCCAGGTCTCTGTGGAGAGGTCTGCTATTACCCTAATACCCCTCCCCATAAAAGCCAGGGATTTCTTGTCTCTTGCTGCTTTAAGGATCTTCTCTTTACCTTTGGAATTTGCAAGCTTCACTATTAAATGTCGAGGTGTTGAACGGTTTTTATTGATTTTGGGGGGGGGATCTCTCTATTTCCTGGATCTGAATGCCTGTTTCCCTTTCCAGATTAGGAAAGTTTTCAGCTATGATTTATTCAAATACATATTCTGGACCTCTGTTCCTTTCGGCGCCCTCAGGAACCCCAATTAAACGTAGGTTTTTCTTCCTCAGGCTGTCATTTATTTCCCTTAATCTATCCTCATGGTCTTTTGTCTCTTTTGTCCTCAGTTTCCCTCTTTGCCATCAACTGGTCTTCTATGTCACTCTTGTTCTTCCACCTCGTTAACCCTCGTTGTTAGGACTTCTAGTTTGGATTGCATCTCATTCAATTGATTTTTAATTTCTGCCTGATTAGATCTAAATTCTGCAGTCATGAAGTCTCTTGAGTCCTTTATGCTTTTTTCTAGAGCCACCAGTAGCTGTATAATAGTGCTTCTAAATTGGCTTTCTGACATTGAATTGTAATCCAGATTTTGTAACTCTGTGGGAGAGAGGATTGTTTCTGATTCTTTCTTTTGAGGTGAGGTTTTGCTTCTAGTCATTTTGCTCAGTGCAGAGTGGCCAAAAGCAAGTTGTACTGGGAAAAGGAGAAAAAGAGGAGAGAAAGAAGGAAAGAAAAGAGAAAGAGAAAAAAAAAGGAAGAAAAAAACGAAAAAAAAAAAAAGAAAAAGAAAAAGAAAGAAAGGAGAAAAAAGGGGGGTGGGGGAAGGAAACAAATCAAAAAGCAAAACAAAAAAAAAGAAAAAAAAAAGAAAAAAAAAGAAAAAAAAAAAGAACCACGGGGGAGTATCTTCTGATTCTGTGTACTTTAAGTCCCTTGGCTTCCCCTGGAAGTTGTCAGTCAGTCTAGCTGGTGTTCTGGGGGAGGGGCCTGCTGTGCTGATTTTCAGGTGTTAGCACCTGGGGGAGCTGCTCTGCCCCCCTGCCTGGTGCAGGGCTCAGTGGGGGTTGTTTACCCCGTGAGGCCGCAGGAGGAACAGCCCCAGTGGCGGGGCAGCTCTGGAAACCTGGATTCAGCTCCGGCAGGAACTCCGTCTGCAGGGCCTGGAGGCTCCGGGCGGGGCCGCTGATCTGCTCAGCTGGGGCAGGAGCGTCCTCGCTGTCCTGGGCCCTCCCGGCCTCTGCCTGTCCCGGGGGAGGCCGGATCCTGGGCTGTGTCCCGGCGCCCTGTGCTCCGGAGCCTGCGCTGGTGGATTCGCTCCCGCCCCGCAGCCCCCTCCGCGGAGCCGCCGCCCGAGCCCCTCCGACCTGCTCCTGGAACCGCGCAGCCCCCTCCGCACGGAGCCTCTTCCTCTGTCCGAGACCCCCCGGCCCCGAGCTGCTCCCGCCCCGCAGCCCCCTCCGCGGAGCCGCCGCCCGAGCCCCTCCAGCTGCTCCGGGTCCCGCCGTGCGCGCTGCAGCCCTTAGGGAGCTCGGCGCACTCTCCTGGGGCGCAGGTGCCTGTTACTGTCCCGGGGAGCCCGAGGGCATCCCCGCCCTCCTGGGTCCTGCTCCACCTCCCCGCGAGCCCCTTTCCCCCGGGAAGGTCGGTGCAGCTCCTGCTCCTCCGGGACGGGGCTCTCCTGTCCTGGGGACACTCGCCCCGGCCTCAGCCCGGCTCCTCGCGGGGCCCCTCCCCCTTGGAGGCCTTTTGTTTCTTTATTTCTTTTTCCCCGTCTTCCTACCTTGATAGAAGCGCGAACTCTTCTCACTGTAGCATTCCAGCTGGTCTCCCTTTAAATCTCAGGCCGAATTCGTATATTTTCAGGATGATTTGAGGGTTATTTAGGTAATTTGGTGGGGACAGGTGATTTGGAGACCCTACTCTTCCGCCGTCTTGCCCCTCCCTCTCAATACTTTTAAATTGTTGTAAAGACAGTCAAATTCTAGAGGCAGTTTGTTATTTCCTAAGTTACTTATCACTTCTTATGTCAAAGCTGTTAATTTTCCTTCCAGATGAAAGCTATACTTTAAAATGGGAGTAGCAGATATTAAAGTTTGATGACATAAAACATTTTCTTCCATCTTGACAATTCAATATCACCAAATGCTTAGAAGACTATGGTTAAGACACAATTTTTTTTTAAGATTTTACCTATTTATTCATGAAAGACAGAGAGAGGCAAAGACACAGGCAGAGGGAGGAACAGGCTCCTCTAAGGGAGCCCGATACGGGACTGGATTCCCAGACAATGGGATCACTCCCTGAGCCCAAGGCAGACACACAACCACTGAGCCACCCAGGTGCCCCAAGACACAATTCTTAAATCAAAATTTACTCCAGTTAGTCAGAGCTACCTGGTCTATAATTTAAGAATAGAATTAATATTTAAGGAAATAAAATAATGGAATTACTAATTTCAAAGAGCAACTGAGTTGAATTTTTTCCCTTTTATTCAAGCATTTCCTGTTAATGCAGGGAACATCTTCTTACCAAAATGTGGCCAAGAGCCAAATTAGGTATAATAGGGTTTTTGGATAGTCCAAAAGTATCTCTCTTCTTATAGAACCCTAATCAGGTAAGATTAGGCATTCTAAAAGGTGACTTTTTGGGAGGCAGTTTTATTTTTCTTCTCTAAGTAACATCAGTCAGTTATCTTTCCTCATTTGGCACACATTATCTTTCCAAGAAAGACAAAGAATTAACTTCTTACTCATTTAGACATCCACTCTAATTGTTTTGAACTTTCTTGGTCATTTTTCTGGTCTTAAAATAAGCCAGTAGCATTTTTCCCCAAAAGTAGAATTAATTCAGACCACAAAAGGGATGTACTACAGTTCAAGGGAATGTGTGAATTAATTAGTGTTAGAAGAAAAATCCTTTTTCTTATTCACATACCTTTTGTTTTGGTTCTTCCAAACAATAACTGCTTCTGTGCAGTATTTGAAAGAAATGGGGTACATTTTTCAGGCATGTTTGGCACAGAGAAAGAGAGACAACATCACACCTCTCAGAAGAATTTCTATATGTTTGATTTAATAACTTTCTCAACACATCAATCAATTTGAACTCCAGTCAATCAAAACTTAAATTAAAAACCAATTCTGATAAATCAATAATGAAACTTAACAGAAGTCTTTCAGGCTGTCCTGACAATACCAGCCCAGCCTCATTGAAACAATCAAGTCCTAGAGTTCTATTCTGGGTTTTGTTTTGGGAATGTTTTGTTTTGTCTTCGTTTGGTGTTTTGTTGTTGATTTTTGCTTTAAGATTAAGGAGTGGGCATAAAGTAATGAAATCAAGCAAGAAAATTTGGGACACTTCAAATTGAAAGGCTTCAACAAATTGTCAATATGACATTGAAAACTAAATGTGGCTTTAGTTTTCTGCAAGGTGCTAACAAAGTTTAAAAGTTGTAAAACTATGTCATTTTCATGCTAAGTCATTTAAGAGTATCCGAAAACCAGTTTTTGAGTATGGCATGTGAATGGGAATTAATCATATAATACCTTGAAGGCTCTAAGTAGGCTCTAAACCAGGGAGAGTTAGTAGTAGCTCCTTCCTCAGGGAGAAACCACACCGCAATGCAGAGGCAATGGACTGCATTTCCAGGGCAGGACCTATGCTATTTGTAAGGTTTAACCCAGGATTATACCACTTCCAGGTGAGTCAGTGGATGAATCAATCATTACTTAGGTCAACCACCCTAATTTCAGCTACTCCTTCATTGAGCCAGGATAGGTCTACAGAAAATAATGTTTCCCTAATAAAGTTAAGAAACATTGACTTTTTATGGCCAGTTATTTATATCCAGTCCTTCAAAAGGCAACAGAGTAGAATGATAATTCCCAACATTTGCTGCTTATTAGAATCACCTTTAAAACTTCCACTGCTCAGAGGCACCTGAGTGGCTCAGTGGGTTAGTGTCTGCCTTCAGCTCAGGTCGTGATCCCAAGGGCCTAGGATTGAGACCTGTATCAGACTCCCTGCTCAGTGGGGGGTATGCTTCTCCCTCTGCCCCTCTCCCTACTCCTGCTCCTTCTTTCTCTCTCAAATAAATAAATAAAATCTTTATAACAAAACAAAACACCTCCCACTGCTCAGATCCCACCCCCTACCTAGTAAATCAGAATGCCAGAGAGTAGGAGCCAGGCATCAGGAATTTTTTAAGACTTTCTGGTGATTCCAATGTGCAGCAAACTTTGGGATCCAATGAAATAGAATTTTAAAGGAAGTTAATGTGAGAAATGCAGACAAGGGATAAGGAAGAAAAGGAACTTGATTACTCTACCTAGAAACCATAGGCTCAAATATCTGGATGTGTTTTCTTTTGAAATGGAGAATGAGCATGCATTAAGAATATGATGCACACATGTATGCCCCCACACACCAGTGAGTGCTAAGTAAATGTCCATTTGTAATTCTATGAGAGTAATCATAAATGCACACTGCTTGAGCACACATTTGATAGTGTGTCAAAATGCTACAAGGAATATAAAAGTATTGACTGATAAATCAATAAGTGACTGACCTAGAATACATGACCTTGCACACTTTATTAGTTCAAAAAGTTGCAGCAGACTTTAAGATCAACTAATAGTTTTCCCCTTCTGCGCTCTCCCTGTGAGGAAATCTCCTTAAAAGGATTTTTTTTTTCTTTTTTTTTTATGATAGTCACACAGAGAGAGAGAGAGAGGCAGAGAAACAGGCAGAGGGAGAAGCAGGCTGCATGCACCGGGAGCCCGACGTGGGATCCGACCCCGGGCCTCCAGGATCGCACCCTGGGCCAAAGGCAGGCGCTAAACCACTGCGCCACCCAGGAATCCCTTGAAAGGACTTTAAAAGCTCATTTGAGCACAACTGCAATCAATAGATTGATTTCCAAATATAACCAGGGGTGAGGCTAGTTTTCACAGAATATTGGGGAGGAAAGAGGAAGAGGAATTTCACCCAAAGAACATGTTTGTCCTTCTTAGGAATTATCTTGAGATCTTTCTCTACTCTCTATAAGGAAAGGCAGGAAGCATAGTGCACATCAAAGTAAACCATTCACAATCTTATTTCAAGGTAGAGCAAAAAAATAAATTTGACAAATAATGTCATGGCAAAGAAATAGTTGAAACCAAAATCACATGCAAAAAACTCATACCATTGGTTACCAACCTAGTTTTCCAAATTGGTTTATAAAGTCTTTAGAGTTACTGATCTACCTAACAAAGGCTGGCCTGCAGTGAGATAAAGAAGCTCTGACTATGCCCCCATGTTAGCATACCCCGAAACATTTGCTCTCTTTCTCAGGCTTTGGTCATGCAGAAAACACCAATGTCCCTGTGTCATGTCCAGAGGCACCTCCACTTTGATTGCTTCTTAGAACACCCAAACAACACTTACCCAGGAAAATATTTGACTGCTCCTAGAATCCTTTAGGGTCTCACGGGGTCCCATGAAATTTCCTCAGGACTTTCTGCCTACACCCAATGAAATACCCTGAAGCAGAGCTCTCTATCCCTCAGGTTTCAGAGAAGAAGCAGGGAACAGGTTCCTGCTACTCTTCAAACTTATTTTTTCCTTGTCAACTAATTCCATTGACAGCTTCCATCTCTATCTGCTCCCCTAGATGGTCTCACATATCATAGGTGGAAGGACTGCTAAGGGCAAGCTCTGCCCCACTTGCTTACCTGACAACCAGTCCTTTTGGTGACATTGATGCTGGAGAAGTGCATCAGTATCACTAATGACTGGGCCAGTGAGGGCACTCCCAGATTCCCAAGCACATTTAAATTCACATATTTTACATCCCTAAAACCTCTTCCTTTCAGGATCTTTTTCTTAACTCTATTCAGAATTTCTACCCACTACTTGCCTTGGGGTCACCTGTTTGACCCTCTAGGTAATGCCATAGTGCTACTACCATACAGTACAAGTACTTTCAGTTCCTGCTTTGCCACTTTTATATAATGAACATTGGTGTGGTGTCCTAAGCAAACATGGCCAATCCTTATGCAGTCCTTTATTGATGATAATCATAATGCTAGTTATTTTTTTCCCATATTATAGGTTACATAATACACTTCTATGACCCAAAGTTTGGCAAAATATCAATATTTACTTTTTGATGTGTCTTATATTCATCCACTAGTATTAAAATAGACTTAATTGTTTCATATTCTTATACTTCTTCCTTTATTTTTTTCTGGAGAATCTGTTTTTCTTCAGGTGGTAAATCTACTGGTTTCCAAAATTTGGTGATTTTGACCATCTTGACATATTTTATGTAAAATTTACCTTTTTTTTTAAATTTCACAACTTAACAAATACATATTGAGCATCTTATATTTTCCAGGAAAGGTATCTATCTAGAGATATAAATTTAGAAATCACCAGCATACAAATGATGATTCTTTCCCAGGGGCTAGAAGGTGTCACCTAAGAAAATAGTA
This sequence comes from Canis aureus, assembly GCF_053574225.1. NCBI lineage: Eukaryota > Metazoa > Chordata > Mammalia > Carnivora > Canidae > Canis > Canis aureus. Next base: position 32,342,669 of record NC_135641.1, on the reverse strand, counting down.
TTGAAAGAGCAGAATAGATTTTTAAAGTTTGGACACCAAGACATTGTAGTGTTTAGAGATCAGAAAAACAAACAGACTCTATCAAAGGGAATTGAGATAGAAGGATGACCAAGAGATAATAGTATCCTGGAAGTCAAATCTAAGAAAAATTTCCAGGGAAGCTGGAGTAATCGACTATACAAAATATGCTGATAAATTGAGTAAAAGGAGGACTGAGAATTTGCCATTAGATTCAATAATACAGTGCCACTGGTGACCCTGTTAAGTACAATTTATATGATGGTAGAGAAAGTACGATTTTTCTAAGTCTTGAACATACAGAAGCAATGCAGTAGTGTCTCTCCCTTTCCCAACTTCTCACCCCCAGTCTGTGATATACCTGATATTGGATGAAAAATATAATGGCCAGCTCTAAGAAGTAGCCTATTTTTATTAACTCTGAATGAATCATCCCCTGCTATAGATACTTTAAACATAGGTTCTTATCTAGATGGGTTCATCTCCAAATAAGCAAAGACCATGTCTAATGCTTTGCAATCCTTATTTTCCCAACTTCTGGCAATACATAAGACCCCAATGTGCAAAGGCCAAAGCACGAAAGAAGACAGGTGCTCTACTTTTGTCATCATCCAGACCATAAAGTTGGACACCAAAAAAAGTGCTTAAAATTATTATGACAAACCATCTGCCCTTGGTGACAACAGGAAACTGATTTAAAGAGACTACTTCAGAATGTGAGAAATAATATCTTTCCCTATCAATATGATTGGGAATTATTCCTCTAAATTGGTCACATTTTGTAATGCTCTAGATCCACATTATACAATGATACATAATCTGTTGTCAGAATCAGGAGCCAAGAACTCCAGCCCTGCTTTTACCACTAAATTACTGAGTGACATTGAGCAGGTCATGGAATCGTCCTCTGACTTCATTTCCTTATCTATAAATGGAACTGTAATGATACTGGCCTTACCTTCTTCATAGAATAATTGTGATGATGCACAGATAAAATTAATGTGAAAGATCCTGTAAAAGCATATATTGCTATATAAAAGCAAAGTGGTATAATAAGATTATGATTAGATCCAAAACCATTAAAACTAGAGACAAAAGATTATTAAAAAATTACAATCTATAAATTCCTCCCTGTGTAGCTACAAATCTTTCAAGTTATAGGCAATGCAAAATGAAAAAAAATTCTCCAACATCAAATTTGTATGTCCATATGGGCTAAATATATTTGTTCTATTGTAAGTTTTTGACAAGCTTCAAATAAGAATATATAATGAGTTTAATACTGTAAAATGAGGAAAATTCAAGAAAAAGTCTAGGTAAAAATGAAAACCTAATAGATAAAACATATATTAGGGATGGAAATTTTTGGTTAAATAAAAACATATAGGGATCCCTGGGTGGCGCAGCAGTTTGGCGCCTGCCCAGGGCGTGATCCCGGAGACCCGGGATCGAATCCCACATCGGGCTCCCGGTGCATGGAGCCTGCTTCTCCCTCTGCCTGTGTCTCTGCCTCCCTCTCTCTCTCTCTGTAACTATCATAAATAAATAAAAAAAATTAAAAAAAAATAAAATAAAAACATATCTGGGTGTTGAAGAAATATTTGTACTCTTGTTTCAACTAATATAACACTGAATATTGGATTTTTAATTTATGGATGAGTTCTGTGTTTATATGCTTTTTTATTTTATTATACAAAGCCTTGAGGTGCTCGCATGAGAAGGTACCCCATAAATTATGCTGTGTAACTTCATACAGCATAGCCATTAATCACAAGCGTTAAATTTTTCTTTTCTTTTCTTTTGGCATTGAACAAAGAAATGTTGGAAACATAAAGGAAACAGGTCAGGATAAGCTGCCATAACTATTTATTTCACTTTAAAGAGTTGCCTCGGAGCAGGAAGACTGTGTTCGATTTGTCATTTCCGACTTCACTAACCTTCCTAGGTTTGGGCAAGTTTTTTAAAACATTCCCCCCCTCAAAAATATTATTCGTTGCATGAGATTTTCAGCATTCAACCTAGGATAATCTTTAAGAATTTTTTCTAAAGAAAGCTTTTTAGCTACCCTTCTACTCTCATAATGTTTTAGGACATAGAAAATTAAAATCTTACAAAATTGTTGAAATTTCTTATTGAAATTTTAATTCTTATGAAAATAACAGACCCAGAATGTTAATTTCTCATGGACCAGATTTTTAATTGATACACAAGGGTATCTAAGTCTCTTAAGATCATCACACATCATTTATGCTTTACTTATAAATGAAATAGCACCATCCTTCCACTAACAAGGAAAGGAATTAAATTTCTGATACCTAGAGTGTTTCAAACAGACTACTTGACATATTGCCTTTTTGATAACCCCTGGAGAGGGTATTACATGTTGTAAATCCTCATTTCAGAATATATGCAGCAGAAAATATTGTTTGTTAAGATACAGATAAAAGGGAACCCTTGTGGACTGTTGGTGGGGATATAAAATGGTATAACTGCTACGCAAAACAATATTGTGGTTCCTCACAAAATTAAAAATACCGTGTGATTCAGGAGTTCCACTACTAGATATATATCCAAAAGAACTTAAAGCAGATTTTCAAAGAGGTATCTATATATCTATGTTCATTACAGCATTATTTAAAATACCCAAGAAGTGGAAGGAACCCAAATGCCCATCAATGAATGAATGGGTAAGTGAAATGTGGTGTATGCATACAATGGAATATTTTCAGCCATAAGAAGTTAGTAAACCCTATCATATGCTATAACATAAATGAAACTTGAGGGCATGATGCTAAATGAAATAAGCCAGTCACAAAAAAGAATAATACTATATGATTCCATTTACATAGAGTATCTAAAGTAGTCAAATTCATAAAACAGAAAGTAGATTGGTAATTACCAGGGGCTTAGGGAAGAGGGAAAGTGAGACTTATTTTCTAATAAGTATAGAGTATCCATTTTGTAAGATAAAAAATTCCTAGAGATCCATTACACAATAATGTTAATATACTTAATACTACCATACACTTAAAAATGTTAAGACAGGGCAGCCCCAGTGGCGCAGCGGTTTAGCGCCGCCTGCAGCCCGGGGTGTGATCCTGGAGACCCGGGATCGAGTCCCACATCAGGCTCCCTGCATAGTGCCTGCTTCTCCCTCTGCCTGTGTCTCTGCCTCTCTCTCTCTAGCTGTGTCTCTATGAATAAATAAATAAAATCTTTAAAAAAAAAAAAAATGTTAAGACAATAAATTTTATATTCTATGTTCTTTACTACAATAAAAACAGGAATATATTAGCAGCTATCATTTGCTATTTCATCTCCAAATATTATCATATATGAATCTCTTAAATCTATAATAAGAATCCGAAAATAAACAATAAATATAAATAACTGTTAAAATTACCCAAGAAAAGGATAGGCTTGATAAGCAAGGAATAGAAGCTGTGGAAGGAGAACATTATTGAGGTGATGGATAGTAGCAAACATTTTAGAATAGTCAATGCCTTAGGCTTTATAAGAATGGAACTATATTCTAGTGGCAGTGCTAAAGACAGCAACCATGTGATTTTTATATATAATTTTAATTATTTGGTGGTGAAACCAAAAAAATTGATTTTAGTAGGTTGTGATATTATAGTTTAGATAATTTCCTAATGAAACATTGTGCAATTTCTTAGTAGGTTATTTAATTTGCATGTATATATATATAGAGAGAGATATAGAATACATTTTTGGTCATTTGTTCTATTATACATATATATAATGATAAACATGTTAGGAAACAAATTTTAATTACTTTGTGATGTTTCTTTGGTTCCTTTATTGCTTGCTGTATTGTTTAATAAATAAAACATTACCAAGAAAAAGAAAATTCTTCTGCCCTAAGGTGCCAGGCTTGATTATTAACACATCAACAATAACTGCAGAGTATCCATAGAGAATGAGGGAACTGTGACATAAAACTTTTTTGGAGATATATTTTAAGGAAAAGTACAATGGGGAGAAAGTTAATCTTCTTTTATGAGAGAAAGTGCTGAGGCAGGAACTTTTGTATAAGATATCCTGTATAAGGTATTTTACAGTTAAAAGATAATTAACAGATGACGTAAAGATGTAATAGCATATAAAATATACAGAAGTTGGAAGGCCTAAAAAGTTTTCAGAGAAGAAGATATATGGTAAGAGCCAAAATGAAAGGAAATCTGGCATGTTTTGTAAAATGCTAACTTTTGAAAATATAAGGGAAACACCAGAGTAGAATATCATAGGAAAGAAAGAAAAAGAAGGAGCGAAAAGAGTAAGCCAAAATCATGCAGACAACTCCTTTCAATTACAAAATTGCTATACGATTTACTCCAAATGAAAATAAAGGGTATTTTTTGTAATGAATAAGGCAATCATATGTAAAACAAAAAACGTTAGAGGATGTGTGAAGATGGAAGTGCCCATATGTGGTCCCTAATTGAATTTCCCCACATCCAGTGCGTGGCAACTCTGTGATTGAGAAAGACATGCTGTTCTCCAGGGATGCCTAACTGCTGATGGCCTCTCTTCCTGACTTTTCCCCCATCAACAACCCCCAGGAAATACACCCATTTAAGATTCCTTTCATCAAGGGATCATGTGGATGTTTTTGGTGGCTCCTCTTCCAGCCTGGATTCCACTCTATAATTGCACAGAAAGGTTCCTAGATATGTGGCTCACTTGTAGATAATAATGCTGCTTTGTTCCTTGATGTTAATCTTATTTCAAACATCTTAGTGAGCTTGCAGAATAAATTCAGATAGATAATACCTTCCGCTCAAACAGCCCAGGGCCAGGAAGTAAATGCAGAAGATCCCTTCTGAATAATTAATTGCCTGACTGTTCTAGCCCTAACCTCTAGGGGTGCACCTATTCCTTCCTTAGGTAGGTTTGCTTGAGAAAGTTCCCTTTCCTCTCCTCCCCCTAGAGAGAAGATAAAAGCCATATTCACCCTAAGGCCAAGAAAAAGAAAAGAACAAAAACAAAACAAAACCTACAGCAATCACATGTTCAACTCTGATTGGATACAATGAAACTCCATGACTCATTTTTCTTGACCAGCATTTCTCAGCTGCAAGGAGCTGACAGTAATTGCATGACTCTGGGTCTCATTTTTTCACTCTTCTCATATTTTCAAAGTGTCAATAGAGAAAATTGAGATAATTTGCTTACAACAGCTATGGGTTGGAAACACTATTCTCAACCATTTGACTGTTACTATAATGACTTTCACAATTCTTTGACACAACAAAACATTAATCAGGATCAGAAACATGATTTGTCCTTTCAGTCTATATCCTAATGCAAACATCTTAAGTAAATATGTGTCTGTACCTGAATCTCTGTTGGCTATAGATATTGCTATATTCTGACATTTTACCACATTATACTGTGCTCATAGGCTTCTAGATTTTCTCATACTTGACCGCCAAGTCCTTGGAACTTCTCTCTTCAACACCTGGCATGGTTGTATATACTTCAGCATAGTGGCTAAAGGAACAGACTTTGAAGATGAAGTGACTTTGTTTGGAATTCCAGTTCTGTCACTTCTTAGCTTTATAATTTGCTTAGTTGTGTCTTTTAAAATTTTTTAAGTGAGATCCAGTTTTCTCATGTGTAAAATAGAGGAAATAATATCTACTTCACATATTTCTTTTATATATCAAATAAGTGGGCAGCCCCGGTAGCACAGCGGTGTAGCTCCGCCTGAAGCCCGGGGTGTGATCCTGGAGAGCCGGGATCGAGTCCCACGTCAAGCTCCTTGCATGGAGCCTGCTTCTCCCTCTGCCTCTGTCTGTGTCTCTGTCTCTCTCTCTCTGTGTGTCTCTCATGAATAAATAAATAAAATTCTTTACAAAAAAATAAATATATATATATATATCAAATAAGTATGTACCAGGAATGCAATAAATAATAGATGTCATTATTTCATGTATCAAAAATGCAGAAACAGCTATTATTCATAGTGTGGCCATTGAGTCAAAGCAAGATTTTGAACTGTCTTTTAAATTATTAAAAAATAATGAAATTAATTTCAAATTAGAATTAAATACTTTAAATACTTCCTTTCTTGCTTTTTCTTTATTTAGCAATCCTGATAAATCAGATTAAATAATTTCCAGCAAGCCAAAGTACTTGAAAAATTGAAGTAAATGTTTATCCAACCACACAAGCATATATTTATTAATTAAATATCTTCCTCTGCTTATTCATGAATAATGGTTGTTATAATTTTTAATTATAAAAGCTCAATTCTTCAAATATTTTTCAAATGTAATATTCCTATATTTATATTCCCAGATATTAACAAGAAAGTCTTGTCAATTTATGGGACAGGGGTGAAAATGGGAAAAAATAGAGAAAGAGAGTGAAATTATAGAATTTTAGAATTAAAAGGTACCATAAAGGTCCTATTTTCCTACATTAAATGTAGTATGCTTATATCTAACCAGAGGAAGTTTTTATGTGGTTTTAAAAAACAAAACAAAACCTCATGATGAAAATCAGGTGCTTTGTTTTGAATTCCAGGTAACTAAAAGTTTGCTAATAGATGTTAATAAGATTGTTAGAGGATAAATTGTATCCCCCAAGATTCATATGCTAAAGTCCTAACCCAGTACCTCAGAAGGTGACTCTATCTGGAGATACAAGTTTATATTTAGAGCGCCTTTAAAGCAGTAAAGTTAAAGTGAGGTCATTGGGGCAGACCCTAATCCAACATGACTGGTGTCCTCATATGAAGAGGCAATCCAGATGTCTTTCTTTCACAGAGGAAAGACCATGCGAAGAAACAGGGAAAAGGCAACCATCTATAAGCCAAAGAGAAAGGTCTCAGAAAAAACCAAGCCTATCGACACCTCGATCTCTGACTTCTAGCTTCCAGAAGCTCTTCTCTAGAAGAGAAGCTAGATCTCTCTTCTAGCTCTGAGAAAATAAATTTCTATTGTTTAAACCACCCAGTCTGTAGTACTATGTTATGGCAGCTCCAATAAAATAAGATACAACCTTAAAAAAATTTAAATTAAACCTGTAGACTTTTTATGAGATATTAACTTACATCAAAGGTCAAGATACATATACAAAGAGGTAAAACTCACAAATTTATGGAGTTCAGCTAACTCCAGGCGTGTGTGAACTAGAAAGACTTTAACCCAGATGGAGGAGGTCAAGTAAAAGCAAACTATTAAGGGTAAAAACTGGTGTGATAGAAATCTTTATAAGGTACTATCCTATAATGAAAAGTTAAAAATATAGATAGTTCTAGAGAACAGTAAGTCATAGCTACAAAGTCTCGTGTCAACTCTAAACAATATTTTAGGTATTGTTAATATACACTAACAAAAAGCAACCAAAATTAACTGGTATTAAAATTTTGTCCCTGGATACAGGACAAAATGATTCATTCCAACTAGTATGGAATTAAATATATTTTAAATGCATTAACTTTTAACCTCAAATATTTACCTGAACTCCAGTCCTCATTTACAGTTAAATTTTACCAGTTAATTTTTCTCAATTCTCTCCAACAGACATCACACAGATAATGCTTCAAGGAGCATCTATGATGTCTGTGTTGCTGTTGACATCCTACTCAGCTCGTCAGAAATCGCCAGCAAAATGAATCATTCTGTATATATGTCATGCTAACTGTTCTGTTTCAGCTCTGCCCTTTTCTTTATAGATGTGCAAAAGCTAAATGAAGAAAGAAATGCTAATTTTGAAAGATTTTAGTTTTACCTTTATTTACAGTATAGATATGAAAAATATTTTTTAAATCTTTTATTTTACCAACACTAGGCAACTTCACACGGACTTCCGACTTATTTGTCACACACATATGTATACTCACACTCATACTAATACATACTCAGAAGTTTGGAATTAGCACACTCATTTTGTTTTCACATAAATAATGTAGCCTTATTTTAAACAAGGACACAAAATTGATTCTGAGACCAAAGAAATAGATGGGAGACATCTTACAAAAGATCCAAGTCTCCTGGTGTTTAGATGATACATAAGTCTTACCTACTGTGCCCACCCTGAATACCAATTGGGTATCCTCCAATTTAACTCATGTTGACACTTACTGTCTGGAGTTAGTGCAGACCTCACAGCTAATTCTTTTCCCAGAAATTGTCCTTGGCAGAAAGGAACTGCTTCACCCCAGGTGTAATGCTGTAACATAATAAGGACTGTATATTTGGTCCTTGTCCCTGGTTCTCAGCACAAAGCTACTAAAACCTTTATAATTCCCTGAGGGATAGGAGAACTAGGAGCATCATTTGTTCTAATAATTGGTCTTTGACCCCTATTCCTGACACAGAGCTCCTAAATCCCTTGACATTTTCTGGTGATGACTGTCTTGTTTTCATGAGGTGAATCTTGGGGGGCTCCTGGATAGCTTTAGGACAGAAGCTGGTCACTAGAAAAACTAAGCCATGATTAGAAGCTTGAAACTGTCAGCTTATGTAAGAATTTTGATCTAAAATGGAACCAGAAGATATAAAATGTAAAATCTCATGCATGTACCCTCAGAAAAACAAAACCTAAGGACTGAGACTGATTTCCTATGAATGCCTGACTTACAGAAAGCTGAAAATATTGGGATTTTCTTAAGTGATAGAGAGTTGGTCAGAAATTGTCTCAAAACAAAATTGGGAAGATTTACCTTTTTTTAAAGATCTATTTATTCATGAGAGACACACACAGAGGGAGGCAGAGACACAGGCAGAGGGAGAAGCAGGCTTCTCACAGGGAGCCTAATGTGGGATTTGATCCCAGATCCAGGAATCACGCCCTGAGCTGAAGGCAGACGCTCAACCGCTGAGCCACCCAGACGTCCCAGAAGATTTACTTATGATTCCCAAAGGCATGACCAAGGAATGATCCAGTTTGGGCTGGTCTCGCAAAATAAGCTGAATGGAGTTTTGTTTGTATGTCTGGACTGGTTTTGTCTGCTTAAAGAATTTTCAAAGCTGGTCTGTTTTTGTTTTTGTTTTACTGACTCTAACTGAACTGTCCCCTCTTTACATTCCCTGCCCATAAATACAGCTATCCCAAACGTACAATGGATTTGCCTGTAGAGTGCTACAATTTGTGTGTCTCAAATTACAATTCCTCCGCTATTCCAGAATGAACTCATCTTTTTGACAATTTTGAGTTTGACTCAGTTTACTTCTTTATTTAATTGGGCAAATCCCACTGCCCATCCTCTAGGGAGGGAAGAAGATCTAGAGATTGATTTCAATTCACCAGTGGCCAATTATTTAGTCAATCCTGCCTACAAAATGGAACCTCCTTAAGAAATCCTAACCAATGGAGTTTGGACAGCTTCCAGGTTGGTGAACAAATGGAGGTACTGGTAGAGTTTGCACCCTCAGAAGTGATGGAAGTTCTGTGACTCTTTCCCATCCTTTGTCCTATACATCTTGTCCACTTGGCTGTTCTTGAGTTTGTATCTTTTATGGGTCACAGTAAAGAAAACACTTTTCTAAGTTCTGTGAGCCATTCTAACAAATTATTCAACAAAAGAAGGTAGTCATGGAAACCCCCAGTGTAGCTTATCCCTCAAAATATGAGAGGCCCAGACTCACAATTGGCACCCAAAGTGAGGGGGCAGCTTGTAGGACTGAGCCCTTAACCTGATGCTCTGTACTAACTCTAGACAGTTATTGTAAATATGAGTGACATTGGAAGGTACTCAACTAGATACCCATTGAGAATTTAAAAATTACTTGGTGTGGGAAAATCCTACATGTCTGGTACCTGAATTGGAGAATAGCAGGGAAAGTGTTTTCCCTTACAAGGTCATATCTCTTCCTGAGAGAAGCTAATCCAGTACCCAATTGCTAGTTGACACAGGAGTACAAAGGCCTAGCTCTATTTCAACACGTGATAACGGGGCTCCAGAGCTCCCTCACTGAATTGGTTGAGGTCTTTGTAGTGTCCTTATAACAGTTCAATTTCTCCCACTGTCCTGCCTTCTTTCCTTGTTCCTTCATACTGTGTTCCACTTAATTTCGTGCACACAAATCCCATTCTGAGTCTCTTTTCTGGGGAATCTAACCTAGGATACTTGTAATCCTAATTTTGTAAAAATAAGCATATAGGTGTTTAACTTAATATAGATTTTTTAAATTTGACTATGTATATGTTAATATGTGTTGACAAAGAATTACATGTGATATGGCCCTTAATATGTTAATGTAGGATTTGACAATGAGGTGGGATTTTAAGTGACCTTGTTTCCTTCCATATACTTCTACTGTGTTTTTTTTCAATTTTGCAATGACCATATTTTATTCTTACACTCAGAAAATATATACTTATTATAAAGAGTTGTACAAGTAATCAATAGAATAAACTAAAATCATATTGTTCTTCAAAAATGAGAGGAAAATGAAAATAGGAAATAATACCTTACCTTTCATAGACATTTGTAAGATTCTATGTAAAGATTATTAATCACAAAGTGGTGAATGAGTACATTATTTTTTGAAAGATTTACTTATTTGAGAGAGTGAGTTGGGAGTAGGGGGAGAGGGGGAGAGACTTTTAAGCAGACTCTGCACTGAGTAGGCAGCCCAGTGCAGGCAGCCAGACATGGGCAGCAGAGTGCAGGCAGCCTGACATGGAAAGCTGGACGTGGGGCTCAATTTTAGAACCCTGAGATCATGACCTGAACTAAAACCAAGAGTCAGACTCTTAACCAACTGTGCCACCCAGGTGCCCCAGTGTGTTATTTTAAAGTTTTTAAGATAATCTTTAGAAGAAGCAAAAACTAAAATTGTTAAAAATTATTATTTCTAGAATGTAAAGCTTAAGGTAAGAAGGGTGAGTAGGCATAGTTCCATTTGATTTTCATTTATGTTTTTCAGTACTGTTTAAATTTATTTAATCATATGTGTTACCACTCTGTTAACATTTTCTTAATTCCTTTGAGGAAAAATAGCACACATTAAAATGGGCCACAAATAAAATTTTACAAATTAAAATAGTGATATTAGAGATAATAGGATTGTGGGTCATTTATAGCTTTACTGTCAACCTATACCTTATTGTTATTTTCCATAATTTATATAAATACATAAAATTTCAAATCAGCCTTTGCCATCTACTAGATATGGAATCTTGGAAAAATTATTTAGCCTCTGTAAACTATATTTTTCTTACTTAGAATATGGCTATAACCATAACTACTCCACATGAGACTATGAATTAAGTGAGATAATCCATAAATAGTGCTTAATAGAGTCTCTGCCACATAGAAGCATTTGATAAATGCTAACTGAAATAAAGGCCTAATTTTTCAACTTCCTCACCAATTTCAGGTATCCATGTAGATTTATCAGTAGGTACCATATGTCCTAGTTAATACCTATCATTCCAGAATAATTATTAATAGTACCACTTTCACTTTTCAAAGTGTCCCAATTAAGTTAATAAGTTATATGGTTACTCATCAATAATAGCACTAACATAAAAGAGAAAGAAATCAGATGTTTTTTTCAAGTTCATAACGCACTTGTCTCCACCTACCACTTAGCTAATATATGGTGGATGGTGAGTAAAGAATGTCCGTTATAGAGTATAGATATTTCACACACAAGACATACAATTATTGAAAAGCATCTTTGAGCAATCAAAAATGGCAACACCACTATTAAAATTTTATAACGATACAAATAAATTATTTCACATTTGAGTTTACTGTCCACAATTCTAGAAAAGGTTAAATGGAGCAATCATCCTTACTTTTCCCATCCAAGAACATTTTAGGTCACCCTAAGTAAAGAAAATATAATCACTAGACTAATGCAAGATAGAATCCTGTTATTTCTATCCTCCTCACCCTCCCTAAGCAGCTCACTGTGTCTTTAAAACACATTTCAAGTTACTGGGATACAAAAATATAAAATTAACTTTTTAAAATTATGATGAAGCCACATGTGAACACAGGACTGTATGAATTAACTCACTTCTCATTTCAAATAAGCTGTACCTTTTGAAAGATTTTATTATCAATGTCTTATTTTTTAAAATCAGGCACATTATCTACTAGAATTACAATGATTGAACAGAGAAAAATAGAGTTTTACCTGTGCATTTTTACATGACCTATCTGTACTGTCTAATCACCTCAGACAAAGATATTATGTTCCAACAAACTTGTACTTAGCAGAGACTCTGCAATGCTAGTCTTAGTAATTAGGACTCAATCTTCCAGCCATAATGCTCACAACTACCAGTGACCCAGAAAACTCCTGCTGACCTTGGAGGAATATAATGAATGCATAATAGGTCATTCCCAATCTATCCTCTTTTCAGATTCGGTATGTTCTCTTCCTAACACACACTTTCTTCTACCTAAATAAAAACATCAAATGCTAAAATACATACCACAGGCATAAGGAAAATAAAATTATAAGTAGACAATGAGTCTAAATGGTCAATACTACTTCCATGGCTCTGGAGTACAACTTTGTAGTGTGAGCAGCATTAAAGAACCTCTCTTCCATTCCAACATCCCTAGTCATCTTTAATTTCTCTTGATCCCTAAGAGAAATCTCTTACAGGTAAGCCAATCCTTTCACTGCCCCTCAAATATGTATCCTGCCCCTACACCTTTACATTTGATGTTTCCTCCGATAGGAATACATTCATCCACAACTTCTATATATCAACTCTGTACCTTATCCTCATCCAATCCTATTTGGTGTCTTTCCTAATCCATATCATAATTGGTATCTCTTGCCAAGCATTTCCCCAGCCACATCACAGGCTGAGCTCTTCATTTGTATTTCTGGCACTATCACCTATGATCTATACTGTCTCAGGGCTTCTGTTTACCTATGTGTCAGTCTGCATGCTTACAAAGACACAACTGTGGCAGAGACTGGCCAGCTACTCATTACACTCATTTCCTTTTCTTCCTAGGCTTATAGCTCTACCACGTTTTCCAGGCTTCCTTGCAGTTACATGTGACCATATGATCGAGTTGTAGCCAATCAAATCTAAGTGGAAGTGATGTGTGCCATTTTGGCCCAAGCCATAAAAAACCTCCCAATACAATTATTTATGTTCTCTTTCTATTTCCCCCAGCTTGGGTTAAACAATCATATCAATCTTGAAAGGCAAACATTAAAGATAGTGAACCATGATATGGATTCACCTTGTAGAAAAAGATACTCTATAACTGAAATGCCAGCTTGGGACTGTTATATGAGTGTAATATAAATGTGTGATGTGTTAATCCACTGGTATTTTGTAATTCTTGGGTCAACAGTAGTCAATCCCAAATTAATACAGAAATTAGAATCAGACATGGCATTTGTGGTGAGGCAGTCAATAGCATAGGAATTGATATTGGAAGCTGAAAAGATAGAGATCTATGTTACACAAGAGCAAAATGTTTAGTGGAATGGTCACCTGAAATAACCTAGGGAGTACAAATAATATGCCTATTGAGGCTGTATCCCTAAGGAAATAGTTGTAAAAAGTTAAGAGTGTGTATTACATTTCCTTTCTGCTTTTTTTTGCAAGGGACTAATGGTTTGCATGTTTCTGTACCCCTTCCAGATTCATAAGTCTAAGGTCTAACCTCCAATGTACTGGCATTAAGAGGTGGGTCTTTGGCAGGCAGTTAAATCAAGATGAGGTCATGAGGGTAAAGGCCTCATGATAGGATTAGAATCCTTGTAAAAGGAGTAAGAAACAAGAGCCCTGTTTCTCTGCTAAGTGAGCACACAGCAAGAAGATGGCCATCTGCAAGTCAGGAAGAAAATTCCCACCAGAACTTTACCATGCCAGCACCCTGATCTTGAATTTCCTAGCCTCCAGAACTATGGGAAATAAATATCTGCTGCTTAATCCATCTAATCTATGTTTTATTTTGTGATGGCAGTCCAAACAGACTAAGTCACAAGATATAAAAATAAAGAGTTATGCTAAGAATTAGATGGCTTAAAGGAAAAATAAAGAGGAATAGACCAGAAATGTAGGGCCTTGAAGGATTGGAAAATTAGAAACTCAACTACAAGAATAAATGACTGAAAATTATTTTGAAAGACAAAAGCTCACAATGGTTGTTCAATTAAGCAGTGTCACAACCTCAAGCAAATCAAGTTTAGAATGTCTCCTTCCACGCAAGCCTTTTGTACTTTAGGTGTCCTAAAGATAATCCAATTAAATAGAGAAATGTAGGCAAGAGGTATCAGCACCCTCTCTCATACACTACCAGGAAAACATATTGATCAAGTAAAGATAGGTTTATTAAACCTATTACAATAAGGAAGAATATCTTCTTGACAAAGTCAGTAGTATCTCAAATTACAAATTCTGGAAATTAGGAAATGATAGAAAAATTTTAGGGCCCAGATCAAGTAAGTTTAAAGTAGATGTTGCAAGGCAGAAATCGGCTTTAGAATGGCCAGATTATGACCTACTAGCTTTGGGTTTGTGTGCAAAGTAGGACAATGGCCTTGAAGCAGCCTTGATAAGCAAGCTGTCCTTAATGAGCATGTTAGGGCACCTAGGTAGCTCAGTGGTTGAGCATCTGCTTTTGGCTCAGGTTGTAAGCCCAAGTCCCACATCGGGATCCCCTTAAGGAGCCTGCGTCTCCCTCTGCCTATGTTTCTGTCTCTCTCTCTCTCTCTGTCTCTCGTGAATAAATAAATAAAATCTTTTTTAAAAATGAGTATGCTTTATAGTCTAATATTCCAGAAAAAAAAGTATTTTTGGGAGAAAGTAATTAACTTGTGCTTGGTCTCAGTACTATTTAAATAAGGACAGGATATATTCCAATTTCCATCATTAGTTAATTCAGAGAAAAGAAATTATATTCACAGATAGAGAAAGTATGTTTAAGCTTTACTATGGCACTAATAGTTAACAATGGCTAATAATGCCTATTCCACATGAATTCAAGGGCTGTCCATCTTTGATATATCCTCCAGAAAAGCAACTCTCCACATTTTAAGTTATTTGAAGGTTGTTAAAAGGATGTTAAAGAAAAGCTTCCTGTACCTGGTGATGATAAGACTGAATGCGCTACATAAATCCCATGCAGTTTTTGGCCATGTCTGCTTCCAATGGGACAGAGTCTAGGATTAAAGGTAATATTCCTAAATTCATGAATCAGCCTGTTTCTAATCCATTACAAAAAAGACAATGAACATAAAAGAGTCAATCTCATTAACATTAAGGTCAATGGAAATACATTAGACCATAGAAGTTCAAAGGACTCAGATCTTTGAAAATTTTTATTTTAAAATTCCATTTGTGCTTTTCCCTTTCTCAAACACTGAGAGTTTTAGAGACTATGAAGTTTCTCAATAACTAACAAGTCCTTGAAAATCTCTTGAATGAAAGCTCCAGCAAAATGGATGCTTCATCACTGGAGAGATAGTGAACAAAAATCAAGCAGTTGTTTCACCACCATCACAGCTTAGCTCTCTGGCTAGAAAAGTTCCAATCAATCCTGAGAAGAAACAATGACCAAGACATATTTAAATTTTATTTTAGGTGTTGCTAAATAAAATGCGTTTTGAGACCATCAAAGCTTTGGATTGTTGGGCACAGCAAGTAAGGGCCTTGATGAGCAAGCTGTGAAATGTGGCTGATTTAGTTGTTTCATAATATTATCTCTCAAGAGCAAGAATGTCATGGAACAAACAGCTGAATTATTTTTTGCTTGGTCTCAATACTGTGTAACATAGCAATAGGAAAGTAGGCTTGGTCTCAGTAATGTATACTATAGGGACAGGAAATTATGTTGGTTTCCATTTTCAAGAGCAAAGGAGTAAAAGTAACCAAACTAGAGATCTAGGTAAGAACTTTGGGCATGGTTCCTGATATTAGAACCTACTAGAAACAGATAGATCAGAAGCCTAGTATATCTCTAAGATGAATACATTGCCAGTGAAACTCTGGACTAGGGTTTTAAAAATGCTTTGATTTCTTTAAGCCTTAAAACACCCTTTGGGCAAAGTAAAATTTTACTAGCACATAGTAATTATGAAAGTTGCACCTCCCAGGGAGCATATACTCCCCAAGTTCTACTTCTGTTGTGGCTGTGGAGAATAATGGACGATGAAGAATCTTTCACCTGATGAAACAAAGAGCTATAGAAAATGCTAGACAAGAGAGTCCCTGTCAGAGAACAGAATCAAAATCTAATAAATAAACTTCCTCCACAGGCCAGATCGAGGATCTTCTGTATGGATGCCATTAGAAATTGTTAACATAAAACAGAGACAACTGTGTCCTTCTTGATATTCTGTTTTGGTAATGGGAGTTTTTAGCATGTTATTTTGTCTTTGTTTTACTCTTGTCCATGGGGCCTATGTGGAACCACAGGTATGAGGTGGGAAGAGTAAATAGTTTGTTCTAGTTTTTCTTTTTAGTTCATAGACCACCAGAAAACATGGACTCACATCCAGAGCTAAAAAAAAAAAAAAAAAAAAAAAAAGAAGAGGATGCTATCCAACAAGAGATTCTACCTTGGAGCTAGATACTAGATGCTACCTTAGGTTGATTCCTTTGGGAGCTGTAAAGACAGTTTCCTGACCTGTGTTAAAAAAAACACTATTTTGCTTTGCAAAATTAACTTAGCTTCTTGCTCTGGGACAGAGTTATTCCTAAAATATAAGATTGTGAAACAGCTATCAATTGATATAGGTATACAGAGATATAGGTGTAGATATAGATGCAGACATAGGTGATGTATGACCAGAAGAGCAATGTGGCAGAGTAGCCAGCTGCTCACCAGACCATCCCCTCTTCTTCCCAAGCGCACAGCCAGACCACATTTCCTACCCTCACCTGAGGTTAGATGTGGCATTTCACCAAATACAGGCCAACAGAGCACAAGCAGAAATGAAGTGTGCCTACACCTTTATACCTTCATACACAAGACCTTCCATGTTCTCTTCCCCTATGTGGATTGAGGTATACAACCACATGATATTGGAAATAATTTGGTGAAAATGACTGAATCACCAAATGCAAGAAGCTTCAGTCCCAGAAGCACAACCTGAAGGAAAGCTACCTGCCGACCAGAAATAAAAATTGTAGATCGGTTTGTCAACTAGAAATAAACATTCTGTTGAGCCACTGAAATTTTGGAAAGTGGTTGTTACAAAAGCTAGCACCATTCTGGTTAATAGATTAGTTAACTGTCCTTTGAGACAGATTTAGATTCAAAGGCACCTGGTTCAGTAAGAAGAACAAAAGCAGGGATTTCCTCCCTACCTGGGCTCAGCCCCTTACACTGGGTACTCTGAACAACTATACAGAGTGGCATTTACTGTCTTCTTTACTTGCCATTTTTTTTAAAATGGACTATTTAAGCCCATAGGGCAGAAATTGTATTTTACATCTCTTTTTATAATCTGCCCAGCAAAGCACGTGGTGGGTACTCAGTAATATCCATTGAATCCAATGTAATTTCTTGATCCTTACATTCAAACCAAACTGCTTCTCTGTAGTAGTTTGAGGCCTCTCAAAATTTTTTTCAGCAAAGACCCTACTCACTGAAGTTCTTCTACTTTGGAGGAAAGCATGAATTCAATTAATTTTCTAGTAGAGAAGAAAGAAAACCTTACCAGGAAAACAAGGTTTTCAAATGACAGGTCAGTACTAAACTGTCAAAATCTACCAAGCAGTTAAGAAAAATCCTTACCTATAATAAGTTCTGTAAATAGGTGTCACTCTCAGGTCAGGATACTCTGTTCACACTGCCCTGAAAGTGGATGTGCATGAAGAATATCTGTGTGATCACAGGAAATTCTACATAGAAAATCAAAAACTTTTTTAATTAAAAATCAATAAACATAGTCACCTATATGTAATCTAAAAGCCTGGATCTTTTATTTCTAACACATTTGCCATTTCTTCATAAGTAGTTTGAAAAAAAAAAAAAAAACTGGCACATTGAAAGTTACCAAGCAGAATCCAAAATTTGTACCAGATAATTGGCTCTGGTTTAGTCCTAATAATAGGAAAATCTAGCAAAAACACTTCTATAATTAGCTAGCCATTTCGTTAGAAGTATGATGCCTCTAGAGTTAGCCAGAACGCTTTTCCTTTTTTTTTTTTTGTAGTTTACTAGCAACCAAAAATCCAAGAAAACAAAACTATTTGAGTCAGAATATTTCATTCTACTTCTGCTTTGTATATCAACCACAGAATCTAAGCAAACCACGCATTGTACCAGTGTTCTAGGGAAAGCAACAGAGAAATATCAAAGACTTTTGTAGCTTTAACTTTAGCACATTAGCCAAGAATAATTAGCAATAGTCTGAAAGGAATTGGTTTTTTTTTTTTAAGGCAACAATTCACACTTCAGCATTTATGCAAATTTGGGTAATTTAAATGTATGAGATGATTAAGAAAGAATCTTCTCTTTAATTCCCCAAGAGTGCGCATGTTCTTTTCTCCTTATGCAAATTTCTAGGATAGTCTCTTCTTTGATTCTTTTCTTAGATCACCACATTGCTTAAAATAAAACATTGTAGATATACACAATAGAATCAGAATCTTGCCTATGGCTTCATGGGAGACTATGTAAACACTGGCAAGAGTGACATTTTAACTATTTTTGAATTGTGACATGCTTATGTGGCAAATTGGTAATGGAGGAAAATATAATGGCAAATATCTATGGAAACTCTTCAGGATAATTTGTCAAGTCTGATAAATGTAGTGCCCACATCCAAACCCTTAAGTGCCTACTGCTTTGTGCCCTTGCATCAATTAACATTTAATTTGACTTTTTAACAACCTCACTTATCACTAGTTTTTTCATGACTGTGAAGCTAACAAATGTTAGCTTTTGAAAGCTGACAGTTTATGATTACTTATAACCAACACAATTTCAGAGTAATACAATAAGAGATTAATGGACCACGGGGATGATGCAGCCACAGGGCTTGCTATTAAAAGAGAGATGAACTACAATCCTAGTGAATGCCTCTTTTGAATAAATATATTTGAAAACCATCTACACCAATGTCAAGAGGGAAAACTTCAACCTAATTATATTAACAGCACTTCTAATTGTACACTTCAGAAGTGATTTAAAGCCCCTGTTTATAAAAATTCTTTCCTTAAATAACATATCTGGTATAGGAGGTGAAGTGAAAAATACGTCAAGGAAGTTTGATTAAACAGCATGAAGAAAGCAATAATTTTAGACTCAAGTTAATAAAACAGTATCACTATTTTGCTATAGGAAAAAGGAATAGATTTGAAATATATATACAATATGGCCTTGGTATTTAGGAAACATACTGAGGTGGTAACTGCATTAAACAGAAAAACAATTGCAGTCCCAAATTAATTAGCACCTGAGAGAAGTCACTGAGCTCCCTTTTCAAGAATGCTCATATCATTTTACATTTCAAAAGGAGATTCCTTGAATAGAGGACCAATGTGAAGAAGAAGAAGAAGAACAACAACAACAACAACAACTAGGAGATGATTCATGTAGGTATTTGGGTATCACCCAAATAGATAGATATAGATCATATTTATAAATATATGAATAGCATCACTTTATAGGAAATCAGTAAACTTGATATCACCACATGTTCAAGCTCTTCCTATCCTTCAAGATTCATCCAATAAATATTAGATTTTCAGTGCCTTTTCACTGTCCCTCTCTCCAAAATCCCCAGAGCTTTTATCCATTCTTTGTACATTTTAATATCCTTTATAATTATTTGTGTAGAAGTTTTCTCCCATTTTTACATTATAAGCTCCTTTTGACAGAGCCAACAATAGTAATTGCTTTATGCATAGCAACTGATCAATTCATTTTTGTTAAATGAAAGAAGTATATATATTTGAAATATATCTGAAATATATATGATTGTATACTCATGGATATGTAATTGAACAACCTAAATGAGGATAATAAAGCTTAAAAAATACATACACTAAGGGAAAAATAGTAAAAACCAATTCAAAAAACATGGTTTGATTTAAATAATCTGAATAGATTTGCTTTAACGGTATATCTCACATATAGGTTATATAAAACATTACACATAGTCTTTGAAAACCATGACAGAAACAAAGGCAGTTGCTTTCAAATTAGACATACGTTCAATGTCTATTATCAGGCACTGTGCTGAGTGCTAGATCTAAAGATATAGAAGACAAACTGCCCACCATCAAGGAGTATTGTTTAATTAGAAAGGTAGACATTGATTTATATAACTGATCAATCTACCTATCTAATTGGCCCTCCCCCAAAAAGCCAAACTTCACCTTGGGAAAACTAGGGAAAATGTCACCTAAAGATAAAAAGTGTGTAATTTCCAAAAGCTCTATTGTGAATATAGAAAAAAGTAAAGAAAGCAATAATCTTGAATAGAAAAGCACCTTGGTATAATGGTTAGAGACTCAAGTGCTGGGATCAAATGATCTGTGTTCAAATCCTACCTCTCTTACTCATCAGTTATTATCTTGAACAAATTCTTCACCTTCTTTTTGCCTCTTATTTCTCATCTGTAAAATAGTATCATTACAATACTAATTAACTTCAGCTAGGAAGCCGAGTACATTACTGTAAAAGTAAATAATTCCCATCATGCCTTTCAAATAGTAAGTCCTTATATTATGACAGATGATATTATTATTATATACTAGTATTTTATTATTATAATTTCTTTGAGAAAAATAATGTCTTCCAAAAGAATATATCTTCCCAAAAGAACACTAGCATTGCCCCCAAATCAAGGAGGTAGTGGTCTAGAAAAGGAGTACAAGAGGGGGTGTTGGAAACTGTGACAAATAAGAGCACATGCTATATCTGAGGGACAGGCATGACTTAGTTCTGGCCAGTCATTTCCACTCAGCAATAGAGGCTTCGATTTGCTAGAGCGTCATACTTTCTAAGAAAAAAAATTGAAATCTATAATTTCACATAAAATTTCCAAGTTTTTGCTACAGTGATTGGTTTGTGGCCTCTGTTCTAAAGGAAAATTGACTATGTTGTGATGGGGTTCAGGACACATTACCCCCAAATGTGGCACCTTGGCATATTGAATATTTCAGCTGAAAGAAGTTGAGAAAACAGCAAGAGCAGGAGTATCTCCCTGAAGCAGGTCAAAAGACCCTCACATGAGATGTGCCCTCTTATACTTGGAGAAAAAAAAAATCATCTTTAACTCTAAGATGGAGGAATGCCAAGAAGCATCTGAATCAACAGGCCTTAGTAAGTTTCCCCTAGTCTACTCCACTTACTTAATACTCTTCATCCTGTTATATTTCTCCATATATTTCTACTCTTCAACAAACCTAGTATAAACACATACAGGTTTAACATTTCCTTGGGCCTGTATTCCTTATGAAAGCTCCCACATCATGTAAAATTCACATTAGGGGGATCCCTGGGTGGCTCAGCAGTTTGGCACCTGCCTTTGGCCCAGGGCGTGATTCTGGAGTCCAGGGATGGAGTCCCACATCCCTGCATGGAGTCCCTGCATAGAGCCTTCTTCTCCCTCTGCCTGTGTCTCTGCCTTTCTCTCTCTCTCTCCCCCTCCACCTCCCTCCCTCATGAATAAATAAATAAATAAAATCTTAAAAAAATAAAAATAAAATAAATCCACATTAAATCGTGTGTATGTTTTTGTCTTGTTAATCCATGATGGTCATTTTAATTTTTGGAACCCACTATGGACTTTAACGATATTAAAAAGAATTCTTTCCTCCTCTACAACTCCAAGAATTTCCACAATCCTCACACTCATCTAAATCTGCTTTCACTCCCAAAAGAATAGAATTTTCACTGGGGCTGTAGAAATATACACGAGCTATTAGGCTCTCAGTAATAAGCAAATCCTCATCTATATAAACAAACAACCAAGAATCATTAAAATTTGAAGGAAAGCAACAGGTGGTACTAAGCCCCACAAAGGGAAAAGGTAACTTAGGAAAAAAAATTTATTTTTTCAGAAAAGTAACTGATAAGTATAATGAAAATATTCAGAAATTTGGAAATATTACAAAGAATGAAAAGGAGGAACAGAAGGAAGAGAGAAAGGAGGATGAAGAAAAGAAAGAGAAGAGGCAAAGGAGAAAAAGGTGAAGAAACTGCTATGAGAAACAAGAAATTAGAATTTTTGAAAATTATATATTTTATTTTCAAAGTCAATAGATAAATAGACCAAATAGTAGAAAAATCAAAGCTAGAAATATATCAGCTGATGAAGCCAACAAAGGAATAATCATTGAACATAATACAAAAGAATAAAAAGTTGGAAATTTTAAAGTAATGTAATTATATCTAGGAAGTCTGATAAAACTAATAGAAGCTTGAGAAGAAGGGGAAAAAATAGACCTGGGGAAAAAATGTCCCTGTTGTAAAAATAAAAAAGATTTCAGATGAAAAGAGCCTTTTGAGTAATTAAGTAAAAATTTATCTGGATAGTACATGAAAAGTAGCAGCATGTATCACTCCAAAATACATATTTTTGGCATAGGGATTATTGTGAGCTGATCACACTGAGAAATAGCAGATACAAGAAAAACTCTGAGAGCAGAGTAGAAGTTATCCTTCTGTAAGGGAAATTTACATTTATCACAGAAATTTCCATTTGCTCCCTCTGTATACTAGGAAGAGAAGGATTTCTCCAAATCACACACACACAGCGTACATACACATACATATACACACACACACACTCACCTATCTTATCAATGGAGAGGCACTAATTTATATCTGCATAACAAACCTCACCTTTGTTTGCCATACTTCTCCTGGTACGCTTCTATAATTGGCTTCTCTCACACCTTCTTTTTATTTTTAGCTGATGACAGTATTTAAGCCAGAGTTCTAAGTCACCTCTAAGAGTTAAACATTTTTCCCTGTGTTATCTCCCATGTACACATAAGGTATGAATGTGAATGGGTTTTTGGTTTTCTCTTGTTAATCTTTTATTACAGCATCTCAGCCAAGAATTTAGAAGGATAAAAGAAAAATTATTATTTCTCCCCTACAGAGATCCTTGTAAAATTTCTATATTCCAATGATAAGAGAAAATTCTAATATAATCCATGAAGATAAAAGAGGTTTTTCTAAAAAATGACATATTTTTAAGAATACTAAACATATAATAGAAATATATCATCAGAATTCAACTGTGAGAAAAATTTAAAGACATTTTTAGAAAGTTCATTGTATATTAACATTTCTGAAATAACCCTCAGGAATTTACTCAATATTGTATTTCATCAAAATAACTAGATAAAAAATAAAACATCAATCAAGAATATAGAGATATTAAAAATATTAATGCAATCTACCAAAAATATTCACAAATAGTTATATATCTTTATGGAACAAAAAATGTTAATATCAAAACATACCACAAAATTATAAAAGTGTAATGAGAAGTTTATGAACTAATTGTCATAGCAACAAACTTCTATACATGTCTCTAAAAATGGTCAGATGAAATACATAAGAATTACAAGAGGATTCAAATAAGGTAGCTAATAAACATAAGTTAAAATTTAAAAACTTCACCAATTAAACAGAATGAATATTTCTATGTAGGAATAGAACTTTCAAATATTGTTCACAAAACATTTAAAATTTTATAAGTCACAGAAAACTATAATTTCTTACCAAGTATAATAAAACTGGAAACTAAAAATTAAAAGATGAACTACAATATCTACGCATTTGTAAATTTTAGGTTACTCTTCTTATTTTTGATCATCTAACATTTACTTTATTAAATCATAGGAAATGCTTAGGATTTGAAAAAAAATCTATTGGCAAGGAGTCTCAACACCTTGGGAATATTAAAAATAAAAAAAACTTATACCCCATGGGGTGCCAGGGTGCCTCCGTTGCTTGGCCAACTCTTGGAATCAGCTCAGGTCATGATCTCAGAGTATTGAGATGCAGCTCAGTGCTGGCTGTACACTGGGCATGGAACCTGCTTAAGATTTTCTCCTCTCCTTCTGCCTGCCTCCTCCCCATCTCACCCAACCCCATGTCCATGTGCATTCTCTCTCAAAAAAAAAAAAAAATGTTTAAAGCTTAGGTTCCACTCTCTGAGGAGCAATATTTCAAAGTTTCTTGGAGGAGGTTCCTCCAAGTTGGCAGAGGAGTAGATTTTAGTTTCATTTGGTCCCAGGAATTCAGCTAGATAGATATCAAATCATTCTGTACACCTGCAAACTCAACTGGAGATCTAAGAAAAGAATAGCTGAAATTCTACAAATAGAAAAGTGACCAGTTTCTGTAAGAATGACTAGACAGAAAAATTCACCTCAAAAAAGGAGAACAAGAAGCAATACTGACAGCCAAGGACCTAAACATTATGTACATAAGTAAGATGTCAGAACTAGGGTTCAGAATAGTGATTATAAAGATACTAGCTGGCTTTAAAAAAAGCATAGAAGACACTAGAGAATCCCTTTCTGGAGAAAAAAAAAAACATCTAATCAAATAGAAATCAAAAAGGCTATCAATGAGATGCAATAAAAAATAGAGGCTCTAACTGTGAGGATAAATAAGGCAGAAGAGAGAAAAGAAGAAAATCCCAAAAGCAGCTCAGGGATAAGAGGTCCATAACCTACAAAGATAGAAATGTTAGACTGACAGGAGACTTTTACACAAAGACCTGGCAGGCCAGAAAGGATGGCATGATACATTCAGGGTGCTAAATGAGAAAAATAAGCAGTCAAGAATACTTTATCCAGCAAAAATGTCATTCAAAATAGAAGGAGAAAGAAAAGTTTTCCAGGACAAAGAGCAACCAAAATAATTTGTGATCACTAAACCATCCCTGCAAGAAATATTAAAGGGGATCCTTTAAGTGAAGAAAGAGTCCAATGTAACAGAGACCAGAAAGGAACAGAGACAACATACAGAAACAGTGACTTTACAGGTAATACAATGGCACTAAATTCATATCTTTCAGTAATTACTCTGAATGTAAATGGGCTAAATGCCCAAATCAAAAGACAGCAGGTATCAGATTGGATTTAAAAAAAGCAAGACCCATCCAAATGCTGTCTGTAAGAGACTCATTTTAGACCCAAAGACATCTACCTTCACATTGAAAATGAGG
Source organism: Canis aureus (assembly GCF_053574225.1). Lineage (NCBI taxonomy): Eukaryota > Metazoa > Chordata > Mammalia > Carnivora > Canidae > Canis > Canis aureus. The sequence continues at coordinate 32,317,533 of NC_135641.1, read as the reverse complement.
GTGTAGAAAACCATTTATGCTAATGGGCATCAAAAAATAAAAATAAAAAAGCTAGGGTAGCAATCCTTATCAGACAAATTAGAATTTAGACCAAAGACTGTAATAATACATGAAGAGGGACATTATATCATACTTAGAGGTCTATCCAACAAGATCTAACAGTTATAAATATTTATGCTCCTAACTTGGGAGCAGTCAATTATAGAAACAAATAACAAAATTAAAGAAACACATTGATAATAATACAATAATAGTAGAGGACTTTAACACTCCACTTATAGCAATGGACAGATCATCTAAGCCGAAGATCAACAAGAAAGCAAAGGGTTTGAACAACACACTGGACCAGATGGACTTCACAGATATATTCAGAACATTCCATTCTAAAGCAACAGAATACATATTTTTCTCAAGTGCACATTGAATATTCTGCAAAATAGATCACATACTGGGTCACAAATCAGGTCTCAACAGGCACCGAAAGATTGGGATCATTCCCTGCCTATTTTCAAACTACAATGCTTCAAAACTTGAACACAATCACAAGAGGAAATTTGGAAAGAACTTATATACATGGAGGCTAAAGAACATCTTACTAAATAATGAATGGATCAACTAAAAAATTAAAGGATTTTAAAAATTCATGGAAACAAATGAAAATGAAAATACAACTGTTCAAAATCTTTGGGATGCAGCAAAGGTGATCCTAAGAGGGAAGCACATAGCAATACAAACCTTTCTCAAAGAACAAGAAAGGTCTCAAACACACAACCTAACCTTACACCTAAAGCAGCTGGAGAAAGAATAGCAAATCAAGCCTAACCCTAGCAGAAGAGTGTTAATAATGATTAGTGCAGAAATCAATAAAATAGAAAAGATAAATGAAACTAGAAGCTGATTATTTGAAAGAATTAATAAGATTTTTTGATAAACCCATGGCCAGATTTATCAACAAGAGGAAGGATCCAAATAAATAAAATCATGAACAAAGGAGGAGAGTTCATAACCAAGACTAAGAAAATACAATTATAAAAACATATTATGAGCAACTATATGACAACAAATTAGGCAATCTGGAAGAAATGGATGCATTCCTTGAGGTGTCTAAACTACCAAAACTGAAACAGGAAGAAATAGAAAACCTGAACAGACCTATAACCAGCAAGGAAATTGAAGTAATAATCAAAAATCTCCCAACAAACAAGAGTCCAAGGCCAGATGGCTTCCCAGGGGAATTCTACCAAACGTTTAAAGAAAATTAATCCCTATTCTTCTGAAGCTATTTTCAAAAATGGAAATAGAAGGAAAACTTCCAAACTCTATGAGGCCCAGCATCACCTTGATCCCAAAACCAGACAAAAACCCCACTGAAAAGGAAAATTACAGACCAATATTCTTGATGAACATGGATACAAAAATTCTCACCAAGAAACTAGCCAATAGGATCCAAGACTATTTAAAAGAATTATCCACCACAACCAAGTGGGATTTATTCCCGGACTGCAAGCACAGTTCAGCATCCACAAATCAACCAATGTGATAGACCACATTAATAAAAGAAAGGACAAGAGCCATATGATCCTCTCAATAGATGCAAAAAAGCGTTTGACAAAGTACAGCATCCTTTCTTGATTAAAACTCTTCACAGTGTAGGGATAGAGGAGACATACCTCAATATCATAAAAGCCATATACGGAAAGCTCAAGTGAATATCATTGTCAATGGCGAAAAACTGAGAGCTTTTCCCCTAAGGTCAGGAACATGGCAGAGATATCCACTCTCACCACTACTGTTCAACATAGTACTAGAAGTCCTAGCCTCAGAAATCAGACACACACAAAAAAGGCATCAGAATCAGCAAAGAAGAAATCAAACTCTCACTCTTTACAGATGATATGATACTTTATGTGGAAAACCCAAAAAACTCTACCCCAAAATTGCTAGAACTCATACAGGAATTTAGCAAAGTGGCAGGATATAAAAAATCAATGCCCAGAAATCAGTGGCATTTCTATACACTAACAATGAAACAGAAGAAAGAGAAATTAAGGAGTCGATCCCATTTACAATTGCACCAAACACCAGAAGATATCTAGGAATAAACCTAACCAAAGAGGCAAAAGGTCTATACTCACAAAGCTATAGAATACTCATGAAAGAAATTGAGGAAGACACAAAGAAATGGAAAAATATTTCATATCATGGATTAGAAGGAAAATATTGTTAAAATGTCTATGATACCTAGAGCAATCTATACATTCAATGCAATCTCTAACAACAACAACAAAAAAAAAATCAGCTTTTCACAGAGCTGGAACAAAGAATCCTAAAATTTGTATGGAAACAGAAAAGACCCTGAATAGCCAAAGGAATATTGAAAAACAAAACCAAAGCTGGTGGCATCACAATCCCAGACTTCAGGCTCTATTACAAAGCTGTAGTCATCAAGATGGCATTGTACCAGCACAAAAACAGACACACAGATCAATGGAACAGAATAGAAAACCCAGAAATAGACCCTCAACTCTATGGTCAACTAACCTTTCACAAAGCAGGAAAGAATATTCAATGGAAAAAAACACAGTCTCTTCAACAAATGGTGCTGGGAAAATTAGACAGCCACATGCAAAAGAATAAAACCAGATCATTTCCTTATACCATGCACAAAAATAGACTCAAAATGCAAGACCAAAATGTAAGACAAGAAACTGTAAAATCCTAGAGGAGAACACAGGCAGCAACCCTTGTGATCTCAGCCACAGAAACTTCTTACTAGACACATCTCCAAAGGCAAGGGAAACAAGCCAAAAATGAACTATTGGTATTTCAAGATAAAAAGCTTTTGTACAGAAAACAATGGACAAAACCAAAAGACAGCCAACAGAATGGGAGAAAATATTTGCAAATGATAAATCAGATAAAGGGCTAGTATCCGAGATCCACAAATAATCTATCAAACTCAACACCCAAAGATTGGATTATTTAATCCAATCAAGAAATAGGCAGAAGACACGAATAGGCATTTCTCTAAAGACCTACAAATGGCCAAAAGACATATGAAAAAAATGTTCCATATCACTTGGCATCAGGGAACTACAAATCAAAACTTCAAAGAGATATCATCTCACACTAGTCAGAATGGCTGAGATTGACAAGTCAGGAAATGACAGATGTTGGTGAAGATGTGAAGGGGAACCCTCATAAACTTCTGGTGGGAATGCAAGCTGGTTACAGCCACTCTGGAGAAGAGTATGGAGGTTCCTCAAAAAAGTTGAAAATAGAGCTACCCCATGACCCAGCAATTGCCGAAGGGGCACCTGCACCCCAATGCTTATAGCAGCAATGTCCACAACAGTGAAACTATGGAAAGAACCAGATGTCCAAAAAAAAAAAAAAAAAAGAACCAGATGTCCACTGACAGATGAATGGATAAAGAAGAGGTGGTACATATATACACAATGGAATACTACTCAGCCATCAAAAAAATGAAATCTTGACATTTGCAACAATGTGAATGGAACTTGGGGAATATTGTGGTAAGTGAAATAAGTCAATCGGAGAAAGATAATTATCATATGATCTCACTCATGTGGAATTTCAGAAACAGAACAAGATCATAGGGGAAGAGAGGAAAAAATAAAACAAGATGAAATCAGAGAGGGAGACAAACTACAGGAGACTCTTAATCATAGGAAACAAATAGGGTCACTGGAGGGAAGATGGATGTGGGATGGGGTAAGTGGGTGATGGACATTAAGGAGGGACTGTGATGTAATGAGCACTGGGTATTATATAAGACTGATGAATCACTGGCCTTTACCCTTGAAGCTAATAATACTTATATGTTAAATAATTGAACTTAAATTTAAAAATTAAATTTTTTTAAAAAAGAGAAAGGGTTTGGGAGGCATCTGGGTGGCTCTGTAAGTTGAGCATCTGCCTTTGACTCAAGTCAGTATCCCAGGGTCCTGGGACTGAGTCTCAGTCCCATCATCCATCTGATCCCTGCTCACTGGGGAGCTTGCTTCTCCTTTTCCCTGTGCCCGTCCTCCTTGCTCATATGTGCTCTCTCTCTCTTTTTTTTTTTCTCTCTCTCTCTCAAAATAGATAAATAAAATCTTAAAAAAATAAAAAGTTTTCTGGGTGATTCTAAAATGCAGAGGGTTTGGAGAAGCAGTAGTCTATGTAATAGCCACTAGATGTTTTGCCATGTGCGGATAAAGCTTTGGGGAAAGGCTGAGAAGTCACAGATTTGGGAACTGGGAAGAGCAAGTCAGATACTAAGGGCTGAATTCATCTAGCAGATCATTTTATTTGGCCGAACAGATTGGGTTTCTTTTCCCCTTAAGTATAACTTTAGATATCCTAGTCACTTCCAGTGTGCCACAGACCCCATCATTTCCTATTTCTCAAACCAATCCAATTCACATATTTAGTTGTCTGCCTGCCTCTTGCTATTCAGGGTAGTTAAAATCATGAGAGTATGTAAGATGATTCAGAGCAAAGAAGAAGGCCAGAGAGCCCTGCCACTACTTTGAATAGATAGGCTCTGGAAATGACCCAGAGAAAGAAAATCAGAAGGGAAGGTAAGAGAGGTAAGAGGAGAAATCAAGAAAAGGACACAATTCAGTATATAAATTTAGTATGGATCAATGCCTGTATATGCAATGAAAAAAAAATAATTTAGTCCTTAATTTACCATTCTCAGCAACACCATCAGGGGCCAGAAATGTTGAAAGGGAATTTTTTTTTTTTTTTAGTTTTTATAAAATCATATCTTTTTTTAAAGATTTTATTTATTTATTCATGAGGGACACAGAGAGAGAGAGAGAGAGAGAGAGGCAGAGACAGGTAGAGGAAGAAGCAGGCTCCATGCAGGGAGCCCAATGCAGGACTGGATCCTGGGTCTCGAGCATCACACCCTGGGCTGAAGGCGGCGCTAAACCGCTGAGCCACCTGGGCTGCCCTATAAAATCATATTTTATGTATATATGTATTTGCAAAGTCATGAATTGAGTCCATGGTGAACCTTTGGCTAAACGCTCTACAACTAACAAGAAAGATCTCTAAGTTTCTACTTAAAAATAAAGTTATTTGGCGAGGTGTAACTTTTACCAACTTCATCCTGCCCTCAACTGCAACGACCACCTGCTGGATCGGATGATAAGGAAACACTCTCTTTTTCACATCTAATTAGTGCTGTCTTGCATAAAGATTGCTAAAGAGAGTGCCAATTAGTGTCACCAACCAGCAACTAAATTTTCACACAGTTTTAGACACCATAGAAAATCAGGCATGTCCTGGAACACAATTCTTGTTTGATCCAACTCTTTCTTCAATTTATAATAATTAAGAAAATAATCACACATCCCTAAACACTTGTAAACTTTTACACAATCATTCTAAGGAGAAAATACAAGATGCAAGAAGACTATGAACTCAAATACACAGCAGAATAGATATATACTTTCTCTTTAAGAGATTTAAGAGATCAGTCCTTTAAGGTCAAGGACTGGTCATCTTTGTGTCTGTACTGCTTATATAACTTAAGACGTCTATTGTGTTAAAGGCTAGCAAGAACTATCTTTCTGGTTTTAACTCGTTCTTGTTCAAATTTTATGTTTCTTCTACCAAAACATTCCAATCCTACCAGCAACCATTCTACCATTATCTTCTTCACCATAAAAGAGGTAGTCCCTCTTTTAAAGACTAAAATTGACAGACACTTGTTTTTCCATCTTCACTTGCTCAACCATGAGTATATAATGCCATCCTCTCCTGTCACTCTTGCTGGGAAGTTTATGGGGATATTTCTTGTTAATATTTCCTCCTTCATAAGAGATTGTCAAGAAGAAGTGTCTAATCCCTTTTCACATTTTAATGCTGTGTGAAGATGCAAACTTGGAGCTACAGCAGCCATTTTGTGATCATGAGTAGAAATCTAACTGAAGTAGAGAAAAGCTGACCAACATCCCTGACGCCTTTGAGCAGTTGACACCAATATTGTAATCACCTGTCTTACTCTGTACTTGTTAAGTGAGCAAAATAAAATCCTAAATTTAAACCATTTTTAGTTGGATGTTATTTTGTTGTAGGTGAAAGAATTTTACCTGAAATACTCATCTGATAGGGTTGTTATGAGAATTCAATGAAAAAAATTATGTAAAGTGCTTAGCACAGTGTCTGCTACAAAATAAGTACCAGAAAACTTTTGCCAATGTGATTAGTTTTAGTAAGTATATATTATAAAGTCTGCTCAGACCTTTTCCTTCTTCTGGTACATCAGTCTCTTTATTTTGAGGAGCTACCCTCCCACCCCTTTCAAACTTCCATCACATACTCGGATGAGAACTGCCTTCTTCTAACAAGATCCAGATTTACAGGTTACACTCTTGGTCCTGGAGTGGAAATTAGTACCAAGCTGAGCTAAGCATCATGCTTTATCACATTGGTTATATTCATTGCTTCAGTAAGTGATATATGTATATCTATAATCTCTAGGCATTCATGATTTTAGGTTCATGGGGAAATCCTGCCTGAGAAGATGAAGCCAACACAGAAAAATAGAGGTAGAGAAAATGAAAATAGCCTGATTGTACTGAGCCCCTGGTTTTAGTGTCTCAGTTCCCATTGCTGCCCTGGTTACTGCCTTTCTGTAGAATTCATATATACCCTTCACTCTGTGAACTAGCCTCATATTATCTTAGCATATTAGTCAGAACTGAGCTCCAGTCACTTGATCCATTAAAGTTCTGATTAACACATTGTTCTTTGCCTTACCAAAATGCATTTATCCTTTCTTAAATGTCAACTCTATTCATTCAACAAACAGCAATATAGTATCTACAATATTTCAGGCACTATCACAGCATATGACAAAGATATACTCTTTGCTGTCAAGTTGCTTAACCCTCACTGACATACATGGATGAGTCAAGAACATTACCAAAGAGGATATTAAGTACTTGAAAGATCTATGGAAATGGAGTGAGGGAAGCAGGTAAGAAGGCCATTTACTCTAGCTGAGGATGAAGATCCAGGAGCTAAGGAACAGTTACCCAAATGGGATAACAACTGAGAGTCTGAAAGGATGAGTAGAATTTGACCAGAGATATTTCAATCCGGGAAGTAACTGGACCAGCTATGTGCTGAATCTCCAGGACTCAGTGATCAATTAAGCAGCCAGACTGAAATAAACTCTGCTTTTAGAGTTTGGGTTGACTCGACTTCCTCACTAAGTTAGGAACTATAAAGAGAAGAGAAGTAGCTTGTGGGAGAAAAGAAGATAAATTATGGACACAATGAGTTTCAAGTACCTTTGAGAAATTCAAATGGAGATAGTAGGAACTTTGATATATGTGCTGAAACTAAATTTTTTAAAAGTATCTTGACCTACATATAAATTAAGGAGTTATCAGCATATATATGACAATTGGAGTCATGAAAGTGAATGACATTGTGGGAAGAAAATGTGGAGGAGAGAGGAGGTATGAAAATGGAACCCTAGGGAGCACAGCATGCCTTGAAAACCAACAGAGGAGAATGTCAAGAAGAGAGTAGTCAATAATTCACACCAAGAGAGGGAGAGAGTAAAGTAAGACTAGTACTAAAATATGTCCTTTGATTTCAGCAACAACCTTGACAACAGTGGGTTCGGTTTGTGGAATATGTTCATACGGATTGAATAATAAATATGGGATGTGCTAGTGTTGGTGGGCTATAAATTATTGTTGCTCTTTTGAGAGGCCTGGTTATCAAAGGCAGGAGAAAGATCGGGTCATACCTAAAGTCTTTATTTTTGGCCTTTATTTAATTATAGGATGGACACTGGAGCATGCTTATATGCTTAGAGGAAGATCCATTAAATAAAATAAAAGATGAGTCAAATAAAACAGGGAAAGAATAATGAGGATGAAGATGATGTCAATAGGAATCAGATCAAGCCAGATTTGGCCGTTTTTCCACCTTAAACCTTCCATGGTCTACAAGGCCCTACATTACTTTGTCTCCAAATAGCTCTCCAGTCATACATGTCCTATATTGCCCATTGTTCACTGCACTATAGACACACTAGTCTCAGTTGTTCTCAAACTTGCCAACGTACTCCAGCCTCTAAGCTTGTACTTTCTCTTTACAGCTCGTAGAAAGTCCTTCTCACAAAATAAGCATGGCTCGTTGCTTAATTTCCTTCAAGTCTTAATTTCCTTTGTCTCTGACCTCATTAGTGAGGCCTTCCATGAAAACTCCAGTATGTAAAGTGGCAATAACTCTCTTGTCCTCACATTCTGTAGCCCTCTTCACTTGCTTTAGATTTTTCCATAGTTCTTAACACATTCCGACATATTACACATCCTTTTTATTTGCTTATTTTCTTCTTTCCCTAATATGTAAACTCCATACTGAAAGTCCAATTTATTTTCAATACTATATTACTTTCAGTGTCTAAACAATAATTGGCACTTGATAGGTGCTCAAATAGTGGTTAAACTAGTGAATAAATTAATGAAAAGGATATTTCAGAGAGTATAGCTAAATTAGAAGAAAGCAAAGCCACAAGAGGGTGCCAGATGGGGAGGAGAAGAGGGAATAGTGAGGCTAAAAAGCAGACTCGCAAAAGTAAGAGCTCTAACAAAGCAGATATTAGGGGTTATGGTCAAAGCTTAGAGTACATGGGATTAGGATCTCAGAATGCATGCAGTCTCGGGGATGCCAACATCCAGAGTGGGCCCTGAGGAGTGATGAAAGGGAAGCTCTTTGGAGTTCAGAGAACCAGAGCTTCTTTTGCTAAGGTATTGGATGTGTCATGGTCATAATAGCAGAAGTTTCCTGGGGTAGTGGCAGGAAGTGGTATACAGAAGCAGACAATGAAAGAGTACTACTCTTTAGTGAACTAGGGATCTCCAAGGAACAAGTTTTGATGGCAAGAGGTGAGGTGGAGGATGGGAGCAGAGAGTGTTAGAATGAAACCACACAGGACAGATTTGAAGCAGGGTGACAGTGGTTTGGCCTACATTCTCTAGAAAAACACAACCTGGGATATAAACAGATAGAGGGCTGATAAGACTAAAAGCTTTTTTGTTTTGTTTTATGATGGTGAGCTGTCTCAAACCTTTTAAGTTTCAAATAAAAGAAAAATGATGACATCCCTATAGAATAGAATCCCGAGGAACCTCACTATAATAAAGAGTCTGACTCTACCTTTGATATTTAACTGACAGGTCTTGACTTCCCTCCTGCCCTTAAGATCCTCATCTGGGCAAACTCATAAGAAAGCTCTTTCCTTTGGTGTCAGGAGGAAGCTCAATCCAAGCAAGCCTTTGACCATGTAAGGCAACCCTCAGTCTAGCCCCTGTCTGCTTAACCACAGTGAAAATCCAATGCCCGTCTTCTTCTTTCTCTCACAACCCATTTTCAGATCAGCTTGGGAAGCCTACCCTGCTGTGCCCCCAAAAGCCTTGTTATGTAACTAATAACCTTTTTTTAAATATATATATATATTTAAATATATATATTTATATATATATAATATATATATATATATCCTCTGTGTGTGTGGCATTCTCATCCTGATCCTGGATCCAAATTCTAGGTAAGGGTCCATTCAGTTTCTGCAATGTACCCACAGAACCCAACTCCTAAGGAGACTTTCAGCAAAGCCCTCATCTATCTCATCAGCAGAATTAGTCACTCCTTACCTTATGCTCTCATCTATGTTTATTTATATCTTTAGTGCTCACTAAAGTCTAATATTTATTATAATTGTGCACATATCTATTACTCTCATTAAGATTCTTGAGGATAAAAAAACTGTATCTTATTTATCTCTGTATTCCCTGGAACCTTATGTAAGAATGCTTAATAAATATTTGATTTATTGAAATTTTCAGAAGGTACAAGGGCAGAGTGCCATACCCTTGGGGGATTGGAAGTTTCAGTTTTGATCTGTAGCTTTAAAAATACCCCCCGAATGTATACTGTCTCTCCTGGGCTCTGAGAGTTCATGATATAGTTCAAATCATGATATAAAAACAGCAAAGCACAATATAAAGACCACTTTAAAAAGATCAATTCCTTCTAAGCTGTTTCCATGCTCCTTATGGAATTACTAAACAGAAGGCTTAGTGGAAGATCCCTGAAAGTTCATTTATTTTCTGTAAGAGCTATGAGAATGCTCATAAAACCAGTTTTGAATAGGAACCCACCCATATGGTTTATGCTGTTTTTCAGGCAGTTAGCCTAATTAAGCCTCCTAGGCAGGTTAGAGTCCCCCTGCGGAAACTAAATTGAGTTTAAATACAGAATTATCTCAAAATCTATGAGCTTTTGATTGATGCCCCAGTTAATTTTGACAGTTGAAGTGGCTTCCTGCTTATCTTCACTTTAGGAAGATGAATAATTATGGAAATGACCTCATTAACTCTTTGATGCCAGTCAATGGAATTTATAGAAGTTATTATTTCTAAACTCGAGACTGAGGAGAGAAAAATAATCAGTCTATTAGGCACATTTGCTTCAAATTTTTATCTTGTTCCACTTGATTGTCATACCCATAGGCACTGCCAAAAAGGTTACATAAGAGGAGATTAAGAGAAAAAAAAGTCTCCAGTCAGATGAGCATGATGCTTACTACTACCAGGACTCCTATGTCTTAAATATTTTACCTCAGTTTGGCAAAATATTTCATCCTGTGTGCCTTCATGTCATCTCAGTTTGGATAGGCAAGCACTGAATCACCCTAACATAATCCTAACTACGAAGAGTACATGACGAGAAGTCAAAAAGAAAACAATAAATGCAATTTGGCATGCAACAAAATATTTCTTGGAGCTAATTATCTAGTCCTAAAAGGGGGACATTAGATTAGGAATTTAAACTACATGGTGCAACTTAGGTTATACCACTAACATTTTCTAGGCTCATCAAGGCTACATTGCTAATAGTGCTCCATACATTTTCATTCATCCTTAACCCTTTACAAATAAAAAGTTCACTCACTTTATGAGAAAGGAAGGTGTATTGAAAGTGAAAATGACTTAAATAAGAATTTTCACACATCCCATGTTATCCTCAATTTCCTCATCTAGAACATAATGTCAACAATAATACTATTCCAGAGAGGTCCAGAAATGATCTCAGGTGATTTTAGTGCATGTGAAAGTACTTTTTAAATGGGAAATTACTAAATCAATGTGTGATGTGTAGCACAAACACTAGGCAGATTTGTCCATTAAATGCTTGGATCCCTGAAAGTACAACCTAGAAAAGAAAAAAGAAAAGAATTCTAAAATGGGATTTAAAAGATTTAGATCTTTAAGACTTCATTCTAAGAGCAATCACTTAACTTCTCTGAGCCTCATCTCTAAAGAGAAACCAGGTGGCTATGATCACTGTGGTAAACGACAAAAATGGTCCATTTTTTTTCTACTCCTTATATTCATGCCTTTTGTCTTGGTGGTGCTTTCCCATTTAAACTCTGGGGTTTTGTGCTGTAGGGCTTGATATGGCCAATTGAATGACCCAGATAATGATGTGCTTGTCCTGAGCCCAGTTCTCTAGAGGCCTTACATACCTCCATTTGTTCTCATGCACTCGTGTCATCACTCTGAGAATATACCCAGATTGGCCTGCTGAAGGATGAGAAACGTGTCACAGAATCCAGTTGTCCAACTTGCCCCAGCCCAGTCCATCCTAGCTCGGCCTACAGCTAACCAACACCCAGTCATGTGAACAACCCCAGCTAAAATCAACAGAGCTGTCTATTGGACTTAGATTCACAAGCAAGAAATGGTTATTATTTGCCACTGAAATTTTGTGGCTAGTTAATATTGTGGTGATAGATAACTGATACAGTCACCAACTTCACAGACAAAATCATAGCACTACTGCATATCTCAAATAAAATCATATAAGTAAAAACTGTTTTAATATTATAAAACCCTTTTCAAGTAAGTGCATGATTGATAGAGTTACGAGGATGATATATCACCTTACAAATCTAGGTAAAAGTCTGTTTATACTTCCCTAGTATATATAGGGTAGATGTTTTCTCAATATTTCGTAGCGTGGTTTCATACAATTTATTCACTTATTTGTTCATGTATGAAAAGTCCAGGAATATTTCAATTTCAGAATTCCAGTAAAAGTATAATAAAATTACCTATAAAATTATTTTATGGGACTGTTACAGTTTTTGGATTGGAAATAAAATACAATAATCCTAGAGAATGAGTATGTCCATTTTATACAGCCTTAGCCAGAATACATGTAAATCATTCCAGACACTTGTCTGTCATTCTCTTCTAAAATCTTCTAGGAATGGAGTATGCCTCTACTTGTTACTGTTATCAGGTTTTGACAATCCTATCTTTCAGAAATATCACCTAACTTACAACTTACATTTCTTCTGAATTCATCTAAGATACCTAACTTTTAATTGCAGTCAAAGTAGAAATTAAAAAGATTAATTGTATTCTCACTATAATCCTTTTGCATACACTTCAGGACAATTAAGCCTTTTTGTCTTTAGGCTTACCAGTAACTGATTTTATTTTAATTATGAGAACATGTAGTCTAACATAGATACTTACTAAGCTTTTTAATATTTCTACCATATAATCTCACATTTCCAGTTCTAGGGTTTTTTATCTATAAAATGGAGATACAATACTACCAACCTCAGAAAGATTTCCCCCAGGGACACAGACACCCCAATATGTCCCTAAGCATACTGAGTCTTTCATGTCCAGTCAGCTTTCTAAGCACAGTACCTGGTCTGACAATTAGAGTGCGTGAAATTCTCTAAACTCAAGTGAGAAAAAAAAATGCGCATACCCACTAGGAATTTGCTGGAAATTCTGGAGCAGTGCTAGTGGCCAAACAGCAAAATTCAAGCCCCCTTCCACAATCATGATTCATGGATCACCATCAGTTTACATGAGCATAGGAATGAACTATGTTCCATTTCCGGGCCCTCTCCCCTCACCCACTCCCACCAGCTCTGAATCTCCCCTCTGTACTTTCGAGGCTGGTTATTGCTTGTTACAACCCCCAAGGACCATCTTTCTAGGAGGTTATCCACTACACTCAATCAGAGACATTGCCTAATGAAGGCAAGGAGGGTTAAATAGAATATTCATCTGTTTTCAGTGCTGAGCGGAGTTCTCTGCCGAGCAGAATCTTAACAGCAGAATGTAAAACAATTGTGTTGAACTGGAATTGTATTTAAGATTTTATTCAACTGGCTAAATGTCTTGTCTTATGTAAAACAAAGTACCTCTAAGAAATACCGGCGAGGATTGTGTTTTCACAAAAATATTTAACTTGCTTTGGGCAACAGTACAAGAATTCATAGAAGTAGCAGAATTATGCTTTAATGAACCATACAGAACATCAAAATTGCTTCATCGCATTAGAATTTCACTTAAGCAGAGAATTACAACTGCTAATGTACAGAAAAGGATGCTCTTCTGGAGTTTGGATTGTTGGTTTCTCTTTCTTATTTTTGCTAAAATACACAAGGAAACTCTTTCCCACCCCATCTCTTCTCCCTGCCTGAGTACTCCAGGAGGTATTTTTAATCAAATTCTGTTATGTGCCCTGTATTATCAGAAAAAGAGCAATGCCAGTTTCTATAACATTTGTCAAGGTTCAAGATTCATATCTACATCAACACTCCTTAATCTCTTTTAAGTTCCAAACCTATATTTTCAAATGTCTGCCTTTGCCACTGACTAAAAATGTGTTTGATGATGAGGATATTTACCTTCCTGGGCCTTAGTTTCCTCATGCGTAAAGTAAAGCATTACATGATGGAGTAACCTTTATGATCCCACACAACTTTAATGGTTTGTGATTCTAGCACCACCTCAATCTGGTCATACCTCAAATGGCCAAAAACTAAAGGTAGATGGTTTATAAACCTGATCATTCTCAGGTGTTTACAACTTTGATAGCAGTCAGGGATCACTCAGGGTTAAACTCTCAGAGTAATGGTTGCTTTCTTATCCTGTTGTCAATTCTAAGCTACGATGTCCCTCAAATGCCACTTCTCTCCTTTCCTTCTTTGGAGAAGCCACATCTTCATTACCTTTCCTGAATTGGTGAAATGGTCTCCTGACTGATCTATCTGCTAGCAGTTTCTTCTACTTCTAAACCACCTGTCACCTCAATATCAAAGTCACCTCCTTCAATCACAGAATTGATGAAGCCGCTCTTACTACAAATGGTTCTTCTTGTCCTTCAGGAATAAGTTCACATTTCTTATCATGGCAAGAAAGTTGTTCCAAAATATAAAACTACATTGACATTTTTTTTCTATTTACTCTCCACCTTATATAGGTTACCATTCCTCAAACAGGGGGATGATGAAACATCTACTTTTGCATGTGCTTTTGAAGATCAAATGAGATAATGCATGTAACACAGGTTTAGAACAATATCTAGTACAAAAAGAGTGTTCGGTTAGTATTAAGTATTGTTAAAATTACTCTCATTATGCCCTAAACTTTCCACACCTGCCTTCTTTCCCTGCCTCATTGCTCCCCTGGAAGAACTCTTCCCATCAAATGCAACTCTACCTCTCCTTTTATAACTAATTCAAACACCTTCTCCTCTGTGAAGTCTTCCTCACGATTTATCAAAATTAATCTCGCTTGCACTATGTTTCCAGAGCATTCCCCTTAAAAATTTCTCGGATTAATTTTCAGCATGTCTCAAACTGCAGACTATTCATCCATGTATTCATTCATTAAATGAATATATTTTGAGTGCCTACTGTTAGCCAGCATTGTGCAGTGTTTAGATATAAAGAAGTAAACAGCAAAAAATGTGCTTTCTGCTTTCATCAAGCCCACATTCTAATGGGGCGAGAGAGATAATAAAAAAATAATTGTGTCATACAACAGATTTTATGAAGTGTCCAGGGCAGAAGCAGGAGAACTGACTCCATCAACTCGATCATTTCCTCTATCCTGGAAGTTCCTCATGTCCTGAAATCATCTCATTCTCCTTTTCTGCTCCTCATCACAACACCATTTGCTGTCGTGTATAATGAATGTGTGTCGGTTGAATTCGACTTTGTAATGAAAACAACATTTTAAGCAAAATGCTTAAACTTTCTGTTTCAATTGCCTCCTCTGAAAAGGAAATTAGCAATACTTATTTACATGTTATTAGGGAGAGAAAATGAGAGGTCTATAAAATACTGGTATTTTATACTGGCAATAAAGAGGCTCTATCAGATGTCATTGTTACTGTTTTTCACAAACATTTTTCAAAGTCTTGTAATAGTTAACTCATAAGAATATTCATTTTAAGGACTATTTTGAGAATTTTTAATAGAATTCAGTAAAATATCATTATCCTGGGCCACCTGTGGAGATGTGGAAATGGACTTATTATATCAAACTAGACATTTTTATGGTGTTCATTAAAACCAGGTTACACTCAGAAAATATTTAAACATTTCTAGCATATTTTAAGACCAAAAGGAATTAAGATAATTACTTTCTGAATGAGTTATTTAAAAATAATAATAACCACGTTCAGGAATAGCTATAGATATTCACGTAAGTAGTCATAGAAAAGCCATCAACCCATCTCAAGGGTTATTTATGATGAAAGAGACCTTAAAAATATTTTGCTCTAACCCTTTATTTTAGAAATGATATTCATAAAGGACAAGTGACTTGCCAAATATACCACAAAGAATTGGCAGAGCAAGCACCAAGCTTCAACTTCCAGCAGTCCCCATCAAAGAAAAGAAAAGGAAAAAAAAAAAAAAAGCTCTGCTTTTTTCTCCCTTCTGACTAGAAAGGTGCTTGTTGCCTCGCAAAGTAAAATTATTTCAGTCCACCACACTCCACAAAATTCTGCTGAAGTATGTGCACGGATACTTCCATAGTTTTCCTATGACATTGAAGAGTGACTTTCTTATTATTACACAAGTGATCTGTTTAAAGGTTTCCTTGAACTTTATTCTTACATGGGAGCATGGTGAACAGTCTTCCTGGCCAGCCCTTTATGCAGTATTCTAGCACATGTTAATAAACTCTAAACACTCTTTATTATTGCAGCGTTGCTAGAGACTGCCTCCCCAAAACAGCAGAAAATCAGCACTAAAGAACATAAGCCTTTTTTCCACATAAAGTCTTGAGAAGGAGCAGAGAAGCAAATGGAGTTTAATATAAACACTGAATCACAGATGAAAGAATCCAATCAAATGCTGACAAAAGAAAAACATTGGAACGGGGTAGGTAAGCAATAACCTGCATAAAACACCATAAACACCCTGACAACCAGGCATTCACACCTACTCTGGGGAAATTCAACACCCCATTAGAGGGGCAGGATGCAGACATCCTGAAGAAAACTCTGTAACCAGCGAAGACAAGTTGATGAGACATTTTCAGAATCATCATTGTACACATGACACCCAAGATGTTTACACTCCTTTCTCTTCTGAGTTGTTTGGGGGATTTATAATGAGGAAATATGAGAAATCAAAAAAAGTAATAAGCTCACTCCCATATAGCTGTGAGAAGAATAAAATAAGGCCCCTTCATAAAATTTCTCCTTTATGATATTTCCCTTTTGAGAATGCCAAAGCACTTCTTCAAAAATAGTATTTTGGGAAAGGTTAACCTGCATGTGTGTTGCTTTGACTGAAATAAAAGTTGTTTTAATGCTAACAATGTTAGTAATAATTATAAGCTAAAATAAATAACACCAATAATGATAATATTTGCAATCAGACAGTCTCAGCATCTTCTCTGCACCACCCAGTCCTTGCTACCATCATTCACCTCATTTTTTGAAAAAGGATCCGAAATGCTCTCCCTGGTTCCAAACTTGCCCTGCTACTGATTGAGCTTTTAAATGAAAAATCAGATTATTTCTTATCTCTTTACATTCTATATGGCTCCTTGTTTTCAGAAGAAAACCCAGCATTTTCTCCTTAGGTAGGCAGGCCCTAATTGATCTGTTCTCTGCTTGTCTTTCTAATCCCCTTCCTTCCTCTTTTGCTTCCCACTCTCCTGCTCCTTTGGGCACTTTACTGCACACATGCCAAGCTTCCTCCCATCTCAGAGCCTTACCCTTACTGTTCCCTCTGCCTAGAACACTTTTCATTGCAGGGCTTTGCACCCCTCTCTCTATTCCAGTCTCTATGAAATGTCAGCTCCTTGTGAAGGCCACCCCTCTTCATCCTTTCCAAATCCACCACCCAATTACTCTCCTTGCCTCACCCTGCCCTTAACATCTCATCTGGGCTTTCCATCTTCATTGCACTCATCACTGATGTAAGACTATGTATGCATGAGTTCACTAATTTATCATGCGTCTTTCCTCATCCGAAGGTAGGCAGCAAGGGACCTGTCTTATTCAAAACCATGTCACCAAAGTCCAGAATAGACACTCTATAAATAATTACAAAAATAAACTGATGAACAATAAAAATTTGCTAAGTACTATGTGCTGACTACTGTATTTATATGATCTCTAATCCTAAATGCAAAACACTCTGCCAGATAAAGAGTATTTCCATTTTTTTATCTAAGGAGAAAAGAGTTCAAAGAGTTTGAGTAACCTTCCCAAAGTCCTACAAATAACAAATGCAGAGCCAGGATTTCAACCCAGATCTCCTTGATTCAAAAGTCTATTTTATTAAAAAAAAAAAAAAAAGAAAGAAAAAAGTCTATTTCCTTCCCATTACACCACACACAATGTTTTGAAGATATTAACAAAGTTAATACTAATAATAGCAAATATTTATAAGGTACTTACCAAGTGCCAGACACTGTTTTAAGTACTTTATATGTATCCACTCATTTAAAGCTCATGATAACCCAATGATATTGATCCTTTGATACTGATATCTCATCTCAGATAAAGAAAGGACCTCCTAGAGATTAAGTTGTTTGCCCAGAATAACAAAGGCAGTGAGTGGAAGAATGGGGATTCCAGTCTAGGCCACAGAGTTTTAGAATCTGTACTTCTAACTTCTGTGCTACAAGTGAGAGATGATGTTTCCTTTGTGTTATTTCTAAAGCAAAACAGTTGAGGCCCAAAATGGTGTAACGTCTCCATAAAGGTTGCTCTGTGACAACCTTGCAACAGCACCTCTGCCTGCCAGCATCCAGGACCCAGAGCACACACAAGAGCAGGGGACTGCTTGGAAAAGGCATGGTCTACTGTGCTGGGAGCCACTAATAACTAAACAAATAGTATTTTGTAGAGCATTTCAATTTATAGTTTACAAAGCACCTTAGCATAAACTTCCTTAACTAATTTTAGAAAGGTATTCATTTTAAATAAAATTGTCCTGCCAACTAACCTATTACATACCAAAGTGCCTGAATTACCCTTTGTGCCGAAAGACTGGTAGCTGGATTCCAAACCCATTTTCCAAGTGAGGAAATTGAGAATCAGGGAAATGAGTGGACAAACATCAAATATGCCTTCAGGAATCAAAACTAGATTATTGGTTCCAAACCAATCCATAACCAAAGCAGAAAAGTTTGCAGGAAAGAGCAAACACGATTGCGCTTGAGGCTGTTATCTTTAGAAGGCTTTGCTTTTCAAGATTGGCCTTTGACTGGCACCCAGGCACTTAGCTTTTAAAACATTCACTACGTGGTGAGGTCTGGTGGCTCTGCCAGCTTTCCTGGACTCTTTATACAAACATGGGTTTAGGTTTTTGTTGTTTACGATGAGCACCCTCTTCAGAATCTTACAGTCTGGAACTCTGGTGGGCATGGGTGCCTCTGTGATCAGCTTCCAACTGAAACCCTGAACCCTGAACTACAAACAAGCCTCCCTGGGCACACATTACATGGGTGTTGATGTATTTTTACTGCTGGAAAGAGACTGTGTAGTGTGTGACCCCTCACAGGAGGGAACGGGCATAGGAAGCCAGCGCAGGAATTTCTCCAGACTCTTCCTGATGTGTTTTTCAGATGTATTTTAACTACCATAGCTGTATATCCCTACTGTGTTGCTGTAATGAATCTTAACTACAAGTATGATGCTGAAATCTAGGAATCCTAGCAAATCACCGAATGTGTTGGTGGTCTCGGAGGTCTACAAAACAGAAAGGAGAAAGGGGAGCCCCTGACAAAAGTAATGGCGACAAAGGAGAATGGAGGCATCTCTGGGAATAGACCCTGAAAGCCCAGAGATTCACTGGGGTTGCACAGACCTTGTAACTGCCCCCCAGGGAGGAAGCCTGCACCCATTGCTATGAAATTCACTGATGCAAAGAGCAGGGCTGTGCCTCTAATAAAGAATTGCTAATGCAGCATTCTCCTCTTGTCCATGATTTTGGTTTCCAGCAGTTTCAGTTACCTATGTTCAGCTATGGTGCAGAAACAGATGACCCTGTTTTGTTTGTTTGTTTGTTTTAATTTTTTGAATTTGAGTATAGTTGACACAAATGTTACATTAGTTTCAAGTGTACAACAGTGATTGCACAACTCTATGTTACACTGTGCTCACCACAAGTGCAGCTACTCTTTCCCCTATTAGGAGTCTCTAGGCAGGGAGGAAAAAAAGGATACATATTTGTTCACGCCAACATCACTACCCATTTTTAGTACATAAAGATTTTTGATCGGCCCTGTTTGCAGGGACCCAGATCTTTCCCTCCTCCCTCCCCAAGAGTGTCTGCATCAGGGACGTGACCTGGTAAGAAGACTAAGGAGGGAAGTGGAAAAGCCGAATTTCTGAACAAACTTCTCATCTGGGTTATTGAAATGGCCGTAGAGAAGCCACACAGGAGGATGTTCAACCTTTGGTCTCATCTGTGAAAATGCATGAAATTTCCTTTCTGTGCTACACTACATACAAATCACCAAATCACAGATTAACCCTTTATGATCCTTGTTGTAATGAATGGTTTCTTTGAGGCTTTCTCTCTCTGGGAAGTGAGAGGGGAAAACCAAATGTCATCCTGCCCTTCACTTGTATTTTGGTCCCAAAATATAAATACATTTTTCTATGATACTTTTTTTTTTTAGATTTTATTTATCTATTCATGAGAGATACACAGAGAGAGAGGCAGAGACACAGGCAGAGGGAGAAACAGGCTACATGCAGGGAGTCTGATGTGGGACTCGATCCTGGGTCTCCAGGATCACACCCTGGGCTGAAGGCAACGCTAAACCACTGAGCTACCTGGGCTACCCACTATGTTACTTTTTTGTGGTAAGTACCAAGAAGAATATTCTAACTAGATACATTATACGAAAAGGAAGGAAAATTCCATATCTAAGTAAAAAAAAAAAAAAACCTAAAAAACTGCTATTACATCATTAACTATATTCTCAATGGTGTATCTTTTATCCCCATGACTTATTCATTCCATAACTAGAAGCTAAATTTCCCTCCCCTCTAACCTATTTTGCACGTTCTCCCAACCCCTTCCCTCTGACAATTATCAGTCTGTTCTCTATTTATAGTTCTGGTTCTGCTTTTCACCTACACTCATTTTTTTCTTTTAGATACCACATAAGAGTGAAATCATATGGCACTTGTCTTGCTCTGACTGACTTCACTTGGCATTATAGCCTCTAGGTCCATCCATATTGTCACAAATAACAAGATCTCATCCTTTGTATGGCTATGTAATATTCCATTATATACACCCCATCTTCCTTATCCATGCATCTGTCATAGATACTTGGGTTATATCCATATCTTGGCTATTTTTGATAATGCTGCAATAAACATAGTGGTGCATATAGCTTTTCAAATTAGTACTTTTGTTTTCTTTGGGTAAAAGCCCAGTGATATTTACTAGAATTACTGGATCATAGGCTTTTTCTATTTTTTATTTTTTTAAGATTTTATTTATTTATTTGAGAGAGACAGAGTGAGTGAGCACTAGCAGGGGAAGGGGCAGAGGGAGAGAGAGAGAAGCAGCTTACTGCTGAGCGGGAAGCCCAGCTCAGGGCTCAGTCCCAAGAGTACTAAGTTCCTTTTTTTCCACATCCTTGCCAACACTTGTTATTTGTTCTGATTTTCCCCCATCTGATGGGTGTGAGGTGATTTCTCATTGTGGTTTTAATTTGCATTTCCCTGCTGATTAATGATATTGAGCATCTTTTCATGTGTCTGTTGGCCAGAAAATGATCCTTCTCAGGTACCTTCAGAACATCAATAGTAGCTGAACACTGCATCACAGCGCCTATGACATTCACCTTACTTCATCTCATCATATTGGCATTTTGTCATCTCACATTACCATAAGAAGAAGGATGAGTACAAGATAATATTTAGGGGAGCACATCACATAACCTTTATTACAGTATATTAATTGTTCTACATTTTATTATTAGTTATCATTAATTTCTTACTATGGCTAACTAATAAAATTAAATTTTATCATAGCTACACATGTATAGGAAAAAACATAATATATAGTAGATTTCAGTGCTATCCATAGTTTCAGATGTCTAGTGAGGGTCTTGGAACATATCCCCCATGGATTAGGGAAGACTACTGACTTTATTAATCATCAGTTAAAAGGAGGAGAGGAGGCTCCCTGAACAATTGAATACAAACCCCAACACTTTCCAGGAGAGTTGAAATATAGGAGAGAAATTGGGTTTTTTTGGCTGAAAAAAAAAAAACTGCATACTGATTACCAGCCCAAAGAGGGAAATTTATTCAAATCTGCCTCCCTAAAACAAATGTCATCTTTCCCAGGGGAATAAAATGGTGTGGAACTATATATAGGGTACACCATTTAAAATTCCATTTTCAGGAAAATTCCTCTACATACTCCTTCACATTAGATGTATATGAAACCTG
The DNA here is from genome assembly GCF_053574225.1 of Canis aureus. NCBI lineage: Eukaryota > Metazoa > Chordata > Mammalia > Carnivora > Canidae > Canis > Canis aureus. Next base: position 32,295,726 of record NC_135641.1, on the reverse strand, counting down.
GATAAAAGCTGAACCTCATTTCAAAAGTGATGGCTAACTAATCCCTTGGGTCTCATCCTGATATTATGTTGTGTAATTGATCCATGCACTGTGCAATTTATGTTGTATAGTCTCTTAATAGATGTCTCTTTGATGGCAAATTCATTTTGGTATTTTAATAATCAAGCTCATTTCTAGTACAAGACATACCAGCTTTTTATAAAATACCTCCCCTATGTTAAGCTTTTTCATAAAGTAATTGAACCCCCCCCCCCATATACTTACACACATATACACACAGGTACAAATCCCTTCTATAAGGAAAAACTTGAAATTAGAAAGCCCTTAAATAGAGCTGGCACCGCCCATCTCAAATGGCTAAGTGAGAGCCAGTTAGAGTTAGAATGGTGACTCCTGTAATATAAAAAGGCTTAAAAGTCCAATGTTCCTACCACAATACTTACAAGGTTCTTATTTCACAAAGGGCAGGGCTAAAGTCATACCAACAGGGGAAATATCCTTTTAATATATTAGAGTAGACTGGTTTTTCTTGGGGGAAAAAATAAATGAAAAAATGTGCTCTCTTCTTAGACAGCCGTGAGGAAAAGTGAATGCAATTAAGATCACACTATCACTCCTACCCACAGTACTAAACCTACCAACACCCTAGCCCACTTTTGAAATCATCAAACCCTGTGCTATATAGATTGCATGTGTCCCCTCAAAATTCAGATATTAAATTCCTAACCTCCAACGTGATGGTACTGGGAGGTAGGACCATTGGGAGGTGATTGGTCATGAGGATGAAGCCCTCATGAGTAGGATTGGTGCCCTTACAAGAAGAGACATGAGAGCTTTCTTCTACTTTGCTGTCTGCCATATAGACCCAACAAGATGGTGGCCATCTATAAGTTCAGAAGCATGCCTTGCCAGATACCAGATCTGCCAGTGCCTGATCTTGGACTTTTTAGGCTCCAGAAATGTGATAAATAAATGACTGTTGTTTAAGTCACTCAGTCAATAGTATTTTGTTATAGCAGCCCAAGCTGACTAAGGCACCCTAATTATAAAAGGAGTATCCGTCTCTTCAGTTCACAACCTACTAGAATGTTCAGAAAGAGACAGAAGCTCCTTTAGTGAGAAGTGAAACTTCCTGAGATGGCAGGCTACGAGATTCCATGACTGAAAACAGGGCTCTAGAGAAAGAAGGGAGAATTGAGAAGAGAGGGAAGTCAGAACGGAAAGCATATGCACGGGGCTCACACTTCTGTAAAAGATCTGCCTTCAGAATGCCTCCTTCTCATTATGCATCTTTATCAGTGCAGTATAATTGGTTCTGAGGAAAACTAGTGAGTGTGGACATCAATTGGAAAGAAATGCTGAGAACTTCCCAAGCATCTTATGAAGATTTTGTAGGTAAGAACTGGAAGGATTTTTCCCTGCTGGGATTACTAAGGGCATTACTATAACAGCATAGGTCTCCAGTATCAGAAAGAATCCCTCCTGGAACACAGACACAGTAAGACAAGTCTGTCCAGATTAGAAGTTTCCAGGAGTCAGAAATCATGTGTACTCATTTTAGGGTGCCATTTCTTCCCCCTAGCAAGTGAGCCATAGATGCTTAACAATTTGTTATTGAAGAATAAAAAAAGTTGATTACTATATATAAAAATCCTTCCATCTTTAGCTCTGTATCCATCTTGACTATCCTCAGCAACATTTTCTCTAAGCCTTTGGCTACACCCAGTTTCTTTCTTCTTAGAACGCCCATTGCACTCCATTATTTTGCTGGCAGTTATCTTAGGTTTGAAATAAAGACAACTGTTTATTTTATACCCATCCTTTTCTCTACCCTACTCCATCCCTGATCCCATATACTATAAACGCTTTGACAATCATATACAGCTTTCTGTCCATAGACCCTTCTGTTATGGTACAAAGCAGAATGTGTTACCTATTGGGAGTTCGGATCTCAATTTGATTTTGTACAAATGCAAAATGGTCTGTAGGTTATTTTTTTCTGCTTCCACTCCACATTTGCAGATTTATCTTTAAATAACATAGCAATCAATATACATTCCTGATCTTATTTTGCAAAACAAGTAATTTTTGTTATGCACATTACATAGTTATATCACACATTTTTCTGTTCCTTCCCACTAACAACTAAAATCTCTTCATTTATGAACATTTTGACTGTTTTTAGAAAGATCTATTTCTTCCAGACTGTGCTGGATGGATATGCTCATTTCATCTACTCACCTGATGTTACACCTCAGATTGAACTGGATATACTCTGCAGGGATCCCGAGGATAAAGTTTGACTCACTAGATGAGTAGTTAATCCACAACGGCCAGAACACTTCTGACTTCTCATTTGTAAAATGAGATTTAAAAACCTTTATCATTATTTATTAAGCACACGCTATACCCAGGGAATCTAATAAAAGAGACTGCACTCAAAGAGCTTAAAAATAAGACCTCCACTTGCAGTAGGGGAACTTGGTGGGGACTTGCATCTGAGGTCATTTCATTTCGAGTGCTTTACATATTAAAAGGTTCCGATAGCATATGGGTTCAGATATACAATTTGTAAGAAGGCTAGAAAATGATTCCTAGGGGAGAGATTTCATCCTAGGGGCAGAGAAGTGCCAGGATTAGATACCCCACAGCTAGAGCAGCCTAATGACAGAGAGAGAAAAGCAGAAAATATTAGAGGTTAATTCAGAGTGATAAAAGTTTTACAGGGAGAATAAGGCCTTTTCCTTTGCAGAAATATGAACAAGGTGTACACATTATCAGAAATAATCTAAATACTAATGTTATCTATAGGTGGATCCATTTAGTTTATAAACCACACTGAGTAGAATAACCATCAACTATTTATTCAGGTCACAAAATTCTACCTAAAACAAATCATGACCAGACTCCTAAACAGATATTTTTAAATATCTTAATCTGTCTACTTTTCACTCCAGAAAATGAGGCAGATCCTGTCTACCCTTAGCTGCCTTATATTAGATCAAGTCAGAGAGTGTCAGCTTTATTTACAAAACTGATTCATCAAAATATCTCTCTTAGAATTGAGAATTCATTTTTATCTCTGGCCTTATTCCCTCTGTTTCCACTTATGTGAATGGAGTATGTCTTGTTTTATCTTGCTGTGGAATTAATTAATTAAACCCAAGGTAATTGTTTTCATGCAATCGACACCAGTAATTCAAGCACTAAATAATTCTAATAAGCAGCATCTATGGTGAAGTCAGTTTTTTAATGAACAACTCTTTTTTCAGTTTCCTTTTCAATCTATACTTAAAGAAGATCAATTATTTTTATTGTTTCCACCTATTTGTTTCATAGTAGTAGGACTTAGACTTCAAGGGAATTTTGGAGATCATATAATCCAATTCATTCATTTTACAGGTAAGAAAAAGTAAGACATTTAATAGCAGGGCCAGGTCTCGTGATCCCAGACCTGGTTCTTCATCCCTTTATTGCATTTCTTCCCTGCTCTGTAGTGTTCCTACGGGGGAAATCTTAAGCTTTATTTCCAACTCCCATTTGGAGTGTAGCTTCCAAAGACAACTATGAATAGAAGCCTCTAATAAATCATGTCTGGATGATTTGGAATGTGCCAATGGAGCATCACAAAGAACATTTACTTCTAAGTCCATATTCAGTAGTTAGTGTTTCCTAGGAAAAAAAAAAAAAATCCCTTACTGAGCAATTAATCCTGATTATCAACATCTAACTCTCAAGCATTGAAATCACACTTATCCAAGAGATTTAACTTAGGTAAATGATTTCCTGTTATTTCCTAAATGCATCTACATGTCTATAGGAAAAAAATAATAAAGTTTTAGTTAAAACTCCAGGAAAGCAAGTGGTATTTGAAAAACAGCTTCTGATGAAATGTTATTCTCTATTTTCTCAAATATAATTTGCAGCTGTATATAAACAAACTTTCTAATTGCTGTAAAAAGTCTAATTTTCTTCATCTCTTTAAATATAATTCAGAGTATGAAGCAAACAGCTAAACGGAGATATATTTTTTTATTTATTGATTTGAGAGAGAGAGAGAACACAAGTAGGAGAAGGGGCAAAGGGAGAGGGAGAAGCAGACTCCTCACTGAGCAGAAAGCCTGACAGGGGGCTCAATCCCAGGACTCTGAGATCATGACCTGAGCCAAAGGCAGACGTTTAACCAACTGAGCTACCAAGGTACCCCAAAGGAGATGTATTTAAAAGATGTAAAATTCTATTCTGTTCTTCTAATACTTTTCTCAAAATGAAGCATCTTGTGAAGTATCTGGGTGATGCAGTCAGTTAAGCATCTGACTCCTCATTTCAACTGAGATGGTGATCTCAGGGTTATGATCTCAGGGTTGTGAGATTGAGCCCTGCAGAATCTGCTTAAGATTCTCTTCTCCCTGTGCCCTCCCCCCCAACCTGCCCCACTTGTGCTCACTCTCTCCCTCTCAAATAAATAAATCTTTTTAAAAAGAATAAAGCATCTTGTGCCAACTCAAGAATTAGCACTAACTTTAAAATGGCATTGCTTCATTGTTGAGTTGTGTTCTAGAAAGAAATAAAATCATCTGATAAGTATAATAAAGGCAATTTAGAATTAGCATCAAAAACTGTAAAAAAAAATGCTCTACATGATAGAAATATTTTCCTGCTTTTTTTTTTGTTGAGTTAAAATGAAAATAATTTCCATTCTTAACTGTCATATAAATAGTAGACACATTTATTTATGAGATATTATTTCAGAATAATTAGCTTTGTGCTATATTTTACTGGTATACATTAAATATAATGAAGGGTAGCAGAATATGACAACCCAAAATGTGCCACTTGGTCATTTTGAGCTGAAGGTAATTAAAAAGAAGCAAATGCAAAGAAAATGCTCTCTGTCCTTCCTCCATTTGCCTACAAGCAGGACATAAAATTTGTAAAGATGTCCCTTCCTGCCTTTCTACCAGGAAGACAGAAGTTAATCGCTGGAGACAACTCTAGATCCTTATCAGCCCAGAGACAGCACTGCGGAAACTACATAACAATCCTTATGAACTAGCCCTTATATTTCATTTGTTCTCTCACATGTTTATCTTCACACAATTTGCCACTGTAGAAACGCAAGGTTCTTTTCCTTTGTCTTATCACTTGTCTCAAAATGTATTATTCTTTAAGATGCTCCATAAGCCAAAGTTTTAGCCAGCCCTTTTACTCATCACTGAGTACTCCCACATATATGTATGATACACATGTTAATACACTTCTGTTTGTTTTTCTCTTATTAATCTGTCTCTGTCACTCTAATTTACTGGGCCTCAGCTGGAGAACCTAATATGGATAAAGGAAAAAGAAAAAGTTTTCCTCCCCTACAATAAATTCATAAATATTTATAATACAATGCTAGAAATGTAGTTTAAGCCTCTTGAGGTCAAAGTCCATGTTTGTCATTCTTCATATTTCCAGGATCTAGCCCAGTACCCAACACACAGTAAGTACTTAATAAAAAATCTCAGTGAATTTGTAAGTGTCTGATAGAATTCTCAATGATTAACCACAAAATACATGAGTAAATTTTTAAGCAGAAATGAGATCTATTGAATGACATTAGGTAACTTCCACAACCCCCAAGAGAAATTGAAGGTCGGGCTTTAAGGCTTTACAGCCAGAAACAACCCTCAAATCACAGTTGGGACTATTCCAGGGAAGAACCCTCGGCCACTTTCATTAGATGTAAACACTGTAGTTTGCACTGCTGATATTGGGTAGCACTGGCCCATGAACGTGTAGCAAAAGTATTTCTTTTGTGCTATTTCTTTTTTTTTAATATTTTATTTATTTACTCATGAGAGACAGAGAGACATGGGCAGAGGGAGAAGCAGACTCCCTGCAGGAAGCCTGCAGTGGGACTCAATCCCAGGATCACGCCCTGAGCCAAAGGCAGATGCTCAACCGCTGAGCCACCCAGGCGTCCCACTTTCGTGCTATTTCTTACCAATGCAATCAACACATAGAGCTCACATTCTTCTTTCTAAACTTTTCCCCTAATGCAAGAATCCCTAAGTACATGATCTGCTTCCTAGCTGAGAATATTGCCAAATATTTCCTTCTCAAATATGACAGATCACCATGCTTTCAGCTTCTTGTTTCCTGATCACTAATCCACTGATCATTAAACCGATACTACATAATTTAGGGCTTTGTGATAGCAGCATCCCATTCTGGCTACAAATTTCAATACCAGTCAGGATGGATGATGTCAGGCTGCAACAACAAAAAGAGCCAAAAATAACAATTGCCTAACAACAGGATTCAATTTTCATCTTTATTGCATATCCAACTTCAATATGGAGACTCTGCCTATTATAATCACTTAGGGATCCAGACTGATAGGAACCTTTTTGTACCATATTTTTTTTTAATGTTAGGAGCCACATAAAGATGAATATGGCAGATTAAATGGGCAATGAAAGCTTTCATGTGCATTTCCTTGATCAAAGGAAGTCACATGATGATACCTACAAGTCACATGATAAAACCCAATTCAAAAAGAAGTAGGTAAGTGCAGTTCTACTATTGCCTTAATAGAAAATCAGACATAGTTAGTGTATAGCACTTATGACTAAACATCTTGATGATGTAGGATTAATAATGTAAGATATTTCTGAAATGTTAAAAAAAAATGTTCTAAAGATTCTGTATGGATACCAAAAAAAAAAGACATTGTTTCTCTCAAATATATACCATCAATAGTTCTTAGAAAATAATGTTTCCATTTCTTAACGTAGTTTAAATTGAAAATAGGAAACTATATAGGATTTAATAAATCACATTTGATTTAGTCATTTCAGGCTGTGGCAGATACAATTGACTGTCTCCCAGTAATTCCCACTTTCTTGTGTCCACATCTTTGTATAATTCCCTTCCTTAGGGCTTAAATGGGACCTATAACTTGTTTCCAACTAATAGAATATGGCAAAGGGGACGGAATGGTATTCCCCTGATTATGCTGTTACATAAGAGTCCACCTAAGCAGACTGGAGTAAGACATTCTTCTGCAGGCATGCTTTGAACTACCTGTAGAGGACCACCTGCAAGGAAATTGTGGACACGTTTGGGGATCAGCCTTCAGCTAATAGCCAGTAAAAAGCTGAGACTCTCAGTCATATAATCACAAGGAAATGGATTCTGTCAACAAATTTAATAAGCTTGGAAGTAGGTTCTTCCCCAGTCAAGCCTCCAAATGAAAATGCAGCCCAGCCAATATCTTTATTATAACCTTGTGAGATACTGAACTAAGCTGTACTTAGAATTCTCTCCCATGGAAACCATGAAATAATAAATGTATGTGTTGTTTAAAGCTGATAATTTTGTGATCATTTGTTACACAGCAATAGAAACTAATACACCTGTTTATTACAATTTAACTTTACTGCCCACATTTATCTTTTGCATTTTTTCTTCACTTTTTTCTGAAAATTTTATTGATTAAACCCATAGAAAAGTTGCAAAAATACTGCAAGAAAATCTTATATAACCTATATCTAGATTCATCAATTGTTTATATTTGGTTCATTTGCTTTATCATTCTCTTTTTCTCATATGTATGTGTGAATGTATGTGCTTATAAAATTTGTCTTAGAGTCATTGGAGGTTAAATTGGAGAAATACTTCCTCTTGAAAACTTTCAGTGTGTTTTTCCTTTAAAAATATTTTATTGCATAACAATATAACTATGAAAAACAGGAAATATACATTTAATGTTCTAATCCAAGTTGGTATACAAATATCATAAATTATATCAATGAAGTGTTTTGCAGCCAGGTTTTTTTCTTCTCTCAGACCAGTATTCACTTTGGCTTGTGTCATAACACTATAATTTTCCTTTTATTAGAATTATTTCTTAGCCTATCTCTGGCACTCTTGACCTGAGATTTTTAAAGCAATAAATATCAATATTTTTTTAAGGTTTCCTCATTATTGAATTCAACATATGCATTTTGGGCAGGATTACCAAGAAGTGATGTTGTGTCCTCATTGCATTATACTTTTTTAAAGATTTTATTTATTTATTCATGACAGACACACACACACACAGAGAGAGAGAGAGAGAGAGGCAGAGACACAGGCAGAGGGAGAAGCAGGCTCCACACAGGGACCCCGACGTGGGACTCCATCCAGGGTCTCCAGGATCAGGCCCTGGACTGAAGGTGGCGCTAAACCACTGGGCCACCGGGGCTGCCCCCTCATTGCATTATATTAGGAGCCACTTGATGTTTGTTATGTCTCAATACAAGTGACATTAACTCTGATAACTTAATAAAGGTGGTATGCCACAGTCTCTTCCTAGCAAAATTATCATTGCACTGCTTTTAATGGGTCTGCAATTTGTAAGAGAATCTTTTTTTTATTTTTTTAAGATTTTATTTATTTATTCATGAGAGACACAGAGAGAGAGGCAGAGACATAGGCAGAGGGAAAGACATAGGTTTTGTAGGGAGCCTGATTCGGGCCTCAATCCCAGTACTCCAGGATCATGACCTGAGTCAAAGGTGGATGCTCAACCACTGGGCTACCCAGGCGCTCCTGTAGGAGAATCTTTAAATAATGTAAATTTTCTGTTCTTCATAAAACTTCACCTACTAATTTCAACACCTATTGATGATCTCCTAACTCCAAAATCCTTCTATATTTGTCTGTTGACATTCTATTTTAAGGAAGAGCTTTTTCCGCTCCTTATTTATGTACATTATAGATTCTATTCAATTAAAAAAAATCCATTAGAATCATTTTGAGAAGTCTCATTTGTCCCAGGGGGGAGCCTCTTCAGGTTGCCTCTTGTGTCCTTTTAACAAGTCCTCATTATTGTCTAAGCACTTCCTTACTTTCCAGCATAACAAGATAGCTCAAACTTATCTTGTTCTCTCCACATTGGCTCTGGATATCAACCATTTTTCTAAAGGGCAGAATAGTTAGAGAATAGTAGGTTAGAGAATAGTATTTAGTAACCAAGATCTGGGCTGCTCATTGCTACTAGAGTAGCATTGTTTCTAAGCCTCTTCAATGTGGAAAAGTAGTAAATATATGTATATGTACACAAACGCACCCTTACACACACACATAATGAGTTCATTGTAATACCTCCAAATCAAACTCAAAGCCATACGGTGAATTCTAGTCTTCTGTCTTTCTATATTTGTAACTCCCATCTGCAGCATTCAGAAACCCACTTTCATTATCCTTAATATGTTTACTCATTGTGTCAAGCCTACAATACATTAAAAATAATGCCAGAGCCTTTAACTTATACCACTGTGCCAAGCAAACCTACTATTAGAATTCAATAACAGGTTATTTTTTGGTTTTGTTTTTGTTTTTTTGAGAAACAGTGTAAATTTTACATTCAGTAAAGTGTACAAAATTTAAGTATACAGAACAGCAAATTTTGGCTAATAGAAATACCCATTAATCCACACTCCTATCAAGACAGAAAATATTTTCACAATTCCAGAAAGTTCACTGATACCCCTTCTCAGTCAATCCCTCTACTTTTTTTTTTTAAATCATGGATTAGTTTTGCCTATTCTAGAATTTCAAATAAGTTTAATTACATAGTAAATAGGTATGCCTTTGTTCACAGCTTCTTCCACTCAACAAAATGTCTGAAATTTATTCATATTTTCATGTATATCAATAGTTTGCTTTTTCCTATTGCAGAATAATATACCATTGTATGAATATGCCACATGTTGTTTTCCTGTTGATGAACATGGAGCTTGTTTCTGGTATTAGAGTATAATGAACTGTATGCTATGAACATCTTTGCACAAGACATTTAACCAATATGTTTTTGTTTCTCTTGAGAAAATATCTAAGAGTATAATTGTTAGTCATGGGACTCCTATATTTTTAACCTTATAAGAAACTGCCCAATCTTTTTTCAAAAGGTCCCTTTAGGAGTATGCAATTTACACTCCCATCTTCTAGCAGTTCTATCTGTTTATCTACTTGCCAACAGTTTTTCTCGGCCTTTTTAACTGTAGCCATTCTGATAGTATTACAGTGTCACTTCACTTTCATTTTTATTTGTGCTGTTTTAATGTCTGATGATACGGAACTCTTTTTCTTGTGTTCATTGACCATTTGTATCTTCCTTTGTGAAGTATCTAGTTAAGTCTTTTGCCCATTTTTGGCATTGGATTTTTTTTTTTACTGAACTGTAGGAAATCTGTATATATTCTGGACCTAAGTTCTTTACCAAATATATGTTTTGCAAATATTATCTCCAAATATGTGATCTATTAATTTCCCTAGCAAAAAATAATAATAATAATAATTTCCCTAGTAGACATTTGATAAGTATTTTTTTTTTATTTTGATGAAGTCCAACTTATCAATCTTTTCTCTTTTGTTATGACTTTCTGCATTTTTATTTTATTTTCCTGAAAATATTTAAATTTTTTTTCCCGTTCTCTTAAATTATTTTCTAAATAAGAAATAACATTTGGGCTCCTGGGGAGCCCATCAGTTTCACGCCTGCCTTCAGCCCAGTGCATGATCCTGGAGTCCCAGAATCAAGTCTCATGTCAGGCTCCCTGCATAGAGCCTACTTCTCCATCTGCCTATGTCTCTGCCTCTTTTTCTCTCTGTGTCTCTCATGAATAAATAAATATTTTAAAAACAAATAATATTAATTATTTTAATAACACATTTACAATTTAAAATTATTGTACTCTATTTAGCATTCTTTCTTTACACTTTGTCTAATCCAGTAATTCTTTTTAATTTTTTTAAGAGAGGGAGACAGGGGAGAGAGGAGTAGAGAGAGAGACTCTTAAGCAGGCTCCATGACCAACATAGAGCCCAACAGAGAGCTTGATCTCATAACCTTGATATCATGACCTGAGCCGAAATCAAGAGTTAGATGCTTAACCTACTGAGCCCCACAGGTATCTCTAACCCAGTAGATTTCAGTTAAAGGTGATTCTGACCTTTAGAGAATATTTGACAATGTCCAAAGACATTTTATTTGTCACAACTGGAGGAAAGGAGTGCTATTAGCATTTAGTGGGTAGAGGCCAGGAATGCTGCTAAACAACCTGCAATGCACAGGACAGTCTCATACAACAAAAAATTGCATCTCAAGATATTGATAGTGCAAAAGTTGAGAAACATGTGTCTAACCTGAATGGGATAGGGGAAGGAGAAGAGAGAGAGAATACTAAACATACCTTGGTTTTATTAACTTATAACTGAGATGATTAAATGTTTGAGCCAATGAAAAGTTAATAATAACATGACTCAGATGCAAGTATTTAGATTGATCTGCAGTCAATAGCATTTCTTCATCAAATAAATCTAAGCCAATGCTTTCCATGGCTAAAAAAACAAAAATGAGTGCAGATATGCCTCTTATAGAAGGAGTCACATTAGTAAAGGGTTACTGCTCAAGCTAAATTAAAACAAATCAGCGACATTTTTCTCTCCATTATGTGCACAAATCTCCCATAAAAATCAATGAAAGCCACATCTGTGTAACGGAGATTAGAATGCAGCTAATTCCAGCTCTAACTTGCTATCCCTTCCAGGGCTCATAAACCCCACAATAGTTGCTCAGGAACAGGAGGATCATGTGATGAATACAGCAGCTCAAGCCAAATCCTAGATGAATCGTCCAGATCATTCTGTTCTCTGGTTTATTAGGCAGCTGAGAAATCTTTGGGTTCTGGAAGTGATCACAACTGGAGCAGAACTCCAGGGAATAACTTCAAATCAAAGAAGAGCCACTGCACTTATAAACCTTATATTCCAGAGAATAACCTCAAATCAAAGGAAGAGCCACTGTACTTATTGTCTCTTTCAATTATCAATGGGGCCTATATTTCCCATAGACACTTTAAAATATAGAAACTATAAATAAAAACATTATCTATGAAGTCATTATCCAGAACCTATTACTTATTACCTCTTTAGCAAATCACCCTTTAGGTGAAATTCATCTATGTAATTCTTCTTTACCTACTCAAGATTTAACTTTATATACAATTGTGTGTACCCTGGGTCATTACAAAGCATTTTCCCATGTGATTAAGAAAATTTGAAGTATTATTTTGATGTGTACCCAAAGAGTCACCAAGTTTTATAATTTTTTCTTACCAATTGTTTATTTCTTGTTGCACATCTAGGTTGCTTCTAATTTTTTATTATTCCAGATAATGACAGCTATGCAATGACAAAAATGCAATGACAACTATCTTTGTGCAGATATACTTCTCCATATTTTGTATTATTTTCATAGTATGTAATTTCCAAAGTATAATTACAGGACATGATTTATATGCTTTTAATATTCTTTTTACATACTGTCAATTTTTTTTTTCTGGAAAATATTGTATTAATTTACTTTCTTCAGAGCAGCATATTCTCCATTACCTCACTATCAACCAAGCAGATTTTTAACTCTACTAATTATATCAGGTACTTTGATACTGTCTTTTTCATTTTCTCCCTCTCTGTGAGAGACAACAAAAGAAGGGATCACAGCAGGTACAACTGTTAGGATTAATTTACCCTTGAGTTGATAATAATAGATGTTTTGCTGTCAAATGTCATAAGAGGAAACAAAGAATTCTAACAGTTTAGAAAATACTAACTGAAATTATAACAATCTTCCCTCCCTTGGTAAGAGAAGTTTAGGCTTCACATGATTAAAAAAGGTCTCTAAGTACATCTATATATACAGAGTCAAATATAATTCCTTTTAAAAAATCAATCTTTATGTCAATAGAGGTAAATGCAAAAAAATCACCATTACTATTATTATTTCCTGCAGTTCTGCTATTGGGAAATGATCCAACTTTAATTACAGTTAGTGTGCAGAATTCAGCAGTTTCAATGAAAGTCAGAATGGATGTTGAAAACTAAGAAATGATCAAGGTAGAGGAATAATCACTCTTTGATGGCCTGGGGCTGAGTATTCTCACCTGGGAAGAAGCATCAATTCCAGGAAGAAAAATCATTTTGACTACTCTTCTTTTTTCCTCATCTCTTACATTTGACAGGATTATACTGGTCTTGGGAAGTAGAAAATGGATAGAAGACTAGGAAAAGAAAAGTAAGACTGAAAGAAGAAAGATGGACTTCAAAAAGCAAAAAAAAAAAAAAAAAAAAAAAAAAAAGTATCAACATACACTGAGACAAAGAACAAACTTTCCAGGTAGAACAAAAAGCTGACGATCAGGTTTGTCTTGACTAGTGTCCTATAATCTTAAATTCATCTTGTGATTTTCAGACCCATATTGTGGGCAAGTATCATATCTGAAACTTTTTTAGCTCACAGTGAATACCTCAGTCCTTTACTCCTGGTAGATATTCACAATTTTTTTTCTCTTGAGGTAAAAATTATTTAGTAATTCACAAAACATTTATTGAATGCTTACTACATCTGTAGCACTATTCTAAGCAGAGACTGGAAAGAGTCTCTGCCCTCATAGATCTCAGAGTTCACCATGAACTTAAAATTTTATTGACAAAAGCAAGAAGCTCTTTTGCCAATTTCATTTTTTTAATAGTGTATTAATTTCTTTAATTTTGGTATTGTATTAAAATATTATTTATCTTGGTCACTGAAGGGTTTTGGTGCACAATGCAAGTGTTTTATTCACCTTACCCTAGTCCCAACACTACTGAGTTATAACTTTGAAAAGTTGACAAGGCAATTACTAATTGTCTCATTGTAGTTGGAAATTCCTGGGGATGATGTGTCAAAGATATCAGTTTGTCTGGATTACAAAGCTACAACAGCAGCAGCAGTAGCAGCTACTCATCATTGAACAACTCCTCAGAAAAAGAAAATGTACTCAACAACAAGCGTTTATTGAATACCTACTCCATGCCAGGCAATATTCTGGAACTAACAATAATACAGTGATTCTACTGACAGGATTCCTGCCAATGCAGTGTTTATAGTCTAGGTTAGAGTCAAAGACAAGACAATAAACAATGACAAGAAACCATAAGGTAACGTCAGACACTAATAAGTGCTCTAAAGAGAATAAAGCAGCATAATGAGATAGCTTGTAAGTTGGGGGAGGAGCGGCATTATAGTTGGGACATTGACTCTAAGGAGGTAACAACTGAGATGAAACCTGCATAAGGGGAAAGAGAAAACATTAAACATTCTGAAAGGAAGTCATTCAAGATAGAGGAAATAGCAAGCAGAAAAATGCTGAGGTATGAAAAACTATGGTTTTCTCAGAAACTAAAAAGACCTGTGGGGCAGACCAGGTGGCTCAGTGGTTTAGCACCGCTTTCAGCCCAGGGCCTGATCCTGGAGACCAGGGATCGAGTCCCACGTCAGGCTCCCTTCATGGAGACTACTTCTTTTCTGCCTGTTTCCCTGCCTCTCTCTCTCTCTCTCTCTCTCTCTGTCTCTCATGAGTAAATAAATAAAATCTTAAAAAAAAAAAAAAAAGACCTGTGAATCTGGAGTTTGGAAAAAGAGGGAACAAAGAACAGTTCAAGTAAAGTTGAAGAGGTTGGAGATCAAATCATGGGAGATCCTGTAGGCCCTGTGAAGTTTTCTTTTTTTTAATTCCAAGGAAGTCACTGGAGTGTTCCAACTTGACTTCATTAGAAAAAGACTGTTGTAAAATGGTTCAAATAAAAAAAGAGTAGAAGCTAGTTGGAGATCTTGAGAAAGCCCAGCAGGGAGAGGATTGCAACTTAGAGTAGTACATTTTAGCAATGAAGATGGAGATAAGTGGACAAATTCTGGTTAGACACTGGAGGAAGAACCAACCAGCCTTTCTCCTGGGTTGGATCTCAGCTCCACAACTTACTGGGCAAGTTCACACAACCTTTTTATATCTCAGTTTTCTCATCTATAAGATGAAGATACTAACCGTGCCTATTTCACAAAATTGACTCCTTAGAAGAGGTCTCAGTACATACTAAAGTGCTCAATAAATGTTAGTTATCACGATTTTCATCATTCAAACGTGGTGGAAGAGAGGAATTAAAAATGGCTTTTGGGTTTTGTCTGAGCAACTGGGTAGACAGTGTTGCTTTTGAGATGGGATAGACTGGAAAGACATAAGTCTAGGCAAGAAGAAATTCAGAGTTCTCCTTTGGACTTGTTCATTTGAAATGCCTATGAATAATCCAAATGGAGATAACAAGACTGGAATTCAAAAAAAGATAAATGCTACAAATGTGAATTTAGGAGTTATCAGCATACAGATGTATTCAAGCCCAGAGAATTAGAACAGATCACCTAAGGAACTAGTGTAGAAAAAAAAGAGCCATGAGCTGAGTCCTTGAGAACGTGAAATGTGGAGTTAAAGAAGAAAAATGAGCCAACAAAATAAACTTAGAGGAATGGGTAGGGAGACACAAGCAAGCAAAAGTGGTATTGCGGAAACCAGAGAAGGATCCTAGAGTTTTATCCCACATGCATTACTTTATAACGAACGATTATACTTTTCTAATGAAATAAAAGTTAAAAGTACAGAACCAATTTCAACTTCTCTGTACAATGCTCCATGCCAATTTTAAAACCTTGCAGTGAAAAAGTTGAGAAAATACTTTGTAATTTGGTTTGGGATGTGTACTCTTTCCTAGCTTAGAAAGAAATCCTCAGGACAATTTCCCAAGAACTCTGTAATTCACTGGAGTAGAAGATAATAGATGCAATAAATAGAAATTATCATATAAATGCCAACTCCTATTACTATATATGAAATATATTCCCCATGTGACCACAAAGATATGAAAAAACTAAGCATAACTTTATCGTTCAGTTTAGAAAGATCAATACAAGAGATTGATACTATTTTTATTGAAATCTAGTTTCCAACTGATTGTTAGATAATGGAAAACGTTTTCGGGGAATGCATATTACAGAAAAATGAAATAAGATAAACTCATACCTGGCAAGTGATATACAAAGGAAAACTGACACAAAATCCCACTGAGAGCATGGACAACCACCTTTACCTCTAGCCTAGCAGGACCTTCTACATGCTATAGGCATAAGAATTCTTGCTAAGTTAGTGATAAATACTGTTGGGGAAGAAGAATTCCCTCTGCCTTTCAAGTTCCTTCTAGATGAACTAACAATCAAATTGACATAAGACATAGTAACAGGAGAAAATCAAATTTATTAGCATATATATGGGGAATCCACAGGGACATGGAAATTCCAAAGATAGGCAGCAGGAGGCTTATTTGAGCCTAGGAGAGGGCTAGGGGTCTAAAGATACAAAGGGGTAAAAAGTCGTTAGCTGGAAGGTGAGGGGAGATATTTGGAAAACAAAGGTTGATACCCATGTTAGATAAAGGGAAATCTTTGTTAATAGCTCTCTTCCTGGTACAACCAGGCAGTTGAGGAGGAAATAAAGAGATTTTCCTGAATCTGCTGGATTTTGTTTATTTTTAACTTAAAATAATGTTCATGCCAAAGTGGCCCATACTGGGGTGTCCTGCCCCTTCAACTTCACAGATTAAGCAAGGCAAAATCTGGAGTTTCCCAAACAATTTTATTATTGTACTTCTTAATTTTCAGAGTTTTAAGAAAGCACTCTTTATAATCACACCTTTGATTTGTACAGAATCATTTTCTCAGAGTCAAATTTTTCCACGTTTATTTATACCTTGCTTTGTTAAAACACACAGAAAGTGAAGTTATTTAATATTTCATAAAACACAAAAGAATAAATAAATTGAGAATATAGGAGTGAAAGGAATTTAAGGGAAGAAAAATAGCAATTCAACTAGTAAAACTGGAATGCAGAAATCTCAACCATTTTATCACATATAGGCATAAATAGGGGCACAAACTTGGGTTTACATTTCCAAACCATAACAACAAATAGAAAACAAAAATCATCACATTCAGTTTTGATTAAAAAATACAAAAAATAAAAAAGAGTCACAGCTTTGTCTGAGATGAAAGCTTCAAGAAAATTTCTACTGATGTGGGAAACAAAAGCAGAAGAAAAAAATGTTAAATCCCCTTACTACCTACAGCCCATGGACAAATCCCTGAAACAGGCAGAAGGACATTCCTCTACGGACTCAACTGCCTTGATGTTATTACTTTGTTAAGGGCAAAAGGCAATCTTAGCCCAATCCCCAATATCCTGTAAGTCTATTTTAACATACAAAATTCCTTCAGAAATGTCCTTTATCTCTAAACCCTCCAAGATATGTGTTGGCAATCATCCCCCAAGCATATGACCCACCGATATATATCTGGAGGGTCTCATGACTAAGATTTTATTAGATGACAATAAATGACCTTTTCCCAACAATAGTTGCGTCCTCAAAGTCCTGGAAAACTTGCTTCCAAATTCCTTAGAGACTTACACTATCCCTAACCCCCTCCCAACTTGGAAGTATATAATCGGCCACTCCTCACAACCCCAGGGCAGCTCTTTTCTGCCATGGATCCTGTCCCATGCTTTAATAGAATCACCTTTTTACCTCAAAGATGTCTCAAGAATTCTTTCTTGTCGATTGGCTTTGAACCCTAACATCTTTTCCTACATCACTACTAGAAGTCCTTAAATTTCACATGTATTATTTCCTTATTCTCACAAAAATCTTTCTAAAAGGAGGCTTTAATCACTTTAATTGACTACATATTTTTTTAGTCTGTACCTAGATATTTTTAGTATCTTCATATCTTGGAGTAATCTTTGACTATTTCCTCTACCTTATCCTCCCACATCCTATCAATCTCAAATTTTGTTGATTTTTTCTTCCTAAAAATTCTGCAAATTCTTTTAATTTCTCCCTCTCTCCTTACTAATTTCAAATTAATATTCTCACACCTAGACTCCATGGCAACCTTGTAACTGATACTGCACTGCCTACAGGCATTCCTACTATCCACTTTATTTTTTTATTTTTATTTTTTATTTATTCATGAGAGACACAAAAAGAGGCAGAGGTAGAAGCAGGCTCCCTGCAGGGAGCCTGATGCAGGACTCATCTCAGGACTCCGGGATCATGCCCTGAACCAAAGGCAGATAGATGTTCAACAACTGAGCCACCCAGGTGCCCCACTACTATCCATTTTAAGATTTTATTTATTTATTCATGAGAGACAGAGAGAAAGAGAGAGAGAGGCAGAGACACAGGCAGAGGGAGAAGTAGGCTCCATGCAGGGAGCCTAACGTGGGACTCCATCCCGAGTATCCAGGATCAGGCCCTGGGCCAAAGGTGGCGTTAAACCACTGAGCCACCCAGGCTGTCCCTACTATCCATTTTAAAATGCAGTTCCATTCTTTAAAACCTCTTCAATTTTGCTCATTATCTTAAGATGAAATCCAGACCACTTAACATAGTATATAAATTTTTCATGACTGGGCCTTACCCATTTTTTAGACTATATTTCTCATTCTTCCCAACTGCCATTTTCTCTCTCAACAATATTATGAATTGTAAGGTCCTACAATGCACCATGCTCTCCCCATTTCACTATTCACCTTTGAACTGGTCCCTCTAATTGAAATAAAGATCCCACTTTCACCTGACTAACTTCTCCTCAATAATTAGGACAAAGGATATTTCCCTGGAAAGTCTACTTTGACTGAGCTCCCCTCAGACAGATGTTTCAGTATAGCATATTGTACAATGCACTGGGCTTTCTCCTGTCATAGACTTTGTAATTTTTTTATTTAATCACTGGTAGCATCTAAATGTTTGTGTCTCCCCATAAAGTCACATGTTAAAAACCTAATGCCCAAGATGATCTTTGGGAGGCAATTAGGTCATAAGGACAGTGTCCCTATAAATGGGATTAGTGTCTTTATAAATGAGGCTCCAGAGAGCTCCCTTCCTCCATGTGCCATGTGATAATACAATTGTGAACTGAAAGAGGGGCCTTACCTGAGCAGGCTGGTGCCCTGATCTCAGATTCTCCAGAACTGTGAGAAATAAGTTTCTGCTGTTTATAGACTACACATCTGGTATTTTGTTACAGCAGCCCAAATGGACAAGGACTATTTATTTACTGATTACTAAATTGTGTATCTCATTGACTACCCTGTACTCAAGTTTTATTTTTTCAAAGTTTGGTCCTTAGATCACATCTAGGATGCTTGCTTTAAAATGCATATTCCTGGGGGATCCCTTGGTGGCTCAGCGGTTTGGCAACTGCCTTTGGCCCAGGGCGTGGTCCTAGAGTCCCCGGATGGAGTCCCACATCAGGGTTCCTGCATGGAGCCTGCCTCTTCCTCTGCCTGTGTCTCTGCCTTTTTCTCTCTCTGGGTCTCTCATGAATAAATAAATAAATCTTTAAAAAAAATAAAATAAAATGCATATTCCTGGTTACTAATGGGGCAATCCACCCCAAAATGGGCCACTTTAGCATGAACATTATTTTGAGTTAAAAATAATCAAAACCAAGTAGATCCATGAAAATCTCTGTACCCTCTCCTCTGCTTAAACTATTAACAAATAGAACTATTAACAAAGATTCTCTTTTACCTAAGATACTTATCTACATTATAGTGCAACCTTTGTTTTCCAAACATTTCCCCTCACTTTTCTGCTAATGACTTTTTACCCCTTTGTATCTTTAGACCCCCTAGCCCTCTCCTTGGCTCTAATAAGCCTCAAGCTGCCTATCTTTGGAATTTCCATGTCTGTGTGGATTCCCCATATGTATGCTAGTAAACTTGATTTTCTATTACTTTGTTTTATGTTAATGTGATTCTTAGTTCAGCTAGAAGGATCTGAAAGGCAGAGGGAATTTCTCTTTCCCAGCTTTAACCTTAGTCGTGAATCAGAATGTCTGAGAATGAAATATGAAAATATGCTATTTTTTTAAAGATTTTATTTATTTATTCATGAGAGACAGAGAGAGAGAAAGACAGAGACAGAGACACAGGCAGAGGGAGAAGCAGGCTCCATGCAGGGAGCCCGATGTGGGACTCGATCCTGGGACTCCAGGATCATGCCCTGAGCTGAAGGCAGATGCCGAGCTACCCAGGGATCCCAAAAATATGCTATTTTAACAAATACCCTAGACTAGCTCTATCTGATAGAAATATAATGTGAGCCAAAAATATAAGCACCCAATATAATCTTAAATTTTCTAGTAGCCACATTTAAAACAGTAAAAAGAAATAGGTGAGGATCTGACAGGGGAAGATAATGGAATAGGAGGATCCTAAGCTCACTTTGTCCCGTGAATATAACCAGATCACAGCTACATCACTGCAGCTAACCCAAAAAATGAACCAAAGAGTAGCAGAACAGACTCTACTATGTAGAGGAGGAGGTGACATAAAAAATGGTAGGAAGGAAGAGTCCTGGTTGAGAACTGAACTAGCCTATGAGACTAACCACAAATGGGAGGGACCATAAGCATGGACACTTGTGACCCCACACAAGTGATACTCCTGACACAAGACACCTGCACTGGAAATATGTGTCCCCATAACATTTGGTTTGGAAAACCAAAGGGGCTTAACGTTATGAGTTTTTACAGTCAGTGGGGCATCACACCTGGAACTTTAAAAATCAGCAGCCTTAGCTCCCAGACAGCTGGAAGGTATAAGAAACTGAATCCTCACCTTAAAGAGACAGCATAACAAACAACCCCTTCCCACCAAGAAAAAGCTCACAAGGGGAAGCACAAGGAGAGAACCCTGTAGATTGGGTCCTGCAACTCCAACAGACAGACCAGAGGCAGACATTTCATCTGATTGCAGGCCATACCTACCAATGAAAGCCACTCAGGGGACAACACAAAAAGAGTCACCACAGTCCTAGAAAATGGGATAAAGGCATCTGTCCCAAATACAAGCTCAAGGTGGCCTCAGACTGGCCCCTTAACAATACAGAGAATAAACCTGCCCATAACAGGCAAAGAGGGCCATTGCAGCTGACTGGACCGAAGGCAAATGCAAGTCAACCACATCAGTAGGGCATGTGTAATCCACATAGGAGACCCTCTCAAGTGCCTGGTTCTGGTAAATAAGGGACACTGCACTACAGGACACCATAGTACCTCTTCTTCATAGGCCACCATTTTTAAGAGCAGGAGTGGTAGCTGACTTTCCTAACACACAGAAACAGACACAAAGAGACAGACAAAATGAGGAGACAAAGGAATATTTCCCAAATGAAATAATAAAATGACAGCAAAACAGCTAAATGAAACAGAAATAAGCAATATGCCTGATAGAGAATTCAAAGTAATGGTCATAAAGCTATTCACTGGACTTGAGAAAGGAGTGGAGGATCTCAAGGAGACCTTCAACAAAGAAAGAGAAAACTTTTTAAAGAACCAATTAAGAATGAAGAATTGAGTAACTGAAATTAAAAACACACTTGAGGGAATCAATACATTAGAGAAGTCAGAAGAACATATCCACAAGTTGGAAGACAGAGTAATGGAAAGCAATCAAGTTGAACAGAAAAAAGCGGGGAGGTGGGGGCAGAGAAAAAGAAAAGAATAAAAAATGAGAACAAGTTAAGAGAACTGTGACAGCATCAAGCATAGTAAAATTTGCCTTATAGGGATTTCAGGAGGAGAACAGAGAGAAAAGAGGGTAGAAAGTTTATCTGAAGAAACAGTAGCTGAAAATTTCCCCAACCTGGGGAAGGAAAGAGTTATCCAGATCCAGGATGCACAGAAAGCCACAAACAAAAACAACCCAATGAAGTCCACACCAAGATACACAAAAATTAAAATAGCAAAAACTAGTAATAAGAAGAGAACTTTAAAAGCAGGAAGAGAATATAGAAGAGTTACATACAAGGGAAACATCATAAGGCTATCAGCTGATTTTTTTAGTAGAAACTTTATGGTCAGAAGGGAATGACATGATATATTCAAAGTGTTGTGAGGAAAAAAAACCTGCAACCAAGAATATTCTATACAGCAAGGCTATTATTCAGAATAGAAGAGCTAGAGAGTTTTCCAATCAAACAAAAGTTAAAAGATTTCATCACAACTAAACCAGCCTTACAAGAAATGCTAAAGGGAATTGAGTGGAAAGAAAAGGCTACAATTAGGAGTTAGGTAATTATTAAAAGAAAAAAATTCACAGATACATATAAACACAATGAAAGTTATATACGTATTACTTATAAACACCCATACAAAGCTTAAAGCACAAAAGCAGTAAAAAATCAACTATATCTATAAAAATCAATCAGGGGATTCCCAAAATAAAAAGTTGGAAAGAGTATATCATATTCATGAAAATAAGGAATAAAAAGCTAGTGCTTTTAGAATGAGTTCAAACTTAAGCAGCAATCAACTTAATATAGATGTCTGTATGCATAAGATGTTATTTATAAATCTAATGATAACTACAAATCAAAAACCTGTAACAAATATGTAAAACATAAGGGGAAGGAATCCAAGCATATCACTAAAGAAAGTCATCAAACCACAAGGGAATAGAGCAAATTAAGAAAGGGACAGAAGAAGAAATGCAAAACTATAAAACAAGTAAAAACATGGCAAGAAATACATACTTATCAATAATCATTCTGAATATAAAAGGGCTAACTGCTACAATCATAAGACATAAGATGAATTAATGGATAAAAAGCAAGACCTATCTGTATGCTGCCTACAAGAGACTCATTTCAGTTCTAAAGACACATGCAGGTTGAAAGTGAGAGGATGGAAAAACATTTACCATGTGAATAGAAGTGAAAAGAAAGCTGTGATAGCAAAACTTGTATCAAACAAAATAGACTTTAAAGCAAAGAATGTAAAAAGAAACCAACAGGACACTATATAATCAAAAAAGGACAATTATAAAAATTGTAAATATTTGTGCACCCAACATGGGAACACCCAAATACAAAAAGCAACTGTTAGCAGACATAAAGAAAGAAATTGATAATAATACAATAATAGTAGGGGATTTGAACTTACTTACATCATGGAGAAATCATCCAGACAGAAAATCAACAAGGAAACAACGGCTTTGAATGACATATTCAAAATATTTCTTTCAGAAATAACAAAATATACATTCTTCAAGTGTTCATGGAGCATTCTCCAGAGTAATTCACATATTAGGTCACAAAACAAGTCTCAAAAATTTCAAAAAAGATTGAAATTATATCATGCATCTTTTCCAACCACAATGGTATAAAATTAGAAATCACAAGAAAAAAAATCTGAAAACAACCACAAATACCTGGGGGTTAAATAGCATACTACTAAATGATGAATGAGTCACCAAAGAAATCAAAGACAAAATTAAAAAAATATATGGGCACAAATGAAAATGAAAACACAATGGCCCAAAACTTTGGGATGCAACAAAAGTTGTTTTAAGAGGGAAGTTTATAGCAATGCAGGCCTACCCCAAGAAGCAAGAAAAATCTCAAATAAGCAACTTAACCTTATTCTTAAAGAAGCTAAACAAAGGAAAGCAAACAAAGCCCAAAGTCAGTAGAGAGAAGAAAATAATAAAGCATAGAGCAGAAATACATGAAATAAAGACTAAAGAAGACAATAGAACATAACAATAAAACCAGGTGTTGGTTCATTGAAAAGATCAACAAAATTGATAAACCTTAGCCAGACTCATCAAAGACAGAAAGAAAAGACTGAAAAACAAGGTCAGAAAAGAAAGAGGAGAAATAAGAACCATCCTATAGAAATATAACGGATTATAAGAGAATATTATGAAAAATTATATGGCAACAACTTGCACAACCTAGAAGAAATGGATAAATTCCTAGAAACATAAAACCTTCCACAACTGAATCAGGAAGAGATAGAAAATTTGAATAGAACAATTACTAGCAAAGAAATTGAATAAGTAATAAAAAAAAAAAAACTCCCAACAAATAAAAGTCCAGGACCAGATGGCTTAACAGGTGAATTCTACCAAACATCTGAAAGAGTTAATACCTATTTTTCTCAAACTGTTTTGAAAAAGAAGAAGAAGAGCTTCCAAAACCATTCTACAAGGTCAGCATTACCTTGATATGAAAACCAGATAGAAATTGAAGATGACACAAAGAAATGGAAAAACATTCCATGCCCATGGATTGGAATAACAAATATTGCTAAAATGTCTCTATTACCCATAGGAATCTACATATTTAATGCAATCCCTATCAAAATACCACTAGCATTTTTCACAGAGCTAGGGCAAACAATCTTAAAAATTTGTATGGAACCACAAAAGGCCCTGAAGAGCGAAAGCAAACTTGGAAAAGAAAAGCAAAAACAGAGACATCACAATGACAGACTTCAAGTTATATTACAAAGTGGTAATCATCAAAACAGATAAATCAGTGGAACAGAATAGAAAAGCCCAGAAATGAACCTACAACTATATGATCAATTAATCTTTGACAAAACAGGTAAGGATACCCAATTTTTAAAAAAAGTATTTCTTCAACAAATGGCATTGGGAAAACTAGACAGCAACATGCAAAAGAGTGAAACTGTACTACTTGTTTACACCATACACAAAACTAAATTCAATATGGATGAAAGACCTAAATGTGACAGGAAACCATCAAAATCCTAGAGGAGACCACAGGCAACAATCTCTTTGACGTTGGCCATGGCAACTTCCTAAGAAATGTGTCTCTAGAGGCAGGGAAACAAAAGCAAAAATAAACTATTGGGACTTCATTAAAATAAAAAAGCTTCTACCCATTAAAAAAAAATAAAAAAGAAACAATCAACAAGCTAAAAGGCAACCTATAGAATCGGAGGAGATATTTGCAAAAATCAGATATATCTGATTAAGATTTGTGTGGAATCAGAAAAGACCCGGAATAGCCAGGGGAATTTTAAAAAAGAAAACCATATCTGGGGGCATCACAATGCCAGATTTCAGGTTGTACTACAAAGCTGTGGTCATCAAGACAGTGTGGTACTGGCACAAAAACAGACACATAGATCAATGGAACAGAATAGAGAACCCAGAAGTGGACCCTCAACTTTATGGTCAACTAATATTCGATAAAGGAGGAAAGACTATCCACTGGAAGAAAGACAGTCTCTTCAATAAATGGTGCTGGGGAAATTGGACATCCACATGCAGAAGAATGAAACTAGACCACTCTCTTTCACCATACACAAAGATAAACTCAAAATGGATGAAAGATCTAAATGTGAGACAAGATTCTATCAAAATCCTAGAGAAGAACACAGGCAACACCCTTTTTGAACTCGGCCACAGTAACTTCTTGCAAGATACATCCACGAAGGCAAAAGAAACAAAAGCAAAAATGATAAAGGACTAGTATCCAAAATCTATTAAAAAAAAAAAAAAATCAAACTCAACACCCAAAAAACAAATAATCCAATTTAAAAATTGGCAGAAGACTTGAATAGACATTTTTCTAGTATGACAGATAGATGGCTAAAAGACACATGAAAAGATATTTAACATCACTCATCATCAAGGAAACAAAAATCAAAACCACAATGAGATCTCACCTCACACCAATAAGAATGGCTAACATTAGCAACACAGGAAACAACAGGTATTGGTGAGGATGTGGAGAAAGGGAAACCCTCTTACACTGTAGGTGGGAATGCAAACTGATGCAGTCAGTCTGGAAAACAGTATGGAGGTTCCTCAAAAAGGTAAAAATAGAATTACCCTAGGATCAAGCAATTGCACTACTAGGTATTTACCCAAAGAATATAAAAACACTAATTTGAAGGGATACGTGCCTCCTGATGTTTACAGCAGCATTAGCAACAATAGCTAAATTATGGAAAGAGCCCAAATGTCTATCAACTCATGAATGAAGAAGAGGTGGTATGTGTACATATATAAGTACACACGCACACATACACAACAGAATATTAGTCAACCATAAAAAAAGAATGGAATCTCGTCATTTGCAATGACATAGATGAAGCTGGAATGTATTATGCTAAGCGAAATAAGTCAGTCAGAGAAAGACAAATATATGATTTTACTCGTGGTGGAAGTTAAGAAATAAAACAAATGAACATGAGAGGAAAAAGATCAGGCAAACCAAGAAACAGATTCTTAACCCTAGAGAATAAACTAATGTTTACTGAGGGGAGGTAGGTGGGAGTAGGGCAAGCCCAGGATAAATAGGTGATGGGTATCAAGGAGGACATTTGTGATGAGCACCTGGTGTTATATGTAAGTGATGAATCACTAAATTCTACACCTGAAACTAATATGGAATTAAATAAAAACTTGGGAAAAAACGGTGGGAGGAAAATAACAATTTCATACTATGCCTTCAGACACTCATTTCTTTTAATTTTCAGCTTCTTTCTGGTATGCATTGTCCTTCCAAGCCTGTGCTAAATTAATTATAGGCACTTCATTGCTTAAAAAAAAAATTAAAGACACTACAAAAAGCCACAAGCCAATATCCCTAATGAACAGAGATGCAAAAATCCTCAACCAACTATTAGCAAACCAAATCCAACAATACGTTAAAAAAATCATTCACCACAATCAAGTGAGATTTATTCCTGGAATGCAAGAGTGGCTCAATATTCGTAAATCAACCAATGTCATACATCACATTAATAAGAGAAAGGATTAAAACCACATAGTCATCTCAATAGCTGCAGAAAAAGCATTTGACAAAGTACAACGTCCATTCATGATAAAAATTCTCAGCAAAGTAGGTTTAGAAAGAACATACTTCAACATTATAAAGTTCATATATAAAAACCCACAGCTAGCATCATGCTCAATGGTGAAAAACTGAGAGCTTTACTGCTAAGGTCATGAACAAGACAAGGATGTCCACTCTCACCATTTTTATTCAAGATAGTGCTGGAAGTCCTAGCCACAATCCTCAGAAAAGTAAATGAAATAAAAGCCATCCAAATCAATAAGAAGTAAAACTGCCATTATTTGCAGATGGCGTGATACCACCTATCAATATATGGAAATCTGTTGCATTTCTATGCACTAGTAATGAAGTACTAGAAACAGAAATTAAGAAAACAATCCCATTTATTAATGCACCAGAAATAATACAATATGTAGAAATAAACTTAACCAAGGAGGTAAAAGACCTGTTCACTGAAAACAATAAAACACTGATAAAATAAATTGAAGATGATATAAATAGAAAAATATTTCACATTCATGGATTGAAATAATTAATATTAAAATATCCATATTAAAAAATAAAATAAAAAATATCCATATTACCCAAAGCAATAAAGCAATCTTATATTCAATATAACCCCTGTCAAAATATCAATAGCACTTTTCACAGAGCTAGAATGGCTATTCCTAAAATTTACATGGAACCACAAAAGACCCCAAATAGACAAAGCAATCTCAAAAAAGAACAAAACTGGAGATACCACAATGCCAGACCTCAAAACTATAATCATCAAAATAGTATGGCACAAAAACATACTCATACATAGATCAATAGAGCAGAGGGTCAGAAATAAACCCATACTAATATAACCAATTAATGTATGATTAGATTAATTGTAGAGGCAAGAATATGCAAAGGGAAAAAGACAATCTCTTCAACAAATGACGTTGGGAAACTGGACAGCTACACGTAGAACAATGAAGCTGGACCACTTTCTTACATCACACAAAAACAAACTCAAAGACTAAAGACCTAAATATGAGACTTGAAACCATGCAAGTCCTAGAAGAAAACATAAGCAGTAATTTCTTTGACATCAGTCATAGATGTCTCTAGGTATCTCTCTTTTGGCAAAGGAAATAAAAGCAAAATTAAACTATTAGGATTACACCAAAATAAAAACTTTTGCACAGAGGAAAACAGCAACAAAACAAAAAGGCAACCTACTGAATAGGTGAAGATATTTGCAAATGATATATTTGATGAGGGGTTAATACCCAAAATGTCGAAAACACTTAAACAACTCAACATCAAAAGAAAACCAAATAATCCCATTAAAAAGTGGTTAGAGGACATGAATAGACATGTTTCCAAAGAAGATACAGAGATGGCCAACAGAAACATGAAAAGATGCTTAACATCACTAATCATCAGAGAAATGCAAATCTAAACCACAGTGACATATCACCTCACACCTGTCCAAATGGGTAAAATGAAAAACACAAGAAATAACAAGAGTTGGCAAGTATGTGGAGAAAAAGGAACACCATGTGCAGTCCTGGTGGAAATGCAAGCTAGTGTAGCCACTGTGGGAAAGAGTATGGACAGTCCCAAAAATTAAAAAATAAAATAACCGTATTATCCAGTACTGAGTGGTAACCAAAAGAAAACAAAAACACTAATTCATAAAGATATATGCACCCCTATGTTTAGTGCAGCATTTTTTACAATAGCCAAGATATGGAACCAATCCTAGTGTCCGTCCACAGATAAATGGATAAAGAAGAGGTGGTATGTGTACACACATACACACACACACACACACAGCAGAATATTACTCAGCCATAAGAAAGAATGAGATCTTGTCATTCACAACAACATGGATGGATCTAGATGGCATAATGCTAAGTGAAATAAGTCACTCAGAGAAAGACAAATACGGTATGATTTCATTTGCAAGTGGAAACAGACTCTTAACTATATAGAACGAACTAATGGTTACCAGAGGGGAAGTGGGTGTCAGGATGGGTGAAATAGGTGAAGGGGATTAAGAATGCACCGATCATGATGAGTACGGAGTAATGTATAGAAATTGTTCAATCACTATATTGTATACCTGGAACTAATACAACACCGCATGTTAATTATATTGTACTAAAAGATGATAAATCAATTTTAAACTGTAAAAATATCATCATCCATGTATAGACATAAATATTTTTATTAAAATAAAGAATTCAAAAAAATAATAAATAAATAAGGGGAGGAGGGCGGGGGGTGGGAGTGAATGGGTGACGGGCACTGGGTGTTATTCTGTATGTTAGTAAATTGAACACCAATTAAAAAAAAAAAATGGGAAAAAAAAATAAAATAAAACAACTACAAAAAAAGAGGAAAACAAAAAAAAAATAAAGCAACTACAAAAAAAAATAAAATAAAATAAAATAAAATAAAATAAAATAAAATAAAATAAAATAAAAAAATAAAAACCCACTGACAGGTTCATGAAAACCCAATAAAGGATTGTCGGAGTGGCTCAGTCAAAAAAAAAAAAAAAAATAAATAAATAAATAAATAAAATAAAAATAAATAAATAAATAAATAAATAAATAAATAATAAAATAAAATAAAATAAAGAATTCAAAAAACCCCAAAAAAAACAAAATAAAATAAAATAATTCCTTAAAGTATAGCTAAAAAGAAAAAAATAGGTGAAATTAACTTTGCTATTTTTAACCCAATAAAACCAAACCTTATTATTTTAACAGATAATCAATATAAATATTATTAATAAGTATTTTATTTTTTATACTAATATTTCAAAATCCAGTGCATGATCTATGCATAGAGTATATCTCAGTCCAGACTGGCCATATTTCAAGTGCTTATTTGTGCAGAGGCTGCTTTTAGGCAATAGTTTTGAGCAATGGAAACCTGAGTAAGGTAAAATGAGGCTGAATGCAAACAGGCTCATTAGGTGACCCACTTAAAAACAGCCATAGGCCCTAGCTGACCAATGAGCTAACTTAAAACCAGGCACAGTCACCAAAACAGGAAAATTCCATATATTCCCATACCTCTTCACTCCTACACCCCAACTGCTTTCTGGAAGGCTGTTCCCTTGTATCCTCAATGAACTTAACTTCTTTGCTCTGCCTTGGGTGAATTCTTTCAAGTAGGGCACAGGTGGGACTAGGTAGGGAGAAATAGCCACGGGGTTATGGGATCAGGCTCACAAAAATTCCAAAAATGTGGAAGTGAAAGGAAACCAGAGATAAAGAAACAAACCAAAAAAAAAACCTAAAAAAAAAAAAAAAAAAAAAAAAAAGAAACAAACCAGACCATCCTGTCCTAAGTGTCAGAGGTGGGGTCTTATTATAACAGCTACTTGTTTCCAACAAAAAATTATCGATCCCTAAAAAGGAAGTAAGCCATTAAAGGTGTTATCAGCAGTGATATCAATAGAGATACTGAAAGGATTTAGGTTCCCCAGTTGGCTTTTTTTTTTAAATTTTTATTTATTTATGATAGTCACACAGAGAGAGAGAGAGAGAGAGAGAGAGAGAGAGACAGGCAGAGGGAGAAGCAGGCTCCATGCACCGGGAGCCCGATGTGGGATTCGATTCCGGGTCTCCAGGATTGCGCCCTGGGCCAAAGGCAGGCACCAAACCGCTGCGCCACCCAGGGATCCCCCCAGTTGGCTTTCAATAAAAGACCAACCCTACAAGCCCCCAGTGCCTGTCAGGACCCCTCTCACCCCCCAGAGCATTTTCTGTATTCTTGCTTAATAACTTCTATCACTTTACCCTCTCTTTTGTCCATTGAGATTCATTCTTCGACTCCATGAGACAAGGACCTAGCTGTCCCACTTCATTTTCACTGCCCAAACCTCTGGCCTCTGCACAATCAGGTTGCCCCACTATTAGCCCCATGTGCAAGTAGCCTACCATTTAGGAGGAGATAACCCGAATGGCTCTGTTACGGGAGACTGACAACTGAACTCTGATAAGAGACAATGACTGCCTTTCATATCATTTTAACTCCAATATAAATGCCAGGCACATAGTAGACAATCAATAAATACTTGTTTTGTTGTTAAGTATTATACTTTTTGGTTCAAAAAAAAAGACATAAAAAGATCTTGAAAAATCAGGACAAAAAAAAAAAACGTCTTTGAGAGGCTAGTTTGCAATATGGCAAGTTACATCACAGAAAATAAAAATGTGTCCATTTACACAGCCACTTCCATCCTGACCACCACATTGCCCTATTATAATTACCCCGAGCTCAAAGTATCATGGCCACTTAAAGATGCTTTGAGCTGAGAAAAATTGGGAAAAGATGATGGGAAAAGGGCAAGAAGAACCTACAAATAATTGTATCACTAAAGGTTAAAACAAAAACACATTCATCCACATGTATATTTCTGCAGCCTCCAACTTCTAGTCCACAAATCCAGCCTCACTTTTTGTACTGTGGTTCAGCTGCAAGGTTGATGATTATTTCCCCATAAAGAAAAGAAGTGAGGAATTACGATCTAAACACTGAGCCATTAATTATCAGAGTCTGTTAAATTTCATTCTAACCTGGTAAATTTCTGTTTTCTCACTTTCTTGGAAGAAAAAAAAAGCACCAAGCTTATATGATTTATAACAAAGAATCTCATTTTTCCAAATGTCAGCAGATAGTTTTCAAGTCTACCCTGAAAGAGTAACATAGCAACCTTGAGAAAGGGAAGAACTGAAGAATAGAAGCCCAGCTTGACCCTAACTCTGCTTATTTTTAACGTGCAAAACAGCAGTAACAAGTAACACGTAACAAGTAACAATAGATTTTTCTGCATCCTGTTGACTTCAATGTACAGAGGGAAAACTTGTCATTTTCCATATGGTAATCCAATTCATGTGTTGTTAATGCTACTTGGGGATGTGAAACACTTAAAATTAACATCTTCAAAAGTTCCATCAACATTTCCACACTCAAAGGGAGAGACATTTATGTAAAAATGACCTCTGCTGCTTCAAGGATCATGAGAAAAGTGAAAGAACCGAGAAATGTTCTCTCAAAGCAAATTCAGAAAACACTGAAAGTCCAGCTCTGTCTTTAGCTTCTGCTCTCTCACTTCCCTCCTTCTACACTCTGCATTTTGGGGGTGGGAGTGGGGGTGGAAGCGCATGTCTCCTTTCTATCTGAGCAAGAAGTACACAAAAAGCTCCTAACTAGATGAGAAATCTGTTGAGGAATCGAGGATTTCTTCATTATGGTACCTGTCTGCTTTCCCAGAGGTTTCAGCTATCTGCCTGTGTTTCCTAAATTTGGGCCCAGACTTCTGAACTCCCTTCAATGTCCTCCTTGTCCTCCTCTGCCTGATTCCAAGGCATCATTTGGACCCAGAGGCTGGACCCAGCAGTATCTTACACATCTGTTTTGGGCTCCTCTCTCACAACTCTCCTGGTACCAAGAAACTAGACCTCAGAAAAGCACCCACAAGGTGTGATTTCCCAGAAACCCCAGCAACACTACAGATGGAATCATCAGGAGAGCTGTGGAAACAATGCACTCTGAAAAGAGAAAGCTCCTGTGCTAAAAGGACAAAGCATAACCCAGGGCCTGTGTGATAGACAGCTCCAGCCAAAGTTCCAACCTTGCCTCCGCCCCATGCTCCCAGCAAACATGACCTATGGAGGTACACAGAGTGGGGAGATGTGTGGCAATGGGGAGCCAGAATCCTACTTTACTTCATTTCATGAGGATCAGAAACCATGCAGCAAGGATTTTACAGTAACTTAGGTTGTATCTAGGACTGTATATGAATTTTAACTTTCAACTTCATTACTTCTCCTACTGAAAAATATCAACCATTTTTCTCCAATTCCTGTCACTTCAGTATTATTTCAAGCCTTATGAAAATGAAATAATATCTCTCCAAAATGAGACTTATAAAAAAAAAGGCTATATATTCTTAGAGTGGACAATTGATTATAAAGCTTTACTCTCCAAAATGTGGCTGCAAATTGAGACCAATGTGGGAGATAAGGACTGAGAAGTATCCGTTGTATGCGGTAATTATGAAATTACTGGTAACTGAGGGTGCCTTTTGGGAAGAAAGACAGACTGCCACATATTGAAGAGTGAATGGAAAATGTAGGAGCAGACCCAGCAGGTGTTCAGTCTTTCGAGAGCCCTGGTGAGTTAAAGAAGAGGCACTGTATATTTAGAAGAACATCTGGAAGAGTTATAAGAACAGACACCTTAGCGTTATTAGGAACTCGCTGGAAAGATCCAGTTAAGGAATAAATCTACTAAATAATAAAAGTTTTACAGAGTACATTTTAAAGACCTAGTTGATTTTATTAATCGATTCACGTATCAGGTAACATTTCATCTAGCAAGTGGAGGGGAGCTCCAGAGGGCTATGAAAGTGAAGGATCTTTATTTTTTTTTTTTTTTGAGTTGGGGTTTATTTTTATTTCCAAGAAGTTAGGGTGCATCCTTAAGATGACTAAAGAGGATGCTTTTACTTTTTTTTTTTTAATAATAAATTTATTTTTTGTTGGTGTTCAATTTGCCAACATACAGAATAACACCCAGTGCTCATCCCGTCAAGTGCCCCCCTCAGTGCCCGTCACCCATTCACCCCCACCCCCCACCCTTCTCCCCTTCCACCACCCCTAGTTCGTTTCCCAGAGTTAGGAGTCTTTATGTTCTGTCTCCCTTTCTGATATTTCCTACCCATTTCTTCTCCCTTCCCTTCTATTCCCTTTCACTATTATTTATATTCCCCAAATGAATGAGAACATATGTTTGTCCTTCTCTGATTGACTTATTTCACTCAGCATAATACCCTCCAGTTCCATCCACGTTGAAGCAAATGGTGGGTATTTGTCATTTCTAATGGCTGAGTAATAATCCTTGTATACATAAACCACATCTTCTTTATCCATTCATCTTTCGTTGGACACCGAGGCTCTTTCCGCAGTTTGGCTATTGTGGACATTGCTGCTATAAACATTGGGGTGCAGGTGTCCCGGCGTTTCATTGCATCTGCATCTTTGGGGTAAATCCCCAACAGTGCAATTGCTGGGTCGTAGGGCAGGTCTATTTTTAACTCTTTGAGGAACCTCCACACAGTTTTCCAGAGTGGCTGCACCAGTTCACATTCCCACCAACAGTGTAAGAGGGTTCCCTTTTCTCCGCATCCTCTCCAACATTTGTTGTTTCCTGCCTCGTTAATTTTCCCCATTCTCACTGGTGTGAGGTGGTATCTCATTGTGGTTTTGATTTGTATTTCCCTGATGGCAAGTGATGCAGAACATTTTCTCATATGCATGTTGGCCATGTCTATGTCTTCCTCTGTGAGATTTCTGTTCATGTCTTTTGCCCATTTCATGATTGGATTGTTTCTTTGGTGTTGAGTTTAAGAAGTTCTTTATAGATCTTGGAAACTAGCCCTTTATCTGATAGGTCATTTGCAAATATCTTCTCCCATTCTGTAGGTTGTCTTTGAGTTTTGTTGACTGTATCCTTTGCTGTGCAAAAGCTTCTTATCTTGATGAAGTCCCAATAGTTCATTTTTGCTTTTGTTTCTTTTGCCTTCATGGATGTATCTTGCAAGAAGTTACTGTGGCCGAGTTCAAAAAGGGTGTTGCCTGTGTTCTTCTCTAGGATTTTGATGGAATCTTGTCTCACATTTAGATCTTTCATCCATTTTGAGTTGATCTTTGTGTATGGTGCAAGAGAGTGGTCTAGGTTCATTCTTCTGCATGTGGATGTCCAATTTTCCCAGCACCATTTATTGAAGAGACTGTCTTTCTTCCAATGGATAGTCTTTCCTCCTTTATCGAATATTATTTGACCATAGAGTTCGGGGTCCACTTCTGGGTTCTCTATTCTGTTCCACTGATCTATGTGTCTGTTTTTGTGCCAGGACCACACTGTCTTGATGACCACAGCTTTGTAGTACAACCTGAAATCTGGCATTGTGATGCCCCCAGATATGGTTTTCTTTTTTAAAATTCCCCTGGCTATTCGGGGTCTTTTCTGATTCCACACAAATCTTAAAATAATTTGTTCTAACTCTCTGAAGAAAGTCCATGGTATTTTGATAGGGATTGCATTGAACGTGTATATTGCCCTGGGTAACATTGACATTTTCACAATATTAATTCTGCCAATCCATGAGCATGGAATATTTTTCCATCTCTTTGTGTCTTCCTCCATTTCTTTCAGAAGTGTTCTATAGTTTTTAGGGTATAGATCCCTTACCTCTTTGGTTAGGTTGATTCCTAGGTATCTTATGCTTTTGGGTGCAATTGTAAATGGGATTGACTTCTTAATTTCTCTTTCCTCAGTCTCATTGTTAGTGTATAGAAATGCCATTGATTTCTGGCCATTGATTTTGTATCCTGCCACACTGCCAAATTGCTGTATGAGTTCTAGCAATCTTGGGGTGGAGGCTTTTGGGTTTTCTATGTAGAGTATCATATCATCGGCGAAGAGGGAGAGTTTGACTTCTTCTTTGCCAATTTGAATGCCTTTAATGTCTTTTTGTTGTCTGATTGCTGAGGCTAGGACTTCCAGTACTATGTTGAATAGAAGTGGTGAGAGTGGACATCCCTGTCTTGTTCCTGATCTTAGGGGAAACGCTCCCAGTGCTTCCCCATTGAGAATGATATTTGCTGTGGGCTTTTCGTAGATGGCTTTTAAGATGCTGAGGAATGTTCCCTCTATCCCTAACTCTGAAGAGTTTTGATCAGAAATGGATGCTGTATTTTGTCAAATGCTTTCTCTGCATCTAATGAGAGGATCATATGGTTCTTGGTTTTTCTCTTGCTGACCTGATGAATCACATTGATTGTTTTACAAGTGTTGAACCAGCCTTGTGTCCCGGGGATAAATCCTACTTGGTCATGGTGAATAATTTTCTTAATGTATTGTTGGATCCTATTAGCCAGTATCTTGCTGAGAATTTTTGCATCCATGTTCATCAGGGATATTGGCCTGTAATTCTGCTTTTTGGTGGGGTCTTTGGTTTTGGAATTAAGGTGATGCTGGCCTCATAGAATGAATTTGGAAGTACTCCATCTCTTTCTATCTTTCCAAACAGCTTTAGTAGAATAGGTATGGTTTCTTCTCTAAACGTTTGCTAGAATTCCCCTGAGAAGCCATCTGGCCCTGGACTCTTGTGTCTTGGGAGGTTTTTGATGACTGCTTCAATTTCCTCCCTGGTTATTGGCCTGTTCAGGCTTTCCATTTCTTCCTGTTCCAGTTTTGGTAGTTTGTGGCTTTCCAGGAATGCGTCCATTTCTTCTAGATTGCCTAATTTATTGGCGTATAGCTGCTCATAATATGTTTTTAAAATCATTTGTATTTCCTTGGTGTTGGTAGTGATCTCTCCTTTCTCATTCATGATTTTATTAATTTGAGTCTTCTCTCTCTTCTTTTTAATAAGACAGGCTAATGGTTTATCTATCTTATTAATTCTTTCAAAGAACCAACTCCTGGTTCTGTTGATCTGTTCCACAGTTTTTCTGGTTTCGATTTCGTTGAGTTCTGCTCGAATCTTTATTAACTCTCTTCTTCTCCTGGGTGTAGGATCTATTTGCTGTTTTTTCTCTAGCTCCTTTATGTGTAAGGTTAGCTTTTGTATTTGAGTTCTTTCCAGTTTTTGAATGGATGTATGTATTGCGATGTATTTTCCCCTTAGGACTGCTTTTGTTGCATCCCAAAGATTTTGAACGGTTATATCTTCATTCTCATTAGTTTCCACGAATCTTTTTAATTCTTCCTTAATTTCCTGGTTGACCCTTTCCTCTTTTAGCTCGATGGTCCTTAACCTCCACGTGTTTGAGGTCCTTCCAAACTTCTTGTTGTGATTTAGTTCTAATTTCAAGGCATTATGGTCTGAGAATATGCAGGGGACGATCCCAATCTTTTGGTATCAGTTCAGACACGATTTGTGACCCAGTATGTGGTCTATTCTGGAGAAAGTTCCATGTGCACTTGAGAAGAATGTGTATTCAGTTGAGTTTGGATGTAAAGTTCTGTAGATATCTGTGAAATCCATCTGGTCCAGTGTATCATTTAAAGCTCTCGTTTCTTTGGAGATGTTGTGCTTAGAAGACCTATCGAGTATAGAAAGAGCTAGATTGAAGTCACCAAGTGTAAGTGTATTATTATCTAAGTATGTATTAACTTTGGTTATTAATTGGTTTAAATATTTGGCAGCTCCCACATTCAGGGCATATATATTGAGGATTGTTAAGTCCTCTTGTTGGATAGATCCTTTAAGTATCATATACTGTCCCTTTTCATATCTCACTACAGTCTTTGGGACACACTTTAATTTCTCTGATATAAGGATGGCTACCCCTGCTTTCTTTTGAGGACCATTTGAATGGTCCATGGTTCTCCAACCTTTTATTTTCAGGCTGTAGGTGTCCTTATGTCTAAAATGAGTCTCTTGGAGACAGTAAATAGATGGATCTTGCTTTTTTATCCAGTCTGAAACCCTGCACCTTCTGATGGGGTCATTAAGCCCATTCACGTTCAGAGTTACTATTGAAAGATAGGAATTTAGTGTCATCATGATACCTATTCAGTCCCTGTTTTTGTGGATTATTCCCTTGCACTTCCTCTTTCTTTTACAGGGTCCCCCTTATTGTTTCTTATAGAGCTGGTTTGGTGGTCACATATTCTTTCAGTTTCTGCCTATCTTGGAAGCTCTTTATCTCTCCTTCTATTCTGAATGAGAGCCTTGCTGGATAAAGTATTCTTGGTTGCAGGTTCTTCTCATTTAGGACCCTGACTACATCCTGCTGGCACTTTCTCGCCTGCCAGGTCTCTGTGGAGAGGTCTGCTGTTGTCCTAATGCTTCTCCCCATAAAAGTGAGGGATTTCTTGTCTCTTGCTGCTTTAAGGATCTTCTCTTTATCTTTGGAATTTGCAAGCTTCACTATTAAATGTTGAGGTGTTGATGATTTTTATGGATTTTAGGAGGAATCTCTCTATCTCCTGGATCTGAATGCCTGTTTCTCTTCCCAAGTTAGGGAAGTTCTCAGCTATGATTTGTTCAAATACACTTTCTGGTCCTCTGTCCCTTTCGGCGCCCTCGGGAACCCCAATTAAACGTGGATTTTTCCTTCTGAGGCTGTCATTTATTTCCCTTAACCTATCTTCATGGTCATTTAATTGTCTTTCTCTTTTTTCCTCAGTTTCCATCCTTGCCATCCACTTGTCTTCTATGTCACTCACTCATTCTTCTACCTCGTTAAACCTCGTCGTTAGGACCTCTAGTTTGGATTGCATCTCATTTAATTGATTTTTAATTTCGGCCTGATTAGATCTAAATCTGCAGTCATGAAGTCTCTTGAATCCTTTATGCTTTTTTCTAGAGCCACCAGTAGCTTTATAATTGTGCTTCTGAATTGGCTTTCTGACATTGTATTCGAAATTTTGTAACTCTGTGGGAGAGAGGACTGTTTCTCTCTCTGTGAGATCTGTGGGAGATTCTTTGTTTTGAGGTGAGTTTTTCCTTCTAGTCAGTTTGCTCAGTGCAGAGTGGCCAACAACATGTTGTACTGGAAAAAGGAGGAAAACAGAAAAAACAAAGTAAAAAAGAATAAAAAAGGGGGTGGGGAAACAACAGAAACAAACAGGAAAGAAAGAACAAAGGGAGTATCCTCTGATTCTATATACTGTAAATCCCTCGACTTCCCCTGGAACTTTCCAGTGGTGCTTGGTCAATAACTTGCTTTTCCCCTGACCTTCCAACTGGCCTTCTGGGGGAGGGGCCTGCTGTGCTGATTCTCAGGTGTGTGCACCTGGGGGAGCTGCCCAGCCCTCTGCCAGGTCTACAGTTCAGTGGGATTCTTTATCCTGTGAGGCCCCTGCTCAGGCCCAGGTACAGGGTGACACCAGGAGGGACAACCACAGTGGCGGCGGCCAGCTGTCCAGACCTGGAGTCAGCTCCCACAGTAACTACTGCAGCTCCTAGAGCACACGGGACTGGGTGCTCCGGGGTAGGGGCACGATCTGCACAGCTCTGGGCCTGGCTGCAGGAGTGACCCGGCTGTCCTGTGTCCTCCCAGCCTCTGCCTGTCCTGGGGGAGCCCCGGATCCTCGGCTGTGTCCCCTGGTGCCCTGGGCTCCGGGCCTGCAACACTGTGAATGGACCTAAAGTACCATGTTGTGTAATTTAAAAGCATAAGAGTCAATTTTGTGTAAAGTTAACTTATCCTTTATTACAATAAAACTCTATAAGCCATTATACAGGTTAAAGGTTAAAGAAAAACTCAAAATATAGAAACAGTGAAATAAAAGGTGAGGGCAAGCCCCTGTTGGGCTGCAGCCATCACGAGCCCCGCGGTGGGAGCTGGGGCGGGCTCCCGAGGTGGTCAGGGGGCTGCTAACGGGTCAAAGCAGGTTGTTCTGGAGGCAGGTTGCAGGTCTGGCCCTCTGGGGACCCCGATTGCAGGCACCAGGGCCTACTCCTCTGGGGTGGCCATGGGAGCAGGGGGCTCCTCCTCATCGGGGCAGGGAACCATAGGTTCGAACAGCACGTGCACCACCTTCACCTCAGGAACCAGCATCTCTGCCTTGACCAAGTCCTCATCTCCAGCAGCCACTATCCCTTCAGACCCTGAACCTTCCCCAGGCTCCACAGTGGGAGCTGGGGCGAGCTCTTCGGGTGGCTCAACGGGTTGCTCCATCCCCGAGGCCAGTTGCTCCATCGAGTTAGAAGGTGGCTGGGGCACATCCACGACCTCGAGAGCAGGGGGTGGCGCCTGCTCCTCCTCCAGGGCTCCCAGGGGTGCAGGGGACTCCTGCAGGGCAGCAGTGACCACTATCTGCAGGGGCTTTGCCTCCCCAGCAGGCGGCTCATCGCAGGCCAAGCCCTCAGCCCCAGCAGCCAGGCCCCACGGGGCAGCAGGCCCCACGGTCGGAGCTGGGGTGCGCTGCAGAGTGGGTTCAGGGTGTTTTCCTCGGGCCAAAGCTGTAGATCCAAGAAGACAAAGTATCACCACCAGGACGGACTGTCCACGTCCCTCCCAAATCAAGGCCACTCTTCCCACCACTCCCCGTGTGTGAGGGCAAGAGCCCTGGGAGGTGTCCCCAGGCTGCAGCCCGTGGGGTGGGGTGTGAGCCCACCCCTGCTCCCGGCCCAGCTGCACGGAGGCTGCATCCGCGGGCCCCCCCTGTCCCCAGCTCGGCCACCCCCAGTCCTCCTCACCCCCAGCCTCTCGCTCCGCTGCATGGAGGCGTCTGAATTGCCTCAGGTGACGCAGGGCCCGGAGATGCGCATCTGTGCCTGGCATGTGCTGTCTTAGTATTTGGAGGAGTTTTATAAGGGAGGGAAATTCTGGGAACTGATGAAAGTCGTCCCCATAATAATTCAACCATATTTCCATCATGAAGGAGATGGCCCTGGGGAGGGACAGGCGGGCACAGGCGTCAGAAGACAGGGCTCCGTCACATGCAGGTGTCCCGGGGAAGCCCTGCAGGACCCGGGGCCTGGCTTCCCGCGCGGGGTGTCGGAGGCCAGTCCTGCTCCTCGTCCCCCTGCCACCTGGCGGTCCTGCCTGCCACAGGCCTGCTCCCTGAGGAGGGGCTGGGATGCAGCCTCTGTGCGGGGAGCCCAGGCCCAGCGGGGTGACCATCACCATCTCTCCTGGAGAAGCGGGGCTCCCTCCTCAGCCTGGTCCCTGCCCACCTGCCCCTTGAGTCCACCGGCAGGCATCAGGGGACGGGGGGCGTCTGGCCTGTCATTGCCCTCACTGCACACACTGTCGCTCTGGGAAGCTCCAAGGCAGGAGGGCTCGGGCTCTGTGTCCTGCCAGGCCTTGCCAGGAGCCGCCCAGGACCGCCACCTTCCCTCCTGTGGCTCTGGCTGCCTCCCTCCCGAGGGGCCCCCGGGGGTGTCCTTCCACTGACTCTAATCTCCCATCTCCCACGGGGCGGGGGCCGCCTGGTCCGGGAGCCCTCACCAGCCCTCCTGAGCACCTGCTGTGCCCCCGGGTCCAGGTGCCACCAGATTGGGGAGTGCGATGCTCCCCACCCCCTCTGCTCTGGGTCCCAGGTGTGGGGCAGAGAGAGGGTTGGGGGGGATGGAGAAGGTCTCCCTGAGGGGTCCCAGTGCCTCCCACCAAGCCCGCACCCCATCCACCGCTCTCCTTCGCTCTTTTCCAGAAGGGGCATTAGACCTTTTCCCTGTCACAGGAATTGCAGATGTGTGGGGTGAGGGGGCAGCCCCCCACCGCCCCACAGCCCCTTCGCTGCCCTCCAGGAGAGGGAAGGCCCTCCTGCAGGAGCCGGAGTCACTCACAGTTTCCAGCACTGCAGGACCACATCGTTGTTACCCCACGCATCTGCGATGCACCCATACCTAGAGGAGGGCGGGGACATCCCATGAATCGTCCTGTGGATGCAACCTCATCATGGGGGCTGTCACCCTCTGACCCCGACTAGGCCGGAGCCCCGGGGGCCGTCAGCTCTGTGCGTGAGGCCACGGGCAGCTCCCGGAGAAGCGCCCGCACCTGCTGGGGCCTCCTGAAGGCTTGAGCATGAAAGGGTCCGGCCAGGCCCATGGCCCATATCCTAGTGGGCTTGGGGGGTCCCGGGGTTCCCCGGTCTGGCTGCCCCAGGACACAGACCCCCGATGGACTCTCAAACCTCCCTTTCAATGGGGAAACAGGCCGCTCAGGACCCTGGTGATGGGGGGGAGGGGAGGAGGCACAGGCCTGGTCACGGGGAGGAGGACGGCTGCTGAGCACAGGCACAGCCCCTCTGGCCGACCCGCCACAGGCCAGGCCCCGGGGCTGCCCTGCAGGACCCCGCTAGGCCCTGGGGGACCCTGCTCCAGGCGGGGGAGCAGCCCGAGGCCGGGAAGCTCACACCATCCCCAGCCTCCCCAGCAGCAGGTGGCCCAGCCCTGGGCTGCGGAGGGGCAGGTGCTCACTCGGTGAACAGCAGGTCCAGCACCTCGTCCGTGGTGGCGAATGTACGATAGTCCTCTAAAAAGCTGAAGACGTAGATGACGTCCCTGCGCTGCAAGGCGAGCAGCAGTTGTCGGATTTTGTACTCCAGCAGCTCCGTCCGGGTGAGCTTGGTCAGGACGATCCGATGCCCCTGCCCGGCCGCGGCCCCTGCACCCTGAGGTGGGACAGAGGGGACGTGCAGCCTGCAGGGAGCCGCCCGGAGGCCTGGGATCCCGCCCCGGCAGGCCCTGGCTGGGGCCCCGTGGGCTTGAGGAGCTGGGGCTCCCTCTCCCGCTCAAGCTCCCTGCCTGTCTCTTACACAAACAGGACCAACTATGCAACAGAGAAACAATCTCAGAGGATAAATGTTCAAAATATTTGGATCAGTACAAGGACCTCCAGAGACACAGAGAGAGAGACCGAGAGAGGCAGCCGCACAGACAGGGAGAAGCAGCCCGTGCAGGGAGCCCAGGCGAGGCTCGATCCCGGGCCTCGGAGATCAGGCCTGGGGGAAGGCAGGCGCTAACCGCCGGGCGACCAGGCCTCCCCTGAGGGCTCTATTCTGATGTTCCCACACATCTGTGCGCAGGGACTCTGCATCTGGCCCAGGCAGGGGCAGGGCCATGGGGGCAGGTGTGGGGAGGAGGGGATCCAGACTCATGTGGGAGCAGGAGTGTCGGGGGGCCCAGGGGGTAGCAGGCTGGCTTCTGGGACCCGGGGCCCTTCCTGCCGCATCGGGGCCCGGGTGTCGGGGGGCCCAGCCCCTGCACTCACCCTGAGCCCGCGCTGGCCTCCGTTAGCTGCGCAGGGCACCTCCCTGCTCCTGGAGGCGGTGGGGCAGACGACCCCTTCCTCCCGCTCGCGCCCCACGTCCCGGGTGGAGCTCTGTGGAGACAGTGCCCGGCAGCCAGGCAGGAGGCCTCAGCGCCCGGTCTGGCCCCCTCGGCTGGGCCGCACCCCCAGCTGCCTCCACCCAGACACCCCACAGTGCAGGCGGCACCCACCACCCCTGGAGAGAGGAAAGGGATGCGGCTGCAGGGCCTCGGGGTGACTCTGGGGCGGGTAGAGGACCTCAGGAACCCTGTTTCCCCCCTGCCCACCTCGACATCAGGGTGACCCTGAAGGGATCCCCGGGGAACCTGCCACCCTGCAGCGTCCCCCAGCCTGGATGGGACCTGCCCACACATCCCTGGTTCCCTGAACCTGAGGAGGAAGGAATGGGGCTCGCAGGATGGTGGCACAGGGGGCCTGGCCTGGCCTGCGCTGTGTTACCTGACGGCGCCTCCTGATCACCGCCCTGATGCCTTGGTACCTATGCTGGAGCCACTGCCTACAGCATAGGAACAAGCCGCACCCCTGGGGTTCCTGGGAGCCAGAGCCCCCAGAGGTGGGCCGGCAGCAAGAGAACATCCTCCAGTAGCAGATGTCTCCAGCCAAGTGAGCCTGAGCTGGGGCTGCACTGGATGCGGGTGCCTGGTTACGGGGGTTCCGAGTTCTGTTGGGCTCTGTGACACGGCAGTGACCTCACTTCCTGGGACCCCCTCCCTGACCCACTCCTGGAGGAAGCTGCAGGGGCAGCGCTCGTGCTGCCGACGCCCCCCCTCCCTGCAGGCGAAGGCCTGTGCACACAGGGACACAACCACACCCCTGTCCACAGGCCCCAGGGAAGGACTGTGTGCACCCAGGGCCCAACCTGAACACACGCCTGGGTTCAGACACGACTGTCCAGTCTTCCCCGGTTTGACCCTGGAGAAGCTGTTGTGCCCGTCGGGGATGGTCTGCATCTTGCCTGTGGGACAGGGGTATCCTAGCGGGTGCTTCCCCCAGACGTCCCCAGGCCACTGTGGCCTCATATCTATGAC
This sequence comes from Canis aureus, assembly GCF_053574225.1. Lineage (NCBI taxonomy): Eukaryota > Metazoa > Chordata > Mammalia > Carnivora > Canidae > Canis > Canis aureus. Next base: position 32,252,330 of record NC_135641.1, on the reverse strand, counting down.
CTTGGAGGCGGGTGTCACCTGCAGGACATACCTCCACCCACACGTTCTTCCTTGGTGTGTACATGCGTCCAGGCCCACGAGGTCCTGTGTGCACAGGACTAACACACTAATGTTACCTATATGGCAGGGCTGTTTAGCTGTAAAATACTGCAAAAAACTACTTATTACAATGTCTGCTATTTATTGGTGTCACCAGTGATGTCAATGATAAGAGTCTTTTAAAAAGATACTTTTAAGATTATACTTTATTATACAGCTCTAAAGCCACACATGTTTTAAAATCCTAAATCCACATTGGGCCAGAACAGCTGGCTGATAAATAGATTACATTCCAAATATGTGTCAGTAGACACCATTAGCCAAATTGAAAAAAAAATAATAGAAAAAGAGAGGCACTTTCTAGGGACAGTGTCCTTTACATCTCAAGACTATGTCTTGTTTTTTACATGTGGTATCTTATAGTAGTTGGAATTTTTGGTATTTTAAATAAAGGGATTATTTTCCTCAAACACACACACACACACACACACACACACACACACACACACACACGGGCACCGGTACCCTCATTCTGGAGGCCCAGAAGATGACAGTCCCCCCGGGGCAGGGATGGGCAATAGCTCCCCACGATCCTAGGCTCCTGAATCCAAGGCAAACCCTACAGAAGGTGTCGGGGTCTTGGCCTAGAAGGGGTGAGGCCGTCCTCATCCTGAACCCCTGCCTGTCGTGCGTTCCGGGCCCTTCCCTCGTTTCCCCTGGGTGAGCTGTGGACGGCGGTGCCCCCAGTGGGTCGCCCTGACCTGGGCCCTAGGAAACCTGCCGTCAGTCGCAGAACTGAACGTAGACAGGAGCCTGACTCTCCAGCCTGACCCCGACTGAACTGAAATCATGTGGTGTGTCCACGCACACTGACCGAGAAACAGAGACACGGACACACACGCAGACACATGTGCAGAACCAGGAAGTTGGCAGAGGAGAAGCAACATCATTGAAGATCATTAAATAAAAAAAGAAAGAAAGCTGAATCTCGAATGGAGAAAATGGAGCAATTAAAATAGAATCATGAAAAAATAATTCATCAAACCACAAAGCAGAAAGAGGGATAAAGAGGCAGGAGCACATCGGTGACACAAAGCGGCAAGCCTCGAATGTGAGGATGATCGTGCCTCACGGACTCCACGGAACACAAGTCGAGCAACAAGCAGCACCTTCCAGCAAAGGCCTAAGTGGATTATTTTGTGTTGTTTTGATTTAAAGATTTTTATTTCTTTATTCATGAGAGTGACAGAGAGTGAGAGAGGCAGAGACATAGGCCGAGGGAGAAGCAGGCTCCATGCAGGGAGGCCGACGTGGGACTCGATCCCAGGGCCCCAGGATCAGGCCCTGGGCCGAAGGTGGATACTCAACCCCTGAGTCACTTGGGGGGTCTAGACTAAGCTAATTAAAATTTACAAGTGATTGTGAATACTCTGTTTGTAATGTGGTGAAATTTCTGTTTACTAAGAAAGAGAGGGCACCCTGGGTGGCTCAGCGGTTTAGTGCATCTTCACCTTACACCAAATACAAAAACTAACTCAAAATGGATTAAATCTAAATGCAGGACATAAACTAAAACCTCTTAGAAGAAAACATGCAGATAATCTTTTGACCTTGATTTTCGCATAGAATACTTCAATATGGCACAAAAAGTACTGGACTTCAGTGTTAAATGCTCTTGTTCTTCAAAGGACATAATAATGAAAATAAAAAAGCAATCCATATAATGGGATAAAATGTTTGTAAATCATATACCTAATGAGAAACTTATTTCCAGAATATATGAAAAGCACTGATAAGTCAATAATAAGTACAAAAAGCTCAATTTTAAAAAAATGGGCAAAGGATATATAAATAGACATTTCTCCAAGGAAGATCAGAAATTGCTGATAATTACTTGACAAGATACCCGACACATTTTCAATTTTCATTGTATCCATTACCAAAGCATCTAACCATACCGTGAAATAGACTCCTATATGTACCACACCGTACAGAACAGTGCCGCTTCCTAGATACTTAATGCAGTTGTTCCTCAGGACAATCCTATAAAATAGGTATCATGGTCCCCATTTTATAGATGAGGAAATTGAGGAAAAGGTACCTCATCAGAGTTTTACAAAGAGCAGGACGTAGAACTAGGATTTCATCTCAAACTTTTATTAAGTCCACAAGTCCAAAGATGACTTTTAGAGCTGTAAACTAAGTATTATATTAATGTTTTGGTCTATTCAGAGTTTTTCAACTACAAGGAATCTGAATTTATAAATTGTAAGTTTTCTAGAAATATTTGCTTTTTCTAAATGATCAGAATAATTAACAAAGTTTTATTCTTATATTTTCATAATCTCCTACATATGTAGGTTTATAGATCTACAACCTTTCTCATTATAATAAGGCTTCATTCAAATTTCTGTTCTCCTTCCTTTTTGGTGGATTAAGATTGATGAGATTTGGTGGATTAAGATTTCATTTAGAAATTAATCATTTTATTTTATTAATATTTTATATTTAGAAACATTTTAAATAAATATACTTAACAATGGATTTACTCTACTTTTTATTTTTATCCATTATTTTATTTCTGTTATTATTATTATAAGATGTTTTAAATAACTGGGAAAAGTTTACATTATTTTTATTATTTCTATTCTATTCTATTTTATTTATTTATTTTTAGAGAGAGAGGCAGGGAGAGAGAGAGAGAGAGAGCAACCACAGGAGTTGAGAGGGAGGGGCAGAGGGAGAGAGAAAGAGAGAATTATAAGCAGGAACCACACCCAGTGTGATATGGGACTCCATCTCATGACCCTGAGACATGATCTGAGCCAAAATCAAGAGTAGAATGCTTAACCAACTGAGCCATCCAGGTGCCCCTAATATCTCTATTTTAAAAAGCTTTAGCAAAATTTTTCTAAGTGAATGAATGTGTACTATTCTCTTTTTTTGCCATTATTTTTCATTTATAGGGCAAGGTCAGTTCCCATCTGATGGATGTCAATAACCATAGCTGATGATGATACTTGGTAATACGCTTTGTTTGACTGCACAGTAGTAGAATCCTCTTTGCAGACTTGCGGCTGGCAAGACAATTGTTTCAACCTCCAGTTACCATTAGGCTCGTATCAATCATATTTCTTCTACAGGAAGGGTGGCATCTTTCACTTCATATTCTAGATTCTATATTGTCTCTGTGCAGGGGATGCAACATTATCCCTCTTTGGATGGAATACTAGTAGAAATCACCAGTCTCCTTTCATAAAGGATTGCACTGCACTGTACTGCATATCCCACAATATTCAATCAATTCATTATTAGTTCTATTTTCTCACTATTTTTTTCTGAAACTTAAAGATATTTAAATTGGCATATAAATCCAAAAAAGAACTCCACAGAATATTTTGTGAAAAAGACCTGGATACAGTGCTAGAGATGGTGTCGTCACAGTGCTTCTTCAGAGATACTTGGCACAGTGCAGCAAGAGTTAAATGAAAAATGAGAAACCATTTGAACGGTGACCACATTTAGAAATCTATCCTAAAGAAACCATTAAAGATATTCAGAATGTATATTTAGTATTATTTAGATCAGTAAGATAACAGCTGGAATTACATATTTAAAACAAAGGCATTTAAAAATAATTATGTGTTATATGTGTGATAAAGCATTAAATTCTACCCTTGAAAACAACATTACACTATGCCTTAACTAACAAGAATTAAAATAAAAATTTAAATGAACAAAAATAAAAATACAGGATAAAATAACACTGTTAGAGATTATAAGGAGTTCCCAAAAATCTTTTATTAGTGAAATTCATTAACATGAAAATACTCCAAAGTTAATGTTAAATGAAATAAGGGGTTAAAAACTGAAACAGAATATGTATATTGCAGAGAGATGAAAGATAGCGTTTTGAAGTGACTGTTATTATTCTCCTTATTTTTTCAAGATTTTCCAGGTTTTTTATGATATGTATAAATCACTTCTATCACCTAAAACTTATAATTAAATTATTGTAACAATAAGTTGGAATTAATTTTATTGGTTAATTTTTCTTCATTCTCTGAATTTATTCTGGATACATATTGATGAGCAATCAAAGTTCAGTGTACTCTTGTACATTGTTAACTGTAGACTTTATTTGTTCTCTCATCTTATATGGAAGGCAACAATACAAACTTACTATAATATAATACCACTACCAGTTTCTTTGTATATTATGGTTTGTGTAAATTAAATGAAATTAATTAAATATTAATTATATTAATTATTAAATATTAAATATTATTAAATATGAAAAAGAAGAAAAATCAGAGAAAATCTTTAGAAACAATGACAAAACAATAATAAAATGACAATAAATATTTATCAATAATTATCAAAAGACACAAGATGACAGGCACACCTGGGTAGTTTAGATCATTAAGGGTCTGACTTCATCTCAGATCAGGATCTTGGGGTCCTGGGATTGAGCTCCATGTTGAGCTCCCTGCTCAGCATGGAATCTGCTTTGGATTCTCCCTCCCTCTGCCCTTCCCACTCATGGTCTCTCTCTCTCTAAAAAAAAATAAATAGATATATATTTTCAAAAAGACATAGGGTGACAAAATGGATAAAAAACCAAACCCATCTAAATCCTGCCTATGAGACTTATTTTAGATCTAAAGACACATGCGTATTGAAGTGAGTGGTTAGAGAATCATCCATCATACAAATGGTTGTCATAAGAAAGTCAGAGTAGCAATATTTACATCAGGCAAACTAGACTTTATTTTATTAAGATTTATTTATTTATTTACTTATTTGAGAGCGAGCGAGAGAGAGAGTTGCAGGGAGAGTCAGCGGGAGGAGGAGGAAGAGAATCTCAAGCAGACTTCTTGCTGAGCACGGAGCCAGATATGGCTCCACCCCATGACTCATGAGATCATGGCCTGAGCTGAAACCAAGAGCCAGATGCTTAAATGGTTGAGTCATGCAGGCACCCCAGATAAACTAGACTTTATTTATTTATTTATTTTTAATTTTTTTATTTATTTCTGATAGTCACACAGAGAGAGAGAAAGAGAGAGAGAGAGAGGCAGAGACATAGGCAGAGGAAGAAGCAGGTACCATGCACCGGGAGCCTGACGTGGGATTTGATCCCGGGTCTCCAGGATCGCGCCCTGGGCCAAAGTCAGGGGCTAAACTGCTGCACCACCCAGGGATCCCTAAACTAGACTTTAAAACAAAGATAGTTACAAGTGACAAAGAAGGACACTATATAATAATAAAGGGGACGACACAAGAAGATATAACAACTATAAATATTTATGCACCCAACATAGGAGCATCCAAATACTTAAAACAGTTAATAACAAACATAAGGAAGTAATCAATAATAATACAATAATAGTAGGGGATTTTTATAAGCCATTTACAGCAATGGAACAGATGGATTTAACAGATATATTTAGAGCATTCCATCCTAAAACAGCAGAACACACATTTTATCAAGTACACATGGAACAGTCCCCAGAACAGGTCAGATATTAGCCTGTAAAATAAGCCTTAGCAAATTCAAGAAGATTAAAGTCATATCATGCATCTTTTCTGACCCCAGAAGTACAAAACTAGAAGTCAACTACATGAAAAAAAAGATCTAGAAAGAGCACAAATATAATGAGACTAAATAATGTGTTATTAGACAATGAATGGGCCAACCAGGAAATAAAAGAAAAAATAAAACAGTACACAGAAACAAATGAACATGAACACACAATGCCTCAAAACTTCTGGGTTACAGCAAAAGTGGTTCTAAGAGGAAAGTTTACAGCAATACAGGCCTACCTCAGGAAGCAGGGAAAATCTCAAACACCAATATTATACCTAAAAGAACTAGAAAAAGAGCAATAAACAAGATCTAAAACCAGAAGAATAGATATAATAAAGATCAGACCAGAAATAAATACTATAGAAACTAAAAAAAAAAAAAAAAAAAAAAAAAAAAAACAGATCAATGATAAACAAAATTGCAAATGAGAGAAGAGAAATAACAGCCAACACCACAGAGATATAAACTAATATAAGCATTTCTATACACTAACAATGAGACTGAAGAAAGAGAAATTAAGGAGTCAATCCCATTTACAATTGCACCCAAAAGCATAAGATACCTAGGAATAAACCTAACCAAAGAGGTAAAGGATCTATACCCTCAAAACTATAGAACACTTCTGAAAGAAATGGAGGAAGACACAAAGAGATGGAAAAATATTCCATGCTCATGGATTGGCAGAATTAATATTGTGAAAATGTCAATGTTACCCAGGGCAATATACACGTTTAATGCAATCCCTATCAAAATACCATGGACTTTCTTCAGAGAGTTAGAACAAATTATTTTAAGATTTGTGTGGAATCAGAAAAGACCCCGAATAGCCAGGGGAATTTTAAAAAAGAAAACCATATCTGGGGGCATCACAATGCCAGATTTCAGGTTGTACTACAAAGCTGTGGTCATCAAGACAGTGTGGTACTGGCACAAAAACAGACACATAGATCAGTGGAACAGAATAGAGAATCCAGAAGTGGACCCTGAACTTTATGGGCAACTAATATTCGATAAAGGAGGAAAGACTATCCATTGGAAGAAAGACAGTCTCTTCAATAAATGGTGCTGGAAAAATTGGACATCCACATGCAGAAGAATGAAACTAGACCACTCTCTTTCACCATACACAAAGATAAACTCAAAATGGATGAAAGATCTAAATGTGAGACAAGATTCCATCAAAATCCTAGAGAAGAACACAGGCAACACCCTTTTTGAACTCGGCCATAGTAACTTCTTGCAAGATACATCCACGAAGGCAAAAGAAACAAAAGCAAAAATGAACTATTGGGACTTCATCAAGATAAGAAGCTTTTGCACTGCAAAGGATACAGTCAACAAAACTCAAAGACAACCTACAGAATGGGAGAAGATATTTGCAAATGACATATCAGATAAAGGGCTAGTTTCCAAGATCTATAAAGAACTTCTTAAACTCAACACCAAAGAAACAAACAATCCAATCATGAAATGGGCAAAAGACATGAACAGAAATCTCACAGAGGAAGACATAGACATGGCCAACATGCATATGAGAAAATGCTCTGCATCACTTGCCATCAGGGAAATACAAATGAAAACTACAATGAGATACCACCTCACACCAGTGAGAATGGGGAAAATTAACAAGGCAGGAAACAACAAATGTTGGAGAGGATGCGGAGAAAAGGGAACCCTCTTACACTGTTGGTGGGAATGTGAACTGGTGCAGCCACTCTGGAAAACTGTGTGGAGGTTCCTCAAACAGTTAAAAATAGACCTGCCCTACGACCCAGCAATTGCACTGTTGGGGATTTACCCCAAAGATACAAATGCAATGAAACGCCGGGACACCTGCACCCCGATGTTTCTAGCAGCAATGGCCACGATAGCCAAACTGTGGAAGGAGCCTCGGTGTCCAACGAAAGATGAATGGATAAGGAAGATGTGGTTTATGTATACAATGGAATATTACTCAGCTATTAGAAATGACAAATACCCACCATTTGCTTCAACGTGGATGGAACTGGAGGGTATTATGCTGAGTGAAGTAAGTCAGTCGGAGAAGGACAAACATTATATGTTCTCATTCATTTGGGGAATATAAATAATAGTGAAAGGGAAAATAAGGGAAGGGAGAAGAAATGTGTGGGAAATATCAGAAAGGGAGACAGAACGTAAAGACTGCTAACTCTGGGAAACGAACTAGGGGTGGTAGAAGGGGAGGAGGGCGGGGGGTGGGAGTGAATGGGTGACAGGCACTGGGTGTTATTCTGTATGTTAGTAAATTGAACACCAATAAAAAAAAAAAAGGAAAAAAAAAAAAAGAAAATATTATGAAAAACTACATTTCAACAAATTGGATAACTCAAAAGAAATTAGTAAATTCCTAAAAGCACATAAATTACCACAACTGAAACAGGAATAGAAAATTTGAACAGACTGATAACCAGAAAAGAAATGGAATCAGTAATCAAAAAAACCCTAATAAACCAAAGTCCAGGACTAGAAGGATTCACAAGTGAATTCGATGAAACATTCAAAGAAGAGTTAATGCCTAGTCTTCTCAAAGTATTCCACAAAATACAAAAGGAAGGAAAACTTCCAAATTCAATTCATGAAGCCAGCATTACCCTGACACCAAAATCATATAAAAATACCACAAAAAAAGAGAACTCCAAGATCATACCTTTGATGAACACACACGCAAAAATCCTCAACAAAATGGTAGCAAGGCAAATCTACCAATACATTAAAAAAAAAAAAAATCATTGACCACAATCAAGAGGGATTTATTCCTGGGTTGCAAGGGTGGTTCAATAATTCACAAATCAATCAACATGATACATCACATCAATAAGAGAAATGGATGAGAACCAGATAATCATTTCAATAGATGCAGAGAAAGCATTTGACAAAGTTCAAAATTCATTCATGATAAAAACCCTCAATAAGTGGATTTTAAGAAATAAAACAAATGAACAAAGGAAAAAAGAAAGAGAAAAATCAAGAAACAGATTCTGAACTATAAAGAACAACCTGAGGGGAGGTTGAGGATGAGTTAAGTAGGTAATGGGGATTTTTTTAAGTGGTAATGGGGATTAAGGAGTGCATTTGTGGGGCACCTGAGTGGCTCAGTCAGTTAAGCCTTAGAATCTTGGTTTCCACTCTGGTTATGATCTCAGGGTCCTGAGATCGAGCCCCACTGGGCTGTCGGATCCAGCAGGGAGTCTGCTTGAGGATTCTTTCCCTCTGCCCTCCTCCTTCTTGTGCTTTCTCTTTCTTGTAAATAAGCCCAATACATCTTTAAAAAGAAACAAGAAAAACAAGTGCACTTGTGATGAGAACCTGGTGGTGTATGGACCTGTTGAATCACTATATTGTACACCTGACACTAATAAAACACTGTATGTTTAAAAATATTTTTCTTCAGTTTCTTTTTAAAAATATTTATTTATTTGAGATTCAGAGAGAGAGATCATTGGAGTGGGGAGGGGAGTGGGAGAGGGAGAGAGAGAATCCTCAAGTAGACTCCCCACTGAGCATGGAGCCTGCTGCCCAGGGCTTTACCCAGGACCCTACTAAGATCATGATCTGAGCCAAAGTCAAGAGTTGGACAAGTTACCAACTGGGATGGCCAAGTTACCACCCAGGGATCCCATCCAGCATCTATCAATAAGTAGGGTATATATAATGCAAATAAAAGCATGTTCCATGATATTTCTGAGAATCTGAACTAATTTTTATTCATTTTTAATAGCATGCCTTAAATTATAATTAGGCTGGATTATGTTCTCCTGTAAGAAAGGTAACAGAAATCTACTGTCATTTAGATAACAGTAACAGTGAGATTGTTCTCTCTTGATTTGAAATATTTCTACTTCTCAATCCTTCAATTCCCTAATCAAAAGCTAAAATATTTTATGAGCTAACTCTGTATTTCTTTTTACACATAGGGGTTTTGCAAGCTATAACCACCATCATTCCCTTCAATGACTAGCTGAGCATTTAAGCTAATTCTTATTTCTCAAATAAGAAATTTCATTTTTCTTATTTAAGTTCTTTCAGGAAATAGATGTGATCTAATTCTGTCTTGGCAGATATTCATTGAATATTTTTTGTTGGTGGTGCAATTTACTATCTTAGCATTTTGAGAAGCCCCAGAAATAATGTGGAATAACAAGAGAAGTTTGTAAATACTCTGAGCTGATAATTTTACTGTACTGGATATAAAAGCAGATGGTTTTCTAATACAGCTATAGATATACTAAATCTATTTAACCTACATCAACCAACATAACAGTTCAATAAGAAGGAAAACCAGTTAAAATAGAATACCTTAATCCAAGGTCGGCTACATTATTTTCAAAGATAGATTACCCAATGATTTTGACCCAGTTTGGTTTTAGATTCACATAAATCAATGTTAATCTAAGACAAAATATTCATTTCATATGGTTGATTTAACTGGAGGTAGAAAATCACTATTTAAAAAATTGTAGAGTTCTCTACAATGTTCATTTGTCTCAGCCACTTTTAAAATGCTTTCTTATTGGCAACTATCCAGATTAATAAATATATATCCTTGGATTTTGTGGCATACACATTGTTCAGTTGAAGTTTACTTCTAATACATGATGGCATTATGATTAAAATATGCATACTTTAGAGTTGACTTTAGGGTTTGCTTTAAGTAGATAGGAAAGTTAAACTATGATGCCGTATTTCCTGGATATTATTCATGACCAGGTAAATCTGACAAGCGTCCATACCCTACAGACAACTTTTTCTGATAGCTTCTTATAGTTTATTTTAAAGGGCCCAAGGTACACTATCACATAATTTATAGCCCTGAAGAATATACACTAAGGGATCTGATATAGAAAAATATATTATGAACTTTAATTACATTTTCTGGTAAAGTTATAAATGAATAATGATATAAAAACAAGCATATTTGTGAAGAGAGTATACATTCTAATACCATAGCTGTAATTTCCTGTCTATGGAGAGAAATGATAATCCACACAGGACAAAGAAAATAATGCAAGAGGAGGGTTTTTGTTTTTGTTTTTTTATTAAGCTACCATGTGCTAGACATAATCTCATTTACATGTCTTACAAACCTTGCCAAGCAAGTTGAAACAAAGCAGAAAAAAAAAAAATCAGTCATTTTAAATAAGTTTTGCAATATCACACAGCTCATCTTTGAACCATCCTACATTTCCTCATAGTATTTAAAATGATTCCATTCAATCAATTATTAAGTTAGAGATTGTTACCTAATGTCTTTGTGCTCTGGTGGAAAATAAACTCCATGGCCACTTTATATTCTCCAGAATGTGGGCTTGTATTTGCTTTTAATAAATATTCGTTGTATAAATGAATGGCTCCTTCACAGGGGTGGATAGATGGATCAAAAGCAAATAAGAAAATATGATGGAGAATTTTAGCATCATTTAGTAGGATGGGGCTTTCTCTAATACTTTTTACAAATCCAGGCATCTTAAAAACTTCCTGTATATTCTAATTTGGTCCACGTTAGCTTATGTTCATCCTATATTAGATTCCTGTGGCTGCTCTACTAAGTTATCACAAACCTGATGGGTTAAGACAATAGCAATTTATTCTCCATTAGCTCTGGAGGGCTACATATTCTCTTTCAGTTTTCCTCCAGTCTGAATTCCATGTGTCTGTGCAAGGTTCTGCTCCTGGTCGCCTCTAGCATCCAGCAGCTGATGCCATTCCTTGGCATTCTTGGCTTAGGGCTGTATCCCTTCAATCTGTGTCGATTTTTAAGTGGCCTTCGCTTCTGTGTCTGGGTGTCACAGCTCCTTTGCTACTCTCTCATAAGGATGTTTGTGATGGATTTTGGGATCACCTGGAAAACCCAGAATGATCTTCACATGCCATGATCCTTAACCACACAGCAAAGACTTTTTTGAACCTGAAATCTTTGGGTTACCATTATTCAGCCTACTACTCCTTCCTGACATAACTCATCATTAAGTATTTCAAGGATTTTCCATTTGCAGATCCTGGTTCAAGGGCTTAAGCTTACAAAACGTATGAATTGAAGTTGCTAAGTATAAGTCTGTCCTTGGACCATGCAGAAAATTAAACTCTGTGGACAAATTCATTTCCATTTAAAAGAGTTAAAAATGAGAGTTTGGAAGAGCATGGGGTGTTTTCATTTGTATCAAATGCAGTATGAAATTTCATAGTATCCCTTATCCCATTCATTGTAAAATCGTTAAAAATTTGTGGACTATTAGTAATTACTGTTCATGACTTCCCTTAAACTCATACTTTACTCAAATGTCTCATCTTTATTTATCACTTGTGAAATGATTTTAACTTTTTTAAGATTTTATTTATTTATTCATGAAACACACACACAGAGAGAGAGAGAGAGGCAGAGACATAGAGGGAGAAGCAGGCTCCATACAGCAAGCATGATGTGGGACTTAATCCTGGGACTCCAGGATCACACCTTGAGCTGAAGGCAGACGCTCCACCGCTGAGCCACCCAGGCATCCTTAGGTTTATTCCTAGGTATCTTATGCTTTGGGGTGCAATTGTAAATGGGATTGACTCCTTAATTTCCTTAATTTCTCTTTCTTCAGAAGGATCTTTAAATCGGGACAAGGAAGTCATAAACAAACAAGGGTTATTTTAATGAATTTGGCTCCCTTTGGAGACAAAAGGGTAATGGTAGGTGGGTTAATCTTCCTGTAGGGAAATGAAGAGGGCCTATGTGACAGATTACCCTGTTTTTGCTGCCCAGAAAATTCTTAACTGACAGGTCAAAGGTTATATTCCTGGGTTTGTGAAACTGCAATTAGGTTAGGCATTAAGTCTTGGATTGCCCAGTTGGGGCCTTAACCTAAGTGATGTCATTTTGGGCCTGTGTTCTTCTTTTTTAACAGATCTAAACTATAATAAGTTTTTAAAACATCTGTGAAACACATACCATTGGTTATGTATCTGTGTACAAATGAAATTTTCAACTCTGAAAGATAAAATTTATGAAATCCATATATTCCAACCAAAATATAAGATTCCCCTTCTTCCCTCACTCCTTCCTCCACAAATATCTATCCAATAGGAAATTATAAACCTCATTCGAAATCAAGTTATAAATTTTTTAAATGAATGACAACAAAAGTACTACCTATCAAAACCTATGAGATGTAGTTCAAATAACACCCAGAAAATTGGTGGATTAAAATGAATTTAATAAGAAGGAAGATTTTTTTTCTAACATTTTATTTATTAATTAATGAGAGATACAGAGAGAGAGAGGCAGAGACACAGGCAGAGGGAGAAGCAGGCTCCATGCAGGGAGGCCGACATGGGACTCGATCCCGGGTCTCCAGGATCACGCCCTGGGCAGAAGGCAGGCGCCAAACCGCTGAGCCACTCAGGTGTCCCAAAATAAGAAGATTTAAAAAATACACAAAGAATTCAATTAGAGAAGCCTGATAAAAAGAAAAATCAAATAGGGCTCCTGGGTGGCTCAATCGGCTAAGTGTCTGCCTTCAGCTCAGGTCATGATTCCGGGGTCCTGGGATGGTGTCCCACATAGGCTTCCTGCCTAGTAGGGAGTCTGCTTCTCCCTCTACTCCTCCCCCCTGCTTGTGCTCTCTCTCTCACACGCACTCTCTCTCATGCTCTTTCAAATAAATAAAATCTTTAAAAAAAGAAAAATCAAATAAGCATAAAGTAGAAAAAATTAAGGAACACATCATATTAAATGATGAAATTAAAAGAGGTTTCATTAAATTCAGAAACACCATTATTTAACATTATCCTGAAGATTATAGTCACTGCAAAACAAGACAGGAAAAATATGAGGCATAAACGTTGAAAAGCAAGATAAAACTATTATTTGAGGCTGATATCATTGACTTACTACAATTACAACAGAAAGAAGTTAAAATATTAGCCTTCAATAGGAAAACATTTCTTTAGCTGATACAATGGGGAAGAAGGTAAGAATGTGGCTACAGGAAGCTGAGACAGCGCACCCAGTTGGCCATCATTAGATGGCATTAGAGCTCTGTGAACTAGAGGAGCGTCTCCTAGAAGAAAGCTGGGGGTGGAGTAAAAGATTCAAGAACTTGTGAAAATCTGGAAGAACCACAGGGGATAATACTTGCTGACCAAATTTCAGGAATTCCGACAAATTTGTATAAATTCAATGATAAAGTCAACAAACTTACAGGGTTGCTTGTATTCCTGGGATATTTGGAGTGAGCCTAGAAACTGGTGGAGTGCAAAAAATTTGTCTTTGGGGGCAGCCCAGGTGGCTCAGTGGTTTAGCGCCGCCTTCAGCCCAGGGCGTGATCCTGAAGACCCAGGATCCTGAAGACCCAGGATCCAGTCCTATGTCAGCCTCCCTACATGGGGCCTGCTTCTCCCTCTGCCTGTGTCTCTGCCTCTCTCTCTCTCTCTCTCTCTCTGTCTCTGTCTCTGTGTCTCTCATGAATAAATAAATAAAATCTTTAAAAAATGTCTTTGGGACAAGGGGAATTTTGAAATGAGAGGGGAAAGAAAGTAGAACTGATAAAGAATTTTAACAAGTGCCAAATCATTGACTTGCTTTGTCAGTATCCATCTATGAGAGTTTGCCAAATTATCACAAGAAAGCAAAATGCCCCCATAGTTATATCTTTTTTCCTTGCTCTTTTATTTTCGCCTAATCTGCAAGAGAGATGAGCTATTGAAAATTTACTTAGAATAATACTATTTTGTAACTGCTGAGCTTGTACAATGTGACTCATATACTGGGAACAAAAAGGGTAAATCTACAGTCTTTTAATTCTATATACATGACTCTAAGTAAATGAAGATTTGTTTTATAATCAACAAAGCATTCTTCCTTTTAAATGTGTACATAGAAATGTGTAAATAAAAGCTTTGTTTCTGATTCTATTTTTTGTGAGGATAGGAGATTTTTTTAAATTATCTATTATTCCAGATACAGTTTGACCTTTATGCACCAGCATATGTGTGCACACATGTACCCATACACACAGGCACACACACCCTCTCATGTCTACATGTGAAGGGTACTGAGGAGGCTGCTCACTACATAATTAAATACACTCGCCTTCGCCATCTCTTCAGATCACTAAAATCATTGCAGCATGTCTAGGATATTTCTCTCTCCTTGCAGTACGCTGCAATTCAACATTGGTGAAAATTGTGACAATAGTAGTCATCACTTTCTATTATATTTGAAGGTAGTGGGCATCTGGGTGAATTCATTAGAACAATAACTTCTGAATTTTGATGGAGGATTTATGTGCCAAAATTCTCATTTCTTTTAACTGGATTTGTGCATATAACTCTTCCTGAACTCTTTGATTCTTGACATCGGGAACTGTTTTGCATCAAGGCTAATACCAGCGTATGTGTTGGTGTGAATTTCCCAGATCCATAGTCACAATGAGGACTCAAGAAGCAGCAGCCTCATTGTAATGCATCTGTAATTCAGTCATCTCAGGTGAAACTGTATGCTGTAAATTCAAAAGTGTAATCTGTGCTGGGAATGCTCAAGCTGTACTGTAAATTCAATCTCATGCTCTCTAATGGGAATTTATCCTGGAGATGAGTCCAGTATCTGCTGTCTGGCTGTGTAATTGAATGGGGCAGGGTCTAACTATAAAAAAATCTGCATTTAGATAGCCACACACATATAAGAAGTCAAGATGATAGCGTACTTTTAGAGGGAAGATAATTTTGCATGTGCAGAGAAATGTTTAAATATTAATATTGCTTGTGGTTCCATGTTATGAAAACCAATTCCTCATTTTGTTTTTAAGGCAATAGGAGAACTAACGTCAACACTTGCCTTTGTTTAGAAATTTCAGAGTTCTAATCATCTTGCTTTTAAGAACTATAAAGGCAGCAGCTGTTAAAACTACATTTATAACATATAGCTTATGAGATAGAAGTTTAAGTGATATACTGCATCACGCTGATTGCTTAGAAATCTCAGTTCTCTTATTCACTGATTTTAGCTATTATGATACAGCCTTGAAAGGAGCCTCCACCTTTTGTTGTGGTTATTAATTTTACCTCCTGGGAACAAAGCTGCAAGTCAGCTATTCTTCTTCCTAAGACTGAAGAGAGTGGTCTATATGCTACAGATCTAAGTTTCTCTGAAAATGCACAGAGTGACCAAAACAAACTGGCATCATTACATGGATTATATAACCCAATGTCAGCCAGGGTCATCCTTGAGCTCTAGAAAAGATTAGCTCAGCCACCCATATCATATCCTTCAGTGTTTTGCTACACAAAGCGCACACTAAAGACACAGCATCAACATCATCTGGGAGAAAAAGCAGAAACACAGGCCCCACACCAGCTCTATGGAATCCATATCTGCATTTTAACAAGCTCTCCTAAGATTTATCCACGCATTAAAGTTTGAGAAGCACTGCTGTGAAGTCCTCCCTGAGATTCCAGAAAATTCCCAGAGGGCTTAATGCTCATGGTCACTTTGCTCTGATTTCTTCTTTATACTTAAGATTCTCCCTGCATCTTGCAACTGTTCTTTTATTTCTTTTTAATTAAGAAAAAAGTAGAAATCAACTTCTTTGATTTATACCACACACACACACACACACACACACACTCACACACACACAGTGCAAGGTCTATAATTGTTCTGAAAAACAAAATACACTGGGAAATTTAAAAGATTATTTTATTCAGCCTATTGCAATAGAACATACATCAAAAAAGAATGTCTCAAAGAAAAGGAAGGGGATCTAGAGTTTTATGGAGGTAAACAAAAGAATCATTCTCAAATCTTATGAGCATCATGAGGAGAGCTTCAGGTGGATCTTAATTTGGAATATGCAAAGTCAAGGCGAACCTTTGCACTACACATTTCAGGAACAAAAAAAGGTTGAGGGATATCATTTTGTTTCTTCCAAGATTTTATTTAACTTCAAGTTAGCTAACGTATACTATAGTATTGGTTTCAGGAGTAGCATTTAGTGATTCATCACTTACATGTAACTCCTAGTACTCATCACAGGTGCCGTCCTTAATCCCCATTACTCATCCCTTCCCCTCCAACAACCCTCAGTTTGGTCTCTATTGTGAAGTCTCGTAATCGTTTGCCTCCCTCTCTGTTTTCATCTTATTTTATTTTTCCTTCCCTTCCCCTTTGTTCATCTGTTTTGTTTCTTAAATTCCACATTATAAGTAAAATCATATGGTATTGTCTTTCTCTGACTTATTTTAATATAATACACTCTAATTCCACCCATGTCATTGTAAATAGCAATATTTCAATTTTTTGGTGGCTGAGTAATATTCTATTGTATATATATACTACTTCTTTATCCATTCATCAGTCAATGGACATTTGAGCTCTTTCCATAATTTGGCTATTGTTGATAGTGCTGCTGTAAACATTGGGGTGCATGTGCACCTTCTAATCACTATGTTCGTATCATTTGGATAAACAGCTAGTAGTGCAATTACTGAATTATAGGGTAGTTCTATTTTTAACTTTTTGAGGAATCTCCATAATGTTTTCTGAGTGGCTGCACCAGTTTGTTTCCCACCAACAGTATAAGAGGACTCCCCTTTAAGGATGAAGAATTTCTTAACCCTCACTGATTCTCAGGAACACAGGAGTTCATTTTCATCAATCTCCCCTTTCATCAAGATGAACATCATTAATTGCTGAGCAACCCAGAGGAGATCATAAACCTCCTGAGTAGGACAGAGCAGGGTCTAAGGAATAGTCTCTGGATGACTCTTGTTGGCATCTTTTCTGCAAAACAAGCTGAGCTATTTGTTGAGAAGTAATGGCAAAGGTCAATTGTTTTAGGGTTCCTGGGACCAAACATCTTAAAATTCTTAAAATGAAAAAAAGAGACATATTAATATAAAAGACTGCATTTAGAGAAAAGACCCAACAGTTGAACCCAGAGCTGAGGGTGACCAGTTTATTGGATATATAGGGGCCAAGGGCAGGCTGCCCCAAGATGGGCCACTTTGACAAGAACATTATCTTGAGTTAAAAGCAACCAAACTCAAGACATTCCCCCTCACCTAAGAAACTTATCTACATTATAGGGCAACCTTTGTTTTCCAGACATCTCCTCTCACCTTCCTGCTACTCGTCTTTCTCCCCTTTGTATTCTCCATCCCTACCCCACCCCTCTCAGCTCACATAAGCCTAATGTTGCCTGACGATCTTTGGAATTATGTGTCTGTGCAGATTCTCCATATATATGCTATTAAATTTCATTTTCTGCTGTTAATCTGTCTCATGTCAATTTGATTCTTAGTCCAGCTAGAAGGCCCATAAAGATTGGAAGGAAATTCTTCCTCCCCAGCAGATCCTAAGAGCTCATGGAGTAAAATCTTTCAATTATGCAGCACCACTCATTGAGTTTCATGAAACCCTTAAGGTAGGATGGCAATGTTCTTGGTATTATACACATTCTTGGTGATCACTTATATAAGGATGTGCATGACCAGTATTTTGTCAGACTTACAAAGTTGTCCAGGCAGTGTCTTGTCGAGGGAGAATTCTAAGTTGTGCATGATCTACTGAGATACTGATAATTATATCAAGTTATCAGGCATCAGCTCCAGAGCTTTTTCAGATCCTTTGGAAAAGGGCCAGCTAGTTGACAGGCAACCTAGAGTCCCAGTAGGGATCAGGGCAGTTATCTTTTAGTTTGTGATGATGCCAAACCAGGTAGAAGGGAGACAAATTTTTAAATTTTGGTGAATTTTAGCCATATTTAAAGAAAACTGGAAGAATAAAAAAATTGGTAATAACTGAAAACATGAGCAAGGTAACAGAATCCAATCAATCTACAATTAAGTAGGTACAACTGGTTTTTTTCTTTTTTTTCTTTTTTTTAACAACTGGTTTTTCTATTGATGGAGATGGAATCAACTAAAGCTCTATAGGCAAGGCAGAGTTTGCATGCCCATCATTTAGTCACAGTGTAAATAAGGTGCAAAATAGCTCAGAGGAAATGAACAGCAGTGTGTGCTGTAGAGGATGCATAGTTTTCTACTGAAATACAATAGATAACATAGATAACTTCAAAGAAAGGTTATACTTAATCACAAAATAAAATGGTCTCATTAGATTGAGTCTTGTTATTTACATAGATGCAGCAAGAATGGTAATTTAGCATATAGTCCTTCCTAAATTTGCTTTGCTGGGTATTTTCATACTGGATCTCAGTTTGGATTTATAAAAGCCTCTTGAGTCTAGGAAGTCAAGCCAAAGACTCTCCATGAGATTTTACACGTAGTACTCGTAAATTTTAGAGAATTCTCCTCTTTCTGAGGTTCCCAAAATATTCTAAGTTTTCTGGGTGGTGTTTGGGGTTCCCCGAGACCATTCTGTTTCAATGATTCACTAAAAGGATTCTTAGAACTCAGAATAGTCATTAAACTCACAGTTGTGGTTTATTATGAGAAAAGGATATAAACTAAAAACAGCAAAGAAAAGAAGTACATAGAGCAGAAACCCAGAGACACCAGTTGCAACCTTCCCATTATCTTCTCCCAAGGGAGTCCTGCAAAACAGCACTTAATTTTCCCAGAAATGATGGGTGGCAACATTACAGAATATTATGTTGAATATTATAAAACTTAACAAAACTAAGTTTCAGGGTTTTTTTTTTTTTTTTTTTTTTACTGGAGTCAGTCACATAGTCAGGCCCTCCAGAGGTCAAGTTGATACCACACAGCTCAAGGTACCCATCAGAAGTCTCATTATTAGCAGAGACTATGTGATGTGATCATAGGCCCTCGGAAGGAAAAAGGCACTTATCAGCCAGGATATTCCAAGAGTTTAGATGTTACTGACTAGAAACCAAAGCAAGGAACAAACCTTTCCTTATAATGTGCAGGGTATAGACCCAAATGATGAATTTATCCTTTACCACTCACTAGACCAACCAGGACATGACTTGCTACTCACCAATAAGGATGCAACTCACAAACAGGTACCAGATCAGTTTTTCTTGGAGGAATTTGTAAGATTGGCTTCATAGAGTCAAGCTCTGTTCTTTATAAGTATCTGGTCATATCTGATTAAACCAACATTATCTTTTTTTTTTTTGTATATATATTTTTTACTGGAGTTCAATTTGCCAACATATAACATATCACCCAGTGCTCATCCCACCAAGTGCCCTCCTCAGTGCCCATCACCCAGTCACCCCAATCCCCGCCCACCTCCCCTTCCACTACCCCTTGGTTCGTTTCCCAGAGTTAGGAGCCTCTAATACCCTCACTGATATTTCCCACTCATTTTCTCTTCTTTCCCCTTTTTTTCCTTTCACTATTTTTTATATCCCATATAATGTTTGTCCTTCTCCAATTGACTTACTTCACTCAGCATAATACCCTCCATTTCCATACATGTTGAAGCAAATGGTGGGTATTTGCCGTTTCTAATGACTGAGTAATATTCCATTGTACACATATACCACATCTTCTACAACATTATCAAATATGACATTGCAAGTAAGACCTTGTTTGCATAACCAATAATTTTCATTGTGCCCTGATAAAAACAGATTTTTATTGAGGCTATGCAACTAATTGTATTGGCCTAAAAACAAGAATACTTGTCAGGCAGGGAGAAAAAGATATAACAGACAAATGTTTTATTTCAGTTTACAAGAACATAGTCTACTAAGTAGTTACAACTTATAGATAACTTGAAGAAAAGGAAAAGGGTTTCTTTATATATCCAGAAAATAGGACATTAGCATACCAACAATCATCCTTAATCAGTTCATTTATACCTATGTAGCTAATTCCTAGCCTGCTTGATCTTCAGTTAGCAGTCTCATAAACCCATCAGCTTCTCAGCTAGAATTCTGGAAATCTTGACTGAGCTACTGGCCTCAAAGCTACTTAAATGATGCCACCAGAAGCCTGTGTCCAAAAATATGAAATACAGTGTTTTCCACCACCTCTAAAATTGTCATTTATTGAAAACAAACACTCTGGCTTGTAGCTGATTGCAAGTGCTTTTAGGAAAGTATTAAAGTAAAGCAAAAAACTGTATGCTGATGACAAAAGATTTTAAAAAGCTGTGGTTAATATATTACTGATAATTTTCAAAAAAAGGAAGATCAGATAAAAGTTCATTATAAGAATAATGCAACTGACAAGGAAATTTGGTTGTTTCTATGGCATGTAAAACTAGACAAACGTCAATTTAAAAAGTTTTAGACTACATGTCTATAAACATAACATCCCATTTTCAAAGAAGAATGGTTATTACAGCTAATTTATAAAAATAGGTGAGCATAATCTTTACAAAGAAAAAAATTGTCAAATATAACATATATCAATACTGAGACATAACTTACTATGAACATATCAAGCATGTAGTTAGAATATATAGTGAAATATCAAAATTCCAAATAAAGTGATTGGCTAAGTCTGAAGTACGTTCTAAACATCTATATATTAATAAAACTTCTTAGGTAAGTGATGTAAATCTCCCATTGAAAACTACTGGCATAGGAGATTCCAGATTCCAATTTAAAAGTTTAGACGAAGTTAATTGTTTAAAAAATAGCTGAAATTATAATATGAAAATATGATCACTCTATACTGCTGTTTGATATCAGGGAAAGGAGCACCAGGACTGATACATAGAAACATCTCATGGCCTTACAAATCTCTAGGATTTCCCATACAGCAATTTCAGAAATAGTTGTTTTAATGACACCATAAAAATATAACCTAAGGAAGGTTAAACGTGACTTCTGATTTGACAATGTTTCCCATGCAACTCATCTATAGTGACATATCCCCCAAATTAACCATTTCCAACATCACTCTTTTTACAAGGTGAAAGAAAAATTCCTTTGTAGTTTCTCCAGGGACCCCTCTGGGAAATCTCTAAGAAAACAGTTTTAGGTACAAAAAATTTCACTCAATTTGGAAAAGGAAAACATCAAAAGTAGTCAAGACATCTGAACCCTTAAGACATGAATTCAGTCATGGCTTTTGTAGATAAATAATCATACTTTGCAATTCACATCAGATTAGCAACAAAACAGGGGCACCTGGGTAGCTCAGCTGGTTGAGCTCTGACTCTTGATTTTGGCTCAGGTCTTAATTCAAGGTCATGAATTCAAGCCCCATGTTGGGCTCCATGCTGGGTGTGGAACTTACTCAAAAAAATAGTAGCAACAAAATGTTTAAAAATAAACATAAAAGGTAATATGATTGTAGAGAATTTTAACATGAGAAATCTTTGTTTTCTTAAAATAAGGACATAACAAAGTCAACATAAACCATAGAATATTATTCCAGCAAGACATAGAATCTCTGTTATTTAGATAAATTATGCAGAAGGTAAAGAATAACCCAGGATCATGACCACAGATTCAAGAGCAGACCACTAATCCAAAAAATTTGTGTCATTTTGACAAAAAGAAAACCAAATTCTAGTTTTATATCAGTATAATATTTGATAATAAAATTTATTTTGAAAATCTTATAAATAAATTTATTAAACCTTAGCCAGCTTCTATTCTAACAACATTCCCTTTTGATAAACTTTTACATATGGTTTTGTCCTACATTTCCATTTCTCATTCTGAAGCAACTAGTTAAGTTACTTTAAGACAAAATTATTCTTTTTTCCTTCACAAAAACACATCCTGCCTATCTTAGATACAAAGTTGTTCCTCTTTACCACTATTGCTTTTTTAAAAAATATTTATTTATATGAGAGAGAGAGAGAGAGCGTGCGCATGAGGGTGTGCAGGCAGAAGGAGAGGGAGAAGCAGACTCCCCATTGAGCAGGGAGACTGATGCAGGGCTTGATTCCAGGACCTTGAGATCATGACCTGGGTCAAAGGCAGATGCTTAACAGACTAAGCCATCCATATGCCCTGGGAGAGAGAATCTTAAGCCGACTCCACCGAGCACAGAGTTGACCTGGGGCTCAATCTCATGACCCTGAGATCACAGCCTGAGAGAAAATTAAGAGTCCAATGTTTAACCGACTGCAACACCCAGGTGCCTGCACTATTGCTTCTAGTAGAATTTTGTCCATGTATATTGATTATAACTTTCAACCATAGTAGTTTCTATTTCAGAGAAAAGGAGGAAGACAATAAGGTGAATCATCTGTCACACACCAGCATGTCTCAGCAGAACAGCCAGCATCACGAATACACATCTCACAACCTTCGATAGCCCTTATAATACAACTTCTCAAAATAGCAATAGGGAACACATTTAATAGACTCAAATACAGGTATATAGCCTCTTTGTCACATATAAAACAAGAGACAATATTAAAATTATGCCTATTGATTAATGTTTCAGTACTCTAACTGAAACATTACTTAGAAATGATGTAAGTATCCAATGAATGTTCATTAATTAACTCAACTTGGGATCCCTGGGTGGCTCAGCAGTTTAGCGCCTGCCTTAGGTCCAGGGCGCGATCCTTAGGCCCGGGATTGAGTCCCGTGTCAGGCTCCTGGCATGGAGCCTGCTTCTCCCTCTGCCTGTGTCTCTGCCTCTCTCTCTCTCACTCTCTCTGTCTATCATGAATAAATAAATAAAATCTTTAAAAAAATAAATAATTAACTCAACTTGCTTTAAATCCAAAGAAGAAAACATCCAAGTAGAATAAAAATGTACATTTATATTATACTTGATGCTGATAACTCAAAGACGACATATCTGTTTTTGATTAAATTAAAATTATTAAAGTAGTCATGTTAGCCAAAGATTTACCAATATTACATGAATTTGGATTCTTAAAACATTTCTGAGTTAATTCTAATAAAAAACATCTCTTTTTTTACATTGAAAATACTTGAGGTTCAATTTTCCGGATTTCTGGGAATTTTAGGAATGTTTAAGTATATTTTATTTCTAGGCCAATAGATATAAAGCTCTTTTAAAAATTTATAAATTTATGGGTACCTGGGTGGCTCAGTCTGTTAAGCATCTGCCTTCGGCTAAGGTCATGATCCCAGAGTCCTGGGATCCAGCCCCAGGTGGGGCTCTCTGCTCAGTGGGGAACTAGCTTTTCCCTCTCACCACCCCCCTGCTCACTCTCTCCTTCTCTCTCTCATTCTCTCTCTTTCTCTCTCTCCCCACCCCACTCTCTCTCTCAAGTAAATAAAATATTTTTTTAAAAACTGTGTAAATTTATAATCCACTTTAGCAACACCTGGATTTTTTTTTCTATCTAGAGATAGAAAAACATATATTTTTTTTAAGAGAGGGATAGAGAGATAGGGGGAAAGGCAGAAGAAGAGAGAGAATCTTAAGCAGACTCCATACCCAGTGTGGAGCCCAATGTGGGGTTCAATCTCACAACCCTGAGAGCATGACCAGAGTTGAATTCAAGAGTCAGGTGCTTAACCGACTGAGCTACCCAGGTAGGAAAGAGATAGGAAAATATTATACACTCACACAATGAAACATAAAAGGCCTTTCTAAATCACAGACTTAAAAAACAAACAAATACATAGAGAAAGAAAGCTTGCACATTTAATTCTAAAATTTCAGCCATGGCTCAAGCATAAACACAGAAACAAAAAACTCACAGAAGAGCTGTTATCTTCTCAGTGGGTACAAATTCTCAATTGATTAGACTTCAAAATAGATTAGAAGACAAACAGAAAAGACTAACAAACCAGATTCTCGGTTGCCCTTTACTTAATAGAAATAAGATTTCTTCAAGCCATTATTGTGTTTACAGAGGTCACCAAACGTTCAAATCATAAACTAAAAGAAGCCAGCACCAGAAATGCAGAAGATACTCAAAGAGAATCAAAATCAAATCTCTATCATTTTCCCAGGGGACAAAATCCAGAACATCGAACCAAGAACTAGACTCACTGTTAAGTCCCCCGATGGTCAGTCTGGAACAGAAGATAAAGGGTTGAACAAATAAAAATCTGCCCAGAGGACCAATTGAATCCAAGTCATGGCACAAAAATGATGAAACACAAAAATGCACAGGACAGTTAGTTAGTACCATAACTTTTGTATATTTACAATTCTCTAAAGATGTTGAACATTCCCTAGGTTATATTTGTATGAAATATGATTTTATTCAGGTTACTACAATAGGGTGAGCATTCATTAATGAGAAGCATCTCAAAGAAAAGGAAATGAGTCTGGGGTCTTATAAAGGAGAGTAAACAAAAAAAAAAAAAAACAACAAAAAAAAAAAAAAAAAAAAAAGGAAAAAAGGAGAGTAAACAAAGAATCATCCATGAATCTTGTGGGAATCATGAAGAAGACAGCAGAGGAGCTCATCTTGAAACATGCAAGGGCAAGTTTTTCTTTTGAGATAGCTATTTCCTGGAATACAAAAGAGTGGGAGGATTTCTTAACTTATGCTGCTTTCTGGGCTCAGGGCTCAAGTCAAGTGCAACACTGTGATTGTGGAAGAGTCAATACAAAAGGTTTAAGAAGACAGGAGGCATTCGAGGGGTGCAATCATCTTGGGACAATTGCATTTCCCTTATAGTTCAGATTCTCTGATCATCTCCATTCCCTTGCCAATCAAAACAAACAAAACTGATTGGACTTCCCTGCTCTTAAATGCTTGGTCATTCTGCCGTGCTGTTCAGTCATGTACCTCTCTCCTGGTTCCACCTGATTCCATTCTGTTTTCCACCAGTGTCTTCTCAGGAGAAAAAATAACTTTCCACTTCCTTATGCAGAAAAATTTAGTTGCTTTTTCCAGTACAAACAGCCAACTCAGCTCTGGGCCTCCCTCTGCTGAGCAAAGATTTAGACAAAGCTCCAAAATTATTATTTGACAGATCCTCAATAAACTCTTATACAACATGACACCCTCCACCACCACCCCCATGTTGGGGAGAATAGGAAGATTTCATTCTTCTACCTACAATTCAATAATCACAAAAAAGGAAAAGTATATAAAATATAGGAGTCCCATAGGTAAACAGAGTTTCCAAAAGGAATGGTTTATCATAGGTACCCTTCTACTCCTTTTCATGTTT
Source organism: Canis aureus (assembly GCF_053574225.1). Classification (NCBI taxonomy): domain Eukaryota; kingdom Metazoa; phylum Chordata; class Mammalia; order Carnivora; family Canidae; genus Canis; species Canis aureus. The sequence goes on along the minus strand of NC_135641.1, from coordinate 32,226,686 downwards.
GTATGTATCCCACTCTTCTGTATCTCTCTAATATTCCTCAATACAGGTAGGTAAACTGCATTTCCATACCCTACTCCATACTTTGATCATCTCATATTCCACCCTATGTGAAAATGTACTGAAGCATATTCTCTTCATCCCCAGATCTTAGAAAACCATCAGCAGGAGAGCATTCTCATAAACTAATTCTGCCAAGGATAGCTCAAAGACAATCTTGGCAAAAGCCAGAAATGTAACAGAATTGCAAAAGTTCTTCTCAGTTAACATTGCCCATGAGAACCATTGAACTTTCCTTGCCCAGGCCTCCATCCATGAACTGTTGTTCCCTGATTGTCACTTATGCAAGGTTCTACCTTTTGGGATATTCTCTCTCTCTCTCTCTCTCTCTCTCTCTGTCTCCCTGTCTCTCTCTCTTTCTCCCTCTGTGTGTCTGTCTGTCTTTCTCTATCTCTGCAATCTGTAGGAAGCACTTGTTCTCCTTTTGGTTTCCACCAACTGTATAGTAAACAGAGACACAGGGATGTAGAACATCCCACTACTGGGGAAGACCTGTAGGTGGTCTGCAAAAGGTCTAGGGCTGGTTGAAATATTTAGACAAGGGGTAGGAATGGGAAGCTCAATTTGGCCTTGGGTCCAAGCAGTGCTCTATAATTCAGCTTCTCCATAGGGATGATCCTCTCCTAGAGTTTAAGAATTCAGAGTGGAAAAGGATGTGATTATTTCACATCCTTAAACCCCAGCAATCACTTCTAAATCCATTCTTGGTACCAGTCCTTACATATTTGTTTTTGGCCAGGTTACTGTGTGCATCCTCCAAAATTTGGCCACCATCGCTTGAAGAAATGTTCATTTTTCCCCATTGGTTTACCACTTTTGTAAATGTTTTTTCCTTTCCTTCTGGTTTCTAACCATGTATACTTAATTTATGAAATCTTCAATTGAATGCCCACTCATAGACCCTCCCTATGGTAACAGTCATTACTATGATCAATTTATACCAAAGTATTAATAACTGATTAGACATAAGATGTTTGTACTTAGAGTTTCATTATAACAGAGGGGTCTTCAAGGTTTTTTTAAAAAATGACTCATTGCAGAAGAAAGCATATCTCTCTAAATGTTCACCTAATATTATATATACATGTGTTGTTTATTGTAACTAACATTAATAACTTATTGAGGAATAATAGGCCAGGCAGTGTGTTAAATATTCTTTGTATATTAATTTAGTATGTCCTGTGTGAAAAGGTATAATTATTTTTTAAAAACCAGGAGACAAAAAATTAAATAATTTCCCACATCCACATAGTAACCGGCATGACCATGCCTCTGATCAAAGTCTTTTCAGCTCCAAAGTCTTTTATTTCTCTCTTCAACTAAGAGTTGCTAACCTAGATGGCATTATTTCCGTACATATCTTTTCCTCAAGAGTGTGAATTTTTTTTCCAGGATCTAAACCTGCACTCTTCTTTTAGAAATAATTAGAAATATTTAGATATGGAAGGAAGAGAAAAAGTCAAGTAAAGGAGAAGAAAGAGGGAAGCTCCACCAGTGAAGGCTTGGGAAGTGAGTGAGTGAGCCCTGTGGACAAGAGATGGAAGATTGTGTCAGTCTGACTTAATGATGAACAAAAATAAAGAGCATGTGTTCATTAAAGAATTTAGAAAATTCCCAACCAGCTATGCCAAATAAATCAAAGTGATTTTTTCTATCTCCAATATCTCAATATTTGGTCTCTGGGATCATGAAAAGACCCAAAAAGTTGAAATTAAAATTGAGTCCTAAATTTCAAAACAAGGAGCATCTGTGTGGCTCAGTGGTTGAGCGTCTGCCTTTGGCTCAGGGTGTGATCCTGGGGTCCTGGGAGGGAGCCAGCTTCTCCCTCTGCCTATGTCTCTTCCTCTCCTTCTGTGTCTCTCATGAATAAATACATAAAATCTTTTAAAATAAATAAATTCCAAAATAAAACTATTAGATGAAGACATGTAGTGCACATGACAATGCCTTCTAGCAGACATATTTTCTGCAACAAAGAAACCCACATATAAAGATCTCATTAAAATCGTGAAGGAAGGAAACTCTATAAATTTCTAGAATAGACAATTGAACAGTTCTGGGTCTTATTTAGTATGTATAAATTACCTATATTGCTCATCTCATTCATTGTCAGATTTATTTCAATTCTAATGGTTAATTATTTATTTTCTTTTTTGGGGCTTTTTTATAGTTGACATACAATATTAATTTCAGGTGTCCAGCAATTACAAGAGTTTTCATTTGTTCACTTGTGATCTTGGTCTCTCTAGCCTCCCTTCCCCTCTGGGAATGTAAATTAATTCATCTTAAATTTTTCTTTATAAGGTTTTGTTTAGAACCTCAGCCTGGTGGTTCGGGAGGGGTTTAATCTATCTGAAGGCTAATTTCCAGTTAAAAAGATGGAACAAAGAACAATTTATTTTTCTTTCTATAGAGTAGAAACTATATAAAAAACACATCCAACATGTGTTTGCAAAAAGCAAGTTTTAATGTCACTTCCCCTAAACCCTTAAGTGCTTAATCCCTTAAACCCTTTCCACAGGGAAGCAAAAAGTAAGGTCTCAATCACTGAAAGGTCTAGGCAGAGACTGGAGCACATGAATGACAAAGGGAAGCATAAACATCATGTAGCAGCCTCCAGAGAGGAATGGCAAATCCTTCAGTGGGTCCTGCATCAAAAGGAGGAATGGGAGGCTGATTGATACTGGGCTGTCCAAAGAAAAGTAGATCAGGGGTCCATGGGCCATGCATCTTTAATCTATACATCCCACTGCCAAAACCAACCATGGTCTTTTCATTCAAATAGAGCAAATTTTATCTGCATACCTATCACATAGAACCTACAAACATCAACTCTCTTTAAGGGATTATAAAGTCAACAGAAGAAATTCTCATTACAAGGTAGCATTTGCTCAGAGGACAAACATTACAAAAGAAGGTTTTCCCATGGACTCTACAATATAAGGGACATTACAGATGAGAGCCTGGAGAACAGGGTGGCAGCCTGGTGTCCTTCCATAGACTGGCGATTCTTTAAACAAAAATCTTAATTCTAAGGTGCTTAGATGAATCACAAGCACTTTCATAATCTTACATAAAAAATGTTTGGGCTACTTACTAAAAACCTATTTATTATTTTTTTTACAAGACTAGAATCTTGTAAATTTTTAATTCAGAATTTTTACAAAACTAGAATCTTATAAATTAATGGTTTGCTAGAAGATTTTTAACGTTTAACTTAAAAATATTAGGTTAAGTATATTGTTGCATAAAATGAAATAGCACTAAAGTTAATAAGTGCTTGATGAATGTAGCTACCATTCTATTCAATTTCTCTATTTTGTTTCTCTCCAGCAATTTGTTTTCATCTACTTAAAACATCTACTTAAAACTTACTTTCTACCAGAAAGTAATAGTTCAACTAGGATGGAGTATGTTGCCTGTGGAATTCTTTTCACCACCTAAGGGACTTCTTATCATTGTCTCAGCTCAAACCCTAAACCCAATCCTTACCTCTCTGGTTAGAAAACTGTCACAATGCTAAACAACATGCTCTATCTATTCTTGCTCTGGAAAATGATTCTATCCAGTTCCATGGTTTTCATATAACCTATAGGCCAAATATCCCTAAATACAGATCTCTAGCCCGGCCTTGCCATTGAGTTCCAGATTGTTACCTTCCACTGGTTGTTTTATAGTTTCCCTTAAATGTCTAATATACTTCTCAAATGTAATATGATCGAAAGGAAACTTGGCATAGTTCCCCCCCCCCCAATATACATTACATATCCAATCTTTCCCTAGTCTTTTTCATTTTGGTAGGTGATTCCATCCAATTCCTAATGCCAAAAACCTAGTAAGATTCCTAGATTTCAGTCTCATCCTGGCCCTCTCTTCTCACAGTTTGTGGTCTGCCCATCACTTCTTACAGTTCTTACTCCAAAAAATAACCCAGATCTACTTGTTCTTTCCCTCTCCATCATTGCCAACCTGATCCAAGCCACCTTCTACTCTTCCCAGGACTGCTACAATGTTCTCATAACTGACTTTCCAATGTCCATGTTTGAGCACCCACTCCTTCACACCCTTCATACTCACACACATGAGCACACACACACATGCAATCTATGTTACCACAACCACTGAGACATCTTTTCAAAATACAAGTAAGATCGTGTCACTGCCCTTAGTATACTCCAGTGACTTATATTACCCTGACAGAAACGAACTCTTGACTTACAAAATTGGACATTGAGCTGATGAGGTTTAGATGAGATTTTGGACTTGAGTTGATGCTATAATGAGTTTAGACTTTGGGAATGAAATAACTATACTTTGCAAGTGGGACAAACATGAATCTTTGGGGGCCAAAGGGCAGACTTGCCTCTCTCTTTACATAGAATATGGTCATCCAAAAATTATCCAGAACCTAGAAATATGTTACCGTACATGGCAAAAAAGGACTTTACTGATGGAACTAAGTTAAGAATCTTGAGATGGCAAGATTATTTTGGACTATCTGGGGGAGTAAAACATAATCGTGTGTTCATAAGAGAAAAGCGGGAGACAGGAGAGTTAGAATTGAAGAAGATGCTGTGACAATGGAAGCAGATATGAGAGAGAGAGGGAGAGACTAGTTTGGAGCTACTACACTACTGCTGGCTTGAAGATTCACTAGCCAAGGAATGCAGGTGACCTCTGGAAGCTAGAAAAGGCAAGAGAATGGAATGTAGACCTGCCAACACCTTGATTTTTTTTTCCCAATGAGAATGATTTTGGACTTCTGAACTTCAGACTGTAAGATAACACATTTGCTTTTAAGACACTGACCTTATGGCAGTTTCCTACCAGCAGTAGGAAACTAGTACAGGTCCTCATAAAGAAGTTATTTGCTGTGTATGTGTGCGTGTGTGTGTGTGTGTGTGTACAAACAAAATTTATTCTTATGATATATTCTTACAAATTTGAGTTTTAAATGGTTTTCTTATTTAATGTATATCTGTTCTTGTTAAGTATTTTGTTGGAATATCTAATGGCCAAAGAGAATAATCACGCCCCTCAACAGTTCCAAAACCAAAACTAGAATTAGCCAGACCATCATTCAAAAAAATTTTTTAATTATCTCTTTTTAGCTAAAGAACTTATATAAATATTTAGTTTTACTCTATAATTCACATTTAAGTTTTAAAACAACATTTTAAATTATATACCATCAGAAAAGTAACTTTCTTATTAACATATACAGAGTCATGTGTATCAATTTTAGAAAATGAGTCAAATTAATAAAAGTGGCATCACCTATCAGATTTAGCCTCCATTTTTTCCTCCTACTTGATATCAGCATATTTTAAAAGCTCATATTTACAGAGGTGCCTGGGTGGCTCAGTTAGTTATATGAATGCTTAACTTTGTGGGCAACTTTATAATGAGAGAAGTAACATGAAAGGGTTGTTTTCCCATATTGTGGAAGGAAATTCTCAAAACTTACTTTTTCTTTTCTGATGAAAGGAGGCATTAAGACAAAATGTAAGGGATAGAAGATGAAAAAGACCTTCGGCTGAGGTCATGATCCTGGGGTCCTGAGATATAGTCCCACATCGGGCTCCCTGCTCTTCAGGGGCCTGTGTCTCCCTCTCCCTCTGTGTGCTCTCTCTCTCTCAGCCCCCATCAACTAAATAAATAAAATCTTTAAAAGCTCATAATTACAAATATGAGACTAAAAATATTTTTTTTCACTGCTAAATGTCAAGTCAATCACAAAGCAGAAAAATCCAGAGGTCCAGAGACTATATGCGATGGAGTATCTGTAAATGTTTAACAACTACCCTCAAAGAAAAGAGGAAATAGTCCTAGTATCACTTTTGCCAATTTCTATGGTATATATATTCCCACCATGGCTGATTTCAAGCTACCAGTGTGATGTCAACAACCTGACAAAAATTTCTAAAAACTATAATTGATTCTTGTGAGCAGAAGCTAGCTCCAACACGCCACCAGTTGTATGGCAGACAATTTTTCAGGTACCAGTAGTAAAAATTTTGATAACTATGTCTACCAAGGAGTCAGGTCGTTCAGGCTCGCTGAATGTTCTTTTGCCTCAGAAAAAAACATTCATGCAATGATATTTTTATCAAAGATGAATAATTATATTCTTTAGTTCATTAATGCTTTGTTTTTAACATGCACAAAATGCACCACCTATCTTTTTTGACTGCCCCTCTGGTGCTGGACATCTAAGTTTATATTCATTAACTCCATTAATTCTCATTACAGCTCTAGGATCTCAAATAACTCATAGTTCTCATAATTAACTGTCTGCATCTAGCTCTCAAATCTCTTTTATTATTGCAGCAAAACAACCTCCACTCAGGATTGTTGATTGTCTGTATTCTATCACATTAAATTAAATGAGTAGCAGATTCGCTTGGTTTCGTCCTCTATCCTTTACATTTTGTCTCCATGCCTCCTTTCACCAGAAAACAAAAAAAAGTTTTGAGAATTTCCTCCCATAATATGGGAAAACAACCCTTTCCTGTTACTTCTCTCATAAAGTTGCCTGCAAGTTAAGCATTTAAATAACTATTTTCCAAAACTGTTAGAATTTTTGTCCTTCCTACCCCTGCCCCAAATCCTGGTTCACAATGCAAAGATCAGGAGGCAGGCTGTTTGAGGTAGGGTGTATTGAAGGTTCCTAAAGCATCCTTTCCTTTTATAGATGTGGCCCATCTGTGCAAATGTCTGGACAGTTTTATTAAAATTTCCTTACTGGAAATGTATTTATCCATGAAGCACTTTACAAAATAACCTCTCTTCATAGACATTGTTATAAATATAGCAAACACAGCCAAATTCTGAAAATAAGTATAACTATTATTATCCATGCTTTTATCCAACCAAGTGAACCCCAGTCTCTCAATCAGTGTTGAAAGCATGCCTTTTGCACACATTAAAATAGGCAATGCTCCATAAGGGAATATTTTTTGTTAGCTTGGCTGCCTGGTTTTGATCCAAGTAGGTTCAGCCATTTCTATCACACAGTGATTTCTATCACAGGAGTGTCACTTTTCAAGGTGAAGCTGAAACTGACTATAAGAATTTTTTAAAGACCGTTATGTTACTATTCGGGTTTTTTTAATAATATTCTTTCTAGTCAAGATATTTCTCCTTTTTCTCCTCTTAGAATATTTTCCTTCCAAATTTTTCTGATTTGTAAATACTACTGCAAGAACAAGAAGCATATATGTTTGCCACTAAAGAGGGCTTTTTTTAATCTTTTTTATAAATAAGAGATACCAGGTCTTAGGCTCATCTGTGTTTCTATTATGATAACCCCATGTTTAAATTGTTAAATACCCTGTACATTTTTATATCTGCCAGCTGATTATGAGGAGTTTTCAGAACAATGTCATATCTGTTTCACCCTTGCTAATTTCTGCTTGCTCTGAATTTTCCACCATTATCTGCATTATTTTTAATGGTTTTAACCTATACTTTAAAGTATTTCTTTTTCACCACTAAATGTCACCAGTTGAAGATTTAACTTCAAACAGTTATATTTTAAGAAGGTGAATGATGAGTGACTTTAAAACCACTGCACACTCACTGACAAGTACAGATCTGAGATATAATTATGTCAATCAGGAATCAACATCAGAAGAGGACCTTTGACAGAGTAGTATAACATGGAGGCAACATGCTTGGGTACAATTACAGCAAGAAGTTGAACCAGTAAGTTTTTAGTGCATATTCAAAATCTTAAAACCCCTGGTTCAAAAGAAGGAGAACATCTATTTCAGAAGTTTTGTAGTATCTATAGACTTCCAGGGAATTCACTCTCCGCCCTTTTACTCCAATAGACAGTATGTAGATCCTGACCGGTATGGCTATTTGGCTCACCTGCAGGGCACCTGTCCTGGAGTGACTGTCTTAGGCACCCAATCTTCCAGCTATTCCTGCCCTTGTAGCATTTTCTTACCCTCTAAGCCATCAAAGCAACTAACAACCAGATTGGTCAATAAGAAAGTTTGCTTTTTACTTACAATCGAACCATTTTTAAAAATGTTTACACATGTTTAACTATATTGAGATCATTTGGTATTATCCAATACCATGTGGTAAAGAGCCAAGATGAAAACAAGTTTGATCATGATCAGGGCCTCCAATTTCAAACCTTCAGAAAAGTTGTAAGAATGGTGCAATATACATAAATATGTCCTTCACCTAGAACAGTGTTTCTCAACCTTTTCTCAATAGCACACTTCTAAGGTGACCTTAGATGCTTTTTCCTAATTCCCAATCCCTACCCCTCAAAATTTTAATACTACAGATATACTGTTTACATACTGTATATAAACTCATACTTTATAAATAAAAGGAGTAAGTGTTTTGGCCTCCCAAAAACCAATCTCCACTCCATTAGAGGCAATATTGTCCCAGTTAGGAATATATTAGCTAGATATATCACTTCTTAACATTCCCACAACTGGTTTTTTGTCTCTACTATTTTTTATACCCACACACATACATGAACATATATATAGATACATACACATAATTATATTAGTTTAAAAATTTATTAAGTATATATTTTTATAATTAATAAATTTAGTTTTTGCCAAGAAAAAATGACACCCCAGAAAAGACCACCATATTCTCCTTGAAGCATATAAGTCTGTGGACAAGCCTAGCCCAGTTAGAGACCTATTCTGTCCCATTAGACCCAACTATAAATACAATATCTACTTCTCAGCAAAGAATTTCCATGGTGGATCTCCAATATGAATTAGTTGCAAATTGTACTCCTATATAATTGAATGATTGGAGCTAATATACAGAATACTTAGAAGATAATGCCATAATTATTCTTTTAGTTTATTTTGGTTGATCTGAGTACACAATTTTCAACCAAAATTAATCAGCCTGACCTCTTCAAAATCAGTAGGTTACCTCAGATCTAAACAGCTTGGGTATATTTTCTTGATAATTAAGATGAGATAAATTGCCTTTCTAGATGTCTGGAGGTTCAACTGGGTCCCTCAGTGTCTTGCTATGATACTTTTGTACGTGAGAACCTCCTCAATGCTAGTTCTGGCAGTGTAGCTCTAGTCCTCCTATAAGGATTTATTTGAGCTTTTTAGAAGTGATAAAGAGTTTGTGATATTCAACTTGATAAGCTCCTAAGTAGTTTCTTCTAAAATCCATTTTTAAAACAAATCTGTTTTATATATATTCAATATGTGCATAAGACTTTTGTTCAAAGAAATATTTCCACAATAAAAATATATTTAAATTTACTATCATATACTGAAAGCTATCTTCTCTTTCATAGTGAGTGCAGATAGGGATATGTTAAATCATGGGTCCCTAAAAGGATGGTTATGTGTTTTACATAGGAAGAAAATTATTACAGGAAGTTAAGAGATAACACTCCCCATTTCTGAAGTTCAGAAGCAGTCCCCTTAAAATGACAGAGAGGAGAGCAGCCAACCCATTTGACTTCTAGGAAAGTGCAATTATTTATTAAAACCAGAAAGGAGAGAGAAAGACTGGTAACAGGAAAAGGAAAAGAAATTAAATAATAATAAATTAAGTAACACTAACTGTTCATACAAATTGTAGATGATATATTAAAATGTGGTAAACCTCACTAATTACAACATAAATGCTAATTAAAACTACAATGAGACACATTCTTTTCTCTATCAGAAAGAAAAAGCCAAAAGTTTGAGACTACTCTATATAGCATGTGGATGTGGTAACAGGTGTTTTTTTTTACATCTTCCTAGGCAGGGATATAAATTGGTACCTACTTTGTAGAGGGCAGTTTGGCAACACTAATAAAAAAATTATTTTTTTAAACATTTTATTTATTTGAGAGAGAGAGAGAGAGAGACCACACGAGCTGGAGGAGGGGCAGAGGAAAAAGGAGAAGCAGACTCTCCACTAAGCAGAGAGCCAAATGCAGGGCTCAATCTTGAGACCCCAAGATCATGATCTGTGCCAAAGGCAGAACCGACTTAGTTACCCAGATGCCCCGACATTTATCAAAAAAACTTAAATCACACATAGACTTGAAGTGTGGAATGCACTTCCAGGCTATCCTAGAAATATATTTGTACATGTTCACAGACATATGTACATGCCCCTGAAAAGTTTGCAAGATTTTATAAAAGGAAAAGCAACTATAAATAAAATGTCCATCAACAAGGTGCTAAATAAATTATAATTAAACAATATTATGGAATACTATTATTTATTATTTTTTAAAGGTAGCTCTATATGTATGATTATGGAAAAATCTCCAAGATCCGTAGTCAAGACTTTTTTAAAAAAGCACATTGCAGAAAAAAAAATATATATGTTAATATATATTTTATATATATATTATTTTGACTCTGATCATATAAGATTAGATAGCATGTTTCTGGAAAGACACAGCAAGAAACAGGTAACATTGGTCTTCCAGAGGGAAACGGGAAGTCAAAGGTAGAAGAGAGGCTGACTTTTCACTGTTTACTCCCTTGTACCTATTAAATTTTACACTATATACATACATTTATCTCCTCTTCAAAAATAGAAAAATACAAAAAAATTTAAATAACCTGAATTTGGCACATCAAAAGTATAATTTTTTTAAGATTATGTATTTATTCATGAGAGACACAGAGAGAGAGAGACAAAGACATAGGCAGAGGGAGAGGTAGGCTCCCTGCCAGTAATCCAATGAGGGACTCGATCCCAGGACCCTGGGACCACACCCTGAGCTGAAGGCAGACATTCAACCACTGAGCCACCTGGGTGTCCCAAAAGTATAATCTTTAGTGGCCAAGTGAATTGCCCTCCAAAAACATCATCAAACTAAGGGACTGGCAAACTTTTTGGTGGGTTCAGAAAGTAAACCTCTGATATTATAGGCCACAGTTCTCTGTAACTTCTCCATTAGCTCTTCCAAAATAGCACAATAAGCACCATAGACAATACTGTAACAAATGAGTGCAGCTATAACCCAATACAACTTGACCAGAACAAGCAGCGAAATGAATTTGGCATCTAAGACGAAAGTCAACTGATCCATAATCTAACTCATCACGGTTACTGTTATAGATGATTTTTTTTTCTCCTCTGCAAGTCCTGGTTGGAGAAATCTGAGAAATAAAGTTGGCTAAGATTTCACCAGCATAAATAAATAACCTGCAAAGGCAAATCGCACATCAGACACAAAAATAATTGTTATGAATCACAAAATCATATCTATTAGATATGGTTCTAGTGGTATGAGTAAACATTTATTTTCTTTAAGGAATCTGTCAGTGATATATATTTAAATGTTGAGTAAACTTACTAGAAAGAATAGACAGGAATAATAAACTCTTACTTTTTTTATTGCAGTGCAGATCATAATTTAAGGACCCTGTTGAAAGCTAATTGCACTAGGCTAATAAAAATATTGCCTTTCAAAATAGTAAATATTGACAAATAAAACCAGAAGAATTTATGAAACTATAAAACATATCCACTCTTTCCACAAACCCTAATGCAGTATATTGAACACATAATAAAAGTTTTGAGTAGATAATAAAAGGTAATGGTTTGTCTTTAATAACTTGCAAGCTACAAGTACCTCAAGTGAGAATTATTTTATTAGCACCAGACTCAGTATTCTTATTAGGTTTTGCTTAGTCATGATCACAGTGATTTTCGCTTCCTTGTACACCAAAACCATTGTCAAGGATTTTTGTGCATCTCAATTGACAAGAGAAATAGTGTTTACTTTGATTTGCTTTCCTTGCAAGTTTGCAGTGTGCATTTAAACAAAGTTACCAACATCCAAGGCTATCTGTAGGTCACATAAAAACACTTAAAACTTAACAGAAACTTCATAATGCTCACTGTTGGTGAAAATGTCAAATGGCAAGCAGCAGGTGTTAAAATTTTAATAGGAATTCAGGGAAATATGTTATTTTTTATAGAATAATTTAGTAGGTAAGTTTGTGCTCCAGAATTCTATGCCAAAAGACATACCTCCAAAAAAGGAAAATGTTTGAATAGCAATGAAGGGAAAAGTTTCACAAGGTAGTGTTAAGGTAACTTCAAATAACAAAAGGATATTGTGTCAAACACTTTGATGGACAAAATGATAGCAAGAAACCACCAAGGTTAAAGCAAGTTCAACAGTTCAAAAGACAGTTTCTAAAAAAAAAAACAGCCTATCATTACAGTGACTCCAAAAACTTTCATTTGCTGCATCTTCGCTTGGCCAATGAAAGATGACAGATAAAAGCTTTGGCACAGATAGATGCCATTTCACACTGATTCAGACTTTCAACAGCATATTTTACTTTTAATCTCTTAGCCTGAAATTGGTGGTGAAGATCTTTCTTTGACTCTACCATTCCAACATCACTGTCCCGTTTAATATATAGTATTTTACCAGGAGGCATTTGGATCATGAAGGTTGTCAACAAATCCATGTTTCCTTACAGAAGAAGTTTTCCAAATACGTTTGAATTAAGCGTACTCGGAATCAGGATGTGGTATGTCTTGAATTCTGAAAAGCACACCAGTTACTTATAAGTTTCTGTGAATTTGCCAAGCTTCATCTGTCAAGGACCCACCTTGGAGCTCTAGCAGGATTTCAAGGACCTCGGATCTATAATTTGAAAACACGTCAGCTGTATTGCTCTATATATCCTTCTGGTAATAAAGGGATGAAAACCAAGTGTTCTCCTTAGGCTGAACTTAAAGTTCTAGGAAATTTGACTTTTCCAAAAAGTAGAAAACTTTTTTATCAAAACATCAGCACAAACAGTAATAATGCATCTTCTACAGCAAAAAAGGTGTGGAAAACAGAACACCAAACCTTAAAGGAAACACTTAAAAATAGTTCAAGTGATTTGACCACATAATAGTTAGAAATAATGCATGCCAGAAAATATATGAAGGCAAAAGACAAGCTGGAAGCATAGGAGATACACACACACACACACATATACATATTACACATATCTATATGATTGGTGCATTTTACAGAGGAAAAGAGAATTTACATAACTTTTCCAAGTTTATCCAGCCAATGAATGGCACAGTTAACTCCAGGTCTTGAACAAAACAGGCTACAGAATAATGGGTCTAGGTATAAAATAGGTATGGGTATACTCATCAGTCTTTGTATAACAAATTATTAGGTTTTTAAAAAAACCTTTAAATTTCTAAATTTCTGTGCCATATACTTCTGAACTATTTGATCGTTTTTCAGATGGGCGCATGTTACTTCTGTAAACAACATTCCTATGTTGAAATAATGTCAAAGTAACAAGATGCCATTTTTCATCTATTGAACTGTTTTCAAAGTATATAATAACCAGCTTGGGTGAAGGTCTTGGAAAATAGTATGTTCATACATAATATGTATGATTATGGATATTTTAACATTGTATTTCTGATTTTCTACTATACATTCAGATTTTATTATTTATTTTTTAAATAAAGTTATAGGAGATAGTATCAACTTAAAGCAAAACAACAAAAACAAAAACAAAAACAAAAAATAGATTCAAGTGCAAAATTAAATACCAAGCTGGCTTGCTTTCTTTTTTCTTTCTTTCTTTCTTTTTTTTTTTTAGATAGAAAATTATTGTTTTACTCTGGATGGGGTTGTACTTTCTTTGAATGTGTGGTACCTTGGGTGTGCGTGGTTCCTGTGGAGCATCAGAGTGAAACGGTCTCTGGCTGATAGGGAAAATGTTCATTATTAGACTTACCACACCTTCAGCACAGCAACCTGTGCCTTCCCAAGGATTTCCTGGCCCACAATTAGATGTGAAGCTAATCCTCTAAGATGCTGTCTCTTAATGCTAATGTTGGGACTTCTTGTATACACTTCAAGAGCCACTGTTTGAAAGTGACACTAAAGACCAGCTTCTTTCCCCCAATAGTGTGTTCCTCTGTTCATTTACCTGATCCAGAGACATGGTCAATAAGCAGTTGCTCTTTCTATGGTGGTAGGCTATGGTAGGTAGGCTTTAGGTGATTTCACCTTTCACTGTGATAAGCGACTAGTGATCTACATATCTACTATTCCAACTCTGTTTGCTGGATCAGGAACATTATTAACACCACCTGCAAGCTGTTTGAAAGGCACAGGGTACATTTCATAACTTCCTTTTCACCTCAGGCCTTAGAACTATGTCTTGAGTCAAGGAAGAATTCTTTTGCTTTGTGCACAACGCCACTTCTAATATGGTGGGGCTTTTTTGTTTCATGTTGTTTTGTTTTTGTCTTTGATCCATGTTAGGTTCAGGAGCGGGAGTCAGCAAACTCTTTGTGAAAGACCAGTGCATAATATTTCAAGATCTGTAGACTCAAGAGTCTCATACTACTCAACTCTGCAGCCATACCAACAGCAAGAAAGCAGCCATAGAGAATGAAATGGACATGGCTGTATTCCAATAAAACTTTATTTACAAAAACAGGCAGCAGGCCAGTTTAGTCAACCACCCCACTCTAGAGGCAACTCCTTTGTTATGCTGTGTATACTGATAACCCCAGGATTAGTGCTTGACGTGCCACCTAGGGATTAAAAGGCAATAGGACCCAGGCTACTGACTTTTTGTATGGCAGCATGCTATGAAGCAGTGGTAATGAACATCTGAATCAAATAACTCTGGCTTTTTAAAAATATCAATGCCAGATCCCACCCAAGAATCATTAAGTCAGATTCTCAGAAAGATGAGACCCAGGAATTTATATTTTGAAAAACCCCCTCTTGTGATATTAATGTGTAGCCAGAACTTCCTATTGTGCCTTGGACTGAGGGGATTCTAGATATCTGGAACTTCCCATCCTAAAACTGGGACAATCCCAAACTAGGCCAATTGGTCTCCCTAGGAGTTGAAAAGCACTGGTACATAGAGAAAAATATGAAGTTGTATCATACATAAAGCTGAGGGGTTTTTTATGGTCTGGAGAAAGTTTAACTTAAAATGTCTTTGTTTCCTCATTTTTAAATGAGGATAAAGCTACCTAACATACAAGGTAGGTTTAAGTATATTGCACAAAACCTAACATGTGGTAGATGCTGAACAAAAACTCTTTCATTTCATTGCCTCTTCTCTGGCTGAATTCCTTTTAAACACAGCCAGAAGTCTTTAGGGCAATTTAAACTTAAGTCTAGTACAGTCTTTTAAAAAACCAATTAAACTTCCAGTGAAGGCTTGAACATGATTTTTTTAAAACAAAAAGAGTGTATGAACCCACGTGGGCAATGAGAACAGAAGTGTAGACTATAGCAGACAAGAATTTTCAATGAAATGGAAGATTCCTAACTGATTCAGGACACCAGAAAAAAGCTATGCCTAAAGCACGTACAGAAGGTACATCAAAGAAGCAAGCCAATTTGCTCCTGGGAGAGTAGTGCCAGTAGTGACACCAATGGATAAAACAGAATTGGCTGACAACTGTGTTTGGAGCAGAAAGACCTCCAGTGTCCCTCACCACCACATAGGGTTGGATAACACCCCCATAAAGGGTGACTTGCACATTCTAATCCACTTTAAACAGGAGCTTGCAACTTTATTCTCAGGAGAAATAAAAAGGAAGGAGTTTGGGACTCAGGGACATCAGTATAGTGAAAAACAACATTACACATGGCATTAAAAGGAAGCCTACATATGAATCATGGGAGCCCCCCATGCCCCGTCCTGCTTCCGAAAAATCCTATAGCCAAGCTATTGATCCCATGAAGAAAATAGAAAAATTCTTTTCTGGAGAAATGAAATGGCCTTAGAGAAAAATACATAAACATATCTTTCCACATTGACAATTAGGAGTCCCCCAGTAAAGTGGTTCCCTGAAGAGCTCCCTGCCACAATGACATACCCCTCAAATATTCAGGAGATAACATTCCACTCTGTAGTGTCTTACTCTTAAATGTGAATGGACAGCCAAGCAAGGATCACTAATAATTGAGGAAAGGTGTCAAAATAAGACAGATAAACAAATCTTAAAAAAAAAAATATCTGTAGAGACAAAACAGCAATGAGAGAATAAAAGTTCTAATCATAAAAAACTAAGAACAGGGGAAAAAAATTAAAAATAAATTTAAAAAATAAGAACGGGGAAAAACTATGAGAGCAGAAACATACCTATAAACAAAGGAATATAAAATTTAGGAAATTTCCCAGATGATAAATTGCCTGAAAATTGCCCAGAAAATAAAATAAGTCCCCCCCCCCCACACACACACACGCACGTGCACACACACACAGATTCTATTTTTTGTGTGTGAAGGAAAGAAATGATAAGTCCTAGAGAGTCAATCAAGGGTGCTAACATTGAATTAATACTTGTAGAAAAGAAGAAAAGTTATTGGAAGAGTGAAAATTGGTAAAGAAACATAAAATTTCCCAGAACTACAGGTTACTAGTCTCTAGACAGAAAGGCCAGAAAACTGCCCTCACAAGAAGATACCAAGGTGCATCACCCTGAATTTTTCACTCATCTGAGATAAAGACATGACTCTAAAAGCTTCCAAGAGATAAATGTAACAGGAGTTGGAAAGTAATAGGGTTTCTTAGTAAACAACACTGGGTACTAGAAGAGTAATTCTATACTCAACAAAACTATCTCTCAAAAATGAAGGCAAAAAAATGTTTTCACACATACAAAAGCTGGAGAAATTTATTACCAGCAGACCCACATTACAAAAACCATTAAAGAAATTCTGTAAGGGAGTAAGAAATGAGCCTAGATGAAAATCTGGAACAAAAGAATGAAGAATACAGGAAATATTAGCTATATGGGTCAATATATAAGACTTAATTGTATATTTAAATCTCTTTTAAAGATAATTAAACATTTAAACAAGAAAAATAATCTATGGTGGAGATTGCAATAAATATAATGGTAAAATATATGGCAATAGCACAAAGGTCAGAGGAGTGAAAAGAAAGTATACTACTGCAAAAGAGTACTATACTATACAGAAGGTGGTATACAATCACTCAACAGTGGACTGCGATATACTATGAACCCAAAAGCAAGCCCTAAAATAATAAAAATTTTCAAAAGAATTATAGTTAATAAGCCAAAAAGGGGAATGAGATGGAATCATGAATAATTCAATTAATTCAAAAGAAGTAATAAAAAGAGAAAAAGGTAACAAAGAATAAGACAATAGAAAACAAATCATAAGATGAGAGACTTAAATCTTACCATATCAATAATCACATTAAATATAAATACCATCAAGCAAAAGTCTCGAGATTGTCCTATTGATGAAATAAGATAAGATCCAAATTAGGTTGCTTATAGGAAGTGTATTTTATAATCAATAAAATTCACAAACCACTAGCAGGACTGATTAGGAAAAGAAAATAAATAATACACAACTTAACCATATCAGAGATGAGAGAAGTAACATCACTGTAAGTTATACTGATATTAGAAGAATGACAGTGGAATATTATGAATAACTTTATGCCAGTAAATTTGAAAACTTACATGAAACTGAAAATTCCCTTGAAGGACACAAACTACCAAAGACCACCAAAAAGAACCAGGTAATGTCAGCCCCAAATCTACTAAAAAAGTTTAATTTCTTAAAATTTTTTCTGACAAAGACAACTCCAGATTCAGATTGCTTCACTGCTGAAATAATTAATTTGAAGACATATTTAAGAACTACTTAAGAGGGGTACCTGGGTGGCTCAGTGGACTGAGCACCTGCCTTTGACTCAGGGCGTGATCCCAGGGTCCTGGGATGGAGTCCTACATTAGGCTCCCTGCAGAGAGCCTGCTTCTCCCTCTGCCTATGTCTCTGCCTCTCTCTCTTGTGTGTCTCTCATGAATAAATAAATAAAATATTTAAAAAAAGAGAACTATTTAAGGAATAAAATGCCTATTCTGCATAAAATGTTCTAGAAAATTTAACATAAGGTAGCACTTTTCAACTAATCCTACCAGACCATCATTATGCTGGTAATGTAATGCCTCTATCTAAT
This sequence comes from Canis aureus, assembly GCF_053574225.1. Taxonomy (NCBI): domain Eukaryota; kingdom Metazoa; phylum Chordata; class Mammalia; order Carnivora; family Canidae; genus Canis; species Canis aureus. Next base: position 32,208,651 of record NC_135641.1, on the reverse strand, counting down.
AGAGATATTACAAAAAAAAAAAGAAGATCACAGATGAATATTTTTCATGAAAATAGAGGTTTTCATGAATGAAGGTTTAGAAAGTTGAATCAACAGTATCTAAAAAGGATAATTCCCCATAACTAAGTGGAGTTTACACCAAGGATACATGTTCAAGGGCACCTGGGTAGCTCAGTTCATTAAGTGTCTAACTCTTGATTTTGGCTTAAGTCATTATCTCAGGGTCCTGGATCCAGCCCTGCATCGGGTTCCGTGCTCAGCAGGAAATCTGCTAGTCCCTCTCCATCTGTTCCTCCGCCCTACCCCCACATTCTCTCTCTCCCCCTAAAATAAATAATTATTTATAAAAAAATACATGTTTGGTTTAACATTTAAAATTAATCAATGACATGCATATTAAAGAACTGAAAAGAAAAATGGGTATAATTTCAATGGACACAGAGAACACATTTTATAAAATCCAACATCCCGTTCCTCATAATAACTCTAGCATACAAGCAATAGAAGGATACTTCCTCAATCTGATAAAGATGTCTATGAAAAACCCACCACTAAACATACTTAATGATGAAAGACCCAATGCTCCACCCTTAAGATTAGGAACAACACAAGATGTCCACTCTCATTACTTGTGTTCAACATACTAGCTGTTATAGACAGTGTGATAAGGCAAGAAAGAGAAAAGGCCACCCAGATTGGAAATAAAAAACTAAATCTGTATTAATTCACAGTCAACATTATCACCTATGCACTAAATTTAATTAAATTTATTAAAATGCCCTTATTACTCATAAGTGAGTTTAGCAAGTTGTAGGATGCCAGATCAAGATAAGAAAATAAATTGTATTTCTATATACCAGAAGCAAGCAATTAGAAATTAAAATTTTAAAACAGTATCAGTATTAGAGAGAAATCTGACAAAATATGCATAAGATTTTTTACACTGAAAACTATAAAGCAATACCAAGGGAAATTAAAGAAGACATAACTAATGGAGAGACATACTTTGTTTAAGGATTGGAAGAGGGATCCCTGGGTGGCGCAGCGGTTTAGCGCCTGCCTTTGGCCCAGGGCGTGATCCTGGAGACCCGGGATCGAATCCCACGTCGGGCTCCCGGTGCATGGAGCCTGCTTCTCCCTCTGCCTGTGTCTCTGCCTCTCTCTCTCTCTCTCACTGTGTGCCTATCATAAATAAAAAAAAAAAAAAATTAAAAAAAAAAAAAAATTAAAAAAAAAAAAAAAAAAGGATTGGAAGACTAGTGGCACATGGGTGGCTCAGGGCATGATCCTGGGGTCCTGGGATCAAGTCCCGCATTGAATTCCCCCAAGGGAGCCTGCTTCTCTCTCTGCCTGTCTCTTATGAATAAATGAAATCTTTAAAAAAAGGATTAAAAGGATTAAAAGACTGAATATTAAGATGTCAGTGCTCCTCAAACAAATCTATAGATTTAATATAATCCCAAACAAAATTCTAGTTTATGTGCATGTGCACATGTGTGTGTGGCAACTGACAAACTGATTCTAAAATTTATATGGAAATGCAATAAGTGACTTGGAAAAACTGTTGACAGGTTTACAATATCACAGTATCACACAACGCCAGAGAGAATGGCCCTTCCTGGAATTATGCTGCTCCAGGGCCCTAATGGGAAAGCTGATAAAACATTTGAAAAATTAAGGATATTAGGATTTATTAAGAAATAAGTTACTCGATTGCTAACTGCGGGGGGCAAAAAAGAAATTGGATAGTGTTAACTATAGGAAAAGCAGCAGATCCTTGTTTAAGAAAGGAAATAGAATCATAATATACTTTCAGATGATAGCATTTGTAGAGTTTCAGAGGACAACATTTGTAGAGTTACATGAACATAAAGGATCATTGTTTTATCATGATGTAACTGTTGGAAGGTTAAGGGCAGCGATTTGGAGGAGTGGTGAAGGAAGGCTGAATGCTCACTAACCATAACAGAAGTCAAGACATAGAATCTAGAATTGATCAATCAAGAGATAGCAATAAAAACTACTCATTCTTAAAAAATAAATAGCAGGGGGAAAAATTGCTGAATGTTCAAAGCAGTTAGCACTGGGAATTGAGACTTGGCAAACGAGCAGGGGCTGCTGCTGTTGCTATTTTAAATATTGTAAACCTCTTGGTTTTTTAGACCTGTGCATGTATTATGTTGATAAAAATTTAAAACAAAAGAACATCTACCCAAAAAAAATATCTTAAGTAAGATGCACATCCTTAGCTGCTTCTCTGCTTCAGGGACAATTCTAGTTATCATCTCACATCTTGATCCAAGATCCTACTTCAGGAGACCCTCACAAATCCTCCAGTGCTCACACGGCATAAAATGAAACTTATCCTTGAACATGTGGCTCATTATCAAATTGGAGCACTCATGGTGCACTCTCCATCTTTTTTAAAACTGTAAATTTATGTAAATAAATATTGACAATGAAACAAGGTTTTGAGAAAGTTCTGGAGAGCTCTGGCAGAAATCAAAATTGGTGATTAATTTTTCTGCTTTATTAAAATTAGATCGAATTGTTTTTCAGTGGGTAAGTAAATTGCTAACCTGACAGCCTCCCTTAGGAAAAAAAAAAAAAAAAGAGGTGAGTTGAGAGAGGGAGGCAAAGGAGAAATGAGGAGGGGAAAGGAAACTAGGAGAACAAAAGAAACCCATGTGCTTCCCTTTTTATACTGAATTTCATAAAAATAAAAGGACTGTGAAAAGTAAAGCAAGAGATCATATCCCATGTCCACTAACTGCTGTCATGGACTAGTCACTTGGAACTATCTATCATGATCTGAAAAGGAGACCCTAACTGCAAATCAAGACAACCTGGCATTCAAACCAAGGAGCCTCTGCTAAGGACACATTGACTGTTTGCAGCCTTTGAAATGGATTCAGATGTAATCACAAATTTAAGCTAGGAAATAATTACTAAATACTTAAAAGTTAAAAAGTAGTCATTACAGCTAGCATTAATTAAGAGTACCGTTTATTCATTTATTCCACAAATGTGCATTGAATACTTATTAGGCTTTGTTCTAGGTGCTAAGGATTTGGCAGTGAGCCAGACAGGTGAGAGCCCTGCCCTAGCAGAACTTTACATAACAGCGGAAGGAGTCCAGCAATAAAAAATAAATCGATATAAAATATGCCAAGTGAGGAAAAGTGCTATGAATCATAAAGCAGTTTGAGTGAATAGAAAGTTGGAATAGAGTTGCTCTGTTTTATAAAAGATAATCAAGGAAGGCTTTTCTGACAAGAAGGTATTTCAATAGCAATTCACTTGATTCTGACTGATTCTTGCCCAAACACATTCTCTTGGCTTCCATCTTTAAACTACCAGATGACTAATTCCAAGTCCTAAAGCCCAGTAAGTGTCCTTCTCTATGTCCCCCCTTTTGAGATACCCCTGAGACTCTGTCAAGGTGAGATTCTCCTTTGCATTGCAAATTTAATAAACTGGCTTTGTATAATTAGCAGATGTCCCCTGTGGTCTCTGCATAGGAGTTCTGACCAGCACGTAGATGGTATGTGATACAACTGGAGGGGGTCACCTAAGGATCAGGGCAGATGAGGACAGGACGGGGCCTGAGGAGGGAGTCTCGGGGCAGGGCAACGTTGAAGTGTCCATCCCAAAGATGAGGAGGGGCCAGCAAGGGAGACAGAAAAGAGTTGTCAAGGAGACTGAATGAGAAACAAGAGAGAGTGAGTTCCAGAAACTAAGCTTAATCGTGACTTTTATTTTTTTTAGTGTTTATTTTTTTAATAATAAATTTATTTTTTATTGGTGTTCAATTTGCCAACATACAGAATAATACCCAGTGCTCATCCTGTCAAGTGCCCCCCTCAGTGTCCTTCACCCATTCACCCCCACCCCCTGCCTTCCTCCCCTTCCACCACCCCTAGTTCATCTCCCAGAGTTACGAGTCTTTATGTTCTGTCTCCCTTTCTGATATTTCCCACACATTTCTTCTCCCCTCCCTTCTATTCCCTTTCACTATTATTTATATTCCGCAAATGAATGAGAAGATACACTGTTTGTCCTTCTCCAATTGACTTACTTCACTCAGCATAATACCCTCCAGTTCCATCCACGTTGAAGCAAATGGTGGGTATTTGTCATTTCTAATAGCTGAGTAATATTCCATTGTATACATAAACCACATCTTCTTTATCCATTCATCTGTCGATGGACACCGAGGCTCCTTCCACAGTTTGGCTATTGTGGACATTGCTGCTATAAACATCGGGGTGCAGGTGTCCCGGCGTTTCATTGCATCTGTATCTTTGGGGTAAATCCCCAGCAGTGCAATTGCTGGGTCGTAGGGCAGGTCTATTTTTAACTCTTCGAGGAACCTCCACACAGTTTTCCAGAGTGGCTGCACCAGTTCACATTCCCACCAACAGTGCAAGAGGGTTCCCCTCTCTCCACATCCTCTCCAACATTTGTGGTTCCCTGCGTTGTTAATTTTCCCCATTCTCACTGGTGTGAGGTGGTATCTCATTGTGGTGTTGATTTGTATTTCCCTAATGGCAAGTGATGCAGAGCATTTTCTCATGTGTCTATGTCTTCCTCTGTGAGATTTCTGTTCATGTCTAATCGTGACTTTTAAAAAGGAATCAGTTCTAAAAGTTTAACAAGAATAGATTTGAATACAGAGTGGTTGAATTGAGTTCACATATTTGTAATAGAACTTTAGTCAATAAGAGGCATAAAAGAAGCAAAAGGAGACTAAGATGAGCTAAATACCTTTGACCTAGGGTTCTTGACACATAGAAATGGTGTGAGGAAACTCAGGTGAGAGTTAACTCTAAATAAAGAGATAAGTATTGAAATATTTCCTGAATCAAAGGGATTATGAGGTTATGGTTCTCATTCCTCTCTTGCTACTCTCTTGATTATTTTCTCAGCTTCTTTTTATTCTTTTTCATCCTTATCCATCTCCCTCTTTAATCAATCTTCCTTCTCATCAGTATGATCTATTTCCATTCACTTTATGAAGCTGTCAATGATACAGTCAAATTTAAAATAAGCACAAAGCAAGAAACAAATGTAAAACCAAAGAAAGCCCTTAAAAGCTAAAGCCTCAAACCAAAAGGACTGTTTCATGCATGAAACAGAGGACTAAAAGGACTCATCCTGCATGAATTATTTTTAGGCACATGTGATTAAGACAGATGAAAATCATATAATGCTAGAATTGGAAGAGACCACCTAGCTCAAAAACACCAATGTCATTTTAGAAATGAAGAAAATAAATTGCAGATAGATTAACCAATTTGCCTAATGTCATTGAGCCAATTGCAGTTGGATCTGGAACAAGCCTGACTCCCAATCTGATGCTTTTTTTCTGTAAACTGGAATAATGTCAGATGTCTCAGTTTCAAATAAAACAAGAACACATTTTTCCAGTTATTGAAAGTGAAATTAGTTTTCTTATATCAACTAAAAAGATACATGTTGAATTGTTTCCATCCACTTAATGTTTTGCTGTGCATGCTTTCATCAGATTATGGTTCAATTCCTTTCCATTTTGAGGTTGAGAAATATCTCTTACAGTAGTTTCAAAATGTTAAAAAAAAAAAAGGTGTTGCAGTAGTTTCAAGATGTAAAAAAGATGTTGGAGGAGGAACATAGATAATTGTTCAAAAATCCAAGCAAAAGAAATTCAAGGAACAGAACTATCATATTAGCATCTACTTATTAGCATGATGTCTGAATTTAGCAGATTATAGTCTTTAATCCACTTCTGAGTCAAAGGCAAAGACTTAGGTTGCTTGATTTTTTTTCCCAAGCCTGAAAAAAATTTCTCAAGCATAACTTCAGGACGAAATTATTTACAAATTAAAATGAACACCATCTTAATGTTAGATTATGTATATTTTTAAAGTCTTTTATAATGAAATAAGAGTTCTTCCAATCATGTACTAACTGGATAACATCTTTAATATTTTCTAATTTCTGAGTAACATTTCCTGATGTGTCTTTGAGACAATGAATTTTTCATGGATTTTCAAACCTTGAGAAACTTCATAAAATATTTCCCTATTTTACTTTGTATCAAATCCAGTTACCTACCTATTTGATATTTATAAAGTCATAAAAGGGGAAATTCAGGCTTAGTTTAAAGATAAGATTAATCAATATGATTATAATATACTCTTTATAGTCTAAATTGTTCTTAAAAATGATATAAGGCAACTTTTTAAAACACTATGAAATTACATGGTAGTTCAGAGTTAGCAGTAAAGACAATAAAGCAAAGAGAAAGGAGCTTGTTATTTAGTTTTAATAAAAGGGTTTTTTTTTTAATTTTTTGAGGAACCTCCATACTGTTTTCCACAGTGGCTGCACCAGCTTGCGTTCCCACCAACAGTGCACAAGGGTTCCTTTTCCCCCCACATCCTCACCAATACCTGTTATTTCTTGTTTTTTTACTTTAGCCATTCTGAAAGGTATAAAGTGATAGCTCATTGAGGTCTTTGCACTTCTCTGATGATTAATGACTTTCAGCATCTTTTCATGTTTCTGTTGGCCATCTGTATGTGTCCTTTACAAAAATGTTTATTCATGTCCTCTGCCCATTTTTCAATTTGATTATTTGTTTTTTTGGTGTTGAATATAAGTTCTTTTGATATTTTGGATATTAACCCCTTATCGGATATTTCATTCATAAATATCTTCTCCCATTAGGTAGGTTGTCATTTTGTTTTGTTGATGGTTGCCTTCACTGTATAGAAGCTTTTCATTTCGGCATAATCCCAATAGTTCAATTTTGCTTTTATTTCCCTTGCCAAAGGAGACATATCCCGAAAAATGTTTCTATAGCCAGAGTCAAAGAAATTACTGCCTATGTTTTCTTCCAGAATTTTAGGGTTTCAGGTCTCACACTTATATCTTTAACCCATTTTGAATTTATTTTTGTGTATAGTGGAAGAAAGTGGTCTGGTTTCATTTTTTTTTTGCATATAACTATCCAGGTTTTCTAGCACCATTTGTTGAAAAGACTTTTCCTGTTGCATGTTCTTGCCTCCTTTATTGAAGATCAATTGACCATAAGAGCACATAGGTTTATTTCTTGGGTCTCTATTCTCTTACGTTGTGTCTATTTTTGTGCCAGTACCATGCTGCTTTGATTGCTATAGCTTTGTAGCATATATTGAAAGGGATTGTCATACCTCTAGTTTTGTTCTTCTTTCTTGAGATTGCTTTAGCTCTTTGAGGTCTTTTGTAAATCCATAGAAATTTTAGGATTACTTGCTCTAGTTCTGTGAAAAATGTTGTTGGTATTGTGACAGGAATTACATTACATCTGTAGATTTCTTTGGGTGGTAGGGACATTTTAAGAACATTGTTTTTTTTTAAATCCATGAGCATGGGATACCTTCTCTTTGATTTGTGTCATCTTTAATTTCTTTCATCACTGTTTAATAGTTTTTAGAATACAGATCTTTCATCTCCTTGGTTAAGTTTATTCCTAGGCATTCCACTATTTTTTTATATAATTGCAAATGAGATTGTTTTCCTACTTTCTCTTTTTGCTGCTTTATTATTAGTGTATAGAAATGAAACCAATTCCTATATATTAATTTCATATCCTATGATTTTACTGAATTAATTTATCAGTTTCAGAAATTTTTTGGTGGAGTCTCTAGAAGTAATATAGAATTACCTTAGGATCTGGCAATTCCACCACTGGGCATATACCCAAAGAAAACAAAAACACTTATTTGAAAAGATATATGTACCCCTATGTTTGTTGCAGTATCATTTACAATAGGTAACATATGAAAGCAACCCAGTGTCCATCCACAGATGAATAAAGAGTAATATACACACACAATAGAATATTAGTCATAAAATAGGATGAGATCTTGCCATTTGCAACAACATGGATAAATCTAGAGGCTATTACGGTAAGTGAAATAAGTCTGTCCGAGAAAAATAAATACCATATAATTTCACTCATATGTGGAATTTAAGAAAGAAAATAAATGAACAAAGAAAAGAAGAGACAAACAAAAAAAGCAGACCCTTAAATACAGGAAACAAATTGGTGGTTACCAGAGGGGAAGTGAGTAGGTGGATGGATGAAATAGGTGATAGGGGTTAGCAGTACGCTTACCCTGATGAGCACTGAGAAATGTATAAAATTGTTGAATTACTATATCGTACACTTGAAACTAATATAACGTGTATGTTAATTATACTTGAATATAAAATAAAACATTTTTTAAATAAAACATTTTAAAATTATTTTGTTTTCTTAAAGTTCAAAAAAAAACAAGAATGAAGTGAGTACACAAGTGCATGTAATGAAATTAATATGATCACACGTGTGGCTCTGAGTTTTCTATATTCACTAGGGAGAAAGAATATATATGAGTGGTTACATCATTCACAGTGCCACACAAAGAAAAGCCACACAGCTATTGAGTATATACATTTCCATTTCTAATACCAAAGCCACAGAAAATTTCTTTCATGGGTTATCCTGAAGAGATTCTATATAATATATGAACAAATTCCTTAGCATACTTAAAATAAATAGGTCAAAATTTCATGAAGTTCTTTGCTCTGAGCTCCTTAAGCAAAAATTAATCCTATTTAAGTGCTACATGGAAGACAGAAATGGAGACAAGTAAGACACTTGAATTCTTCCCTCTCTCCAACCCCACATATATGAAGTCACAAAATCTTTTAAATCCCACTCTCACAATTCCTCTAACTGGACACTCTTAGTTTCACCTTATGATTTCTCACTGACTCATTTGGCAGCTTCCCTCCACATCTAATTCTCACTTTCCCATCCCTCTGCAAGCCAGCTCCCAGACAAAGCTTTCTTCTGAAGCACTGCTCTGGTTATGTCCCTCCTTTCCTCAAAAATCATTTTCTACCGGGGCTTGGGGGGGAGGGTAGTTAAATGTACTAGTTTGTTCATTCAAGACCCTTGATGATCTGGTCCTCACTTGGTGGGGGGAGGGAGGGAATTTCGAATCCCAACAGAGGTGAAGTGGGCACATAAGCGGGTAAAATGGTCCCGGGCTGGAACAAACAGCAGAGACTATAACCACCTCCTGAAGGGAGCTAACCACTGCCATGGAACAAGGTGGACCCTGTCTTAAGAGAAGTATGAAATCTGTATTTTTATATAGAAACTCCTGATTTTTAAATGCAGGAAACTAATTCAAAAGAAAAGTGCATGCCTTTAAGCCAATGGAAACACGTCCTTAGATGAGATGAGGCCTAAGGAGTAGGAGTTTGGGACGTGTGTCCCCCCTCCATGCTTACAGCTAAACTACATCTTCTAATGTCCCCCTACTTCAATGCCTCTCCTTCTCAATCCCCAGATTTGTAGTTCACCTTCAAAGCCCATTTCAAATATCAATACCACTAATCTTTTTCAGAGCCAGTTGAAAGTGACCTTGTCCTCCAAATTCCTATAATATTTTAATTCTATCTCTTTATGGCATTAAACCCTATTAAACCAAGTTCGGTAATTATTTCCATGTATGCTTTTTTTCTTCAGTTAAATAACCATGGATGCACAGGCCATGTGGGATTCTACTTTGAATAGTCCACAGCAAATACATAATCTTCAACTCAATCAATTTTCAGGTATTTAAGAATTAATTATCCTAAGATTATTAATTGAGGAATTAAAATATTAAGCTATACCCATTATGGTCTAGACTTTTGTTTTCAATCCTTGGAAATTAAGCATTAGACAGATGGCTTTCTTTTCCCCTTCACAGCTTGTATACATATCTTAGATAGAGAACTTTCTAGCATAACATCAATTTCCTTAGCACTGAGTTCTTTATTTTCCCATGAAATGAAGGTTTGCACTCCCTCAAGCACATCCTGAAATATCTTGACTCTGCATGCAATGTTTAGATTGTTTTATAAACCAATTTTTAGGCCTGTGATATATTTGTGCCATTTGTCTGCAAATACAATATTTCCAAATTGGTGTAAGTTGCCCTGAATATTTTCACAAACTGAGCAGTAACATCATTTCAAATTTACCCAGTAACTATTTTATAGTCCTGGATATTTTCATGAATTAGGTTACTTTATATTGAAATATACTTTTCAAAAGATTCATATGTTTTAATCCAGAGATTAAGAAAACAGAGCCTCTTAAAGCCACTTCTATAACCTGGCTTCCCCAGGGGCCCCGCACAATGGTTATGCCAGTCTTCATTTATCAGCTGTCCTGGACACACACCCCACCTCCTGGAAAATTCAGAGCACACTACTAACCTGTTAAGGAAATTTAATTGTAATTCAAACTTTGGAAACAAAGGCAGAAAAACTAGAGGGAAAAAAATGTCGTCTCCAGACTGATGCAAAAACTACACCCTTCTATCCTTCAAGCTGAAGAGTAGGAAGGGCAGAGTTCCCCAAATGTGACATAAAAAAATGGGGATTTGAGCAAAGATGAAATACCATAGGAGTTAAGGCGACTCTGGTTGATATTTGAATTTGAGTAGCTGAAGTTCAAACTGGCATTTGCACAATTTAAGCTGCATATATCAGAAAGAAAAAAAAAAGAAAAAAGAAAAAGCCAAGTGCTGAAAATTGAAATCCTCTCATGAACAGTCACTCTATTTGAAAAATTAGAGACTTGTCAAGGAACAGCCATAACATTTACAAAAATGTAGGGACAGAACAAATTAAATGACAAAACCTGTGAGAAGTAGTTTTTTCGTCCTTCTTGCTAAGTGGAATAGACATACAAATGTGCCGTCATGTACTTATCAAATTTAAGTCTGGCTTAAGAAGCTATAGCTCTAAATCCAAATCCCCATGTGAAGGAGTTAATAGGAACTCGGATATATCAGGCTTGTACAGTTTCTGGAAATGGATAACAACAATAGGAGTTCCCATCAGTTGATGATAGTACATTTCAAACCCCATCCACCTGTATTTAAACTCTCAGTAGAAATTTAAATTCCTGACAGTCTATCTCACAGGTAGCCGGCTGCCAGGTCAGAAGATGATGGGAAGAGATTACAAGTGAAGGTTCATAAAATATACACATATGTGTATAGGTATAATGTTTCAATCAGATCAACATAAGTCTTTCCATTTTAAAGCTGGCACTTAACCAAGAACACTAACAGAATTTTAATTGTATCTATGGCCTCTTACTAATAAATATCATATGGAAGCATCTGTCCTTTTTAGAGGTTAAAATAATGTTGGCGTCAGAAAGTGAAGTAAACAGGTAGGGAATAAAAATAACTTTGTGCTAAGTTTCTCCCGTGAAGCAATAAAAAGCCTGTGCAATGGGAAGCTAAAAACCTTGGAAAGAAAATGTCAAGTTGAGAAATGCTTTGACATAAAGATAATGCACAAATAAAAGGAACGAATACTTGGGGAGAGGAAACAATTGAGAGAAAAACAGTTTATGTGTAATATAGGAGCTTCTGTACACATTTAAGGCATAACGGGGCTGGTAGAGGTTTCAGAAAATGATGAAATATTTTGTTGATTTTCATAGAGAAAAAGAAGAAAACCTCACTGAGAAATCACCATTCAGAATGCCAGATTCAAACCAGCTCCTCACTTTTATGTTACATCAAACTCTTTATAAAAATTTGAGTCTGAAGGCAATTTCCTTCAAGAAGCAGCACAGTGTGGTGAGCAAAATAAGGCCCGACCCAAAGATGACCATGTCCTAGTCCCTAAAACCAGTGGTGTGGTATCTTACATGGCCAACGGGATTCTGCCAAAGCAGTTAAATTAAGGACATTGATATAGGGAGATTATTCTGGATTATCCACCTATCGCTAATCATTTGAGAAGGAAGATGTCACCACAGAAGAAGAGTCAGAGAAATGAATATTTCTGGTGAAGAAGGGGGTCCACGAGCCAAGAAACGTGGGTGGCCTCTAGCAGCTGGGAAAAGCAAGGAAAGGAACTTCCACTAAAACCCCCCAGAAGGGAATGCAGCCCTGCTGACACCTCCATCTTAACCCAGTGAGACCTGGATCAGACTTCTGACCCACAGAACTACAAAAGGATAAATCCACACTATTTGAAGCCACAAAGTTTGCAGTAATTTGTTACAGCAGAAGTAGAAAACAAATATAGTATATGAATTGTAAAGCACAGAATTTCCAAGCTTACGTTTAAAAAACAGCAAAACAGAATTAAGAAATATCTGTCTCAATTTTTCAAGAGGATGGCCTATGATATCACATATAAAACGTGAGATAAAAACAATCTTGTGGAAAGCAATATCTAAAGAAATTTAAATATCTGAGGAAAAGCAGCCCAGATGCCAATCTCCTCTTTAGATGGAGAGCCTAGTGAAAGTGTTTTACTTTGAAAAACCTGCTTGAATTTCATTTGATGGTTCAGATGTTACATTTGTCCATGTCAGTCCCTGCATAAAAGTCCCCAAAGTGTCCCTGTTTTACATGGACTTAAATGCAAACCTCATACCACGGGCTATCAGGGCCCTATGTGATCTGACCCCCTATGATCACATTTTCTAGTCCTCTCCCACTTCTCACCTAGCCTCAGTCACACTGGCCTTTTTCTTGATCTTTAAACATGCAAATCTTATTCCCACCTCACCCTAGAGCCTTTGTACTGCTGATTCTTCTTTTGAAATATGTGGGCAAGCATTGCTTAGGGACCAGAACTAAAGACCCAACACTCTCCAGAAAGAAACCTGCATAATATCAGAACCATCTTGGGCACCATCAAAAGTATGCAGATCCCAGAAGCCCAACCCAACCTGCTGAAGTGACTCTGTATGGGTCCCAGAATCATATTCTTAAATATGCAGATAATAAGTATCACCACCCTGTTGAGATAGAGGTGGTATGAGACACTTGAGTTGGCCCAGCAAAAACAACTGCATTTGAGGTTGGTGTGCTGTTTTTTCACCTATCAGGTAAGAGTAAGTAATCTCGATGGTTAGATTTAGTATTTTGGAGAACCCAATAGTATGGTCTAGTGGTTAGGAGCACAGTAAACCTAGGTACATAGTCCTAGCTCTGCCACTCACAATTGGGCCAAGTCCCTTAACTCCCCAGGGCCTCAGTATCCTCAACTATAAACTGGCAAGGTGTAATATAACAAGGCTATCTCAAAGATTTGTGAGGATTAAATTATTGAATAAACATAAAGTACTTAGAATTGTACTTGCATACTAAATGTTGACCATGATTTGTCAGGGCCATCCTGTTGTTGAGACATGATCTACTTTTCATGGAGTTTTCCTAGGGTTTGAAAATTTCTTCCTTAATGTCTTAACCTACGTATTTTTCATCTTTCAAAGCTATCTCATGAAATAAAATGAAAATAGCTATGCTCTTCCCATTGTCTTCCAAACAGCTTAATCAATGGTATTAGGCATACAGGCCACAGAATCTTTACAACTGTATAAAATGGTTACTGTTTCCGTGCTGATATGTACTGGATTATCTAAAGCCGCACAAAAATAAAATATCAATAAAAATTTCCTTTTTTATTCTCCCAGGATCCCTGCTGACTTCTCCTCTCCTCTGGTGGCTAAACTAAAAGGGCAGAGATTACTGCAAAAGCTGCAGTCTACAAAACAAAACAACAACCAAAAAACACTATTCTGGAATATCTAAATTCAAATGGGATTTTACCACCGCCTGTCCAGTCTTAAATCCATTAAGGATGTGAATAAGTTAGCACTAATACTTTGGCCTTGTCAAACTCAAGAGAGATAAAAAGTTGTTTGAGCCTAGAGAAATTCAAGAAGGGAGGTGTTTGTCCTCACCCATAGAGGATAGCAATCAACTAACCTAGCCATTAAGACGAAGGGTAGGAGTTCGCTAAGGGATAGAACCTGCAGGTCTGTCTTTTGGTGCTGGGCACTAAGAGAATAGAATCCTAAAGAAATGGCAGGGTATTACAAATAGACAGAAAATGTAAGGACAGAAAGGACCCCTGCACTGGCTGCGTCTGACATCTCTCCTTCCATTTCAGATGTAGAAAGTTTCTAGCAGTTTTTTTGTGGCCAGAGAATCCTCTTTAAATGGTAATTGGGACCACGAATAATACAGGTACTCAGCTTCATGAGAAGGTAAAAGAATCATACATTGGCTTTGGCATGGATCTGCTAGATGTATAACTAACAAGGGAGCCAGGTATCCCACAGTTAACTCGAGTGCCCTATGAATATGATAACCAGGAGAGTCATCCTCCAAGGAATTGGCAAGATATGATCTGTACCAAAAACCAAGCAAGGAGCACCTGGGTGCCTTAGTTGGTTGAGCGTCTGACTCTTGATTTGGGTTCAGGTCATGATATCAGGGTAGTGAGATGGAGCCCCACATAGAGCTCCATGCTCAGCGGGGAGTCTGATTGAGATTCTCTCCCTCTCCTTCTGCCCCTCCCCTCTGCATTCTCTCTCTCTCCTCTCTCTCTCCCTCCCTCTCTCCAAAATAAATAAATAAATAAATCTTTAAAAACAAAAATAGGGGCACCTGGGTGGCTCAGTCAATTAAGCATCTGCCCTCAGCTCAGCTCAGGTCATGATCCTGGGATCGAGCCCTGGGTTGGGCTCCTTGCTCAATGAGAAGCCTGCTTCTCCTCTGCCTACGACTCCCCCTGCTTGTGCACTGCAGTCCATCAAATAAATGAATGAATAAAAAAAATCTTTAAAAAAAAAAAAGTCAGGATTTGGACAAGTATGTCCAGCCTGATTCTCCACTGCAGGTGCCTTACTATGACATCATCAACACTACGGGAGAGCAAGGGAAAGCAGGGAAGCTCAGAAGAGAGAGACCTTTCAACTGAACAGTGCTGGGAAACCAACAGTGACTGAGTAAATAATATCCAAACTAGACTATAAAAACATGCTTGAATCCAATGGACCAAATAACAATTACATTTTAAACTGGAGGCGATGGGGATGCCTGGGTGGCTCAGCAGTTGAGCATCTGCCTTTGGCTCAGGGCGTAATCCCAGGATACAGGATGGAGTCCCATGTCGGGCTCCCACAGGGAGCCCCCCTTCTCCCTCTGCCTTTCTCTGCCTCTCTCTCTGTCTCTCATGAATAAATAAATAAAATCTTTAAAAATAAAATAAAATAAACTGGAAGTGATTGGTGGGCACCTAAGTGGCTCAGTGCTTGAGCATCTGCCTTTGACTCAGGTCACGGTCCCAGGGTCCTGGGATCGAGTCCCACATCCGGCTCCCCACAGGGAGTCTGCTTCTCCCTCTGCCTGTGTCTCTGCCTCTCTCTGTGTCTCTCATGAATACATAAATAAAATCTTTCAAAAAAATAAACTGGAAGTTATTTGAATGTATAGAAATTTACAAATTCAATTTTTGACTGATGAGCTGTAATAAAGACTCAAAGGGGAAAATAAGTTACTCGAAAAAGTTCTAGTTTGCACAGATCTGATAAGAAATTACTGAATGTATACATATCACACCATTAAATTCTAACACTTCTTTTTCCTAAACCTCTCATTTTCCAAACAATAGGCCAAAATTCATAAGGGAATTCATGTAAGTCATTGTCAGTTGGGTCAAATTTAACTATCAAGGTTTTTTTTCCATGAAATAAGCACTTTGCACCATATAACTTTGGTCAAGCCATGGTTTCAGTTTTCCCACATGTAAGATTAGGAAATTGGGCCTAATGCTCTAAATTCTTGTCCAACTCAATAATTTAATGACAAGGTAGAAAGTTTCTCCTCAGGTCTTTGTATAGAATCAAGTGCATAATTAAAGCACTTTAGAAATATGGAACTAGTTTCCCTCTGGGAAATTTGACTATCCCGAGGTTTGGAAAGGTCCAAACACTCTCATATTTTACTGCAAGGTGTTTGTAGAATAATTATTCCATATATTGATCTAGGTTTACCTACCAGTGTTTATTTGATCCAGGATTAACTCATAAATCAGACAAGCATAAATGAGCCCTCACCAATGGGCCTTTTAAAAGAATTAAACTTTAGCATGTCATTAGCCAGCTTCTTCAATTGAATGGAATGTTAAAGCAACATTTATACCTTGTACAGTACTTTCCTCCTAGAAGTTAAAATTTCCCACTGGAAAGATAAAAGATGTTATTTATTTTGCTTAATAAAGACTTTAGAGAATAATAACATTTCCCGTATTAGCAAATTTGAAAACTCTATAAATCCCCCAGAGCTGTTCCCCTTTAAGTCTTTTAAATCAGGAGATTCTAAGTCTCTTTCAAATCTCACAGAATATGATTCCTGGTGATTTACTATAAATCCCAATGCAGCTAGGAAATGTTAATGCATTTTGTTCGATAAGACTTTCTTATGAATGCACAGCTATCATGTTTTCCAATATATAATTCTATTCACATCTGCTATAGGGTTCGGAGGAGTGGCAGGCATTGGCAATATTGTCAAGTGTTCTTGAAGCAATAGAAAAGCAAAAAAAAAGTCATAATTTTCTATGGGGATAATTTCTATGCCACACTGACACTTTTAAATGTTTTCAATAGTGTTGATTTATTGGAAAGCTTAGAAAGGTAGTGCTTAGAACCAGCTTTTCCCATAAAATCTCAGTGACAGAGAATAACTTTTACATCTTTCAAACTGTCCATTGTGAAAGATTTTTTCATTACGATGAAGGTGTTTAGAGGGTTTTGATTTAATGTAGAATGATAACTCCCTTGAGTCTCAGACTTCTGGAAAGAACAAACAATGAAACGTATCCTTCCCCTGAGTGAGCTCAATAATGGAATACGTTTGGCTATCCATGGCAACAAAGCACTTCCCTGACTTGCTTGAGTTTTGTAATGTGGAATTCTTATTCTTACAAAATAAAATTTATTTATAAATATAGTACACTTTGACCTTGTGTTTCTGAAACAAGAGAAGCTGCAGCATCTGTCTATTCATCACCGTTATTGCAGTTTCCTGTTTAACTCTTGGAGTGAGCAAACACAAGAAACACCAAAGAAACTCTAGAAGCTTAACATTCTGTAAGATACTCTGATAAGCTAACTCTGGAGTGCTCTTCACATTTTTAAAACTTGAAAGTCCAAAGTTAAGAGAATGCACTAAGAACGTCACACTTAGAGATGGCCATTTTAGTTTTTTTCCAGTGAAATTGGGAGGGTTGCTCAATTAATATAATTAATATTTGGGGAGATTTTTAGTCTTAAAAATACCAATTTATCTTTTTTTTTTTTTTTTTTTTTTTTTTTTTTACACTGCTCTTAACTCCCCTGCTAAAGAATCTTCTGGGCCTCTTTGTTTAACCACCCAATCCCACAGCCCATACTGAGTAGGAAATAAATGTAGAATACAGTGACCAACTGTCCTGTTTTATCCTGGACTGAGGGATTTCAGGGGGGTACAAGACTTTCAAGTGCTCAGACGAGAAAACCAGTTGAGCTGGTCATCCTACAGTGGTTTCCAAACCTTAGAGTGCCTCATAATTACCTGTAGGGCTTGTTAAAATTCAGATTTCTGGGCCCCATAAGCAGAATTTTTTATTCATAAGATCTGTGGTGTGGTCCGAGAATTTGGCATTTCTGACCAATTCTCAGGTGATGCTGATGCTGGTGTCCAAGGGCCAAACTTTGAGAAGCCACCGATATATGACAGTGTTTCTTGGTCATGAGCTGATGAGTGCAGGAGTCCACAGCTGATCTAAGTGTGTTATTAGAATGGCTCTCAAAAGAATTTGACATTGAAGTTCAAGGTTCTTTTATCAATTACCTCAGTTGTGTAGAAAGGGTTTTACATATGACACTAGGTACCTAAAGAAAAGGGGACAGGTAGAGGATTATTTTGGTACCCAACATATTTCTGGTTCCTGATTCCAGCCTTCAGTGAGGTTCAACTTGTGGCCCTCTAGTTCCATGAGGTTTTTTCATTGCCTACTAATAAATTATTGTTTTTGGCTTCAGCCACTTTGAATGTCTTGTGTTACAGAAGCCAACATAACTCAAATTAAGACTGAAATGTTCCAAATTGCAACAAACAGAAAATAATCAAGTCCAATAAAATACTATATTGGTTTGGATCAACTTTAGTCTCATCTATAACTTTCTAAGCTGTCAGAAAAACTACTCTAATCATTCATACTATGACAGAGCTTGAAAATTTGATGCTTCTCTTATAGAAATGCCTCAACTACATGTGGAAACGGCTGTAAGGAAAGAAGTAAAAGGAAGACTCACCACCTCAAGTTCATTAAGGATGCTCAAAGAGGAAATTTCCTCACAGTGCCTGGGCCCATTGAAATCTAAGAATTTTTGAGTAACTGACAGATTAGATGAGGTGAATTTACATTACATTCCATGCAAATTTACAGGCCAATCTCACAGAGAAAACTGAATGTTATGTTTTCTCCATCAGAAATGGAAACATGTTTTAAAGGTATTGAAGAGAGTTTTGGAAGCACAGAGCCCATTGCAGCCTGGGGCATTACTCTAACTCTCTAAGACGCCCCAAATGACCACCCGTTTTTTAAAGATTCTCAAAGAGGAAGATTCCAAAATCTCCCTCCAATTAAGTTTTTCTAATAGTTAACAGAATTCACTGCCTAAAAATGTCATTATGGCTTTTACAAATCTCTCATATTCCATTTGTAGTTTCTTTTCACCTAGGAGACAGCTGAGCAGGAGCTCTGAGTGACACAAACATGCTCTTGAAGTCCACTGTTCTTTTTGCCTGTTTTCCTATTCTCTGGGACCCTCCATTGCAATCCCAGCTCATGGAACTGGTTCATGTATTGCATTTGTTACTCAATCCAAACCTTCCTGTTTCTGAATTTCTTGGTGCGCTACATAGCACTCAGTAATCTATTCCTCTGAATGCAGTATTTTCTGTCACGCGTCCCCCGTTACTTTTAGTCCCCTTGGCATATTCAAGATCTTTCGAAAATACATCCTTGAGTCTGGCCATTACTCATCACTTCAACTGTCCATACATTCTCACCACATTTTCATGAGTTTTATCACCTTCAGTTGATCTGAGTAATTTTGAATCCCAATTCTATCAGCCAACAAGCTACCACTATCTCCTCATTCCCACTTCCCAAGTCATCAAAAACCTAACAAATGTTTTCTTGCCCATCTTTCAGGTAAATATATTACAATTTTTTAAAGTTCTGGACTTAGAAGTGATCCCTAAGATTTGATTTGTGACCCACACACAACTCAGGATATCAAGACTCACAGATAATATACACAGAATTTGTTATCAGCTACACTAACAGTGTAGAGATGATTACACTGCTTTGCCATTTAAACTATACTCTGGGCACCTGGGTGGCTCCTTCAGTGAAGTGTCTGCCTTCAGTTCATGATCTCAAGGTCCTAGGATCGAGTCCCGAATCAGGCTCCCTGCTCAGTGGAGAGTCTGCTTCTCCCTCTCCTTCAACTGCTCCCCCGCATGTGCTCTCTGTCTGTCTGTCAAATAAATAAATAAAATTTTAAACAATACTATGTCTTTGCCCCAGGTTTCTCCCTTTCAGTAGTATTTATCAGGGTAATCCTCATCCAGTTTCATTACATCCTCGTTAGTATGTGTCTGTTAACTCCTCACTGCCAAATCAAGAGTAAAGGTTCTTTTTGTTTTATGATCCCTGTGGGTGAATGTCATTCTTGGCTGAACACATCGAGTGCCCATAAGGTTCTAATAGTTGAAGTGCTTAAAGCACCTGCCATCCATCAAGGCTTATGATGTGGTTACCATAGCTACCAAAACCCCATGGTTCCTGATCACATGGGATCTGTTCTGTTAAAAAAAAAAAAAAAAGAGAGAGAGAGAAAGAGAGAGAGAGAGATAGGGAGAGGTCTGCCAGGGAATTATCCACATGTATTCAGTTCCAATTAAACAATTAAAATCAATCAAGAACTGACTCAAAACGTATACAGAATACAATGACAAAGTCAGAGTTGCTAGGATGAGTTGAGGCCAAATCAAGGCCATACTGAGACTAAAATAGATGAAAAAAAAATGAGTCCATATCACCTCTCCTTTATGCTGCTGCATCATATCAGCAGATGGCAACATGTACAATTTTCAAGACTTCCTTGGAGATCGCCTTTGGAAAACAGTACTGGAGTACATAACTTTTAATCAAAAGTTACTGTGGAAGCCTTTTTTCTTTCTCCAAAGAAAGTTTGCTTTTAAATAACAATACTAGAGTTGTATTTTATACCAAACCTTTCATCCAAGAGGCACATAATGTTCTATAAACGTATTAATCCTCACAACCTTCCTGTAAAGCACAGGGGTAGCAAACTCCCCAGATGCGCATATTGAATTTTTAAAAAGCAGTTTAAGTTGAATCAATAGTCTATTCAGAAAGGAAGGTTAAAAAGGTAGGCCTTTCACTGTGTCTTAATAATCAAAGTCCACTAGGAATTTATTAGACTGTGATAAAAGAGAAAACTTAAGCTTTTATACATTGCCTATTTGGCTTCTATTGAATGCTACCATATTTTCCATAGCATTGGGAGATAGAAGATAATTTCATATTTCTGTTTTCTGCATGTTGCTATGTCACTTTGCAAGTATAAACTGAATATCTACCTAACACCAAAATAACTCCCCAGTAGGAAGTTAGAAAGAATGTATTATTTTACTATATTATTGTTCAACAGTAAATATTTACTAAACTTGGATTGGAATGGTTGAAAACATCAAATATTCTAATGCAGATTTGGGCAATATGTATCAAGAATCTTCAAAGTATTTGTATTCTTTGTTTTAGTAATCACACTTCTGGAGATTACTTTTTTCCATAGGAAATAAGGCAAAATTCAGATAAAGATTTATTATATGGTTTATAGAATTATATATAAGTAGTAAATTGAAAATATTTAAAATACTTAAATGAAATGATTAAAGATCCAGCCATGTTTTCATTCATTTACCACTTATTACATATTTTCAGTGACCCAAGTATAAGAAATACAAAGACAAATAAGACATGCTCTCATAAATATCATCCTTGCTTTATGGTGAATTATAATCTAATGAATAGAAAAAGACATGTGAATGCAATATGATTGCAGGTTCCCTAAGAAAAGGTATTTGCAATACAGCAGAGAATCACAAAGACAAGAATGTCTAACTTAACACTGGGAAGATGAAAGTCAGGAAAATTTTCATGGGCTTGATCTGTAACCTAAGTCTTGAAATTTGAGGTGTTCAGCAAACACACTGAAGGTCACTAATGTTAGTGATAAGGAGAGACAGAGTAGTCGGAGTCAGGCGGCTAACAATATCATAGGACTAAGTTGAGGCAGTGGCTTTGGGGAGGAGAGAAGAGGCAGACACAGGTGGTATGATGGTGATTTTCTTTCAAGACCGTATGACTTGCTAAACAGAGGGAATGAGATGGGTAGGATGAAAGAGCAAATGTGATTGCCAATATTCTGACTCCAGAACCAGGAGGATGGGAGAGGAAATCCAAGAGAAAGCAAAGTAGAGAGAAGGGGAACAGTAGTATTAGACATGATGAGTTGGAGTTATCTGTGGAACAGATATTATATATATCAGATATTATATTATCACTGAGTGATAATAGCCAATGAAAAGAAAATGGGGTCTGGAGTTTGTACCTGATAATGAACGTATCCGTTGTGGTTGTCATCATGGGAGAGGCTAAGCGTGTGAAAATTGAAAAGAGAAGCAAGGACAGAAACTTGGGGCACACTTAGAGGTAGGCAGAGAAAGAGTGGCCCTCTAAAAAAAAAAATGTGGCACGATAAGATTGCCAAGAAACCAGCAGATTGAGTAGGTCAGCTGTCATTGGTACCATTTTCCAGAGCAAGTTGTATCGACATAAGGAAACAAAAGACTGAGCAGAATGTTTTTAAAAGTGAGAGTTGGAGCAGCTGGGTGACTCAGTCAGTTAAGTGTCTGCCTCTGGCTCAGGTCATGATCTCAGGGTCCTGGAATCAGTCCCCCAGCAGGTTCCTACTCCTGTCCTGCTCCCCCTCCCCCTGCCCCCCCCCCTCCAGCTCATGCACATTCTTTCACTGTCAGATAAATAAGTAAAATCTTAAAAAAAAAAAAAAAAAAGAATTGACAACTGGGAGGAGAAAGAGCAGTAATTAGAGTAGGAGATAAGATACAAAATAATATATTGAAGATGAGAAATTTGTACACACTCATACGATAGAGACTGAATTGAAAGGAAAAGATTAAAAATATAAAACAGAGGTGCCTGGCTGGCTGGCTCAGTCATTGGAGTGTGCAGCTTTTGATCTCAAGATCCTGGGCTTGAGTCCCACATTGGGTGTAGAGATGACTTACAAATAAAATCTTAAAAAAATAAAAAATAAATCACGAGAGTAAATGCTGAAAGGATGCAGCCTTTTCTAAGCTTTTAACAAATAGCACATTCTTGGGACAAATAAATTAAGCAACACTTTTCAAAGCAAAAAGAGGAGAAAGAAGGAAGGAGTGAAGGAAAGGAGGAAATGGGAGGAACACCAATCAAAGTGCATGCACAGAACTAGGCCCAGGACCCAGGTCACAGGAGATAACAACATTTGAGAGGTGACCTGGTTTCTAGTATTTTACATATAAAAAAACAAACAAACAAAAAAAAAACCTTTTATTTATGTTTAGTCTCTAGAAATGTAAGAAGAAAAAAAACTTTAATGAGTGAACAAAAGACGTTGCATTTTCGCAAGTTGTGATACTTGCTACGTCCTAAATGTTGGTCTTTTCTCCAGGGTGATGTTACGCAGTGTGAATGAAAACTCCTCACTGCGGGAAAGAGGAATCAAAACTTCTACTGTTGGAAAAGAAAAATGTGCATGGCATAATATTTGCAAGCTGAAGATGCTATTAACTGTAAACTTTATCTAAAATAAAATGTGACACTCATGAATAAAACAGATAACAAAGCTATCTTAAATTTAGGCATTTGTTCTACTTAGAAACTTTTTTTTAACTTGCCAATATACTTATACAGTTGACATTTTACAAACCAAGAAAATTAGAAGTCATTGATCCAGCGATATCATTACATATTGATCAACATGTTCTACACCAGAGGTTTTTTATCCCTTTTTTTTTTTTTAGATCCTTTGACAGAAACATGGCTACACTGAGTAGTCATTCCCCAAAAGGCTTACAGCTTCACAGTAGAGCCTATAAATAGAGAAAGCATCCCCCGCAAAATGCAGCCAAAACAAGGGTTCTTTGTATGGGGTCGAGCCAACTACAGCTCTGTTGCACTCCTGGGTTATAAAAATATATTTCACTTTTATTATTTAGCACTGCAGCACAAAAGGAACTTGGAACTGCAATCAGCACCACTTAATTTTCCTTGAGAACATTTAAAACTGAAATAGGAAAATCACATTCAACATAATATTTCACCATTTGCTCGGACAGTTTTCATTTTCCCTTTAGGGGGAAAAAAATAAAAGTTATATATTCAAATAATTGCAGCAATATCTTTAAAAGTGAAATCACCAAAACAAAACTCTTTATCGTTCTGTTCAACATTTTAAGCCTATGTAGCTTTCTTGCTATATAGAGGCATGTCTTTTTCTATTAAGCACAGAACTTGGACATACTTTTCTCATCAGTTCCGCCATTTACAAAGTCCTGAGTAGGAAAAATACTGAAGTAACAAACAAATGTTTACTGTATGACTGCTACAGGTAGAGAACAGCTGAGGTTAGAACTAAATTATATAGAATATATGGGGTTTAACACAGCAGGCAAACCTAGAGAAACATTTGTTTACAACTAAAATACTATTGAAATTTATCTTACTATTTAAAGAAATCTTCTGCAAAGAATGCCAGCCTACTGCATTTTAATAAATGTTTTAGTACAAATTTATGTAAATTCCACAGTGGAGGTTCTTTGAGCTTCTTTAAATTAATATTAAAAGATACAAGAAAATCCCTCCACTTGCACTCTCAATCTCAAAAAAACAAAACAAAACTCAAGAAAATCCTCCTGTTAGGACATGGACAGGATTTCAACCCAATATAATTATGGAAAGATCTATAACTAACTGAATAATAAAATCTATTGCTGAATCCAGAACCATAGGTAACATAGATTAATATAAAAAGTGGTTTCTCTGTGCGATCAATAAGGAACATAAATTGTTTCCACTTGAGTGCCAGAAGTTCACCCAAATCCAAGAAGTGAAAAGAAATTTACATCTTAATAATTAAATTGACTTTTATTCTCTAAGAAATAATATATTAGGTTTATAATATAGATTGCATTACTTGGAACATGTGTTGGGGAAGAGAGAAGAAAAGTGCAGTTTAAATATACAAACAGGCCAATCATTGGTTTGTTTGGGGGGGAGGTGTTTTGTTTTGTTTTTTACTCATATAAAAGCCTGGTATTGTTTTTAACTAAATGGGTCTAATGGTCTAAGGAAGTTGAATATTCAAGATGGTGTTTCTACAAGATGGTGGGTTCACTGAGCCACAGCACAGAGAACAGGTGCCACAAAGAGTCTTTCAGACCTGCAGAGGACTTCACCCTAAATAAAAAATCATGTTGTGTTAAAATTCAGAGGTTGTTATTTCAGCGAATCCATCTTATCCTAACTGATAGTAAGAACTTTTCACCTTCTAGACAGTTCTATCAGATTCCTTTAGTTACTAATAATCTTACACATCCTTCATATCATTTTTTTAAGATTTTTAATTTATTTTTTAAATGTTTTTTTTAAGATTTTATTTATTTATTCATGAGAGACACACAGAGAGAGAGGCAGAGACATAGGCAGAGGGAGAAGCAGGCTCCATACAGGAAGCCTGATGTGGGACTCGATCCTGGGTCTCCAGGATCACACCCCGGGCTGCAGGCGGCACTAAACCGCTGTGGTTGCCCCATATCATTTTTAAATAAGGGAGGGGATACTTATACATGTTTTCTAGGAAATTATTTTATTTTTAACCATTAATTTTTAGCAACTTTGTATTAATCCATCCCTCACCTCATCCCTGACCATCAGGAATTCTGTGACACTTGGGAACAAAGTATCAGGGATTTCTGAGGTACCTATGATTTTGCTAAAAATATCTTATTTTTATATTGAGAGGACTGTCTGAATGGCACATAAGTATATATGCACCAAAAGATACTGCTCCTTTCTTGTATACTCTCTACAGCATCTAACACACGTGTACTCAAAAATAATTCAAACAAAAGTTTCATAAGCTGCAAACTAAAAGAGACCTTAGAAGTGCTTAGGCTCAGGGCACCTAGGTGGCTCATTCACTTAGGCATCTGCCTTTAGCTCAGGTCATGATCTCGGGGTCCTGGGATGGAGCCCCCCATCAGGTTCCCTGCTCTGCAGAGAGCCTGCTTCACCCCCTCCCTCTGCCTGCCACTCTCCCTGCTTGTGTGCGCTCTGTCAAATAAATAAATAAATAAATAAATAAATAAATAAATAAATATCCTTTAAAAAAAAAAGTGTTTAAGTTCAATTATCTTACTTTTCAAGTGAAAACATAGATACCAAGGGAGAACATAGCATGGTGTCCACAGGAGATGGAGGCCATCACGAATCTCACATATCACCATAAAAGAAGTGCCCCCATAAGGATTCTTCTTCTTTTCTATCACCATAAAAAAAAAAAAAAAACTTCTACTGATAGGATGAGCAAATCACATAGTGAACTCAACATGGTTTATTTGTTAGACCATCCTTGAATACTTAAACACAATTTTATAGTTTACTCATTTTTAAAGGAAAGACAGCATAAAAACTCAGACTTTTGTTCTCTAGCCAGCTAGCCTTCCATATGATTATAAAATTACTGGCATAGTACACAAAATCGTCTTATTCCAGAAGAGATGGTTAATCACAAACAGCAAGAGTTAAGCCAATTACTAGTATTTTCCCCCAGGGTGAGTGGTATTACCATACCTACCAACAAAACCCACCAGCTTCAGGTGCATTTTACGAGGCCAGTTCTCATCAAGGTGTGACAGACTGAATCTTTGAACATCATCATTAAAATCAATGGGAGTTCTAACAGAGTCAGAAGTGTGGAATTGGGTGCACTGGCTCTGAAACTGGTGATGTTCATTTAAGCCTACTGTTCATTTTGCAAGCAAAAAGATTTATCCCATCTGACAGAGCAATCCAAAGAATCTCTCCAGTCCAGACTCTTCGGCTCTGAGCTGAAAATTACAGAAAGCAGATAACTGCATGTTAAATTATATTTCCCTGAACTTGTCTGCTCTGTTCTCATGTTGGAATCACTCGTCTTAACCACGTTAGGGATAGGGATTCACTAACAAGAAATAACCGCAATATGCCCTGAACGTAGACTGCCGCAGAAGGAGAAAGCACCCCCTGACTACAGAAAGCACAGACACCCACATGGATTAGATTGTTCCTGAACTGCTCCACTGGCTACCCAAGATACTATAGTCAGTTAAAAAATTGCAAGTCACTAGCAGTTTTATTCCAGTTCATTCGGGGATCTCCTAACAGGGCTATATTAGCCAAGAGGCAAACGGAGCATGTCCTTGAAGCCCAGAGAGTGTAGAACATCTAGAAAAAAATTACCTTTTGTGCCATTTCCCCCAAAATTTTTATTCTGAAGTTTAGGATTCTTTTTATTTTTAATTGCAAATAGTATGAGAAAATAGCATAATATTTCAGAGCTCGAGTCCCCTAAAGCAGTGTTTTTCTAACAGTCAGTGATGAAGGAATACTTTTGTTGCTTTTTCCAACCCATCATGGAAGGATATAATTGTAAACTTCAATAAAAATTAACTACTGCAAAGAATAATTAAAAATAGAGACATACAAAAACAAGATACAGTTTTTTTCCTTATGAGATTCAAGCTACATAAAATTGTTCACACTGCTATAAAGTTTTCAAAACACTCACTCTCATTGCACACTAGTGCTGGCCTGCAGACCACACTTGGAGTAGGGCGACTCTAAAGGACTTACCTGGGCTCTGGTCCAAAATAATTACAGCAATGAGTTGGTTTAGGTTTGGTTTGGTTTTCATTTTCTTTAATATTTTATTAGCCTGATTTCACTATCAATAGGATTCAAATCCCAAATCACTAACTTTAGTTTTATTTTTCCCGGGATGTACTCAAATAGTAAAGTAGATTGTTAAACGTCGTTGGCACTTTATTTAGTAATTCCCTCCTTTATTCAATTATTTACTGAACGCAAACTCTGGCAGGCACTGCTGGGATGGAGCAGAGAGAATGGTCCCTGCCCTCAAGGAATTTCCCATCTTCGAGGAGTTCTCAACTAGTCAATAGACAGCCACTAACTACTTTTTACTTTGTTCTTTTTGCCAGCAACTTTAAAACCCCAGGCTCAACCTGTAAAAACTGAAATCAGGTCATCACTTTACCTTACTCGAATTCCCCCAACTGCCCTGCTAACTGCTGCAGCTGTTAACTGCTCCTCCTTGTACTATCTGCACAAAGATCTAGACACAGTGAAATAATGAATATTAGTGATTCAGGCAAAGTGTTGGTGAAGAGGCTGTTGATTCCATCAGTCATGGCCAATCCCATTAAAATCACCTCTATGTAGCTTACTCAAATAATCTTTTATGTAATTGGAGTTTTCTGCTTCTCTTTTTATCTACAGGAGGCTAAGATTTATCAAGAATCTAATTACGTTCCTTATATTCTTCTTTTAAGGAAAAAAAGGGGGGGGGGAGCATATTCCTAACAGAGTTAAGTGTATTTTGAGACATTATACAGATCATGTGCTTACAAACTTCATTTCCTTTATATGGTCTATCATAAATTTCCTAAATTTAACAAATAACATCCTCCTAGATCAAAGTTACATCTCTGAAACCCTAGAAATTGAACACTAAAAATATAGGGTTAAAATTTTTTCTAGGGGCCCCTGGCTGGCTCAGTCAGCAGAGCATGTGACTTTTGATCTCAAGGTCATGAGTTTGAGCCTTCTGTTGGGCAGAGAGATTACATTTAAAAAATGTGTTTTCTCAACACACTATCGTTTTAAAGTTTGGTTTTGCTACAGAAGAACCGAATAAAACACTAATAGTCCTTTTTTAAGTCCAGTATATTGTCTAACGTCTAAAATGCCAGCACAGGTACTCTGACTTTTTATACCTAATTAACATAAGAAAATGTAAAGGAAAAAGCTAAACCATACCCCTACAGAACCATATCATTGCTCCAAATAATTTCATTTCTACCATAAATTTATCTTGAATATAAACTATTGCCATATCTTTTTTCCTTTAAATGTTTTAATCAAGACCAGTTACAACCTCCATTGAAACAGCTGCTCTGCCTTCTTTTACCTCATGGAGTAATCCAACCATAAATAATCATCCCTATATCAACTGATAATGCATTGTTCCCAGAAATGCTAATGACTCCATTAATGTCCCATTCATGCTTTGCATTACTTCACTTAATTTAAAGCAAGTCCACAAATATTTTTCTTTATTGAGGTAACAAATATAGCATAGATTTCAACAAGTTTAGCCACTGGCAAGCCTAATGAGATGCATGGGATTTTTAAGAAATGAAATGTATCCAAACCAAGGCAATTTTGCTACTTCTCTATAGGTCCACTAAGTCAACCAATCTTTTCAAGTAAATGTAAGCAGAAATGCAGTAAACTAAAGCTTTATAGGCAGAAAGATCTAGAATTTCAGAGTGTTCACTACAAAATGCCTAGGGAAAGCTTGTTCAGCTTGCACAGAGAAAACAGACTATTTTCATTTTTTTTCACACTGACACTCATGATTATCTCTCTTACACACATTGACACCCAACAGCTTTGTTTTCCACATAGCCACAAATTAGACCGGCTAAGATACCCCCCCCCCATTTTCATTATAAGTTAAAAATTAAAATAGAGATGAGGTCATAAGGTTCTCTCTTTCATTTTCCTTTCTGACATCATATTTCCATTTTTAATTTTCCTGTGATGTATGGGCTACAACCATTCAGCATACTTCCTACTGCTTCTCCAGGTCTAATTAATCCACATCATCCTTTTATTTACTGGTTTTTATTAATTACACTTCCCTCAGAATCTTCTGTTAAGAAAACTTACCTCAGGTCAGGTCAAAATTAAAATTCAAGATTTAGTACCACTTCTAACTAAATCAAACTGTATCTAATAATAACCATGGGTTATACTTATCAGACACCAAGTGGATGTATCAAAAAAAAAAAAAAAACACCTAAATTGTTTTCCAGCAGGAATCTGTTTCTAAGATAATATTATAGATAATAGCTATGATTGCTCGAAGGTGAGAGATATTTTTCCGAAACGGTTTTGTTGTATCAGCAAAAGTTTCCTTGTGTCTTATAAAACAGAGCTGTTTTATTTCTATTACCACCTGTGTTATAATATCCTCTCCTTGTGTCTCCTTGTTTGTCCATGTGCTAGCAGACATGCCTTTTGTTGTATAACTTATGAATTTTAGGAAGAAAAAAATACATAGAAACATTTCTTATGGAAAAAAACTAGATTTGCTTTGTGGTTAATATAGAGCAGATAATAAACATATTTATTCTGGTAGCAGCATGTGATTCTTTTTTTTTTTTTTTTTTTTTTTTTTTTTAGCATGTGATTCTTAACCACTCTCATCAAACCATCATCCTCTCTCCAGTGGGAAGTTTTCATTATGCCAAGGTACTAGAGAGTTTATGGAAGTTCTAGGTCACTCATTTCCTCTCCTTTCCACTGCAGAACTACACCAAATCAGTTTTTTTCTCATTAGAGATGGCCCCATGGCATTGGAAATAACAGTGGCCTCTTCCACTAGTTCATATAGACACAACTGCCTGCTTTGAAAAATAAATTTTACATCTCTCCTGAATCCAACGAACATTTTGAAAATAACTACATTTTGTTTCTTTTCTTTCTGAACTCAAGGAAATAGCACACACAAATTCATTACTTTACCCATGACAGAGAAATAAAGATCGCCATATTTAACATAGGAATATTTAGCATAGGAAACCCAAAATACCAGAGCTACTAGCAATAAAGATCTTTTCCTCATTGGATTATTACCTGTTAGAAAAGTGTGCCTTGTCATCATTGTCTTATTTAGAAGACCTTTTCTTCACAGTTTCAGGAAGAAAAAAGGTTTGGTATCATATTTTCTCCTGTTCTTAATTTTAGATACAAAAACACAAATCCTTCAGAGAAATAAAAAGCATTATTCTGGAATGTTGCAAAGTTTGCCCAATTGGCCTCACCATCATATCTCTGGCCTTGCTTCTATGGTCTCTGTCTCTACCACATAGTACACAGCATACTAACCACAGATACCTTTCTGCCTCCCTGAAGTGCTCATGGTAACATCATCTGTACAATCCATCTGGACTCACAAAAGTCTTTCCATTCCTTAGAGCAAGAATTATATAGAAATATATTCAGAAGCCTAGAATTACTTTCTAAGCTTCACCAGTGCGATCACAGACTGAGAAAATACCAATTTCCCTCCGGCAAAATCCTAATCCTCTTCTTGAGGAAATCCTATTCAATTTTATATCAATCCTTAAATTGTCAACTCTAAAATTTACCACTGTCATATCCAAATATGCAACACAGCAGTTGTTCAGATGAGAAAATTGGCCATGATGCAAATAAACAATTAAGAAGCAAATAAAACTAGAAATAGAAATATATAATTAAGCCAAATATTGGTTAATTAGCTATATGCTTTTAATGGTCACTGGTGTTCACTATTATTTCATGAACATCTGGAATATTAAAGTAAAGGTTATAATGTACATGAAAGCATTGTATAAATTGTAAAAGCATCATTTGGGGCTTTGTAAATGTCTGGCACTTATTTAAACTAAATTTGTGGTTTATAAAGGCAGGGGAACATAAAACTAGTAGATTCCTTTCATTTTTTTATACATAACGATTAGAAACCATTATTAAACAGCTACTCCAAGGCATTGTAGAACTTCATTTTCAAGATAACCCTCATTGTTTAAACACAAAAATACGAATCTCAGAAGCGTCACTGTGGCCGTCCTACTTTGAGAAATATAAGAAAACTCAGGTCAGCATTTTGAGCTAGCCTGTTATACGATAGAGATAACATAAGTTTTTACCTTCCAGGTTTAATCTTAATTTCTGGGCTCATTTCAGGGAAAAAAAAAATCCAAAAATATTGAGTGGAAAAAAGAGCCACCAAAATTCAATTGTCATGCGGATAAATATTTTTACTTACAGCTATACACGCTATACACGCAGGCAACAACTTTGTTCTGGGGGGAGTACTGACATACTTTGGAGACATTGCAAAGATATTGGTCACATGATTCTCTCTTCCCAGAGGCATTCATTACAATTGTTTTTAACTCAAAAAATATATAAATGGGTCTTGCTATGATACAGAGTAGAAGCTTCAAGCTAGGTCTTAAAACCTGTGAGATGTTTCATATATCGCTACAGTGTAGTAGAACCTTTACAAAACTCTTTTCAGCAGATGCAACTAATGTACTTTGTCTGCCAACCATGAGGTCATGATGATTTGTGGTGTGACAAAGGACACCATTGGATAGAATGTTAGAAGCCATGTATGGATTAATGAGCCAGTGTTAGGATACAATTTTACTATTCTCCCTCAATTCTTCCATGGTTATCAGATAAAAAATAGAACTAAGCAGATACCATTGGGCACAATTTCACTTTATTTCACTATAAATCTTACAAAGGCCCGCTCTATTTTAATTGCTATTTCTAGTTATGAAATAGGCCCTGGGTTCACTCTATTTTCTCTAGATCACCAACACTTAGTCTACGGTGGGCTTCTTCCTCTTATGAAGAGCCATTTGCTTTTAAACTTTCTTTTTTAAATTAGAGAATTAACACCCAAAAAAACCTCTTTTAGACTGCCTATGTGGGGAAACCACACTTAAGCCAAAATCCATCTGTATATCTCTTTCTCCTGCTTCTACCACAGTCAGGAGATCCTCATTTATCTTTGTGAATTAGTCAAATTCCAATGTTCCAGCAGCCCATTTTAATAGATAAGGAACAAGGAAGCTAAGACAACAGTGAGAAAGGCTAAGATAACCAGGTCTTAAACAAATGAAGTACCCAATGCTGCTGCTTGCTTCTCAAACTGCTGAAATCTGCAATACGACACCTTCATCTCACCAAGATATTAGCAGATTTATAAATTACAATAACATGAAGTTCGATGGAAATGCTAAGTAACAGTCGTATTGCCCAGTTTGGCCTCTCTCAACTGTTAAATTCATGTAAACAATACCAATGCTTCAGTAAATATTGTAGAGACTAGGTCAGCCCATCTCTCCCCCACGCATTTGTCATCCCTGCAGGGACAGCTGCATTTGGTAGCTACAACAACATGCACTTTAGAATTTCACAGGTTTGGGTTTAAATCCTCCCTCTGAGATGAAACTTCTCTGATCCTCAATAAAATGCCACGAGTGTAATATCTACTTCAGAGGGCTGTTGTGAAGATCAAATGAAGTAAGGTATCTAAGAGCGCTTAATACATGGTAAATGTTTGATCATAATTTGATTTCCCAAGTGCAAAACAGCCAGCTTACTCACAGGGGCTGGCCATGAATGTATAGGAATGGGAAGTCATGGCAGGACGAAGGCGTCTTACAATAGGATAACTTGGCTCGCCCCTCCTACAAGAAGTCTAATCACAAAGGTCTAGAAAACTTAATTGAAGGAAAGCAAATCAACCAATTAATCTTCCTTCTTAAAAAAGAGATATTCTTGGTCAGTTCTGTGTGAAGATCTGGAATAAACATTTCAGTGAAAGATCCACAAGACTCCCAATATCTCTCAAAATCACACCAAGCATACTTCCCCATCAGCTGCAATTTCAGAAGCTATCTGCTGGCATCGTAGGCTCATATCCCCACCGGAAAGCTGATTCAACTTTTATGCCCTGAGCTCACGGGGAAGCTACACAGTCTTGGAGGCTGATCCCATAGCTTCCCATAAAGTCCAGACCCGTCACCTAGAAGCCACATGTGATTTCCAGGCACACGGAGAGGAAAGCCCCAGTATCGCTGCTCAGGTCACCTGCCATTTCAGCTTTCCTAAGGCAGTCCCAGAGGCTCTTCTCCTCTGAGGCAGACATGAAAGCAGATGGGAGCAGACTCCCAAACTCAGGCTGCCTTTCCGGCCTAATCACCCTAATCTGACATCAGGGAAGCAGCTGTGGGAGCAAGGCGGACGGCGCACAGAGCCAGGCCCACTGTAGGCACTTAATCAGTGTTTGGTGAATGAATGAGCATCACTCATGGTCATTGGGACGAAATCCAGCCAGTTGTGAATCATGGCCTGGCCCTTTAACTTGTTGGAATTCTGTCAAAGGGAGAATCTAATCCAATTAGGGAATCAATATCCAGAAACATCAGAGCTGTTTAAGCCATGCATTCTTTTGTTGTTGTTGTTGTTCAAAGTTATTAGTCTGTGGTATTTTAATGCCTTCAAAGGACATAAAAAACAATGATAATAAAACAAAGCAACCTCAAATTAATGAAGAGATTGATGTGACATAGTACAGGATGTACAAACAGGCTCAGAAAATAACACTATAAAATTAATCTGAAAAGTCACTGGGATTTTTCCTTTTTAAACCATAAACTAATGTAGAGGGGACAAAAAGACCTTTAGAAAGGACAAGTAAACTTAATGTAATTTTGAAAATCTTTCTGGGACATTTATTTTAAAAAATAATAAGGTTTAAGTTAAATATAACAATACCAAACCGACCTGAAAAATTGATGTCCTAATTTGGGCGAAATCAAATTTGGTTATCTTGGACCCTGATGGGCTTCTCCATCTCTCACTGCAGGAAGCAGGGAATGAAATCGTGTGTGCCAAATCAATCTCCCTAATTGCTTTGGTCACAATCACATGCCATTTGGACAGGAGTCCTGCTAACCAGCAAACAAAGGCCAAATAAGATATGACATTGAGAGTAATCCAGCTCCATGACTTCCTTCATCCCAGTGTGATTTGAAGGACAGTTGCCTGTTTTGTAAAATACAAAGGTACAGAAAGTACCAAAGTGTATGGAAAAAATTCACAAACTTCGAGAATGTCAGAGCTGAAAGTAACCTTGGAAGGTAACTATTCCTGTCTACTTCATCCTCTAACAAGAAACATATTTAAAAAACAAAACAAAACAAAACAAAGAAAAGGGCAGCCCTGGTGGCTCAGTGGTAGTAGACATAAGATAGACAAAGATACATATCTGTCTACATGCAGTATATTATCATCCACATACAATTTCTCCCCACCTCTCATACACACAAAAAGAAACACACACACACACACACACACACACACAAGCCATTATGTGAACTTTTTTGAGGGCAATGATCATGTTATTCACATATGTGGTCCTGAACCTGTCAGAAACTCAATAAAATTTGACCGAGTAAAGATACATGAGACCCAAGTAATTCTCATACTTTGAATACACGTCAATCTCAGTGATTCTTTGGAATTTTCTCTGAGCCCTTCATTCTGTTTCTGTCCAGGCTCTAATCAGAGAGCGGCTCCTGCCTTACAGCCGAATTGAAAGTCTGGTGGGTATTTCCACTGGTTCGGCACCAGCCTCTCCCAGTGGCATCTGCAAAGCCACACTGCCACCTGCTGTGAGCATCTTCAAAGCAACTGAGGAAAAGCTGCCAAATACTGTGGGACGCCTTTGTTCTTCAAAACACAAGTCAAACTGCAATTAATCAACATTTATTAAAATTAATTCGAACACGTTCATTAACTTTTAAGGGAATTACAAGGCACACAGCATTACTGAATGTCTACATGAAGTGTTCTCTCCAGGAGACAGAACGACATTAATAGGATGGGAGGCACGGAATCAGGGGGCCTCAGATGCTAACACACTAGGTGGCTTACATGGAAAATTCTTATACTGCCCTTTAGTCAGGTCCTCAGCAACCTTACACTGAAACCTTGCACATTATCTGCTAAATAGGCTTATCCCACCACTGCCTGGAAACACGTGTTGCCCCACATTTCCCAGATATGACACGCATAATTTCCAAGACTCCAAGAGATCCGAGATGTCATTGAAGAATGCATCCTCAAAGGACAGGACCTCAGAGTATTGATGAGTTGTGTTGTGGCTTCATGCCACCTTATTATCTATTTTAGAACATTGATAAATATGTTTAAGCTCCTCTAGGAGTTAGTTCACAGAGTATTCTCAACATTTTTTAAAGACAAGAACCAAACTACAGACTTTTTCTCCCCTATATATGGAATTCTATTTTTGTAGACTCACAGAGAGAATTTTATTTCTCCTTCTATGGGGAAGTAAAATATTCAAAGATCTGAACATAAAAGAATAAGCAGTTAGGGGTGGACAGAGCAGGAATAGGAAGAACAAGGTGGATTTTTCTTTGCTTTGGGTTTTTGATTTGGGATGCTGCAGGCCTCAGAAACTTCTTATACAACAGCTCCACACCAGGGCCTTGCCTGGGATTACAGGCCGGCCTTTCCCAGTCCACTTAACTCCCTTTCCAGTTCCCTCCTTGTGTCCCAGGCCATAATGCAGGCAGCCAACCCGTTGCAAAATATATTTTAATATTAGCCCATTTCTTTCCCTTTTTAAAGTATAAAGAATTTTAAAACAATATGCTCAGATGTTTAAAAAAATGTGATTTTATTATTAATCAAAAGGTGCTGTTCTATCTTTTAAATGGCTTGAGTCAACTACTAACTATGTGCTGCTAGGTAAGTTCCAGCGACCTCCTTGGGTCCCACTTTCCCATCCACAAAATGGACAGATTGGTTTATAAATAGACACTGACCAGTACAGTAGTTAGTAGTCACAATGGTTATTTAAATTCAAATTCGATTAAATAGAAGTTCAGCCCCTGGGCCCCTTTGGCCATATTCCGAATGCTCAGTGACCACCTGTGGCTGGTGGGGCCTGAAGGGCCCAGGACACCGAAAGAGCATTTGCTTCTTGACAGAAAGTTCGATTGGCTGCCCAGCGGAGCTAATATTTATGCTTCCTTCCCAACTGAATCTGCAGGCTCAGGCCAAAGACACTTCAGAGACCCATTGGGTCACAGTGAACCATACAAATCACAACCTGAAAGGCAAGCCAGAGAGGACGAGAAAGGAAAAGGAAAAGGCAATGAAGACGGAATTTGGGTCCTCGGCTCCCTGCCACATTCACTGCTGCTATCTGATAGCCCCCCGGGTCTTCCCTGCAGTCTTCAAACCAACCCACCTGTGAAATGAGGAGAAATGAAGGGCCTGCGACCACAGCCAACACCACCACCAAGGGAAGACCTAAGGCCCAGCCACATCCTCACTCGGGAAAGAGCTTGCGGACAGGGCACAGCCCGCACCAGGCTGCCTGGTTGTCTGAGGACATCGTGGGGATTTTCTTTAAGATTTTATTTATTTGAGAGAGAAGAGAGAGAGAAAGGAGAGAGAGGAGGGAGGGAGAGAGAGGAGGGAGGGAGGGAGGGAGAGAGAGAGAGAGAGGAGAGAGGGGAGAGAGAGAAGAGAGACAGAGAAGGGAGAGAGAGGAGAGGGGGGAGAGGGGAGAGGAGAGGAGAGGAGAGGAGAGGAGAAGAGAGGAGAGGAGAGGAGAGGAGAGGAGAGGAGAGGAGAGGAGAGGAGAGGAGAGGAGAGGAGAGGAGAGAGATGAGAGAGAGAAGAGAGAGGAGAGAGAGAGGGGAGAGATGGGGAGAAGAGAGAAGAGAGGAGAGTAGAAGGAGAGAGAGGAGAGACAGAGAGAAGAGAGAGGAGAGACAGAGAGGAGAGAGAAAGAAGAGAGAGGGGAGAGATAGAGAGGAGAGGAGAGAGGAGAGAGAGAAGAGAGAGGAGAGAGAAAGAGAGAGAGACAGAGGAGAGAGAAGAGAGGAGGGGTCTGGGCCGGGGCTCCTTCCCTGTTGGAAAGCCATGGAGGTGGGGTGGGGGAGCCCTGGGTGGCCCAGTGGTTTGGCACTGCCTTGGGCCCTGGGCCTGATCCTGGAGACCCAGGAGAGAGTCCCACGTCAGGTTCCCTGCATGGAGCCTGCTCCTCCCTCTGTCTGTCACTCTCTCTCTCTCTCATGAAAAATAAACAGAATCTAAAAAAAAAAGGAAAAGCAAGCCATCGGGCAGCCCCTGGCCTTCCTGGATGCAGGCCGGCTGGACGCCGAGCTCCCCGCAGCACCAGGCCGACGTCGGGAGCGCAGAAGACACACTTCAAGGACCCCAGGCACAACCTTGGCCACCACAGCAATCGGAGGGAGGGGGAGAGGGAAGCCCTTTCCAGCAAAGGCCGAGGCCCACGGCTGGGCTCCCCCAGGGCAGAGCAGGGGGCCCTGCACTGCGGGCCGGTCCCCCCAACCCTCCTCCAGACGCGGAAACGGCAGAGTCAGCGTGTGTTAGCATCGTCTCTAACACAAAAGACAACAATAGCCATTGAGGCCTACACAGAACTCTCCCCTGCAGACCCGCACAGCTGCAACCATGACCTGCTAAACAGGGCAGCAGGTTCTTCTGAGGTTTTGTGCTCATCACTTGTTACCCAATATTCCAAATCCTCCCCATGGGGGAAAATAATGAGTGCCCTGTCCCCAGTAGAAGGGATGGGGTGAGCAGAGAATTGCAATGAAAAACAGTAACAGAAATGAGCTCAGGCCGGGTCTGGGGAAGGGCTGAATGTACTCTGTAAGGTCGGAAATCCAGGCCTGGAACTCCTGCTCCCCCCGGCCACATGGTGATGTGCCTTTTCCTAGCCTCACCAAGAGGGGACATCTCCCTAGAGCTGGGTTAGACATAAATACAGCTGGGGAGCCGATGCTGAAGCAAAGCCAACCCAGAGCATTTCTCATATTCATTTATCAGGGACTCGGGGTATTTTGTTTTCCAAAAAAAAAAAGAGGGGAAGCGTGAGCCTGGAGAATGTGTACACAAACGAACACATACAACTGTGCACCCTCCTAATGACAAGAATAATGCCCTGCCTGGGCAGCAGTGTGAGCGTGGGGATTAAAGCAGTGCAAGTCATGGCCGAGGATAAAGAGATAAAGGCCTAACGACCCCATTTGTCCAGGCTACAAGTGAATTCCCCTGCCATGCCTTCGTCTTGACATATGCGAACAAAGCAGGGATCACACGGCTGAAAGGTCATAAAATAGCCTTTGCTCCTGGCTCCGTTTTCTAATTCAGTGAGAAGGAGATAATGCAGGGATGTTTCCTAAGGCATCATCACTTGTTTACACAACTGGTTTTGACAGAAAGTTCTCCCGAAACCCACCAGATCACTGAACTCTGTGAAATTAAAACAAAACAGAGGGGCAGTGTATTTAACATAGCCATTGATCACTTACTTTGATCCCTTACACTGATTACTCTGGCAGTTCTTTTGGGTCATCATGGCCATAATGTTCCTCTCCTCAGCTCTCATCCTCTTCTCTTTTTAAAAACCCTAATACAACACGGGCAAATACTCTTCAAGGAAAATACAAGTCCATCTTACACCATTAGAGAGCATCCGTTGGAACCAGAAGGTTGAGTAGGAAATAATCCTCTGTTTCCATCTTCTCTGTCTACATCTACCCCTAGTCAGTTGAGTGCTCACCTGGGAATAAAGGCTGTTATCGGGTCGTGATATTGAGCTACATGCTATCTATCCTAAAGACCATCCTAAGTGGGGTCCAGTGTAGGGAGATAGATGATGTGGGGCAGACCATGTAGAGCAGGAGAGAATCAGACACAGAAAAGCAGGTGTCCCTAGACCTTTCTGGATTGAGCAGGACGGCAAAGACATCTGAGACATTGAGAATGGGACTGGAGAAAACCAATCCTGATCTCTCAAACAGCCCAGCTGAGTCTGGGTTTGGGATGAACGTGGCGTCCACCTCTGCTGTGATTGTTAACTGACTCCTGTCTGACTCACCTGACAAGAGAAGGTTTTAGGATGAGGGCTCCTGGCCTCTACCCCCAGATGACTCCATGAGATGTCTCAGGATGTCCATTACAGAACCCTGTTCAAAATGGCAGAAAGTGAAAGGCCTTTATCTCCCTCAAATAAATCTCTCAGCTTGTGACAGTGACAATCCACGATCGTTGCTATTCAAGTAAAGACCAGTTTGGCAAAATGCTATGTTTTTCTTCAAAAAATATATTTAGGTGCTAATCTGACATTTCTCTGCGTGTCCCCCTGTTATACTCTTCTTTATCCAAGTGTAACACACACTCCTTGATGTAGTCCTTTCAAGTCAATCTTCATCTCTCAGCTGTTTATCCCTTCATTTTCCTTAGGCAGATAATCAGAGTACCTGTCAATCCACTAGGCGGGAAATCATTCAGAAGAAACATTGAAAATAGAGGTGTTGTCTGTTCTCCTGAGGGATGTGAAGAACAAAGGTTAACCAATGCCACCCCCGCCGTCCAGGCGTCCTGGGCTCATCTGTCTCTGCTAGGAGGACTGTGGCTCTGAGTGGCATTTGTGAGGGCTTAAATCGTGGAGTAGCACTTCCCCTGACACGGTAAATCCCACCACCTTTTCTTTCCACAGGCAAATCTGTGCTCATCTGTGTCTTAAAAGCTCTTCCCTCCTATGTACAGATGAATATGTAAGACGAATGTAGTCATCTTCATTAAAATAAGTACCAGCGAAGAGATTGACACATCTGTTTTATTCTACAAAGAATGTTATTTATACGCACGTCCTTTCATTTCTTCAGCTCATTTCTTCATGATTAAATGTGGTGGGCCGGACCAGAGGGGGTGGCTGAGAGGGTACAGAAAAGCTGCAGAAGCACTTAGTGGAATGCATAGCTCTCTGATTTGAGATGTCCTCCATGGATTTAGAACCCGACTTTACATCTACAGGGGAAGATACAGGTGCATTAGCTGTGCCCAAACTGCCAAACCTTGGTTTGTGCTCCTGCTGAATCTTCCCAAGGAGCAAAAGGAGGGCAGCAGCCCAGGAGGGGGAGTGTAAGTCCCTGCCCACACACATTGTGAGTTGTTCTTCCACATTTGCCATTTTTCTCCTCCTTTTGGAGCTGTGTAAGGACCAAACACCCCCTTGCTGACAATTGTTTCTGCCCACAGTCTGGGACCACATATTCTGGGGAGGCCCATGCATTTATTGGGGTGAATCTGCACAGAAGGCAGTTGCGTGCCGTCTACAGCGAACTAGAGAATCCGAGTGGGAAAATTCAGTTGGAGCTTGCTGTGAAAGTGCCA
Organism: Canis aureus; assembly: GCF_053574225.1. Taxonomy (NCBI): domain Eukaryota; kingdom Metazoa; phylum Chordata; class Mammalia; order Carnivora; family Canidae; genus Canis; species Canis aureus. Next base: position 32,168,457 of record NC_135641.1, on the reverse strand, counting down.
GGAATTCTCTTGAGCTAGTTCTTTGGAAAAGAATCAGAGTGAAGTGAATAAAGATACAGGAAAACGTACCCTGTGTCTTTACAGTGCCTTCTCAGTACCTGTCATCCGTAGGTGACTTGCCTCAAAACCTAGTGCCGCAATACCATTGTTCTCTGTTTCTTTTAGAGTTAGGGGTTATAAAGGGCTTCATTGTTGGGGGTTTTACCCCCAAATACAGATGGCTCAGAGAATTTACATCAAAACAATACTCTCCCCTGGTCTTTTTTTTTTTTTTTTAAGTTTATTGGCCCCATCCTAATTCAAATTATTTTGTGGGTCCTGATGATTCAATGAAAACAAAGCTAGATAAACTTGTTTCCCTTTAAGAGGATTATTCTTTGTTTCTTGTTTCTAAATTACAATTAAGATCAGCACGCAAATTATTGAGCACGTACTATCGGCCAAGCAATGCGCTAGACAGCATAAATTTGCAGCTATATTTGGTGTTCATAACAATTCTGTAAGATGAGAATAATCAGTGCAACTTCACAGATGGAAAAGCTGAGGCTCCTAGAAATTAAATTAATTGCTGAAGACTTCAGAGTTTCCTGGTGGGTATGGAAATTGAAAGCAGGTTGTCTGAGCTCACTATCCTACACAACCTCACCAAAATAGACAGAACAGACCCCTTGGGAAGCATGGAATGCCCGCCCAGTCTCCCTTTCCTTCATCTCACAGAGAGGGGCAGAGCAGAAACACAGGACTAGCTGCTTCAAAGTTTCTTTGCTCAAAATACCAAGATAGAAGGTAACTAGATCAATATTTGCCCAAACATCTGTATCATTATCAGAAAGTGTGTGTTACATATTCACATGAGGGTACAAGCTGATGAGATCATCTCGCTCTGTGTCCGTGAAAAGTCCAACCAAGAAATGCCCAGGCTACTGTGTTTTTCTGTTCCTTCCTTTAAATTCCAGTGGAAGAGCAAAAACTTATTTCAAAGTGCCAGAAGTGGATAGATTACACACAATTCAGCCCTAAGAGTCAGTCTAATCAATGTACTGGCCCGTATTTTTCACATTTTATGGGACAGCAGGGAAAATTGTTGAGAAGAGCCAATTTGCAGCTGTGTTCTTAATTACGCCTTCTATGTGAAAGGAGGCGAATTTTTCAGCAAGAGACTGCAGCTGCATTCATAAGGCAGGAAGACCCAGTGTTTACCGCAGATAATTGAATGCCATAAGGGTCCCAGATCCCAAGGTGGACGGAGCAGCCGCCTCTCTGTGTGGCCCGGGCAAGCCACTTGACTCCTTTGTGCCTCAGTCAAGCCTGCTGCCAATGCGTGTTCAAGCAGCAGGAGCTGACTGAAAAACCAGATGCTCTATGTGGGTAGAACTATCCTGGTTAATTATATTCCCCCCAAGTCACTGTCACTTGCAAAATAGTGGAGTTCAAAAGTTCCTGCCTGCATTGAGTGTCTTTGAGCTGTTACACTGCTGAGTCAGAATGGTCTCTTTCACACATTGGGCAGTTTATTCGGGGCCGTCTGGAAAAAAAAAAAGCATAAAACCCTGGTGTATCTGTACTGGTTAGTACTGGGTGTCGAAGGCAAGAATAGCAGACCACCAACTCAGATGTGCAAGAAATGTACCTTTATTTTTTCCATAACCGAACTTAATTTCTACTAAGATCCTCCTTCCCAGAGAGGATCCCCATTTTCCCTGGGATGGCATGTAGCTCTCAGATTGTTTGTAATGCTTACAGCGAGGCGTTGGGATGATCATTGTGTGTGAGTCATCATGTCTGTGGCTTGCCATCCCCTCAGACATTGTCATTCCGATCATGTGTTACAGGACATTGTTGACTTGTCCCCTGTTCCCTAATGCAAGGCTTTTCATAATTCCCATGTCCTCTCTGGAAGAGAGGCAGTTCAAGGAGGCTGTCTGAGGCTTTTCACCTCTCCTGGGCATCTTTTAGGAACTAGGAAATCATTTCACTTCCACTATCAACGAAGCATGAGGGGAAACTGAGGGTCCCTCTGAGTAAGCAGGCACAATCCCCTCTCCTCTCAGGTCCCCCAATCCAATCTGAACTTCTGTCCTCTGCCCTACCCTTAGAGTAAGGTGGGATGGCAAGGGGAGCTGATGACTCATCTTTCAGGAACATGCCTCAGTCTAATATCATTTCATTTTCATTTCCCTGCCTGTTCTCTCTCTCTTTTTTTTAAGATTTTATTTATTTATTCATGAGAGACACACAGAGAGAAAGAGGCAGAGACACAGGCAGAGGGAGCAGCAGGCTCCTGCAGGGAGCCCGACGTGGGACTCGATCCGGGGACTCCAGGATCACACCCTGGGCTAACGGTGGCTCTAAACCACTGAGTCACCTGCGCTGCCCTCTGTTCTCTTATTCTAAAGTTAGGAGCACTTTATCTGGACTTAGGAAGAAGAAAACTACTCAGAGTGTCATCTACGCCCTGAGGTCCATAAAAACCTGGGATTTCTTTGTTTCTGCTATAACCTTCCTAACAAAGGCAGTGGATGTCTCCTGACCAGATAGGAAGAAACAAGGAGCAACAGCAAACACTTGAGGTAATATCTCAAACATTCCTATCCTAGCAGTAAGTTTATTGATTATTTACACCAAATATACTGAGTTTGTCTACTTCCTTCCTTTCCCAAACCCTGCCAAGTAAAAGGATTAATAATAATGTGTGTCTCAGCAAGTAGAAGATGGATTTCCATCCGGCCATGCTGATGGTTAGAATATTAACATTGCTCCGTATTCATTAGTAAGTAATGACCGCAACTTTTGCCACTACTATCCCATAAGCTCCAGCCTCCCCATCACCAATCTCCTGAACCTCCTAAGGAATAAAACCTGGCCCACGGTGGGTGGGGGAGCTGGATGAGTAGGGCAGGGGGGTCTAGAAGATTCTTGCTCTAGCACAATAACCAATGTCCATTCTTACTGGCCAGTCCTTGTACCTGACCAGTTGTTGAATGTTTTGATTTTCACTCTGAGCTATTTCCTTCAAATTTAAAGAAAGCAGGGTGATTGTCTCTGAGGTAATCCTGGCACTTGGGAGTAGGTATCTGTCCTTCAAGCTGAGTTATCTACACCTATGTTACTGCCAAGCTGCTAGATGGAACCATTAATAAACTAGAGAACCCTGTTTCAATATCAGGGCAAATCCTAACATAAAGGGACTGGAGCTGGCATCAGAATGACCTAAATTTAGTTGGAGTTCCCAACATCATGACTTCGAGCAAACAATCTCAGTATGTCTTAATCTCTGCGAGGTGTGGTAACAACTCCTATATCATAGAAAACAAATAAAAATATCAAAATGATCTTCCTTCCATCATGGATGACTGAAACCAAAAAATAATTAGGCAGGGCAGGCCAAAGTGTGATGTGCAAAGTGGGGAGGAGTGGAAATGAGCACAGCCTTATTCAGGGTATCAGAGCCTGAGCAGTGTGGTAGGTGATCACTGGCAGCCTGTGAACCAGTTCCAGCAGGTGATGGCAGTGGCCCACTCTGAGGTTTGGAGCCTGAATGGGGTGGGAAGTATATTCTGGCAGGGGTGAGAATGGGGGAGGGAGGACAATGATTCTATATAAGGGGCTGATCAAATTTTAAAGCTTATAATAAAGATGTGTCCATCGAAAGATGAATGGATAAAGAAGATGTGGTCTATGTATACAGTGGAATATTCCTCAGCCATTAGAAACGACAAATACCCACCATTTGCTTCGACGTGGATGGAACTGGACAGTATTATGCTGAGTGAAATAAGTCAATCGGAGAAGGACAAACATTATATGGTCTCATTCATTTGGGGAATATAAAAAATAGTGAAAAGGAATAAAGGGGAAAGGAGGAAAAATCAGTGGGAAATATCAGAAAGGGAGACAGAACATGAAAGGCTCCTAACTCTGGGAAATGAACTAGGGGTGGTGGAAGGGGAGGTGGGCGGGAGGTGGGGGTGACTGGGTGATGGGCACTGAGCGGGGCACTTGATGGGATGAGCACTGGGTGTTATGCTGGCAAATTGAACACCAATAAAAAATAAATTTATAAAAAAATAAATAAATAAAGATCAATGGAAGTCCAATGTTTCAGAGATGGAGAAGACAGTTGCAAAAATGGAAAGAGACAAAACTGGAATAAACGTCATAATGTTAGATTAGAATTGGAAATATAGCTCATGGTTCTCAGTTACATTGATATAGAAATAAATACATGTGTATATATTCTCACATACCATCAAACACATATAAAATAGCTCTGTACAGTGAGAGGTTCTAAGAGCAAGACACTCTCAGAGCACTGAGGACATTTAGTGCCAGATCTTGGTTTCTAAATACTGTTCTCTACTAAAAGAAAGCAAGGTTCCCTGGAGACATAGCTGAAGGAAGGAAAGTACAAAACAATCCCAGAATCCTGTGCCAAAAAGTTTAAAAAAAAAAAAAAAGGCTGAAAAAAAAAGGACAGAGACATTTTAAGATAACGGAGAAGTCAGCCTGAAGTAACCCCACTGACCAAAGCTGGGTCAATTTGAGCTTCAAAATAGTGACAGAAACAGTTTGCAACCCATCAAATAACATGGGAATTCAGGAGATTATTGATATAAATAAATAAATGGAGGGGAGGGAAAGGTTTTTCTTAGAATACCAACTGATAAACATAGAAAAAATCATAGAGTTAGGAAAATCATCACTTGGTAAGGTCATAGTAATAATCTAGCTATGAATTGAATAGTAATAGATGTTGAACCAGTTGATGAAATTTAAGAAGTGGGATATTTGTAAAGTCTCAAAGAACCTGCCCACAAAATACATATTAACTACAAAGAGCAACTTTACAGTGCGTACGTTTGACAATCACCCCCTCAATGAACTGATTACGGGTAACATCGCAGGTAAAGGAGCAAACAGAAGTTGTGTAACACCTGACAGAAGGAACACAAAAATCATGTCTCTGATATCCCTACCAAAAATACATAAAATACACATAATGAACTTTTTTTTTTTACAAACATCAAAAAATCCAAATGACTGAAACTACCTGTCTGAAATCTTGAAAAATGCAAGGTCAACATAGACTGAGGATTCCAGGTGAAAGTGAACTAAAGGAACATAATTAAATGCAATGTATGATTTTGAACTAGATCTTTTTGTTATAAAGGATGCTATTAGAACAAGTAATGAAACTTCGAAGGGGTCAGAGAATTAGATGGGAGTAATATATCAATGTCAATTTCCTGATCTTGTGATTACACTGTAGTTATGTAGAGGAATATCCTTCTTGTAGGAAATATAAACTACCTTAGGATGGTGAAGCATCATGTCAGCAACTTGCTCTGAAAATCGAGGGAAAAGGTTCCTTGATTCTTGTAGCCATTTCTATAAATTTGGAATTATTTTAAAATAAGAAAAACTAAGTAAAAGAGAAAAATAAGACTGTATATAATTAAGAGAACTAAGCTGAGCATAGGAGAAAGAGCTAGAATTGGCCTATAAAAGACAAAGACAGATACTGTATGATCTCACTTTTATGAGGAATCCAAAAATAGGTAAACCTGTAGAAGCAGAGGGTCGGATGGTGGTTGCCAGGGGACAGGGGAGAGGGAATAGGAAGGTGAGGGTCCAAAGTACAAAGTTTCACTTACCTAAGATGAAGAAGTTCTGGAAAATCTATCATGCAGGATAGTGCCGATAGTTAATACTTACTGCATAGATCTCATGTTAATTGTTCTAACCACCAAAATAACTCAAAAAATAAAGACAATAAAGGAGGCATGAGAAAACTTTAGGAGGTGATGACTACGTCTATGGCCTTACTGGTGATGATGGTTTCCAGGGTGTACCCTTATCCCCAAAATCACCAAGTTGTACACATTAAATATGTACAACGTTTTACGTGTCAATTATATCTCAATAAAGTGATTTAAAAAAAAATCTAGAACTGCCCCTAGTTGTGAAAAGTCAGTTGACCCCCCCTGTTCTGTAAGAATAGAAAGAGACTTAGGAGCATGTTGCCTGACCCAACTACATATTAAAAAAGAAAGATCTGGAGAACCAAGGACAAAAGAAAGTTATTGATAGTGCTTACGGGACACACCACTATATTATTTTAAACAGTTCTAATGGACCTACCCAGCACTGTGTATTATAAATACAAACCATGGAGATGTATCTTTAAATCTAAAATATTAAAATGTGCTCTAATAATGGCTCAAATCATTATCACTGTTAGCTCTCGACCAGAAACAAAATCAATTAAAAATGATTTTAATATCTCTCATTCCTTTAGCCAAATAAAAGCAACAAAATTAGTTATAATGGAGTTAATTACCTTTTTATCAAAGTACTGGCAGTAGCAACCTGACTTCTACTTACTTGTACAACCCCTGCGTCTGAAAGATTCCTTAATTACACACATAGCTTATGCAAGCCAAAACCCACCCCAATTCTCACATCTATTACCACAGAAAGAACTTCAAATTACTTTCTATGGCTGAATAGAGAAACTGCCTGAAAAATGCTGACCCAAACTTTTTTTTTTTCCTAATGGTAAAGAAATTGAAACAAGATCCAGTAGAGTTGTCAAGGAGACAGGAAAATAAGTTACCAAAGGGTAGTGTAGTGGTTAGGAGCACAAAGCCTAGAGCCAGACTTCCTGCCCACAAATCCTGCCTCTACCACTATAGACCCATGTGATCTTGGGGAAGTTTACTTAACGTCTCTGTGCTTCAGCCTTCTCATCTGCAAAATGAGAGTAACCATAGTGTCTACTTGATCAGCTGTTGCAGGATTTAATGGATTGGTTCATGCGAAGTGTTTCAAACATAACCGGTGCATGGTAAGTGATCAATGAGTGTCGGTCACTATTTAAATTATTACTATTTATCACTTTATTTTATGGTAGGACCATTGGTCCCAAAATAGAGACTTAAGAGTTATTCAGATTCTTTCACACTTCGTTGCCAAGTATGTCAACAGATACAGTAAAACCAAATGATAACCCAAAGCAGGCCAATATCACTGCCTTAACTGATTCGACTAGTTGTGACAAAGCAAAGAAACCAAGTTGGTCTAGCTAGAGAAAAACATATACAAGTTGTTACACTAAACCATTCAAATGACACTGTTATTACTAACGAGTCTGACTAGTGTCTGACTAATTTGACCAATAAAGTCAGTAAAAACAGACTATTCCATCTGTACATACAGAAAAACAGCAGTAGTTTAAGTTTCCTGGAGCACTTTAACATTGATCTGAGATACTGGTGGGAACAACCATTGTACATTCAACAGCAGATATGCTCTCCCACACCACCACCTGAACGGGACGTTGAGAGAATGAAAAGAATGACAGAAGCTTTTCCCTTTTTATTAACACAAGACTGTAATGACAACGTAGCCATTACTCTAAAAAATTAATCAATTAATTAAAAAGCAAAAATAAAAAACTAAACTAGGGGCACCTCGGAGGCTCAGTGGTTGAGCATCTGCTTTGGCTCCCGTCGTGATCCTGGGGTCCTAGGACCGAGTCTCATGTCGGGCTCCCCGCAGGGACCCTGCTTCTCCCTCTGCCTATGTCTTTGCCTCTCTCTGTGTGTCTCTCATGAATAAATAAAGTCTTAAAAATAAAAAAACTAAAAATAATCTTTAAGGTGAGTCTCTTTATTATGTCAAAACAAAAGCAAGAGAGGAAATCAAGAAATCAAAAGGAGAAGAGGCAGTTTATTACAGTAGAATTAAAATAATTTTCTGGGGCAAAATATTATTATTATTATTATTATTATTATTATTATTCTAGAGGGGAAAAGGCAACAAAAAATATTAAAAGGGAAAAGATAAACAGAAAAAAAAATAGTTGTAACCCATAGAATAGGTTAAGGGTCATCCCCAAAGTACATAGAGTTTCTATCAGTTTATAACAAAAGGTTAAGTCAGTGTTTAAAAAACTTAGTGTTCAAAAGTTCCTCTGCTTCTGTCATCATATCTTTTCTGACTCTGATTTCTTGGCTCCCTCTTATGAAGACTCTTAGCGATTACACTGGGCCCACCTGGATAATTCAGAATAATCTCCAGTGGCAAGATCATTACTTAATCGTGTCCACAAAGTCCCTTTTACCATGTAAGAGAACATATTCACAGGTTTCAGAGATTAAGTTACAGATATCTTCGGAGGTCATTATTCTGCCTTCTATATTTATACACACACTCGCAATTCAGAAATTCTACTGGGCAATCAGCTCTCCATAAAAAAGAAATTAAAGTCAGACTCCTACCATACACCACAACCAAAAATAAATTCTGAAGAAATTGAATACAGGAATGCAGAAAATAAAACTCTAAATCTATCAGGAAAAAGAGGGAAATACTGTAATAAAAATTTGTTTACAGAAGGGATTTTCAAGCCAGACACAAAATGATCCAACATTTGCACTTGGGAATAGATCCTAAAGGATTCTGACGTGTGTACAAGAGGACATTTGCCATTTTATTTATTGTGGCGAGGTTTCTAGTGACCAAAAATTGTAAACAACCTAAAAATGCATTAATAGAGTGATGGATGAGTCAAATGTGATATAGCATATGGTGAAACATACCTCGGCAACTACATTTTTTAAAAACTTTCTATAACTAGTTCTTGAAAACAATGTTGAATGACAAAACCATTTTATTCTTCTGCACAAAACCCAGAAATGATTCTCTGTTTAATTCAAAATAGCTGTAGACTCTGGTGACCCATAAGGCCCTATGCAATCCAGTTCTCCTATCACTTCTCTGGACATATGTACCGTGCAAATATCCAGCCACACCGGCATCCTGGCTGCCTCAAGTACACTGGGCACACTCTGGCCGCAGGGCTTTTGGACTGGCCTGATCCCTCCACCCAAACTGTCCTCCCTCCACCCCATTTCCCTCATCTCCTTAAAATTTTGGTCAAACTCCTTCTAATCAAAGAGGCCTGTCTTAATTCCCCAAACTAAAACTGCAACTCGATTTTTTAAAATAATAAAATTGCAACTCACTTCACCTCAACCCAAGATACTCCAAGATTCCTTTCAATGTTCCACTTTTTCTTTCTTCCTGAACACTTTTCACTTCCTAACATTCCCCAAAATCTGATTTTTATCGTGTTTATTGTTCGCCAGCTGCCTCCCCTGGCTTCATGAGGACTGGGATTTTATTTTGTCCATAAGTGTTTCCTAAGAGCTGGAACAGTACCTGACACATAGTAGATGCTCAATAAGTATGTGCCCAATAAGTGAATACAAGGCTATTTATTGCAGCATTGTTGTAGTGGTGGGCAGGGAGGACCTTAGAGAAACACTAAACACCAACAGAAGGGAAATAATAGAATAAATGCCTTATTATGGAATATCATACATCTATTTAAAAATCATGACTTAGACCTAAGTCTGCTGATTTCAAAGAGATTCATGATAGAGAAGGGATAGAATGACAAATACTAGTCTGCTTACATTGGTTACCCTGAGGAAGAGACGAGAAAAAATTTTAAATAATAAAAAATTAATAACAGAGGAACAAGTATGATGTAATATTAAATGAAAATAAAAACTACGGGATCCCTGGGTGGCGCAGCGGTTTGGCGCCTGCCTTGGGCCCAGGGCGCGATCCTGGAGACCCGGGATCGAATCCCACGTCGGGCTCCCGGTGCATGGAGCCTGCTTCTCCCTCTGCCTATGTCTCTGCCTCTCTTTCTCTCTCTCTCTCTCTCTCTCTCTGTGACTATCATAAATAAATAAAAATTAAAAAAAAATAAATAAAAACTACAAAGTTCTATCTGTACTATTACTGTAGAATGTAAAAAATTGTAAACGAGTATGATCAACGAATAAAAAATAACAGACACAGAACAATGTTGACTGGGTTTCTACAGGCATTTTTTGTCTCCAATTTCTTGCTATTTTAATAGGTTTCATAATAAAGTGACATTTTTAAAAGAATATAAAGAAATCCTGACCTATCATATTTCCACAAAAAAAAATAAAAAATAAAAAAAAATAAACTTCTATAAGGAAGTATTTTCACTGATTTTTTGAAGCAGAAAAGACTCCCTGGTTAATGAATCTTTTTCCACATACAAATACAAATTCCAGTCCTGGAACCGATCTCATTCAGTCTTTCCCAGGCATTATTAAGAAATGAATATTTCCCAAAATAAATCTCTAATAAGCAGCATAAATCTGCCACTTAAACCTACTTAGCATTGGAAACAGTAAAAGTAAATTCACTGTTTTCTTTTCACTAATGTTATTATGCTACTTCACAGGAGCAGGATACTTTATAATTACTTTTCAAATTCCTTTCATGTCATTTTCTCTTATGATCGTTTAAAAAAAGAAGTGATAAGAAACTGGTGGAGGAGATATTCTTAGCCTGATCTTATAAATAAAAAGGAGAAAGTTTGAATGACTACCCAAGGTCACTCCGCTAGTTAAGTAGGAACAGTGCCCAGTTACCCTGACTTGACTTCAGTGTTTTTCCATTTTTATCAGTAAAAATCTGGCAGTCACATCCTCACAGTAGTTTCTTAAAGTACTAATGAAGTATTTTATCAAGTTTCTCCTGTCTTCAGCTGAGGTGATCACTCACCAATTGCTTTTCCTTTGGGATAGAAGAAAAATTGGATTTTATAACCACGGCTCATAGTTACCTCCCAAGAGTCACCAGGGAGAATAAAGATCAGATTATTTAGAACGGGATCTCCATCACCGCTTATAATTCATAACCACCGGGAGAAAGAAAGTTGATGGCAAACTAAATAAAATAACACAATATATGTTGTGAATAAGGGGGCCATAATTAGTTATGATATTAAGTAAAAATTTTTACCAATGTAGGTTAAAGATGCCCAATTGCTTTTTCATTTATTTTTCAGTTGACAGAAATACATGCAATTTACATATAAATATAATTTTTTTCCTTTTTTCCCCAGAGGAAACTTACAGAAAGAACAGATCACTGGGAAAGGCTAGGAATAAAAGGATAGGAATACACAAAGAGAATGAACAAGTAGGATTAGAAAATATTTTCCCTTAGGGTTGTGTTGTCCTGATCCAACTAACCCAGTCCTTTTGGGTCACTTTTCCCTTTGGAAGGGAATGATTTGTGCTGATGCTTTATACCCTCTGTTTCTACCATTGAAGAACAGCCCACATTTGTAAGATGGACGACTTGTCATAGAACCACTCTCTGTGGTCATGTAAAGAATGAAGAAGCCTCCTCTTCTTGTGATAAAGCCTTCATTGTCGATTGACTTCATTACTACTGTATGCTCCTGTGCCCACAAATTAAGGAGAAGAGGGGAAATAGAGACGGGAGGGAGAGAGGAGAGGAGAGCCTTGGACTACAGCAGGTGGGTGGCAGTAGTACTTAGAACTTCTCTCCTTATCTTCTACTGAGACCAAACAGAAATGTCACCCATGTTCCAGTGTTCCAAACAAAGATTGGTTCCTTCTGGGAAATTAGGTTGGGGCATTTATAATAAACTTATGAGGGGTAAAAAGACAGGGATGTGGAAACTAGAGGACAGAAAGCTCCAGCAAATCAAGAATGATGAAGTATATGTTAAAAATACTCTCCCAAACGTAGATTTTTCAAGATGGCTATAAAATGGCACATCCCTGCTCCCCACAACACACGCACACTGAACAGCTGGTAGCTGCCTATGGTACAGTAGTGGTGACTGTTTTAGAGGAGTTGGTTTATTCTGGTTTTGCTTTCATCTTATATCAAGAGTTAGAATTTTATATTTTTAGAGATTTTATTTATTTATTCATGAGAGACACAGAGAGAGGCAGAGACATAGGCAGAGGGAGAAGCAGGTTCCCTGAACAGAGCCCGATGAGGGACTGGATCCCAGGACCCCGGGATCATGACCTGAGCTAAAGGCAGAGATGCTCAACCACTGAACCACCCAGGCACCCCAAGAGCTGGAATTTTAAAACATCTTTAAACACCTTACATTATTATGAACAAGATATTTAGGCAGATACATTATAAATATAACAAATATATTAAGTAGCTTTGAAAAGTAAACGTGATGGATTCTTGGGATATAGTCTGACACTGGTCAATGTTTTTGTATCACATGATTTCATATCACCAAAAATTCTCCAAAAAGTCTTCAGCTGAATAAAATAGGACATCTTGCAAAGGTAGCCCCTATTAAGGATTGTTCTGACAATTACTCTGAATAAACTTGAAATGGACACATAATAAGATCAATAAGCTACAGTGACTTCTCTGGAAAATGACCACACTGAGACTGGGGAGACAGAGGACACCATCCCAGCCCAGGAATAGCCCTGTCTGGCCATCCCCCCAGGCACTCTGCCGTCCTATCTGAACATTGATGTCTTCATTTGTCCAATGACAGAGTAACCAGACAGCACTCCTGGGAAGGCTGTAAGGTTAAAAATAAAAGAGTTTGGTAAAAATTGCTTAGATATTTATGAATTTGTAGGTCACCATTTATTATTTATTAAAATTATTAAAGAGAAAAATCATTTTTAAGATCTGTAGGTTATTGAATACTAGAGAAAATAAAGGAGCAAGGACTGTCATTAGAGGCTATGTTTTTATCATATTACCAGCTGTAAAATAAACTAAGACAAAGTACTCTGGTAAACTAGAGTGTTAGAGAAAATACAGTAATAACAACAACAATAATAATAAGCCAATAATAAGCTTGGCATCTGCCTGTATGCCAACTTGCAACTTAAAAACTCACTGAAACTTCTCAATGTGGATATTACTATTCCTGATTTAAAAAAAAAAAAAAAAGCAACATTAAGTGACTAACCCAAAGTAACCCAGCTCAAAACCACAGCCAAGACTGAAATACAGCACTCTTATATACTCTTCATATGCTTTCACATAAGTGCTACTTAGCAAGCAGATTTGCTAATGAAGATAGATACTGCTGTTCAGTGATTGAATTCCAGTAAAAAGTCCTTGAGGCAAAATAACAGAAGGGGTGCCTGGGTCACTCAGTTAAGGGTCTGCCTTCAGCTCAGGTCATGATCTCAAGGTCCAGCGATGGAGCCCCACATCAGGCTCAACAAGGAGTCTGCTTCTCCCTCTCCCTTTGGCCCTCCCCCGCGCCCCCTGCCCCCAGCTCTTGCTTTTTCTCTCAAATAAAATCTTAAAAAAAAACAGAAAGCAGAAAACAGCACGTGTTGGCACGGATGTGGAGAAATTGGAACCTTCATGCACTGCTGGTGGGATGTAAATTGGTGCAGTTACTGTGGAAAACAGTATGGAGGCTCCTCAAAAAAATTAAACATAGAATTACATGTTCTGAGTAGTTTTGCCAGAAACATCTTTGCCTCAAGCATTTTTGCTACAAGCACTTTCACCACTAATTTTAACAAATATTTTTACCACCTAACTAATTCTATTTGGAAAAAAGGATAAAATCATGAAAGATAAAAGGAGATAATTAAATATGAAAATGAATTTAAAAATTAAAAAGACAATTGCAAAATAAAAAATATTTGAATACATTCAAGATGTATAACAGATTCATGGCAATACTAGGCAAATAACAGATTTAATTTTGTGACTTATACCTAAGTACCTATCTTCAAAGTCTTTTATTCACATTATACATTTTTGTTTGTTTCCTTGTTCATTCATCTCATTTGGTATTGCACTTTTTTTTTTCATTTCTTTCATTAGGAGAAGTATCAGTTTCCATATACTAGGGTGCTTATTTGTAACTGAGCTTTGTATTGCACTATAAAGCCTTCTACATTGTTCTTTGTTCTTGGCATATTGTCACATTTATTAATACATGTTCCAAAATTATACAGGAAATGTGGGCTCAAAACTCTGTCACTGTACAGACTATTACGAGGCTAAGATTTATACAATATAAAAATGAGAATACTCCATCGATAGAAAAATAAAACCAAATGCAATCCCTACCCCCTCCCCCCTCACCACCACCACCACCAGCCTGGCCGCCTTTTCCCCAGCACCAAGCCTGCAGGCTGGTCCTTTCAAGCCTGGCTAGTTGGCCTCCTCCAAGCCTGTGGGATTGGCAGAGGAGATCCAGCCCCTTGGGCACAGTGAGCCAGGCACCCCGCAAGTCAGGCACAGATGCAAGTGAGCAACGCTGAGAGTCTCCACCAGATGCACAGCTTGTACTTGGCAATGTTCTCCACATCTGTCTGGTCAGTGAGGATGTGCTACAGCCCCTCCATGAGTAGGAGAGCCTTGTGGTAACGTTGGACACAGTCCTCCCCACCATGGAACATTTCATCCAAGGTGGTCAACTGCACTGTCTGGATGGCATGGCTGGAGATGAACTTCTTGGCATTGAATATTTTTATCTTTTATGGCAAAATTGCCTTACAGCCAAATAGCTATGTGGCAAAAACATTTGTGGCAAAAATGCTCGCAGCAATGATCTGTGGCAGAGATGCTTATGGTGAAAAATGCCAGATACAAGAATTACCATGTGAACCAAAAATATCATTTCTGAATTGAAAGCAGAGATGTGAACAGATATTTGCACACTCATATTCATAGGAGTGTTATTCACAATAGCTAAAAGGTGAAAGCAACCTAAGTGTCCACCAACAGATGACTGAATAAACCAAGTGTGGCCTGAACATCATAGGTTATTATTCAACCCTAAAAAGGGAAGAAATTCTCACACATTCTACAACATGGGTAAATCTTGAAGATATTACGTTGAGTGAAATGAACCAGTCATGAAAGACCAAATGCTGTGTGATTCCACTTCCATGAGCTGCCCAGAGTAGTCAAATTCATAGAGACAAAGAATTGTGGTGACAAGTGACAAGATTGCATAGAGTTATACATATATGATGCCCATACAATAGATGAAATCTGAATAATCTTTATGGATTGTGTCAATGTCATATTCTTCATTATAATATTGTCCCATGGTTCTGTGGAATATTGGCATTAAAAAGTTAGGAAGGAATGCATGGGACTTTTTTGCACATTTCTTTGTAACCTCCCATGAATCTGTAATTATTTCAAAATAAAAACTAAACAATTTCATTTTTAATATTTATGTAAACTTTATTTCTGTAGGTAATTAAACTATTCTAAATAAATTCTCTTATTCTAGATTTTTTAAAGATTTTATTTATATATAAATATTTATTTATTTATATGAGAGTGCACACACGAGCATAAGCAGAGAGGAGGGGCAGAGGGAGAGGGAGAAGCAGATTTCCTGCTGAGCAGGGAGCCAGACTCTGGACTTGACCTCCAAACCCTGAGATCATGTGCTGAAGGCAGACACTGAACTGACTAAGCCACCCAGGCACCCCTAGAATTTCTTCAATAAAAACGCATTTTTTCCTGATCTACTCTAAGACCAATTTTTTTGCTCATTTCATTTGCCAATGATTTATTTCCCAAACAGTAAATGCTTCTGTAATGAAATAAAATTATTAAGAGGCAAACTTCCATCTATTAAGGCTGTTAACAGATTTGTGAAATGTAGCTACACAAAAGACATCAGGCCTAATGAACAAAATAGCCATTTCCACTCATATAAATGTGATGCTGTTATTTTAACAGTTTACGGCCCCCTGTAAGAGAAATAAGCTTTGAGATTAGGAATTCCAAAGGCTATTCCACCATCAGATATTTTTATCAACTGGGTTGGTGCCCTTTCAATACCAAATTGATGAGCAATCATGGAAGACTATCTTATTAAGGTAGTTTGCATATTTATGAAGACCCTGTAGCTTAATAAACTGTTATAGAGCAATGAAAGTTTATGGAGATCACTAGAAATGTCAGGATAGTACTCCAAAGACACAATAAAATTTAGTAATTCACATTTAAATCCCAACCCATCTAAAATAGAAACCAGTAGCTCTTTTTAATTATTATTAGCCCTGTCTCACTCATAACAAAACCCAATTTTCTTTTGTAGTGTACTTGTTTACCTAATAGTTAGTTGACCATATTGAAGTCCTACCATAGTCTAGAACGTAATAAATTTAAGGCATTTGAGTTTAATTTCATGACACTTGACTGCTATGTTCTTTAGCTAAACATGTAAAAGTGGGATGAATAGTTAGAGAAAAGGAGAATGGTAGCTGAGATTATAAATAATACACCATATCAATAAAACTGCAACAGCACTACCACTAAAGCTAAAATATTCTACTAGCACACTGAAGTCTGGAACTGGAGGATGAATCACATGCTCTTGATAAAACAGAGCATTTATCAGCTTAAAGTTTATCTCCACAGTAGTGACGATTACTGTTCAAACTGGAATTAAAGTTAAGTTTTTATGTATTATATAAACTAAAAGCAATAGATTGTTTTATACTGACAACAGCCTTTAACAGCAGGATTCAGTACATTACTTGTCAAAATCCAGTTCCAGCTCCAACCTTTTTATCCCAGCTGCAGCACCCACCAACCTTCTCCTATTCCTAAGTCTGGACTCATTTTCAGGGCTGGCTGAGAAAGATGCAACAGTGCCCAAAGCTATACTGTATATCCCAACCCACCACAGCATAAGGATTACTAAAATGATTTCTACAAAAATCAAAGAAGAAATGTTTCTAAAAATGTATTTTTTAGGGGCACCTGGGTGGCTCAGTGGGTTAAGCATCTGCCTTTGACCCAGATCATGATCTTAGGGTCCTGGGATTGAGCCCTGTGCGTATAGGGCTCCCTACTGAGCTTCTCCCTCTCCTTCTGCCTCTACCCCTCCACGCCCCACTCATGTTCGTTCTCTCTCCGAAATAAAAATCGTTTTAAAAAAAAGTATTTAATTTTAAGTAACTCACAAATTATTCCTGAGAAACTCCTAGAATTAAAATCCCTGACAAACCAAGCTTAGATGGTAAGTTTATCTTTTTTTAACTAAGCTACTGAGTACTTTTTCAAAAAGATTCTCTGTATAGACCCAGCCAAAACTATCTATACTTATAAGCCAAACTCCAACTAGTATCTTTTCTACATCTCTATCAGTCAATGGGTGTTTGAGATAGCTAAGAGTAGAGAGAAAAAGTCTGGATCTCAACCAAACCAGAAAGAAAACGGGCACTAGATTTTGTGTCCTTTAATTTACAGCCAAATTAAGTAACTTTTGAGAAGATTCAGTTGACAGTTAATATTAGAGGGAAGCTTTTCTTCTCTGTGTCAAGGTTTCTTCACCAAACCATGAAATTGCATCAAATTGTCCTTAAAAGAGATTGGTCACAAAAAAAAAAAAAAAAAAAAAAAAAAAAACCTTAACTTCACTTTCTTGCTGATACAGTTGTGTGGTTTTTGTTTTTTTGACTTAACACATTTCCATTTTCTTCTTTCTCCTTCAATCATTTCAAATAGAGTAAGCAAATTTAGTACCATATAAAGTTGAATGCACTGTTAAGATTAATAGTTCCCATTTAAATTCTACTTAAACAAGTTGGGCCCTTTAGACTCCATTAAATCCCTTTAAAATAATTATCGTAACACCTTTATAAGCTACACAGAGCCAATATCATTGTCTTCGTTTTACAGATGAAGAAACTGAGGCTCATAAGGATTGATTTCCCCAAATCACACAACTAATTAACAAAAGAATTAATAATAAAGGTTTCCTCCCACCTTCACTTTGCTTACTCAGGAGTAGTTACAGTTTCCAAATATATTTTTAAATAAACTTCACTCTAATTTGAAAAAAAAAAATGTTTTTGGATTAAAACACAGAAATCCATAGCATACATCATTTACTTTCCTTTTAAATTTCAATTGGATAACCTCATATGCTGTTATTACTGTCAGTAACTGCAATATAATCTTAAATTTATCTTCAATTAATTCAAAGTAGGAAATCTTTGAACAGACACCTTTTTAATGACTTTAATTGATTCCGAAGCCAATTATGCCTTATTTTTAGTCTCCCGCAGAGACCAATTCTTAATAATCTTCCTTTTGTGCAACCTAATCATTTGCATGAATCTTTTCTGCCTTTTAGGAAACTCAACATGCATGCTCAGTGGAGGGAGTTTAAGCACATAGCTACAGGAGACACCACAAATATGGAGGTACCATTTACATACAGAAATGGGAGAGTTGCGTATTTATTAGAAAATATTTCTAAAAGATGGCACTCAAGTGGCTCGCTCTAACAAAATCATTATGACTTGCTAATTTTCTACCAGATGGAAGTAAAATGTTTTGCAGAAGGATGACTTTTTTATTTCACAAAAAGATGTCTTATGGGCTAGCAGTGGTCCTACAGAAATCAAATATCTATAAAATATTAGCCAGGCAAGGCAACTATATAAGAAACTTTAAATGTCTCTAAAATGGAAGCTTTCAAAACTAAAAGGAAAATGGGAAATGGGCAACAGATGTGACAAAGAGAGTTAATAGCTTTAATTTGTAAAAAAGCACTTTTAAATGAATAAGAAAATAATTTTAAAAAGAAAACAAAGAATATAAATGGAAATTTTCTAGGAAAAATTATTAAACAGCACAAATGTTCAACCTCATTAGTGTTCAAAGAATGTATGTTCAAAGTATCATAAAGGCATGCTGCGATGGCATTGTGAACCAGAAAGGTCTTCTGAAAAGAAATGTGCAAATACATGGGATAAGAGACAGAGAAAAAAGCCATAGCACCCTGACCTGATCATCCCCCTCTTGGGAGTGTACACCAGACATGACAGACTCTGTAGTCACTGACCCATCCTCAGCCCATTTGTCCTGTGACAGCCCTTCTGCCCAGATGTGGCCACCTGTCATAGCAACAGTCAAGAGAATAAGAGTAAGTCTGCTGGTATATACCTTTTATTCTTCCTTCTTTCTGCTTTAAATGGGAAAGTGGTAGCTGCAGCTGTAGAAGCCCTGTTCTGGACATAAAAGACCAAAACTATTGTAGAAACATGGCCTTGAAATCAGCGAACCACCAGATCAACACCAACAACCACCATATAACCTCCAAACTTGTTATGTAGGAAAAACAGATCCTGGTTTATTTGAACCACTTGATGATACACAAAGGAATGAATTCAAAAGGAGAAAAAAGTTATATGCTTATGACAATTACAAGATTTTTCTCTAAGAGGGAGAAAAGGAAGGCAACCTATTACCTACTAGTTGGGAAAGATTTAGGAATCTTGATGCAAATGCATCAGATTTAAATGATCAACGTGAAGATCTTGAGTGTGATAGACTGCTTATATTAGTGACCCCATTTTTTTTTTTACCTTTTCTTAGATTCATACTCTTTGCCATGAGACTTTGCAGTTATTCTCAACAGAAGCAAGTGTTTCTTCCAGCCCCTGATTCTGAATTTGGCCACAGGACTTGCCTTGGACAATGAGATGTGAGCGAACGTGGCCCAGGTGTTCTTATCCCCACACTAGCATTATGGCCATCTCTATGAGAATAATTCCAGGTGTGCTTGCTAGAGGCCAGGTGTGTGGTATGGAACTACGCATCCCCAATTGTCTGAGGGTATTCTAAACTAATAGGCAGGCAACTCCCAAATACATGAGGAAGCCCAGCCAAGATCAGCGGAGCTGCCTACATGGCACACAGCTGCCACATGAGGATGCCCAGATGAGATCAGCTGAGCCTACCCAGACTAGCTGATTTCTACAGATTTGTGAAACAAGTATTTACTGTTGCTTGTCACACAGGTTTTATAGCTGTTACATAGTATTTATGTAGCAATAGATAACTGGTCTAATGGAAAAAACAAATTTTGTTAAATATTTATTCATCCATTTAATATCCACTGCACATCTATAATATATCAGGCGTTATGTTCAACGAAGAGAGGCAGGACTCAGAATTGCATTACTCTATGAGGACAAAGTTATAAACAATATGACACATATGGAGAAAGGCTCAGAAGAGTGCTAATGCCATACGTGGTCTTTATTTTTTGTTGTTCATTTTTACTTTCTTTAAAGTGGCCTTTCAAACACCATTTTTGTAGGTTGGTGGCATGCAAAGGATGAAGGAGTAAATGTGAATCGGAAGAGTGGAGAAGAGGAATGACAAGAATGATGTAGAAGTGGATGGGAAGGCGTTAGAATGAGGTGGAGAATATGAAAACATGTAAGCTCAAGCTAAAGCACTGTAAGAGATGGAGCATCGGAAAACGTGGGAGACAGGAAAACTGATGTGTACAGTCAGTGACAAGACAGGAGGACGCAGGGAGCCCAACACAGGTGAGGGCTTAGCTGAGGGGACAAGAGACAACTTCTCTCTCTCAAACAGTGGGAAAGGATGGACAGCTTTATGCGCTTGAACAGTAGTGGGGAAGAAAGGTGATAAAGCTTCGACCTCAATATCTCTATTTTCTTAAGCCCTGGTGCAGCAAAATTATGTACTAAGAGTAGAGATTGACATGAGGAGGGAGCAAAGGGTTTGAAAGAAATAGTAAACGACTGTGCAAAGGGGCTGAGTGTGGGTCACCCAAATGATTCCTGAATGATGTTCAAACATCGTTATCTATCTCATAATAGAAGTTATAGCTGACAAAAAAATTGAAAGGGATTTGGAAGTAACAGTAGAGAAAAACCCATATAAAAATAATGCCTTTTGGGATGCCTGGTTGGCTCAGCAGTTTAGCACCTGCCTTCAGCCCAGGGCCTGATCCTGGAGTCCTGGGATCGAGTCCCACATCAGGCTCCCTGCATGGAGCGAGCTCTCTCTCTCTCTCTCTCTCACGAATAAATGAATAAAATCTTTTAAAAAATAACAATAGTGCCTTTTTATTATCTTGATTATTGGGATTCTTGAAAAGTTTCATTTTTAAGATCCCTTGTTATTTAGGGTTCAGCATAGATTCAGTAAAACATGGAAATTTAAGTATAAAATATACAAAATTAAAATACAGAAAGATGCCCAGATGAGAAAAAATTTCAAGTTATCTTCATGCACTCAATTTACAATTATAACTTTAATTAGAACATCTTAACTACTCCATTACTTGGTGTGTGGTTTTTCCCCAATTCTATTTTTGCTGCCTTAATAGTGTCTGCCCGAAACTGCATTAAAAGATTCTATAGCTATAAATTCCTTAGTAGGATTTTGGAAATAAAATTTTAAAAAATGTGAATCTAACCAGAAATAAATATATGAGATAATGACGTTTTTGTTGAAAAACATGATTTAACTCCCCCTCCCCAATGGCCACCATATTACTTTATTTTAAAGCGTGTTGGAAGAAGCTGATGTAAATTATTTAAAAGCTAGCTTAACTTTGACAAGCAGGGAATTGAACATTTTAAGTTTCAAGGAAAGGAACAGAGTGGGATCCACAGTTCTTGACATCCACTCTTTCCGGGACTTCACGAATTTGAGGAATAACCTGAGTAAGCAACAGGGTTACTCTTGTACTCATGGATAGCTATATCCTCAGATTTATATGGACAAACTCTGAAATACTTTTTCCAGAGGTTCCTAGCCTGTTTAGAGTCATAAACCGCCCCCCACCCCCCCAAAAAACATATGTCTGCATACACACGTTGAAACTCGTGCATCATTCCAGGAAGCTACAGATCCCACAAAGTCCATCCAGGGATCCTTGCTGAACCTCTTCTAGATCCTGATTTTGGAGGTTCCATCAGATGGAGGAGTACTGAACCAAACAAATGTTACTTTTGTCCTGTTCCCTGCTGCCTCAGCCTTACCGAGAGTGACAGTTGGTTGTTACCAAATTCTCCGTGTCAACATGTGACAGCACACCAAAATACTGAGTTTGCAGAGAAAATTATGAAAACTGGTCCCCTGACTCTTGGGCCTGTCAGCCAGGCTAAGGATTTTTTTTTTTTTTAAAGGTCTGAGAAAGGATTTTTGTTAAAGGATTCCTTTGAACCAAAACCACAGGGTCAATCCCAACTACCCCTCTCCTGATTGCTCCCTCACCCCAAGCTTAGTAAGGAGGGACTTCAATGAGCTACTTGGAGAGAGACAGTCTACGTGATTTACATCTCCCTTCTTGGGAGGCAGAGTGGCCTGGGAGCTGACTCCTAGCCTGGGAAGTCCAGGGTGGCAGGCAAGTGATGGACTACCATTGAGAGGAATTACTGAGAAGAGTTGGAACTAGCCTGTGCTGCCAGAAATTGTCAGAGGAAAGGAGACATAAGCATTCCCCTGTGCGTGCATTGACCATACACAAGTAAGAGCCAGGGTGAGGTCCACATCGGTTTGGTCCAGGAGGCAGGAAAACACTTGAGCAACAAAAAGCTGAGGTGGATTTCAAACATCCTGGAGCTCACAGACCAAGGCTCAAACACTCACTGATATTGATTTGCATTCTCTCCTCCTCCTGAGACAACTGCAAGTGAGAAATCCCCAGCAGTGGGAATCGTGGAGGGAACTATGAAAAAAAAAAACAAAAAGAGTGAACCTAAGTACCCACTTGAGCCGGCTCACACTAGCACATTTCAGGGAGGAGCTTTATTATAAGTCTGTACCAACCACCCCCCTTTCTTCCCTGCTAGAAGGATGACAGGAAGCTGTGAGTTGAGGGAAAACATGATTCTCTCCCATGCAGGGGGCCACGCTGAGGGACAGAAGATGTGTGACAAATCAATTAGGAATTATGGGATATTGTGGAGGACCAAAAATTCTAACTTCTAAACGGTTGTGACTTGAACCCATTGGACCCATGTCTTTTACCTAAGAAAAGTTCACTGACCCTGCTCACATTTTTAGTGGGAAAGCTTCTTCCACTAACCAAAACCTAAGGGAGAAGGAGACAAAGACAAAAGTGCATTTTGATCATGTCTCTCCAGTCATGTGTTTGTTCAGTCTATACATTCATTCAATCTAGGGCATGAAAATTGAACAGCGTTCAGGAGGTTGCAGACTCTTGGTGTGTGTGCCTGATAAAACGAGGAGATAAGTTTGTTTCGCTGCCAAAATGACTGTTTAAAGTCAATATGAATGTCTTTAGGCAAAATAGACATTGTCCAGTTCAGCCTCTGTGTGGTTTCTACTCCCTCCCACCTACCTTCAGAATCAGCCGTTTAAGTCCCTGCCTAATTGGTGAAGGCGTGTGAGTTGAGATAGGACTGCCTCCACCTTAGGGTAACAGAGATGGATTTTATTTGGATTCAAGCAACTCTGAGTCAAAATTCTAGCTCCATTATATGTTGGCTTAGTGACCATGGACAAGATATTTAACATTTCTGAAAGTTCTTATCTATAAAATATAGCAAATGTCTGTACTGTGCGCAGTACAAGGCATCTAGCACACAGTGATGGTCCAGTGAATATTGACTCCCTTCTTCGCCTTTATTTTTTACTGCTCAGTTCATTAGACAAGAAAATAGGGTTGTATAAATAACTGTTCATTACATATACTGCTAGCTTTTCTTTTAGCTGATTTGAAGCCTTTAGTGAAATTACATTAAGGGAACATTCTACCTAATTATAAATAATAACCAAAAATTGAGTTGGCCTCAATTAAAACAATTTCATCCAAGATTCTTCAAAACATTAAAGTTAAAATATGTGGCAACAGTATAATTAAAAAGTCAAAAGTCTTGTAATTGCCTTGTTTTTGCAGTGAGGAAAGGTAAATGCATGAAATTTTTTAATTCTCTGCAAAGGACTGTGTTTACCTTTCACTTGGCCTCATCAATTTTTATTTGTTTTTTACTGTCACATTAAGGTCCTTTTCAATAACTACTTCAATAACTGTAACTTCAGGGTGATTAAGCTTTGTCTTTGAGCGAGTAGTTTTAACTGCTGGCTTTTCCAAGGAATTACACATTCTGACTGGCATTGACAGCTCACCAAGTGAAGAGTTACAATGGCTTATTAATAGATCGAATTCTAAATGAAGGCTATATTTATGTTGACATGACTAGAAATTAAGGCATAGTCAAAGCAGCTCAGAAGTAAGTAAAATCTAAGCAATTGCCTAGCCCAAACATGCATTCTGTATGGGAGCCTCTCGATCATATCTCTGATCAACAATTGTCACCCGCTCTGCTTGGGAACCTCCAGGAAAACAATTCACCATGATCAGGAGCATCTAATTAAATTTTAAGACAGATATAATTTTTAGACCGTGTCTTTTAATTTATTTTTTTAAGATTTTATTTATTTATTCATGAAAGACACAGAGAGAGGCAGAGACACAGGCAGAGGGAAAAGCAGGCTTCATGCCAGGAGCCTGATGTGGGACTAGATCCCAGGACTCCAGGATCACACCCTGAGCCGAAGGCAGGCGCTAAACCACTGAGCCACCCAGGGATCCCCTAGACAGTGTTTTTATACTGAAATAAAATCAACTGGCTCAAGCAAAGATCTTTCTAGTCCCTACATCAGATCCCTACATACGAAGCAATTGAAATTTTGTCTGCTCAGAGTCCTCAGTTGAATGTCATCTAAGATGAATGTTAAGCCAGTTGGTAATTATCTCTAATGGCATCAAAGTTGATCCCTTTCAAAGGTGTGTGTGTGTTTGACTTCTTTAGGAATGAAATCTGGGTTAAGCAAAATTTCTGGTCACTGTTGCTGAGGGATGGTATCTAGTAAAAATGAAATCCTCAACTTATGAGAGAAGCCTTTTTCATGTCATCTGAATGTTCTTCAAAATGAAGAAACAGCTAGAAAAAGAAGCTGGGGAACCCACATCCCTGGGGGGGGGAGGGGGGAAAAAAGGAGGGGAAAGGAAGGGGAAGAAGAAAGCAGTGACTTCTGTGGTGTTTGCTTTCCTATGTAACAGACCCTGTGCTAAATGCCTTATTCTTATTTAAACCTCCACTAACCCACAGGTAGGTACTATCGCTGCTGCCTTTAATAACGAGGAAACAGACATCGAGAGAGAACAATTGTCCCCAAATTCACACAAGTAGGAGGCAGGATTTTTATACTATCAGTTGGCTCCTAGAGCCCAATCCCTTCACCTCTGTGCTGTCAGTGGCTTTATCAGCATCTAGTTACCCAAACAATTTCATGCCAGGTTCCTAATCTAATTCCGTCTTTTCTTCTTCAGAGACTACCTGTGCAATCATTGACCTACTTCTTCAGTCCTGTTATTTTATAAGTTATACACACTTTAAGGTCTTGGCTGGGGACATGTGACATCCAGGAGAGTAGCTCAAGGTTTCCAGCAGTATAAATGGTGTCAATGCCAGGTAAAAACTGCAAGATTCACCCCTTCTCACCATCTAGATAAGACTCTCCACCTTACTCTCAGAAGTTGGGTTAGAGCACTGGTGGGTAGTTGGTCAGTTGATGAGCTCTTAAACTATTTGGGCTGTTAGTGGACTGATCAACTATTGGAGATGATTTCTTTTATATTCCCGAAGCCTGGTGGCAACAGTTCTAACTAATCCTCAGCTAACAAATCAAATAAGCCTTTCTCAGATGACAAGATCTAGAGGAAGGAGAACTTTACCCACCTCACCTGCATGTAACATGGATTACCCCTCCCAACACCCACATGCACACACATATTCATTCATTTCACACGTGAATAAATGAAAACCAAACATGCAAAATCGGAAATAATATCCAATTTAGGTTGTACTCTCCAGCCCGGGCAATATAAGCAGAATGGCCCCAGGATTATATCATAAGGGTGAATTACATTGGTCAACTTTTATTTTCTCAGACCACGGTCTGTTAGCTATGCCAATGAGAAGACACATGTTTTTTTTAATAAATGTATTTTTTATTGGTGTTCAATTTGCCAACATATAGAATAACCCAGTGCTCATCCCGTCAGATGCCCACCTCAGTGCCCGTCACCCAGTCACCCCCACCCCCCGTCCACCTCCCTTTCCACCACCGCTAGTTCGTTTCCCAGAGTTAGGAGTCTTTCATGTTCTGAAGAGACATGTTTCTAATGGATCTTGCTGGATCTACTATTCCTCCTCTTCTCCTAATAGAAGCCCCAGTATGACCTAACCTCCAGTGACCCCACTAGGTTCCTGCTCCAGGAGTGGCTCCTGAATAATCTTAACTAGTCACTATAATCCTGTCCCTCTTGGCCAATGATTAATTCAGCAACCGAGGTTTAAGCCAATTAATACACTCAATAGGTTCTCATGGAGACCATTTCTGGCCCAGGGATGAACACATGACTTAAAGGGATACAGAAGCCTGAGGAGTGGACTTTATTCCACTCTTCTGTTGGTGAGGATATCAGTTTAGGAAACTTAGTAACAAAAACTCGAAGTCAAACCCATAGCTTATTATTCTCCAGTATAAAATTCAAGCTGGTAAGGTAGCTCTCCTCCACAAAGCTGTCCAATGTCCCAGTTCTTCTATTTTACCATTCTGCCTTTTTCCATACCAGATCTCAGTCTCAAGGGCTAAGCCCACCACCAAGCCTTCATTCCACTATATATAAGAGATTTATCATAGAAATTGGCTTACAAAAAAAAAAGAAAGAAAGAAAAAAATTGGCTTACATGTTTATAAAGGCCACGAAGTCCCACAATCTGCCACCGGCAAGCTGGAGAACAATGGTTCCATTCAATGGAGTCCAAAAGCCTGATAACCAGGAAATCAATGGTGTAAGTCCCACTACGAATCCAAAAATCAGAAAATGGAGGGGGGTGCAACTGTGTAAGTCGTGGTCTGAGTTTGTAGTCTCAAGAACGAGGAGCACCAACGTCTTACAGTATGCCAGCTCAGGCAAAAAGCGAATTTGCCTTTCCTCCTCCTTTTTATTCTCTTCAGGTCCTCATCAGATTGAATGATGCTCACCTACACTGGGGAGGACGCTTTACTTTACTCAGTCTACTGAACCAATGCTAATCTCTTCCAGAAACATCCTCACAGACACACCCAGAAATAATGTTTTACCAGCCATCTGGGCATCTCCTGGCCTCGTCAAGTTGACACATAAAATTATCCATCACACAATGTAACAAGGGAGAATAGATATTGGGTTAACAACTAAAGTTATGACATATTGGGGGAGCATTATATTCTTTGGGACAGGATCAAAGTAGCATGTTTCCTTGATGTTCCTGGCAACCATATTATCACAATGAGAGACACCAGCTTGAGAATAAAAATGATGCACAGCAGAATGAAAGCCAAGAAAACAACAGAAATACAATGAGTATCTGGTCTCCTCATGACTGGGGCCCACACTGCCTCTTGACCACCTGTTATGTGAAGTAATAAATATCTTTATTGATTGAATTAGGCTTCCCCTTAGCAGCAGCTGAAAGAACTCAACTACTGTAATGGCCAAAAGATAAAAGGAGGAGGGAAGGAGAGAAGCAATTGGAACCCCGATGACCTCATAACAATTAAATGAGGGCTTCAATTTCTCTCTTTAGATAGAAGATCAAACTTCTTTACTGGTTTCTAGTCTATCCCCTCAACACATTTTCAGTGGCTTTAAGGATATTAATAAGTAAGGGCATCTGGATGGCTCAGTCAGTTAAATGTCTGACTCTCGATTTCAGCTCAGGTCTTGATCTTAGGGTCATGAGTTCAAGCCCTGCATTGGGCTCCATGCTGGGCATGGAGCCTACTTTAAAAAAATTTTTTTTTAATAATATTAACAAGTAGTTTGCTACAGAAACATTTTATGTCATCTGCATTTAAAAGCAGAACTAATTTGATGCACATTACAAGATGGGCTGCCTTGTGCTGAATTTCGAGTTGCTCTAAGCATGATACACATGATACTTCTTAATTAGAGAAGTACATTGTGATCTCTACATCTATTGAAATTGCTCAATGGCCCAGTTTTAAGTAGTGGTCACTGAAGCTGTAGAAGTATGAAAAGTAATCTTAAATCATTATCATTACATGCTAAGAACAACACCTAATATCAGCATAAAATAGAAAAGTACAAGAAGGAATGGAAAATGTGATGTTTCTATCACACTATGAAATGTCCTACAGTCACTTAAACATTCACGCAAAATGCACTGCATTTAAGCTCTTCTAAGTTTTAATCCATAATTCTATAACCAAGTTTAACTCATAAGTTCATACCTCAGACAGAGATTCACAGTCCCATTACAAAAACCAATTTATGCTTTTCCCACATATAGGGAAAATGACTACTTCTGTCACTTGTTAGAGCAGAAATCATGGCAATATACCACCTGGTTTTGCAGCGGAAAATCAGTTGGAAGTCACACTCTTTAACTAAACAAAACATAAAGACTCTATCAGTACATAGTAATTATATATAGCTCAATCTACACTGTAAAACATTCACTATCTCTCCCACTCCATCCCAATCACTCCCCTAAAGAAATGTGTTGCCGTGTTTGAAGACCCATGGGTCACTCTAATCCTGCCTGAAGAACTAGTATTATCACATCACTTCTAAATTAATGAATAACTGCACAGACATTTCTCCCAAATGAATACCTCCAAATTATGATAGCCTGAATTTGAATTTTTCCCACAGCAATCTCACCTCAAGCCACACATTTCAGATCATTACTATGTATGCACTTCTAACACCAACTTTTCTACTGCAGCATGAAAGAAAATCTCAGAACATTTCCTTTGAAATGTTGTATTTTCTAGTAGCTTCTGATCAGAACACTTCTGAGAGACATTTCAGTTTATCTGTAGAAATTAGTTTACAAAACAAGTACATAAATACATACATACATACATACATACATACATCGTGGTAGGTTGTCTTGCAGAGCGAACATTCACTTACCTTCTCTCACCCATGCCCTATGGAAAGAGTGTCCTTTTCAGCCTAGTTATGGGTTTGATCAGATGACTTTCTTTGCAAATGGGATCTGAGTAAATAAAATTTATATCATGCCCTAGCAGAAACTTTTAGTGGAATTACAAGTTTAAATCATTTTTTGAACCCTCCACCAAGAAGAAAACTTTCCCTAAGTGGTTGCTTCTTCCACTTGGCTCCCAGAATGAAAGGATATATGGGACAGACTTAAACCCAGTCCACAGACTGAACCCAGACCAGCAGAGCTATGCAGAGCTGAGGAAAGCTACAACCAATCTGTAAACATATGAGTGAGAAATAAATGTTACAAGCCATTAAAATTTGGGGGCTGTTTGTTACTGCATAGAAAGCTCACTAATATACATATGCAATGCTTCTGAAAGGCATTTAAGAGGTTATAACAAATGTAACCCTACATTGGCCCTTTTGGAGGTGCCTGGATGGCTCAGTTGCTTAAATGTCCAACTCTTGATTTTGGCTCAGGTCATCATCTCAGGGTAGTGAGATTGAGCCCCACATTGGGCTCCATGCTCAGAGCATAGTATGCTTGAGATTCTCTCTCTCCCTCTCCCTCTGTCCCTTCCACTGCTCTCTCGCTCTCTCTCTCTTACCCTCTAAAATAAATACATAAAATCTTTTTAAAAATAAAATAAATTGACCCTTTTGAATCTGATATTTACAGTTTATTTGACAAAAAAATAGTCATTAAAAACCCAAAGGGCGGGATGCCTGGGTGGCTCAGCAGTTGAGTGTCTGCCTTGGGCTCAGGATGTGATCGTGGAGTTCCAGGATGGAGTCCTGCATCGGGCTCCTGCATGGAGCCTGCTTCTCCTCCCTCTGCCTATGTCCCTGTGTCTCTCATGAATAAATAAAATCTTAAAAAAAAAAAAAAGAAAGAAAGCCAAAGGGCTATTTTCCTTTGGATACTTTAATAGGTTTGTCTTTTGCCTGCTCTGATGCTTCTCGGTAGAGCCAAGTAGCTCAAAACTGATACACAAGTCTTGGAACACCTGAGGCTAAAGGAAATCCCTATTAAAAAGTTCAACATGCTATCTTGATAATGATAGAATGAAGCCACATTAAACCATGAGACTTCCATCTTAATCCACTTGTATTTCTCTCACCTTAATATCGTTTGGAAATGACGACATCCCTATGAACAAGTATAAGAACTTTTAAGGATGAGATAGGAACCCTGTCATATTCATCTCCAAAGGTAGCCTCCCAGTGTTTTTAAGTACCATCCACAGCATGGATCTTACTTACATAGATAAGATGATAAATAGAGTGATTGATCCAGCTATCCCAGCCTGTGGTAAATCTTAGCTGCAACATTTTGGGGACAATCTACTTCACTGGATTCTCATCAAATACACTCCACATGATTGCAGCCACATTCTGTTACTTGCACTTCTCCAAATTCACCAACCTCTTTCTATACTCTGCAGTTCTATCTCTAGGAGTCTGCCAGGAATGGCCTTCCTCACTTTTTCACCAGAAAAGTACTTCAAGACATAGTTTAATGACATCTCTGCTGTCTTTCCCACTAAACTGCCAGACTCCTCTTTCCTGTTCAAAGCTGTATCCTCGGCATCTAGCCTGATGCCTGGCATGAGGTAGACACTCAATAAAATACTTATTGTATGCAGAAATAAATTAGTGCAAAAGCTCCCCTAATCCTCACACACTGGCTTCCAATCTGTTTTCTGTTCTAATTAATAAATACTTTGATTAAAGAATTTACAAAATTGTATGATGATTAGCAGAGCACCTGATAGTAAATGACCAAGAAATATTTGAGGAGTGAAATGTTTATGGCAGAAACAGACTGGATTTTCAAATCTGTGCTCCCATTCTGTTGTGGTTTTTTTTTTTAAGATTTAATTTATTTATTCATAGAGACACAGAGAGAGAGAGGCAGAGACACAGGCAGAGGGAGAAGCAGGCTCCATGCAGGGAGGCCGACATGGGACTCGATCCCAGGTCTCCAGGATCACACTCCGGGCTACAGGCAGTGCTAAACCACTAGGCCACCAGGGTTGCCCACCCCATTCTGTTTTTAACATATATAACTGAGAACTGGATCTACAGTGAGAGATTAAGCGGTTCAGTTTGCTCAGAACCATGCTTCCTTTTCTGGCATAGTCTCACCCAAGGATGGGCAGAGACTGCTAAGGTCCACCAAGCACACTCATCTTTATCCTTTTTTTAAGATTTGTTTATTTATTTTAGAGAGAGAGCACATGTGAGCATGGGGTGGGGTGGGGATAGGGGGTTAGAGGGAGAAAGAGAGATAATCCCAAACAGATTCCACACTGAGCATGGAGCCTGATATGGGGCGGATCTCATGACCCTGAGATTATGATCAGAGCCAAAACCAAGAGTCTGACATTTAACTGACTGTGCCACCCGGGACTCCCCACCACCACATAACAAACCATTTTTTTTTTCATTTGTTTTCACTCCTTTTGGTCCTCTTTCATATCACATAAATAGCTTTCATTGATATTTCTTTTTATTTTTTCTGTGTTTTTAACCCTTATTTTCAAGGTCGTGTTGAATCAGCCTCCTCCCTATAAGGTGTTAGACTGTATTTCCCACTCTAATGTCACTAACTTCCTAAGATCGCTTTGTAATCTCCTGGAAAAACATTACTGCAATATTAGCACTATTTATAAGAAAACAGTCTCCCTGGAACACCATACCATAGGGTCCCCAGGCTGGCAGTCAGCCACTGATGGTCAATCTTTGAAAATGGTCCTGAAACCAGTGATACTGGTCTAGCCCCATATTTTTTCCTGTTTTTAAATGAAGCAATTATTTGTTGATAATTTTTTTCCTTTGTCCAACATTTCTTTAAGCTATTTGGTCCAAATTCAAAGAAAATGCTAAGAAATTATAGCATTGTTGGATTTCAGAGATAAAAAAAAAAATGCCTCTCGTTGGTCATTCTTGCCCCCTATCTCCCTCCAAAAAAGTCCCCATCGACTTTCTAGTTTCTGAAATCTCACTATTAGATATTCTGTTGGTTGGTTTCATTTCCTTCGAAGAGACAAATATCTAGGGGCGAAAGTAATAAGCAAAGGACTTCATCATTTACATCTAAGCATTAATTTGCTCTTTTGGAAGAAATTTTAGTCCTACAAAGATATAGAACCATCAGGAGAGATTTTGAGAGTTTGTGAACCTTAAGAGGAATGAACAAAAGAGAGGAGGGGGCCTCAGAAAACAAACTGGCCCATTTGTAGAAAAAAAAGAAGTCAATTAAAACTCAAGAGTCTTGTATACAAACAAGGGTGGCCTTATATCCTACAGGGGTGCCTGAGTGGCTCAGAAGGTTAAGTGTCTGACTCTTGGTTTCTGCTCAGGTCATGACCTCAGGGTTGTGAGAATAAACCCACATCAGACTCCAGGCTGGGTGTGAATCCTGCTTAAGATTCTCTCTCCCTCTGCCCCTCTCTCTCTCCCTCTCTTAAAAAAAGGAGGAAAGAAAGAAAGAAAGAAAGAAAGAAAGAAAGAAAGAAAGAGAAAGAAAAGAAGAAAGAAAGAAAGAAGAAAGAAAGAAAGAAAGAAAGAAAGAAAGAAAGAAAGAAAGAAAGAAAGAAAGAAGAAAGAAAGAAAGAAAGAAGAAAGAAAGAAAAAGAAAGAAAGAAAGAAAGAAAGAAAGAAAGAAAGAAAAGAACTATAGAAAACCCACTAAAATTTGGAAAAAAAAGAAAAAAAAATTGAATAAGCATTTCACAAGAGGGTATATACAAATGGCCAGTCATCATATATTTTAAGTGCTACTGATACATTCAACAGCATGGATAATCTCCCAGACCGACTGTTGAGGGGAAAAGCCAAACATGAAAGATTATAAACTGGGTGATTCCATTTACATGTAATCCAGGAACATGCAAAATTAATCCATGGCAATAGAAATTAGGGTAGTGGTTATGTTTGTGCAGTGAGGTGATGTGCTTGGAAGCAAGCATAAGGAAGCCTGCCAGGTTCTGGAAATTTTCTATATCATGACATGGTGGCAGTTTCATAATTAGCCATCTGTTGAAGCTCATCAAGCCATACATTCCACATGTGTGCACTTACCTGCAGGCATATCATATCCCAGTAATTTTTCTTTCTGTTTTAAATCAGAAACCTTTGGTTGGAATATGAGTGCTATAATCTGTGGATCCTTGCGTCACATGTTTTGAATTACAGAATTCAGGCTTTGGATTCTTTCCCTCAGGAGAAGATGGTGACATGATTATCAAGATTCCTTCTAAGCTCAAGCCAATGCCTCTGACACCTTTGCTTTTTGTTTTGTTTTTTACTTACTTTGCCAGGTCCACTTCTGATTTCCCCAGAGAGTTCTCTAGTCCTTCCTTGCTTGTCAATCCAAGATCTTAGAAACAAGATTTAGGATCCCATGTGGTTAACACCCAACTGTGAAAATGTTGTTCTTGGATTTTTCTTTGTTTACATTTTTCTCCTGCTGAGGCTGAACCTTTTGAAATAAATTGCTTACCTAGTACTCGGTGGGGTAGTTAAATAAGAACATCAATCAACCAACTTGCTGGATTAAGTGTTTTCTCAATTTCCCCTATAATAGTCCTGACATTTAGGTTCTTGGCCATCCCCGAGACAAAAAAGATGGAACATCCATTGTCCTCACTTAGTCGCCTCTTCCATTCGACTGTGACTTCCTTGAAGACAAGAAATTATATCATTCATCTTCGTATCCCTGGCATGGAGCCCAGTGCCTGGTACATAGTAGGTGCTCATTAATTTTTCTTGAATTAAAACGAATTAATAAGACCTTCACAAAACCTTTTGCCAGAGGCAATTTTAACTTGCATTCAACATCCAAGGAGAGTGGGCGTGCTGCTTTGGCAATAACTTTGACATTGAATAATCTGGATGTTCCAAATTTCTTGTTGCTCATTTATCCTCAAGGGGGAAAAAAGGTGGGGGGAAGCACGGAGGATGGTGTTTGTGGGCCTGGCAGACACATCTCAGACTCATCAGCCTGCAAGATGGATCAGATGAGGTAGCAGCAAGACCAAGGCCACCTGCCCTGCTGCTGTCTTCTGACTGCTGATGTTGCTTTAATCACTGAGCCGATGCAATTTCCTGCCACTAACCCTCGCTATGGTCCACTAGGAGGTCTCATTTGTCATTGTCATTACCTTTCAGATCAGCAAAACATCCATCTTTAGTTGAGCCCTCCTTCAGTCCCTTGTTCAGGTGTGTAGGAAGCTTATGGTTAGCATGACAATCCAAAACAGTGGTCCTGGGTGCCTCGATATGAAGGCAAATCCATGCACTTTGGTGTATTAACCCTTTCAATAGTGATTTTGAAGAAAGGGTGAACCTCAATCTCATTTCAAAGGAAAAACATTTTATGTATCCTTTATAAAATACACTTTTTTGATACTTTTTTAAATAACTCAGATATTTCATGGGAAGGCCTCAATTAAATGCATAGCTCCAAATCAACCAACACTATCAACCCTGATATTACACTGAGCCCAAACTAGTCCTGATTTCATCTCTAAGCCCATCAGCTGAAAAATTAATACATATCAGACCCTAAAAAGGAGCCTGAACCCTGAACCATACACAAAATCTACCCTCTCACGTTTGACTTTGAGAGCTGGCTTTCTTACTGTGCCGGACACATTCTAAGAGTTTTGCAAATATAAATCCATTTATAATAGCAAAATCCCATTTATGAGATGAGAAAACCAAGGCACGGACTAAGTGTCTTTCCCAAGGTCATATGGTGAGTAAATGAAATTCTAACCCAGTACATCCAGTTTCTGAGTCTGTGCACTTAATCACTAGAGTCAGCCAGCAGAGGTTCTTTGGCCGTAAATGTTAGGCCTGAAGCTTTCAATAGTGCTCTACAATGTTAACTAATTAATCCTTCAGCCCTGGCCTAGAACAAAGGAGAAAAGTGTGTAGGTATATATATGCTCATGTGCAAGTGCACAGTGAACAAATGGTCCACAAAATTCTGTTCTCTACCGCTTTCTCTCACAGTTTACATCTCATGGTTCCCAGCTGGGTCTCGAGAACCAGGTGTGCAGAGCAAGTTTTAGGTGCAAGATGCTTGTTAGAAATCAACTCCCAGGGATCCCTGGGTGGCTCAGCGGTTTGGCACCTGCCTTCAGCCCAGGGTGTGATCCTGTAGTCACAGGATCAAGTCCCACATCGGGCTCCCTGTGTGGAGCCTGCTTCTCCCTCTGCCTGTGTCTCTGCCTGTCTCTCTCTCTCTCTCTCTCTCTGTCTCTCATGAATAAATAAATAAAATCTTAAAAAGAAAAAAAAAGAAATCAACTCCCATAAAGGGAGGGAGGAGGCAGAACTGGACAAGCAAGAGCAGAAACATCACGAAGGCCCAGCAAAACCTCAGTCACCCACAGAAAGCTCTGGAACGAGTGTAGCTCATCTGGGTGGCCATGAAGGGCTCCACCTTGCTTGGTGACCAGATTTGGTCTGCCCTGGGGAAAGGCATAACCTCAAAAGAGGCAGTTCTGCAATTCATGTAGACCCTGAAGAAGCTGACAGCCAGAGCCCGTCTGCTGAATCTAGTCCCCTTAGTGGGGCATCTAATCCTTCCTCGATGAGGATCTGAGTGGTGCACCTCTGTGTCTACCAAACTCTGTGTCTACCAAGCTTAAAGCTTCACAATAGCTTAAAAGTCCTACACAGTCTGTGACTCCATTACTTCTCTGACCTCACCCCCTACTTCCTACAGTCCCACTGGCCTCCTCACCAAGCAAACTCCTACCTTAGGGATTTTGTTCTTGCACTCCCTCTACTCTCTCAGATATTCTTGACATGCTCTTTTGCCTTCTTGATATCTTGACTCAAATAGTCCATCTCAATGAGGTCTTTTCTGACCTCTATTCTAAATCCCTCTCACCCCTACCACCCGATTGTAATACTCCTAGCCCTCTATCCTGTCCTGTTTTTCTCCATAGCACTGACAGACAATAAAACTAATAGCTTATCAATTTTTCATTCTTTCTCTTCACAAGCTCTATGAAGACAGGTTTTTTTTCTGCCTGTTGTGCTCACTGACTTATCCTCGGAACCTCAGCCAGGCACACAGAAACCCTAAACAAACGAATGGCTATGCAGAGAGCGCAGGAGCCTTTGCCTTGTCAGCTCTTTGCCACCAGCTCAAGACAAGAGAAGCTTCCGTGCATTTTCCTACCTCAGAAGAAAGGACCCTGAATTACAAATCTCTCACACCATTTCGATTAGATGCAACATAATTCTTATAATTCAATCAACAATTAATTATGCTTTAATCCTAGCTCCTAGAACAATCAAGCACTCCTACTAAATTTTTCCACCAAATTCACATGGATTATACGCTAGGTTGGTCAGAGCACTCAACGATAGTCTCAATTAACAGTAAAGTCCTTGGTTTCACCTGCAGTTTTACAACAAGTCCACTCTTGCACCTCGTGCTGAGATGTCAGTAGATTTTTGTCCCCTTCTCATTCCCTTTTCCATATGGGGTGCTTGCCTTTAGAAACTAGGCTACTAATTTTCTTTTTCCCATTTTACCAGGTTTCACCGGCCAAGCATTTTAGAAAATTGCCCTGCTTCATTGGTTGAGTGGCTTCATGGATCCTTCACCTAACAGATGGGTGTCACCTGGGACATGGCCTAATCATCCCACACTTCAATCACTTCATGCGTTAACATATCACTTAAGACATTATAGACACACAATGCTCTGTGGTTGGCACATTAGTAAGACCTAGGAAACAGTAGTTATTATGGCTCCATAATTCCTATCATTTCTCTCTCCTGCCTGCCCCACCCATCTTGGTCATGGGCAGATACACGGCTCTCAATTTTTCCTTCTCCCTACATCCTTCTTCCAGGTCTTACAGCATTCTTAAACTTTCCAATTTAGGGTCACCTGGGTGGCTCAGTCAGTTAAGCATCTGACTACTGATTTTGGCTCAGGTCATGATCTCAGGATCTTGAGTTCAAGCCCTGTGAAGGGTTCTGCACTCAGTGGGGAGTCTGCTTAAGATTCTCTCCCTCTCCCTCTCTCTCTACCCCTCCTCCTGTCATGAACTCTCTCTCTAAAATAAACAAATCCTTTTTTAAAAAATAAGTAAATAAATAAATAATCCTTCAAGTTTATCATCCCCTTGCCTCATTTTAAACTTTTTTGTAAGTGAGTTTGCAGCTACAGAATATATTAATTCCCAGGACACAAAATGGAGTCCTTTTGGGCTGGAGTGGGAGATAAAAATGGATCGGGCCCTCACTCAGAAGGAACATCACATCCAGACAACAGAAGACACGTTCCCCTTTCATAGCTGTAGGTCTCTCACTACTGCCCCAGAGAATGGCCCAGAGTCCAATGTCCCAACAGAGAAAGAAAATGTGTGGCTCTCTGAAACATAATGAAACATAAAATATGATATTTCAGGAAGCTAGTTTCTTTCTTTTTTTTTTTTTTTAATTTATGATAGTCACAGAGAGAGAGAGAGAGAGAGGCAAAGACACAGGCAGAGGGATAAGCAGGCTCCATGCACCGGGAGCCTGATGTAGGATTCGATTCTGGGTCTCCAGGATCGCGCCCTGGGCCAAAGGCAGGCGCCAAACCGCTGCGCTACCCAGGGATCCCAGGAAGCTAGTTTCTTAATTATGAAATCTATGTCACCATTTTATTTGCTTTGCAACAGTTTGTTTTTTGTTTTTTAAAAAAAGTCACAATACAAAAGAAAAATAATCTGTGAGCACCACCTTGTGGAGAGATCTACAACAACCACATCAATCTTTATCCACCGAATGTGTATTAAGTGTGCTGGTGCTGGGGAGGGAGCAATAAGTAACACAAGTCCCTGGCCTCGTGGAACTTACTTTCTAGTGGGAAGACAGAAAATAAACAAGATCAGTAAGTGGAATACATGATTTATTAGAGGGTGTGGAGTTCTGTGGAGGAAAACAAAGCAGGGAAGAAGATCAGGGTATGTTCTTCATACCCTGATGGGTATGATTGGATTGGATTTTAAAACTCCAATTTAAAATCTCATGGCCTATGAGGAAAAAACTGAGGGTTCCTGGAAGGGAAGGAGTTGGGCAGATGGGGTTGCTGGGTGATGGGCATTAAGGGGGGTATGTGATGTAATGAGCATTGGGTGTTATATGCAACTGATGAACCATGAAATTACTCTAAAACTAGTAATATATGTTGATTAAATAAATTTAACTTTAAAAATTAAAAAAAAGAATATCCTTGATGAAACAGTAAAAAAAAATACTTTATTAGCTTTTACCCTAAGTACATGTCTTTTTAATAATCCATGTGAATAAATTGGAGGACAGAAAAAGCACTTCAGCTGTGTATAAAAATAAGGTGATTGTCTAAGAAAAGCATTTGGGTGAATTTTACTTGCAAACTGATCTACATGTTTTGTTTTGTTTTCATGGAACACCATTTTTTTTAAAGATTTTATTTATTTATTCATGAGAGACACAGAGAGAAAGAGAGGCAGAGACACAGGCAGAGGGAGAAGCAGGCTCCATGCAGGGAGCCCGACGTGGGACTCGATCCCAGGGTCTCCAGGATCATACCTTGGGCTGAAGGTGGCGTTAAACCGCTGAGCCACCCAGGCTGCCCTGGAACACCATTTTTATTTGAAAGAATAAATGGTAGACAAAACTAAACATAAATAAATAAATAAATAAATAAATAAATAAATAAATAAATAAATAAATAAAACAAACCTCATGGCCAAAGAAGGCCTTACTGAAAAAGCAGTATTTGAACAAAAGCTTGAGAGAAAGGAAGGGGCCAGTCATGCAATTACCTGGGATAAGAGCTGTGTAGACAGAAAGGCATTTGCAAGGCCATAAGTGGAAATGTGCTTGGTGAATTTGAGGAATTCGCACTGAAGGCAACACCCAGAGCATGTGCAGAATAAATGGCAGGAGAGTTAGAGAGAAAGCAGGGGCCACATCACATGAGGCCTCTCTGGTCATAGTAAGGATTCAGCTTCAACTCCAGATGAGACAGGACCCTCAAGAGGGTGTGAGTAAAGAAGTAAGATGATCCAACTTTTTTTTTTTTTTTAACAGGATTGCTTTGATTGAAGGAGACAAGGGCAGAAATGGGGAATACTGCCTTTAGATCCAAGCAAAAATGGCCCCTGCCCCGGGCCCCATGCTTTAGAAGAGTCTGCATAAAAGAAAAGACACACAACATGTAAATTTACAATAGTACCCAAGGCACCTTGATTAGAGATCAAGGTTCAATTCTAGGACAGAACAGCCCTCAGTCTTCAATATGTATTCCTATTACTACCACTTGCAGGCCCTGGGGAAACTCTTCTCCACACCTCTGGCCTATTGTGCATCAAATAAAAGGTGACAGTCTCCCAATGCCATCAACACTAATGGGTTGTACTGCCGTGGACATAGGAGATGGACATTGTTTTGGGGTGTGAGGAGCGTTTGAGCAATGAATGTGCTTAATTAAGAGAAGTACAGCTTAATTTATCGACTTCCCAAGATTTTGTCTCAGTTGTACTGAGCATCCATTTCCTTGCTCTCATTGTGTTTCAGTTCATCATTCTTCAGGTACTCATGAATTACCTGGTGTTTGCAACAGTTGTATGCTTGGCAGCTGGAAATATTAAACAATTATGGCAATTCATGAATTAACATCTTCCTTTCACTACTCATCCAAATATCACCCTCCCATTAATGGACCAGCCAGACACACACAATAGCAATGCAGTCATATTTGATGTTGAAGTGTCAGTCATAATAACTACAGATTTTCCTTTCACTTTCAACATAAAAATACACATTAAAGCAAGAAGATAGAGCATAGTTTAAATGGATTTATAAATCTAAAAGGAAATCACGTTTTTCAAAGTTTATTTGTCTAGCAGGGCAAGATCATCATCCACTTCCCATTTAACTCACTAAGGTTTGCGAATCTATGTAACTATATGCCTTCATTGAACCAAATTCAATCTGGAGTCAATAAATTAGTTCCTTTGAAAAATGAAGCTGCTAAATTATTACATATTCATAATTATTAAATATTCACATTGCAAGTGAATTCCCAAATACCCACCTGTTCACTGAATAACCAGAATTAATTATTATAGACATGATAATAATGAAGCCAAAGAATTTATCCAAATTAAATGTTCTTCCATGAAGAAAGGAAGACTGGAAATTTAGATCAATAGTGATTTAATTTTACTCTTGAATCTTTGGGGGACATTTAGTTCTTCTAAGTACAATAATTTGATGAATGGCTGGATCTTTGTTATGACTGAGCAATATCTTTATCAACTGTCTTCTTTTTTCTTTTTTTTTTAATCAACTTTCTTTTTACTTTTTACCCAACACACAAGTCCATCTAATACCAGGTTTTTTTTATGGCCAAAGCTTTACACTGATTCATCTTAAAGATAGTTTAGTCCTCCGTATTCTTTTTGTGTATTTTCCCTGAATTAAATAAGCATGGGAATAGTTCCATTTTGTTGGAAGGCAATCCTGACAGTTTCTAAACTTTTGAGAGATACCAGCCCATCATGTGTCACTTGTTAGACTCATACCCACACAGAAAAGAGTTGCACACATTTATATGAGATATAGAAGATATTTAGTAAGAATATATTTATTAATTACAGATGTCAATCATAGTTTCCATATACAGATATTATCTAAATGGCATGAAAAATGCCATTAGAATGCTCAATGGAAGAAAAGCTAGCTACAAAGTTAACAGACATGTGTTTTCAAATACATATAAATATATTCTTCTAAAAAGGTGATGTCTGAAGGGGCACCTGGATGCTCAGTTGGTTAAGCATCCGACTCTTGATTTTAGCTCTGGTCATGATCTCAGGGTCATGAGATCCAGCCTCATCTAGAGCTCTGCACTGAGTGTGGAGCCTAATTAAGATTCTTTCTCTCTGCCTCTTCTTCTGCCCCTTCTGTTCTCCCTCTCTTGTTTGATAAAATATATTTTTTTAATTTTTAAGAAAAGGTGATGTCTTAAAACAGGCATAGTAATTGACTCTGGGTGATATCATTTTTTCTGCATTATTTTTATATCCATGAAAAAAAATAACGAGTTATTCTTTTTTAATCGTGCTACCTTACATTGCCTGACTTATTCCACTGAAGCCAAACTACAACTGTTCAAGGCACCAAGTTTATGGTGAAATTCCAGAATCTTCCTCTGGGTACAAAAGGAACCCAGTAAAAATGCTGTCATCCTCAGGACTGACATATAACCCATTCCAATCTTTTGACACTTCCAACCAGACTTGGTCCCCTGCACTTAATTTCAGGATGATGAGGAGAGAAGCCTGGTCTATTTCATGACCAGAGAGCGTTTCTCTGGACTTGAACCTCTTCTTCTTCCAGGCCACCAGGCTGATGCGAGCGGGGCGGCCCCTCACAGTGACATGATAAGAAAAAACATAGGCCCCAGGAATACTGCAGTTAAATTTGCCAGTGACAGGGCTGTAATTCCCCGGGTCATTATAGAGAACCTTGTCGAATTTGATGGGGATGTTGGGAGGCGGGAAAGGCTTTGATAAGGCAGCGCTGAAAGCTGCCCGCACGACTCTGGCCACCTCGCCCTTGGAGCCCCGGAGACCCCGAGAGCCCTTCTTGCCAACAGATCCTCGGCCCCCCTTGCTCCCAACCTCACCTTTTGGCCCCATGGGTCCCACGAGACCAGGGGGTCCTAACTCTCCCTTTTCTCCCTTCTTGCCTGGATCACCTGGGGCCCCAGGCAGGCCAGCTGGGCCACCTTTGCCCTCCATTCCAGGATCTCCTTTGCTACCTTTTTCTCCTTTGAGACCCTCCTGGCCTTTCTCTCCCTTTCCTCCCATCTCCCCTGACTCTCCACAGTCACCCTTCTCCCCCTTGGCCCCAGGCTCTCCCTTCAAGCCTGGGGAGCCCACAGCGCCCTGGTCTCCTTTATCTCCTTGGGTACCATTTGCACATGTGTCCCCCTTGGACCCTTTTTGTCCTTTCTCTCCCGCCAGTCCGATGTTTCCCCTCTCCCCCTTAGGTCCAAGGCCACCTGCAACAGAAAAGTAAAATAATCTGTAAGGATCTGTACACTTTGCATTTAGCCCCCCACACACACATTCTCCTAAATATCCCTGCCCCCCCAAACCCAAAATCTTACCTGCAAAGAAACTGAAACCCAGAAAGATTCGGGGATCTTTTCGCCCCAAAGTCATCTAGACTGAGGACAGGAGCTCAGATGATTGTATCTAGCCCCCAAACTACCAGACCAGTGATTGTTACACTCCAGCAATCAGTACACTGAATTATGAGAATAAGTAAGAGCAATTCATGTCTCCCTCTTACCCCCTCTTACCTCTCACATGACTCTAAGCACAAACAGGAAGGAAATTATGGACTATGCTGCAGACATGACAGTACCTGACAGATACAGTTTATTCTCTACCTGGTTCTCCAGGTTTCCCTGGGTATCCTGGAACTCCACTTGTTCCTTGATCCCCACGTTCTCCCTTCAGTCCTGAAATGATACCAAGATTAGCTTCCTTCCGACCATATTAGTTATGATATAACTAAAATCCATTTTGCAACCACGTCACATTCCAGTGCTTCCTTTACCAAAATGCAAAAAGGTAAAACAACATGGAAAGAGAATATATTGAGCCTTGTTAGGAATATTGTGTTCCAATCGATGGTAAACCATTTAAATGAGATTTGGGAATAGTGCCAATCTCTTCAAACAGAATTCAGCTCTCCCCTCCCACAGTCCCATAGTTCTTCAAATCTCTCATGAAATTCATGACGTTTTGCCTTGTGTTATTTATGTATGTTTTTGTGTTTTTCCTCTCATGAATTCTGAATGACGCTGAAAATGCCCCCTTCTTTATAGTTCCCACAGTGCCTAAAAAAGAGCATCACCACCATATAAGTTTAAACACAGAGTATGACATTCTGCAGTTAGCTAAAACTAATCATACCAAAAACCTTTCCAAGACAGTAAGTATAAATATAGATATAGATATAAATATAAAGTCCTTGACATAGAGCATGAACAAGAAGCCAATTTTCTTTTTTTTTTTTTGGAAAAATTTTTATACACACTTTGGACAAATCGTAGAATCGTGAGAATTCACATTTGAAAAAGAAAATAAAGATGCAGGTTTTTAGATATTCACCGTAGTACCATAAACTGGATTTCCATATTGGGCCTAGCTAAAGTTCCATCCCGCTAAATTATAGCCACACTAAATTCATTTTAACTATAATTAATAATAGTAATAGTAATACCTAACTCTTTTTTTTTTTAAGATTCTCTTTATTTATTCATGAGAGACAAAGAGAGAGAGAGGCAGAGACACAGGCAGAGGGAGAAGCAGGCTCCACTCAGGGAGCCCAGTGTGGGACTCGATCCCAGGACCCCAGGATCACGCCCTGAGCCAAAGGCAGACACTCAACCACTGAGCCACCCAGGCGTCTCAATAATACCTCTTATTGAGGATTTCCTTTGATCAGGTAACTTTCTAAGCTCTTAACATAATTTTTTTTTAATTTAATTCATCCTTTTAAATTCAAAATTAATTCTTATTTGATATTAATACAGCCTCTTATATAACAGGGAGGCTCATATAACAGAGCACATTTTATAAATTGGAATATTTTTCACTTCCAAAATTTTATAGCATCTCCCTTCAAGAAAAGTAGAGCGGATAATTTTTTTTAAGATTTATTTATTCATTCATTCATTCATTCATTCATTCACTTATGAGAGACACAGAGAAAGAGATAGAGACCTAGGCAGAGGGAAATGCAGGCTCCCTGCGGGGAACCTGATGTGGGACTCGATCCTGGAACTCTATGATCATATCCTGAGCTTAAGGCATATGCTCAACTGCTGAGCCACCCAGGCGTCCCTAGAGCAGATACTTTTATCATCATTGTTTATCACAGAAGAAACTGAGGTATGAAAGTTTACAAATTTGTATAGAATCAAACATGTCTGCATATAACATTGGTTGACATCAATTTGTCAACCACATGTTTTATGACATAACTAATTTTTTTATTTATTTTTGCTGGGAAAAAGAAATTCTAAGTCAAATTACAAGTCATGAGAAAAGGCTATCCCAAGTTTCACAAGACCAATTAGAAAAATTCTACCATAAGCTGCTCAGCAGTTTTCTAAGTAGCTAACCCCCTCCCATTACCATTCTACATGAAAGTTACAATTTGAAAATTAACCCATAGGCCATCAGGAAAATGTTAGGATCCCTTAGGAGAGAACCCAACTCTGATTAGAAGTGAGGGACCAATTCTATTCCCCATCCTTGTCAATATTCATATGCCAACCATGACTGCACAATTACTCTGGTTCTCAAGTTCATTTAAGGAATTTAACTGCTTGCACTGAATGTACTTAATCAGATTGTGGTTAACTGGAATGCAGTCAGCCAACTCCTTTATTTTTTTAACTTTCAATCTTAACCAAGAGTCCAAGAGAAGTCTGGAAGTAAAAGGAAAGTAGATTTGCCACTCTATAGAGACTGGCTGAATGAATTTCTACTTTTGATCCTTAATCAAAGCATATTCTTAAGAAACTTATCTTATGATACTTCCCTGTTTTTTCTTCTACTTCCAGAAGTCTAGCTTCCGAAATGTATGAATCACTGGGGAGGTTCATCACTCATCTGTATTTCACAGGGTTTTCTGCTAACATAATTCAGCCACAAAAGGATTAAATGTTTCCGAGAATGAAAATCGCATAACTGACAAGTGTGAAGTAGTTCTCTCACCTTAGCATCTTTTTTGAGTAATTACTTCACTGAATGTTCTACCAGAAATGAGCTAGACAGTTCCTGAGCCATGTGGAGGGTGATGTATAGATGATATTAGGTCTTTTGACATGTGACACTGAGGCTAAAACATTTAACTTGATGGATAGATGGTATTTCTACAGGCTGGCAGTATTCACTGAGGAATTTCTAAATGTCCCAGTGAATCTGTAACCTTCCCTCAATGTCTCAAAGCACTTAGAGAACCAGGGATTTCCCA
This sequence comes from Canis aureus, assembly GCF_053574225.1. NCBI lineage: Eukaryota > Metazoa > Chordata > Mammalia > Carnivora > Canidae > Canis > Canis aureus. The sequence goes on along the minus strand of NC_135641.1, from coordinate 32,123,696 downwards.
GGGCAGGACACCATCCTGGTTGATACATCTATAGAGTTATAGAATTTCTGAGCCGGAAAAGATCTATGAAAGTACATACAACGACAAATCTTCTTTGATAGCAAGTAGGGTATAAATACATATCTAGTCTATTCCCCCTTGATTTCCAGATGAGGTGAAGTGACTGGTCCAAGGTCATTGTTACAAGCTCAATTTCTTTCATTTTATTTTTTTAAAAGATTTTATTTATTTATTCATGAGAGACACACAGAGAGAGGCAGAGACACAGGCAGAGGGAGAAGCAAGCTCCACACAGGGAGCCCGACGTGGGACTCAATCCTGGGATTCCAGGTGGTGCTAAACCGCTGAGCCACCCAGGGATCCCAATTTCTTTCATTTTAATTCAGTTCTCTTTCCACCATAGACATTGCTCAGATTTGACCAAGCCAAAGAACATGTCATAGTCTCCTAAGCAGGGATGCTATTCATCTAAATAGAATATTCTATAGGATTGTCTACTCTAGTTCGTTCTATCTAACACAAAACTAATATGTATCATAAGGAAGAGCTCACTCAGGAGTATGTAGGAAAGGATGCCCAATGGCTTCCAGTCACTAGGTCAACTATGTGGCTAGGGAGGGAGAGAAAAGAGGCAGAAGAGCCTCTGTATGTGCAGAGGGAGGGGGATGGAGAGAAAGAAATGTTACTGGGAAAGTGTAAAAATTTTCAATGGGCTATTTATAAAGTTAACATTTTTATATCAACTATAACTTACAACATGCTTTACCAAATTTTTGTATTTTTAAAAATTATTCCACCTATGGGGTGCCTGGGTGGCTCAGTCAGTTAAACATCTGTCTTTGACTCTGGTCATGATCTCAGAGGTCCTGGGATCCAGCCCCATGTCCACTCCCCTGCTCAGTGGGAGGCTGCTTCTTCCTCTCCCTCTGCACCTCCCTCTGCTCGTGCTCATGCTTGCACTCTCTCTCTCTCTCTCTCAAATAAATAAATAATCTTTTTAAAAAATTGTTCCACCTGCAAGAATATGGTATTTACTTAGCAAGTTGCTCTACTGAAAAAGGATGCAGAATACATCTTGAGTTTTGACATGAAATCAATATAACTACCTACCCTTCTCTCCTTTCTGGCCTTTTGGACCTTGGGGTCCAACAACTCCTGGTGGCCCTGGGATCCCCATATCACCAGCCTCTCCCTTAAGACCTGGAAATGAGATTTAAAAACCATCAGGATAAAAAAAAAATCTCTTTTGAAATGCATTAGTTCTGGAAAAAAGATTTTTAGGCACTCATTTTATTGAGACCAATGACTGTCAGTGTCCTAATAATAAAATCTGGGTAAGAATAGACTACTACATAATTCTCAAGACAATATTTTCATCTGATTTGTAATTTTGTACTACCTGAATAGATAAATTGAGCCCATTAGTACTTGTCACTGGATTCATGGCAGCAATCAAATGATTTGGGGAAGCAGTGCAATATCGAACAACAAGAACAAAATGATTATCTAGCTCTTAACCTCATGTGGACCACACTTTCAAATTGGAAGTAAAACTACAATACGTAGCACTTTTGGTTTTCCCATTTACTCACTTATGTAATTCTTCAGGAACTATTGCTGAGGCTCCTAGACACCAGCACCCTTGCCAGGTGTTCGGCATTAGCCATCAACATCCCAGCCATCCTTTTTCTCAGGGAGCTGAGAGCCCAAGAAAGATGCATTGAACAATAACCACAAAAATACATAGAAGTTATCACATTGTAGTTAGTGATGTGAAGAAAAATAGGCAGGTCCTATTACAGATTGTGATAAAAGAACCTAATTTACGGGATCAGCAGAGACATCCCTGAGAAAATGGCATTAAGCTAAGACCCAATAAACAAATTATGATTTTCTGAGGAAAAAAACAAAACAAAACACCCATAAATGAGTATTTCAGGAAAAACAAGTGTGGAAAAAAACCACAGTGTTTTTAAGAAACTGAAAGAAGAGTACAGTGGGTGGAACTCGTAATAGGATGAAGGAGGCTGAGAGGCAGGCGAGGGTCAGATGGTGCACAGCTCAGACTTCAAGGGTATCCTGTCTTACTCCTGATTGGAGTAATTTATAGCCAGGTTCTTTGGAAGTTAACCATAAAGATAAGTGAACTCAATGAAATAGTAATATTTCATCTTAACTTCATCTTAATTTTTGTAACTGGAGTTGATGGAATGGAGAAAATTATATTCAACAGAATTTTTCTTTGAAAAAAAAACCACTACATTATTTGGAAGAAAGTGCTTGCGGTGGAGGTTAAAGCTAAAAGCAAACTCAAATAACCAAAGGTGGTAATTACATTCTAGAAAAGAAAGGAGAGCAGAGATTAAAGGAATGGAGAAGGAATGAGCAGTGTCGCTAGCAGCAAGTAAGATGGCCAGTTGCGGTCCACTGTGCAATGCCTCCCTTCCTCATGAGCCCTAAATGCCCAGTATGGTTATACTATTGAGGGAAATAATAAAGAGCAGTGTCCAGGTTAGCACAGGGAGCACATGGAAACTGCATGAGAGGACACAGAGGCAGGAAGGCTACCCCATCCATCTAAGTGACACATACATGTAGGAGAGATTAGTATAAATACTGAAAGGCTGGACATAATGGGAAGAGCTGGGGCTTGATGGTGCACCCAGATCTGACTCCATGTTTTACACTTCCAGGTGGTATTACCTCTAGAGTTACTAAAACTCTTGGAAATGTGATTAAGTCATCCATTGAAATGTAATGATTTTTTAACAGTTTGTGTAAAGATTAGGAACAGCATAAAGTGCTTCATGGTTCTTAGCACATAGTAGGTAACTATAATTATAACTGAACTAAATGAGAGAAGTTGGAGATAAAATTTCAGGTGGAATCTTTCCTTTGCTAGCTATTAGCTATATCTGTACACTTTAAGACATTTTCATTCATAAACTATAAAATTAGGCTTGTGACTTTTATTTTTTTTATTTTTTATTTTTTTTATTTATGATAGTCACAGAGAGAGAGAGAGAGGCAGAGACACCGGCAGAGGGAGAAGCAGGCTCCATGCACCGGGAGCCCGACGTGGGACTCAATCCCGGGTCTCCAGGATCGCGCCCTAGGCCAAAGGTAGGCGCCAAACCGCTGCGCCACCCAGGGATCCCGGCTTGTGACTTTTAAAGTCTACCTTTACTATCTGCATTACAGTGGATAATGTAAAAGTCATGTATGCAATGTGTTTATGTGTGTGTATGTGTGTGTGTGTTCATGCGTCCAAGAACTGAAAGATAACGAAGAAAAATTAAAATAGTCGTATTTGAGTAGGTTCTTTTTCATTTTCCAGTTTGATTAATGTCCCTCTTCTGCTGGATCTCTGATTGCTTAACAAAACAGTACTTCTGAAACACTGGAAAAGCTAGAACAAATGTCTATGAATCTCAGAAACAAGACCCTATAAGGCTGAGAATTTCCCAAGCTAGGAAAAGACTCCTACTACAGCTAACTGGAAAAAGAAACATCATTTTTTGAGCATTTATCCTATCCCAGGTACCACACTGAGCCTATACACACACACACACACACACACACACACACACACACATTACCTCATTCCATCTCTTGATGACCCCATGAAGTTGGTATTATTCTTATCTCATTTTACTACTCTGAAAACTGAAATGTAGGTAATGAAGCTTCCCCAAGTTTCAGGATGGTGAGAGACAAGATAAGACATTCTGAGCTCTTAAACACTCCGCTCTGTACAGAACCAGCCAGACTAAAACATATGAGCACTCCAGGCAGGCAAAGAATTTGGCACATCTCCAAAATCTCCAAAATATCTGTCCTATGTATTTACAGAAGAGACTGAGCTCTGAGAACAGCCCGGTTAATCCATCACTGGGTAAAACAAAAGCTCTGATGGGACAGACCCATGGCCTTAGAAGACAATTTAGCAACCAGCTGTGTTTACTTGAGCATGCCCTTGGGGGTCTTCACCCCCAAGCAGCTCACCAGCCAGATATGATACTAAGAGAAATTCTGGTAAATGTAATTTTCTCAGTATCATTGCATTTCCAATAATGTTTTAGCAACCCAGTAATCTTCATGCCCTGACCACTGCCCAGCAACTGTACCCTTTAATTCCAGCTCTGCATGAATATTGATCACATTTCCCAAAAGTTTCCTATTATAAGATGAAATGAATGAAAAGCTTAACGAGGATGCACAATTCCTGATTTTATAACTTTAAGTTCTCCAAGCAAGACACAACAAATATATCCATACAGTCATTTTTTTCCCCAGGGAATAGCAAATTTGAAATTGACATTCTGATCTCAATTTTACCTGAATTCTCTGCTATATGACATGTAAAAGCTGAAATGTATTACAGTAAAACTCAGTGTATGAGTAATGTATGTATTAAAGGTATCTGGAATATTGAAATATGTAACCATGATGTTCAATGGAGAAAATTGTGGGGCAAGGACACAGTGTTGCCTTGGAATTTCAATGAAGAGCAAACTGAACCCTGCCCCTTATTCTCCACCTCACAGACATGCCATTTCTAATCCAAACTACAAATAGCACTCCAGAAACCCATCAGTCCACACACCTTCTACCTAGACAGCAGGATTTTCCTTTACCCTTTTTACATCAGCCGCTGATGAAAAAACCATATTGGTAGGAAATGTGTAATTTGAAGAACCGCGTGCCAGGGCTGGGGTTGGTAGCCCCGTTTCTGCTCTAACCAGCACTTTCTAGTAGAACTTTCTGTAATGATGGAAGTGCTTTAAAAAAAAAAAAATGATGAAAGGACTTATATCTGTACAGCCCAGTACTGGAGTCATTGGCCACATGTAGCTATTGAGCGTTTGAAATGTGGCTAGTATGACTGAGGAACTGAATTCTTTTTTTTTTTTTTTTGTTTTTTTGTTTTTTTGGAACTGAATACTTAATATTAAACCTTAGGTTTATTTTTGTTAATAGCCACATATGCGGCTAATGGACAACATAGCACCCATTTGCATTTGTCACCGTGTTCCACCCAGGCCTGTCACCATTTGCAGGACCACGTAGAACCCCTGCAGGCAGTTCTGCTTCCCATCTACCTTTCAACTCCAAGGACATCCAGGTAACAAATATGGCTTTGGGTATTTGCAAGTACCTGTCTTTCCAGTCTCTCCGGGGTCTCCTTTCTGCCCTGGTACAGAAGAACAGCAATCACAGCAGTTCAAAAAGAAATCGCCTGCATCAAGAGTGAAGTTTTCAAAGGGGAAGGCCGACTCTAGGGCTGGGGGCCTGGGGGTCGGTTCTGCTTTTTCAGCTGCTTCTGTGAAAGGAATCTCCTCTTCTTCTGGAGCTGGGCCACTGGATGGCTTGAAACCCTTTGGCATCTCTTTCCCCTCAGATTTCTTCGTAAATTTGGTATGTGGTGTGGTCTTTGCTACTGTGTCCATACCAGCGATTGCCAAAAAAATTAAAATGGTACAAAGCCAAGAAAACATCCACATATTTGAGGCTGGAAGAAAGATATAATGGGAATAGATACACCTATTACATGAGATCCCAATGTAATTAGTAAGTGATATAAACATATAGGAAGGAAATATAGATACATATATAAACCCTAAGAATAAACAGTATGCATAATATTGAATGATATTTTAATGTATTTTAATGCAAATAGATGCCTGAATCACAATAGAATATTTCATTTACTTAAAGTATTTATTATAAGGAACAGTTTGCTTCAATCCTCCTTTCTGGTTGTTTTCCTAGTGTTACATGTTCTAAAATATTGTTCTCAATCATTCAAATTATCTTGCCAACAAGTAAACATGATCTATAATAAATGCAACATGACTTAATAGCTTATACACCCTGTGGAAAACAAATATGTATAATTTCCTGACTGACCTCACTCAGATTTATAGGAATCAAATACATTTGTATTAGAGGGAGATGAAAAATATTGAGCTGAGTAATTTCTTCCAGCAAACTCAATTATTTCAAGAAAAAATACTGGTGAAAGAGTCCTTAAATCTACTAGGGCTAATGGTCCTGTTGTGAGAGCAATTTTTTTAGAATCTATTGTAATAAATGGGGAGAGAAAGAGAATAAAAAAATCATAAACTTGAATGTATGCTGTGTCCTTAGATTCTTCACATGTCATTTAACTCTCCAACTCTTTGCTTTATAATTTGAGGAGTTTTTCTGAAAAGTCGCATTTATCCTCGTTTTATTTTAATGGGGCAAAGAATAGTGATTCTTATTAAGGCGTTTATTAATCAGAGTGATATGATATAAAGCTCCAAATGAAGTGAAATGGTGAAGCTCATAGTGGGGTGGTCTCCAGCAACTCACAGCAGTCCGGAGACTGCTAACAGATGGTCAGCATTAGAAATGCATGTTTTCTGGTTGGAAAAAGGAGTACAAGGGTAAAAAGAATGGAAATAAGGATAGTGACAACATCTACTATTTCTAGAGCCCCTACTATGACTAGGTGCCATTCAGTCATCAAGCCAATCAGTTCTCAAAACAGCTCTGCCAGATAGAAGACAAACTAGTTAATTACCTTCTCTTTAGCAACAAAGACAGAGGGACCAAGAGGTCACATGCCTCACTCAAGATCACACAATCAGGAAGTTGTGGATTCAGAACTGAAATCAGGGTCTGTTTAATTTCAAAGCCTCAACCCTGTCCCACAAATCACGTGGCATTTATAAGGATGAGATTAAAGGACAGTAAATCCAAGCATAGGATCAATGGAAGAGCCAGAGAGGAGACAGAATGAATCAGACTAGATGAAAATGGACAGTGATAGGATGCTGCATTTCTAAAATCATGTAAAAATCCAAAAATGCTAACTTTCCTTCAAGCTGTCTTTGCTACTATATTCATCCATTCAACCAGTTTTTACTGAATATCAACAATGTGACAAGTACTAAGAAATCAAACATGAGCCATGGTCTCTGTCCTCAGGGAGATTACAATCTACTAGGAAAGATGAAAAACAACAAAAGCAAAGAGAAAAGTATGAAAGGCAAATGATCACACTGCATTTCCCCAAATATAAACCCCAGGCCCCTCTCCCCCCTGACCCTGGCATGAGTGAGCACATAAACCATGGTTACCAAGCATCAGTCAGCTAAATTCAGCACCAGCAAAAACTAGACAACAGAAATATTCTATTTAGTTATAAAATAGTTCAACTTTCATTAGTTCACACAATTGCATTCCATGAAACATTCATTTATTTGTTCAAAAACATTTATTTGAGCATCTCAGAATTCTCAAGTCCTGTGCTGGGTCACAGAGTATAAAGACAAAATCCCGCACCGTCCCTAAGGATCTTGTCTGCATCAAACATAGCAAATATCCAAAGTGCAAAGTATCTGAAGTGAAATATTGGTATCTTTTAATTCTTTAACCACTTTGCTATACGAAAAATTTGAGTTTCCAGAATGCTGAGTGTTAAAGCCTTATGATGTCTTAAACAAATGGGAAAATAACCCTTTTTTCTCACTAAAACATGTCTGTGTTATTCTTTCATTCATACAAAGTATTTTTGACATGTTATGATGGCCTTTTGGGAAACAACCCCAAATTGGCAAATAAGAGTTAGCTGTTAGGAGCAGGAGGGGAAGGGATATAACACAAAGAACATGACAGTCATGTCCAGGCACCTTATAATTGTTGTGGCAATTACATCACACACAAACCATGCAAGATAAGATTTCCTATGTCCATACAATTGATTATAGAATTCAGGCACGACAAAAATAGATATATAGATCAATATAACAAAATAGAAAACCCAGAAATGAACCCACAATTATATGTCAATTAATCTTCAACAAAGCAGGAATGAGTATCCAATTGGAAAAGACAGTCTCTTCAACAAATGGTGCTGGGAAAACTGGACAGCAACGTGCAAAAGAATGAAACTGGACTGGGGCACCTGAGTGGGACAGTAGGTTAAGTGTCCACCTCTTGGTTTTGGCTTGGGTCAGGATCTCAGGGTGGTGAGATCGAGCCTTAAGTCAGGCTCCGTGCTCAGCGTGGAGTCTGCCTAAGACTCTCTCTCACTTTCTCTTGCCTCTCCCCACCCTCAAAATAAATCAATCTTTAAAAAAAGGAAAAAGGAATGAAACTGGACCACTTTCTTACAGCATACATAAAAATAAACTTAAAATGGATTAAAGATCTGAAATGTGAGACCTGAAACCATAAAAATCCTAGAAAAGAACACAGGCAGTAATTTCTTTGAACATTTGCCATAGCAACTTCTTTCTAGATATGTCTCCTGATGCAAGGGACACAAAAGCAAAAATAAACTATTGTGACTATATCAAAATAAAAAAGCTTCCGCACAGTGAAGGAAACAATCAACAAAACTGAAAGGCAACCTACGGAATGGGAGAAGATACTTGCAAATGACATATCTGATAAAGTCTTAGTATCCAAAATATACAAAGAACCTATAAAACTCAACATCCAAAAAACAAATAATCCAGTTAAAAATGGGCAGAAGACACGAATAGACATTTTTCCAAAGAAGACACACAGATGGCCAACAGACCAAAGATGCTCAACATCACTCATCATCAGGGAAATGCAAATCAAAACTACAATAAGATATCACCTCGCACCTGTCAGAATGGCTAAAATCAGCAAAGAAACAACAGGTGTTGGCGAGGATGTAGAGAGAGGGGAACACTCCTGAACTGTTGGTGGGAATGCAAATTGGTGCATCCACTCTGGAGAACAGTACCGAGACTCCTCAAAAAATTAAAAATAAAACTACCCTAGGACCCAGCAACTGCACTGTTAGGTATTTACCCAAAGGATACAAAAATATTTTTTTAAGATTTTATTTATTAATCCATGAGAGACACAGAGAGAGACAGAGATATAGACAGAAGGAGAAGCAGGATCCCTGCAGGGAACCTGATGAGGGACTCCATCCCAGGACCCTGGGATCACACCCTGAGCCATAGGCAGATGCTCAACCACTAAACCACCTAGGTGCCCCTCAAAGGATACAAAAATACTAATCCAAAGGGATACAGGGGTACCTCGGTGGCTCAGTTGGTTGAGCTTCCGACTCTTGATCTCAGCTCAGGTCTTGATCTCAGGGTCGTGAGTTCGAGCCCCACATTGGGTTCCACGTTCAGTGTAGAGCCTACTTTAAAAAAAGGGATCATGCACTCTGACATTTATAGCGGCATTATCTACAATACTCATGTTATGGAAATAGCCCAAGTGTCCACCAATTCATGAGTGAATAAAGAAGATATGAGATATATAATACACATATATATAATGGAATATTACTCAGTCATAAAAAAGAATGAAATCCTGCCATTTGTAACTACATGGATGGACTAGATAGTATTTATGCTAAGTGAAATAAGCTAGTCAGAGAAAGACAAATACTGTATGATTTCACTCATATGTGGAATTTAAGAAACAAAACAAATGAGCAAAAGGGAAAAAAGAGAGAGGTACACAAACCAAGAAACAGATACTTAAATATAGAGAATAAACTGATAGTTACCAGAGTGGAGGTGGGTGGGAGGATGGGTTAAATAGATGATGGAGATTAATGAGGGCACTTGCTGTGATGAGCATGGGTGATGTACGTAAGTGCTGAATCACTGTATTATACACCTGAAATTAACATTATACTGTATGTTACTAAATGGAATTTAAATAAAAACTTTAAAACTCAGGCACAGAGAAGTTAAGAAGCTTGCCTGAGATCACAGTGTTAGTAAGCAACAGAGCTAGGATTAAAATCTAGGTGCTTGGGGATCCCTGGGTGGCTCAGCGGTTTAGCGCCTGCCTTTGGCCCAGGGCGTGATCTTGGAGACCTGGGATTGAGTCCTGCATTCCTGCTTCTCCCTCTGCCTCTCTCTGTCTCTCTGTCTATCATGAATAAATAAATAATCTTTAAAAATAAAAATAAAATAAAATAATAAATAAATAAAATAAAATCTAGGTCCTTGGACTCAAAAATCAGCCCATGCACTTTCCACTGGGCCCTACTGCCTGGGGATTAATGAGTGGTCATTGATGCTGCAGAAGGAACTAAGTCGAACCTTTCATGGAGCTCAGTTCTAGATCTGTCAGTAGAAGAAAGTGGTTTCCCACAGAGAAGAAACAGGAACTTAATGAGAGACATGAAGAAGACGAGAGATGAAAAGTCTGGTTCTGACAGTGGAACATACTGGTGTGGAGCACACAACGTTACAGAGGGAAACAAAGCCCATCCAAACAGAAACCAAAGAGCTACAGAAAAGAATGAGCAGAGCAAACAATATAAGGAAGGTGCTCAGTGCCCTATTGGGGAGTGTGACTTATACATGTTTTCCCTCCATTGTGGCTTCCTGCTTCTCAATTTAAATAGAGATGTTAAAGGGTAATATAGTTGGTACTTTAAGACTATGATGAGGCTCCTCAAGAATCGGAGATGAGGAAAACATAAAAACAGCAGAGCAAGAGTTGATAGCAAGCTGATGGTGCATATATACAATTTCCTTTCAATTGGAATTTTTTCATGTTTATGCAAAAACATAAAAACCTAACCAAACAAAATGTCCACAGTGAGCTAAGCAAGTAAGGGCTTCTAACCAAATTTTAAGTCACTGAAACAATAAAACATAACTCAAATGCTAACTCTAAAGTTTAATGCAGGTATAAATCTTTATGGCGGGATTAGAGGTAAAGATTTAAAAGGAGGTTGAAGTCCCCAGTAAGCACAAATACTGTGAGCCTTTTTACTTATCCTGAAGATCACCTGGGCTATAAGCATTTCCAGAGCAGAAGTTAGGTCTCTTCTTTTCCCTGTGTACCCAGTGCCTAGCATAATGTTTGCAAATAATAGGTATACCATCGGTATTTGCTGAACAGAAGTGAAGTAAATGGTATAGATTGCATTATTTTCTCCAATTTTCCCCTCTTCCCCATTTTCAGACTCTCTGATACAAGGGATTTTGCACCATTTCCCACAAAAGAAATAAGATCTATACTCTAAACCCTTGACTTTAAGTGTTCAGCCCAGTGACCTCAGTCAGTAGAATGAGGTGGAAGTGACAGGATGCCATTTCCAAGCCTAGGTCTCAAGAGCTCTTCTGTGCTTCCACTTGCTCTCTTGCACCTTTTGGCCATTGCCATGAGACACATACATGGCCAAGCTTGCTGGTCACGGAGAAGGATGAGAGACACATGGAGCAGAGCTGCCTCAGGGAAGCTGCCGTAGCCAAGCACAATCTGGATAACTGTCCCCAACTGATCCATAGATATGTATGTGAGCCCAGGGGAGGCCAAGTGAGGCCAATCTATATCAGACAGTCCTCATGAATCCAGTAGACATATGCCTGAGATTGTGCAACAAAGTACCTCAAACTTGGTGCCTGAAAAGAACTATTTTATCATAGCTCACAATCTTGTAGGTCAGGAATTTGGGCCTGATCAGCTGGGTGATTCTTCTGCCCCATGAGACATCAACTTAGGATCACTTAGCAGTATTCAGTTAATGTATGGGCTAGTCTGGAAAGTCTTCACTGCAAGTCCAGTGCCTCAGTGGAAATGGGAAAAAAAAAAAAAAAAAAACTAGGGATCTTCAACCACCTAGGCTCTGTAGCATGCCAATCTCAAGATTGTCAAATTTCTTCAATCATGCCCCTTAGGGCTCTCAAAGAGAATATTCCAAGAACATGGAAGTGGCCAATCCATTTAGGCTATACCTGAGAATGACACAACACTTTTGTTAAGTTCTAAAAATCACAGTCGTCACAGAGGCCAGCCAGATCCAAAGGAAGGGGCACAGGCTCTCATTCTCAATGGGAGGAGTTCCAGTCTCTGGCCATCTTGAATCCACCATCGACACTCAAGCTATAAATTGTAAGCCATGGAATTTTGACAAGGTTGGCAGCAAAAGCTAACTAGTACCAATAGTTCCAGCCTCTAGCCTAACACCATACTTGCTGTCACTGAGACAAAACTGAGTAAGCAGCCTCCAGGCAGCACCATCTTATCTTCGCCCAGCAGCAGACCACGTGTGTGCTCTTCCTTCTCATCAATCAGCCTCCATAGTCCTGGAAGTTGTACCCATTGACGGTTCCTAACAGAAGCTGTTATCAACCCTTGTTGAGATGCTATCAGAAGGGATCTTGAAGATTCTTCAACCTTGAATGCGCTTTCTAACCTTGAGATTCTATGATGTGCTTTTATAGACACTTCACCAAAAAATTAAAATTTGTTCATAGTCTAAAATTTCATTCTAAATATAGGAGACATTACATTTCTTCTGCTGATAAACTTTTCTCTCTCATAAATATATTGCCCATGCTTGAGAGGAAGTTCTTTGGAGATCTGCTAATTCTTTTCCCCATAGAAAAAAGGTATTTACGCTATGAGTCAACATTTGTAAAATG